>NC_134472.1:39299732-39425726 GCF_964194025.1 Convolutriloba macropyga
TCTTTGAATTGTTCGTCAGGACTTGTCCTGCTATATTTTTTACTTCGTCTGACAGATTTTTGTTTCGTCTTACCCTGACTTATTGGAATTGACTTTTTCAATGACTTACCTCACTCAAAAAAATGACTTCTGAACTCACTTATGGAAATTTAAATTTTATGAACATTTACTTGTGAAAGGTCAATAGTGTGCATCTAAGTAGTGCCAAACATATGTGCCCTAATTCTTGATAATTAGAGTCTTGAGTTTTTGATTTCGAATATTAATTTGGGGATCTTCTCCGTTTGTGCCCCCAGTACGTTATGCGCCCCCTAGTTACAGAGCACGTGCCATTACATAGTAAGTCATTATGTAAATAATATTGCACGTGCCTCTGCGGGGTGCAAATAATATGCGCCCACTAAGCTGAGGGTGAACAAACGGAAGAGATCCTAATTTTGAAAAGCCCTATTAGGGTTTTCTCCTTATAGAGCTTATGTGTCTCATAAAAATGACAAAGCTAACCCAAAAAGTCAATCTGCCGGCTATGTTTTAAGATGTGTTCACACATTTTTCAATGACTTCGATCTTTCAAAACGGGATAAAAGGTAAAAACCAGTGGGCATTAAGTTTCATTAGAGGCCCAAAGTTGGATTTAGTTGTCCTTCAAGTCCTTAGAGTGGTGCAGATGCTGGTATGGCCTTAATTTTAAGTTAAAAGGTCATTTTGGGCTCAAAATGGTGCAATATTTCATGTTTTTTTTTGTGATTTTGTGAGTTTTTTGTTTGATTAGTCTTAGTTTGACATTTTTAAAAGTTGATGAAGGCCTTCTGCAAGAAAAAATATTTGTTTTGACCTTTTCATGAGCTATATGTTTTGGTACTACAAACAAACACGCAAAATTATACTAATTTTTGCGATTTTCAAGTTTTTTGAAAATTTTTGTCTTTTTGAGTTTTTCACTGCTTCAGGGGCCAGGGAATCTTCTTTATGGTTTGATAATGGGGCATTGCATAGTTTCTAGTAACAATGGATTGGTTTTCAACATTTTGATGTCCCGAATTTTAGCATTTTTTCGATAAAATCTACATTTTTTTAAGGTTTCCTAAAGTTTTTTGTCAAATTTTGACATTTGTCTTCTCAAGAGCCTGAAAGCCTTTATTGCGGTCTGATAAAAAGTTACTGCATGGTTGTTAGTTTCAATGGATTTGTTTTTCAACATTTTAACTTTTAGAATTTTAGAATTTTTTGGTGGATTTTGCAATTTTTTTAAAAGTTTTTTTAAAAACATTTGTCTTTTATTCAGTTTTCTTGCCTCAGTAGCCAGTTAACCTAATCCAGTGTTTGATAACATGTTAATAATTACTTGCTTGGGGGCAATTGAATGGCTTTCAACATTTTCAACAGAACGAATTTCTATTTTTCAGAATTTGAAATTACTAAAAACTATCGCCTATCGATCTTTGAGCCAATAAATTTTTTAAGGCTTAGAATTGGGTTACTGAATAGCCTCTAGATACATCGAAATGGTTCCAAAGATATTTATATCACAATTTTTAGCAACATTTCTTTAAAATTTTATGTGATTTCATTTTAAAAATTTTTTGGTCATTTTCAAGTTAATGGATCTTCAAGGGCCAATGATTTTTTTCAGGTCTTGCAGATCTAATACTGTACCGATTTCAGAAAGAAAAATTAGTTTTGAACATAATTTTGAAATAGGTATTTTTAAAGGGATCAAATTTTGCCTTAGGGGTAAAAGCTTATGAGTAAGCTTACTCATTGGAATTTCAGCAATGAGTATTTTTTGTTTAGTTTGATTGTTTTAATTTCTCAATTTTTTAGATGATTTTGTTTTTGACTGGCATTGTTCATTTGATCTGCTGGTCAGGTAGAGTACTTCTAAGTTTTCCACTCACTTCTTTGAATTGTATTTCAGGACTTGTCCTGCTATGTTTTTTAATTTTTGTGAGATGTTTTCACACCTTTTGAGCTTTCAAAACGGGATAAACAGGCAAAGCTCAGCGGGCATCAACTTTCATTAGAGCCCCTTAGACGGGTTTAGTAGTCCTTCAAGAACATAAAGTGGCGAAGCTTCTGGGAAGGCGGTAATTCAAGGTTAAAATGACATTTTTAGGAGTTTTTGAGCCCATAATGTTTCCCATTTTTCGTCGTTTTTGGGATTTTTCTTTTGTTGGACCAGTCTAAAATTGAGGTTTGTAAAAGTTGATAAAGGTCTTCTGCAAGACGTAATTACTTTTTATAGCCATTTCAAGAGCTATCTGTTTTGGTACTGCAAACATAAACACGCAATGTTTGTGCTAATTTTTACAAGTTTTTTGAAAATTTCATCATTTTTTTAGGTTTTTCGGCCCTTGGTGTCATGAAACCTCCGGTTGGGTTTTATAATAGGTTATTGCATAGTGGACATGGAAATATCTTTTACTGCATCGGGGTCCCAGGAACCTCCTCCAGGGTTCGGTTGTAAGCTCCACCAGTTTTTTATGATAAATTGAAAAATTTTCAATTTTTCTGAAAATTATTGTTCTGAAATAAATTTTGAATTGTTTTTTTTTGTCATTTCCTCAGTTTAACGGTCTTTACTGACCCACGAAACTCTTTTTCTTTTTCCCACGAAGTTGCACAGACGGGTTACATGACAGAGCTCCAGAGATAAAACTGGTTTTGAACATTTTTTCCAGTGAACTTTAGAAATTTTCTTTAAATTTTGCACTTCTGTTTTCGCCAAGCATTTGTTATGTTTCCCGAGTTTATCTACCTTTTGTGGAAAATTATTCGCCAAAGCTTGTGCGTGAGTTAATTCTGTTTTTGTGAAGCATTTATATTTCCCGAGGTTATCTAACTATTGTGGCAAATTAATCTCCAAAGCTTTTGCGTGAGTTAATGAGTATATTCAATTGTGTCATACATGGCCTTCAATTAAGAGCTTCTAGAGTTTTAGCAATGATTGTTTTGTTTAGTTTGTTTGATTCTTTTAGTTCTTCAACTTTTGAGATTTTGTCTTTTTGGCTGGGTTGTTCAGTTGATCTTGGTCAGGTACATAAGGTCTGTTTTTCAAATGTTTGGATTTTATTTCAGGACTTGTCATGCTATGTTTTTTCGTTTCTTCGTCTGACGCTCTTTTTCGTTTTACATTTGTTAACACAGCAAAGCTGAAAAAGTCAAATATTCTGAATTACTTCATCTCACTAACGGCTTTTGCGTGCGTGACGTTATTTCTCACTCTCTAGCAAAAGTTTTTTGCGTGATTAGATTTGATCATAAGTGACTTACCTCACTCAATAAAATGACATTTGCACTTTAAAACTTTAATTTGAAAGTTTAATTTGAATTTGTTCAAGACCAAAGGAACTCATATGTGCAGTAAAGGTCCCTAATAAGAGGCTTCTGCGGAATGAATTTTAACAAGCTTTTTAATTTTATCGCTGAATGTTTTTTGCCTAGTTTTTTGAGCGGTGTCAATTTTTTTTTCAATGTAGATTTGTCTCTGGGTCTATCTCTACGAAACGCAGGTCTAGTCTTTCGCAGCTATTCCGGCAATCTGCGGGCTATGTTTAGAAGTTAAATTGTGATTCTTTGTTCAAAGCAACTCTTGAATTTTGCTGTGTTGGAAAGGGAGCTGTAATCGAGAGTCTTGCCACTTAGAAAATGAATTATTATACTTAACAACACGGATAAAGTTGTTTTGAGAACTCTTTGGACTGACGTGCCTCTCAAGAAGGACTTCTTCAGATAATCTGGTTCTAGGATCTCAGTTTCTAATTTCCCAGATATCAGTAGCATAAATGGGTAGGCAACCATTCAGGATTTTTTCAATAATACAAGAGGATCCAATACTAGTTGGTAAGAATTTAGCAGTATATTTAGAGTTCGTCAACTATCAGTTTAATCCTGATCAGTATAATAAGTTTTTGAACTTATCCATTGAAGGCAGGCACGTTGTAATCTTTCTCCGTTTTTCTCAAAAGAGTTTTTCTGGAAATCACGAATTTGACCAGTAGAGCAGAGCCGATAAATTGTAAAATTTCACTAAGTTGGATGTAATTATAATTTTCGTTGTACGAGGTATCGACCTTCGTAGATGGGAATTTTTCGATTTCCTTTTGCTATTAATGCATCAAAGCGTAAGTCCCATATTAAATTTTCCAAGAACAAAATTGCAATATCGTTCATGAGTTTTTCAGGTTGCATTCGGCTTCGTCTTTCAGGTTGCAAAAACGGGTTGAATTCGGCTTCGTTCTTCGAGTAAAAAGCCCAATCAATAAATTTTCGTAATTGTAGTTCAATTTGTTTTGGCTGCTCCACAAAATTGCCGGTTCAGTGTCTTGTTACAGTTTTTTCCCTTCTACATAAAGCGCCTACTTTTTGTGTCGCCAGCATAGAGAAAACATTCATTCAATATAACTTTTGGCAAGTCGTTTGTAAAAACTGTGAAAATGAAAACAGTAAAAATAGAACATTGTGGTGCGCCAGTGTGGATTAGAATGAAATGCAATTTTTATCGGTGGAGACTCCAACTCTCTAATGTCTTGCTGTCAGATTGGATGCAAATAATGCTGGAAACCCTCTATCGAAACCAAAACATAATTTATGCGGAATAATATTGTTTTTAATTGTTTCAAAATCCTTTGCAATGTCAAAGTAGACAGTTACGGGCTGTTTTGGCC
This sequence comes from Convolutriloba macropyga, assembly GCF_964194025.1. Lineage (NCBI taxonomy): Eukaryota > Metazoa > Xenacoelomorpha > Acoela > Convolutidae > Convolutriloba > Convolutriloba macropyga. The sequence goes on from NC_134472.1 coordinate 39,304,400, forward strand.
TCGAGTGCGTGAAACACGTTAATACGCTGAAGTAGAAGCTGTTTAATTGTCGAGCGATTTGTTTTAAAAACCATGCTGCTCACTGCACAATTCGCTGCACCATGCTGCTCAATAAGTTGTTTTTGAAATTGTTTATACAACATAGAAATAGGTCGTTTGTTATGTCTATCATACTTCACTTTTAAAATGCGGACGAACATGGACTTTTTCTATATGAATGGAAATTTGCATTTCTTGACGATACACCTGGACAGTAAAAAAATGATTTTGTCTATGGTAAAGAAAGTTTGAGTAGTTTTTGATTTGTTTCGTTGAATGGTTGTTAAGTACTTTGAACATTTATTTCGCCTTCGAGAGTATTTGCGCAGAACTGAATATCATCACGTTAAGTTTTTGGTTGCAACGAATCTGGGGTCTGTACCTCTGAATTATTAATTGCTCTTGAACGAAGTTCACACAATTATTGTAAATGTGTTGGTCTTTTTATGCGAATTTTTCGCTTGACCATTTTGCACTCTTCTTCTAGAACATTGTTTGACTTCTCAAGTGACTTTTTCACGCTTTCGTTCTTTATTTTTGAGTGATCTCTATTGCTCTCACTTTGAAATAAAGCTTTTTGCTAATATAAATTGGTTGAAGCACAACAACAATGTGGTTCTAATGGCGCAGTGGGCAGTGCATGCGGTTACGGATCAGGAGGTCAATGGTTCAAATCCCGGCGGGGTTAACTTTTTTGCAACCCATAAAGAAAAATTGATCTAGGCTGAGCCCCCTGAATTAAATTACCTCGCCTGTCGTTCAAGAGCAATTCTTCCGACATTTGTCGGTTTATGTTTTCTAATGAAAGCAGAGTCAAAATGTTCATTGAAGCATTCTGCAATTTCCTTGTTAATGGTGTTATTAATATGGCGGTTTGTGAACTTCATTTAGTCTGGTTGGGCTGGTTGAGCAATGATTTGTTTTAACAAATTAAAAGCGTCTGTTGACGTCCATATTATGCTTGTTTCAATGAAATGATGTTTGTCTTCGTCCAATGAAAGTGATAGTTGGTCTTTCAATTGCCATTTTTTGTTGGTTCGTGTTTTTTTCAGCAGTTCTTTGCTGATTTTCTAAGTTTCTTATATAATTTATGTATGTATTATATAATCTTCATGTAATCTCCACGCAAGCAGATGAGAAAAGACAATTTTTGATTTAGTTAATGTTTTTGTTATTATGACAGGTCCTATACGAGGTAATAACTGCCAAGATTAAACACTTTGATGCCATTATATGCGTTGATATCAACTACCGATCACGTTGCAAAATGAGACAACGCATTTATTTGATCAACTCTATTTGTTTTTGTGCACATTATGCACGTGAAGCTGGCTAACAAACTTGACACCTAATCATCATATCGAGAATATCTTAGGAATCAATCATATCAATAATAAACTTTTAAGTGTATTAATTATCCAAATATGTATAAGTATAACGACTGTGATCATATAAAAGGGTATGCATTGAGTCAATGGTGTCACTTGGGCAGATACTCTGCTAATGTATTTTGGTCTGTTGTGTTTAGAAGACTTGATGTTGGACAGTGATGGTTTCTCCCCAATGCACTGGGCGGCTTTCAATGGCTTCGAGAGTTGTCTGGATGTCCTCATGCAAACTGACGTCTCGTCTTCTTCCTCACTGTCATCTATGGCAACCTCGCTCACATATAGCAAAGATCCACAACACTCCGCAGAGTTAGCGCTCAAACGCGCCAATCTAATATCTCAATACTTCACTCAGGTTAATGAATTTAGTAGGCAATGAATCATTAAGCTGGATGTGACATAGCTTTTTAATTGCTCTCGAACGAAGTTTGAAGCAATTAATTGTAAACGTGTGTGTGTCTTTTTATGCAAATTTTTGGTTGAGCCACTGAACACCATGTTTAAGCGCCTATCTCAAGATATTTTAACGGCCTTTAAACATGGTTTTCTGAGAAAACGATTGACAGCAGTCAGATTTGAACCTGGGTCTGGGGATTGAGGAGCGGAAGCGCAATGAGTTGAGCTAAGGAGCAGGTGAGGCGCGTATTTTATCGGGACTTTTGTCCATTAACGTCGCATGCGTTTCTCCTTTTTCCAATTCGCTCCTTTTTGCACACATTTTTTTTTTGCTTCATGTCTTTCCTCCTGTCACTATATATCTATTTTTATATATTAAACGTAATTCGATTACCTATACAACTGTGTTTAAGCTCCTAATCTTCACATGTTTTAAGGCCTCTTAAACATGCAGCAAAGCATCTTGTATGCGTTTTGATAAAGGTCAATGGCCGAAAAGCTGCCGTTGCCAAAATAGTCAATGACCCGAAAGCTATCTTTGACATAAAGGTCAATGACTCAATAGGCGTGGATGTAAAATAGGCCATTGACCGAAAAGCTGCCAATGACCGAAAGGCTGCGTGTGCCAAAAGAGTCAATGACCGAATAACTTCGGATGCAAAAATAGGTCAATGACTGAAAAACTGCTAATACAACATGAGTATTTATTACAAGAAAATAGTCCTTGAATGACATGTGCTGATGCATCACAGATGTTGTCAGAATAAAGATTCTCTAAATAAAGGTCAATTACTGAAATGAAATCGAAGATAGAAAGTTGTCCGTATAAAATGATTTTCGTTAGCTAGGTAGTAAGGCCGCAGTGACAAGCTTTTGTGTAACGTTTTAAAATTCTCCGTAACATAGATTGATGATTCTTCTAAGCGGAACTTATTACGCAAAATATTTGCGTGACCGATTTGAATTTTTAAATGATCTATTGCTTCAATTTTTTCAATTTTGTTCAAGCCTTTTATGAGACTAAGATCAAACAATTGAAAAAAGTGAAGCAAAAGATCATCTAAAAAACCAAATCGGTCACGCAAACATTTTGCGTAATAAGTTCCGATTAGAAGAATCTCATCAATCTGTTACCGAGAATTTTAAAAGGTTAAAATGTCTTTTTAAGTTCTTAAACGATCTTTCGTTTGTTTTTTTTTTTGATTTTTTGATTTGCTTGATCTCATTCTCATAAAAGTTCTGAACAACTGAATTTTAGCTAAATGAATTGTTTGTTGCCAGTTTTTTCATAGATCAATTGAAAAGTTGGGCTGCAAAAATTTGATTCTACTGTTGCTGTTCAGTCTCGAAGGAAGATCTTTTCTATTTTGTTTGTTCTTTTTTGCTGTTTTTCTCGTTACTTCCTTTCTCCTTTTCTCTTCTTTGCTGCTTTTTTCTCCTTCTTTTCTCTCTTTCCTCTCTTTTTTGGTATCTCTTCTGTTTCTCACTTTTCTCTTTCCTTTCTCAATTTGTTTCCTGTTCTTTTCTGCTGCCTTTCTTTTCTCTTTTCTCTTGTTTCATTTGTTTCATTTGTTTTTTTTGGTGTTTTTGTTTTTCTGTGTGTTTTTTTCTCCCCTTCTCTCACTTGTTCTCTTTCTTTCTTTTCTGACTTTCTTTTATGTCTTCTTTTATCTCTTTCGTCTTTCTTTTCTTTTCTCTCTTTCTCTCTCTGTGTTTTCTTTCTTTTCAGATCTTTTTTCTGACTTTTTCATTCTTTGTCTTTCGTTCGTCCCTTTTGTTTCTCTCGTTACTTTCTCGCTCTTTTCTTTTTCCTTTCTTTCTTTTTTTCTCGCTCTTCTCTCTCTTTGGTTTCTCCTGCTCCTTTTCTGTCTGTCTTTTCTCTCTTTCTTCTCTGTTCTTTGTTCTGCTTTCCTTTTTCCTTTCATTCGCTTTCGTTATTTCCTTTCGTTTCTCTCTTTAGGTTCTCGTTCTTTTTTTCTCTTTCATTTCTCATTTTTTTGTTTTTCTGCCATACTTGCCTCTTTCCTTCTTTTTTTTTATTCGTTTGTCTTTCTTTTATCTTTTCCTTCTATTCTTTCTTCTGCGTTACTTTTCTCTCTCTTTCCTCTTTCGTTTATCTCTTGCTGTTATCTTTTTCTGTTTGTCTTTCTTGGATCTATTTTTTTCTGTTCTTTTATGCATTTCGTCCTTTCTCTTTCTGATCTCTTTAGTTTATCGCTCTTTTCTTTTTTTTATTTTTCCTCTCGTGCTTTTTTCTTTTCTGTCTTTCTTTCTCTTTTTCGTTCTTTTCTGTCTTTTGTTTCTGTATTTCGTGCCTTTTTCCTTCCCCCTTTTTTCTGTTCTTCTTTCTGCCTTTTCTATCTTCTTCCTTTCTTTTGTCTCTTTTCTGTTGTTCATTTCTTTTTCTTTCTTTCTCTTTCTTTTCCGTTTCCTTACTGTCCGTCTTTATTTTTAATTGCCGCTCAGCGATAGCTCGGGCTAATATTGGCCTTCTCTTGGTTTTTTTTCATTTCGTCAAGAGTTTTTTTTACGACCATATGACGTCACAACCATATCAAATGCGCTTTTTGTTCATTTGATAGTGCAATTTCAAGTGAATTGCTTGCATGAGATCATTTTTTGTTTTTAGTGGATTGAGTTTTTTTGTTTACTCGCATGATTAAATTTTTGGTGATGCTTGGCTCACCTCACTCTCAAAAATGACTTCCTCACTTTGAAATTGACTTTTTTTTACTTTAATGCAAAGAGTAAGGTGAAGTGAATGTGTTACTCTAAATGACGGTTATTCGAGACTAGCTAATAGAGGCAGCAATTACATACAGATTTGTAATTAAAATATAACATCTCACTCTTCAATGAAACGACTAATTTCTTTGGTCTGTCTTTTTTAATTTTATTTTAGACTGCAGGTCTACAGCGCTATTGCGGCTATTTTGCAATCTGCCTGCTATGTTTTTTTCTCTCCTTCTTTTCAGTTCTTTTTTGCATTACTTTTGTCTCTCTTTGTGGTTCCTCTCTTTGGTTTCCCGTTCTTTTCTTTTTTTGTCTTGTTTTTTTCTTCTTTGGCTTTCTTTCCTCTTTCCATTCTCTTTCTTTTCTTCTGTTCGTTTTCTTCTGCCTTTTTTCTGCGTAGTTCTTTTTTTGCTTTTTATCTTTCTTTTCAGTCTCGTTTATGTCTTTTTCTTTTCGGTCTTTCTTTTCTCTATATTTTGTGTTTTTCTCTCTTTCGTTTCTTTCTTTTATTTTTTCTTTTCTCTTCTCTTTTCTGTTCTTTTTCTTCGCCTTTTTTTCTATAATTCATCTCTCTTTCTGACTTCCTCTTTTTGATTTTGCTTTTCTTTTTCTTTTCTAGCTTTCCTCTTTTTTCTGTTTTTCTTTTGTCCCTTTCTCTCGTTTCTTTTTCGCTCTTTTCGTTTTCTTTTCTGTTCTTTTTGATCTGCTTTTCCTTTCTCTTTCTTCTTGCTTTCATTTTCTTGTCTTTTTCTCTCGTTTCTCTTTCTTTTCCCTTTCTGTTGTCTGATTTTTTTTTCACGTTCTCTTCTTTTTCTCTTCTTATATTGCTTTTCTTTTTCTTTCGTTTCTCATTTTTTCTGTTCTTTTTCTGTCATACTTTTGTCTCTTTCCTTTTTTTATTCGTTTGTCTCTTTCTTTTTATCTTTTCCTTCTGTTCTTTCTTCTGCAATACTTTTCTCTCTTTCCTCTTTCGTTTTTCTCTTGCTGTTATCTTTTTCTGTTTGTCTTTCTTGGATCTACTTTTTTTCTGTTCTTTTCTGCCTTTCTTTCCCTTTCGTTTCTCTTTAGTTTCTCGCTCTTTTCTCTTTCTTTCGTTTTTCCTCTCGTGCTTTTTACTTTTCTGCCTTTCTTTTTTCTTTTTCGTTCTTTGTCTTTTGTGTTTCTGTCTTTCGTTTCTTTTGCTTTCCCCCTTTTTTCTGTTCTTCTTTCTGCCTTTTTTCTATCTTCTTCCATTCTTTTCTCTCTTTTCTGTTGTTCATTTTTTTCTCATTCTTTCTTTTTATTTTCCGTTTCCTTACTGTCCTTCTTTCTTTTTAATAGCCGCACAGCGATAGCTGGGGCTAATATTGGCCTTCTCTTGGTTTTTTCATTTCGTCGTCAAGAGTTTTTTTTGCGACCATATAACGTCACAACGACATCAAATGCTCTTTTTGTGCATTTGATAGTGCAGTCTCGAGTGAATTGCGTGCGTGACATCATTTTTCGCTTTTAGTGGATTGAGTTTTTTTGTTCACTCGCATGATTAAATTTTTGGTGATACTTGGTTCACCTCACTCTCCAAAATGACTTCCTCACTTTGAAATTGACTTTTATTTACTTTAATTCAAAGAGTAAGGTCAAGTGAATTTATTACTCTAAATGACGGTTATTCGAGACTAGCTATTAGAGGCAGCAATTACACTCATATTTGCAATCAAAATATAACATCTCACACTTTAATGGAACGACTAATTTCTTTGGTCTGTCTTTTTTTACTGTTATTTTAGACTGCAGATCTACAACGCTATTGCGGCTATTTTTTGGCAATCTGTCAGCTATGTTTTTTCTCTCCTTATTTTCAGTTCTTTTTTTGCATATTTTTTGTCTCTTTGTGGTTCCTCTCTTTGGTTTCTCGTTCTTTTCTTTCTTTTTCGTCTTTGTTTTCTTCTGTTCGATTTCTTCTGGCTTTCTTCTGTGTAGTTCGTCTTTTTTTGCTTTTTATCTTTCTTTTCAGTCTCGTTTATGTCTTTTTCTTTTCGGTCTTTCTTTTCTCTATCTTTTGTGTTTTTCTCTTTCGTTTGTTTCTTTTGTTTTTTCTTTCTTTTCTCTTCTCTCTTCTGTTCTTTTTCTTCGCCTTTTTTTCTATATTTCATCTCTTTTTCACTTCCTCTTTTTGATTTTGCTTTTGTTTTTCTTTTCTATCTTTCCTATTTTTTCTGTCTTTCTATTGTCCCTTTCTCTCGTTTCTTTTTCGCTCTTTTCGTTTTCTTTTCTGTTCTTTTTGATCTGCTTTTCCTTTGTCTTTCTTCTTGCTTTTTTTCGTCTTTTCTCGTTTCTCTTTCTTTTCGCTTTCTGTTGTTTGATTTTTTTCTTTTCACGTTCTCTTCCTTTTCTGTTAATTTGCTTTTCTTTCTTATTGTTTTTGTATTAACTTTTTGTTATTTTTTCTGTTCTTTTTCTGCTATACTTTTGTCTCTTTCCTTTTTTTTATTCGTTTGTCTTTTTCTTTTTATCTTTTCCTTCTATTCTTTCTTCTGCAATACTTTTCTCTCTTTCCTCTTTCGTTTTTTTCTTGCTGTTATCTTTTTCTGTTTGTCTTTCTTGGATCTGTTTTTTTCTGTGCTTTTCTGCCTTTCTTTCTTACCGTTTCGTATCTCTTTAATTTCTCGCTCTTTTCTCTTTCTTTCGTTTTTCCTCTCGTGCTTTTTTCTTTTCTGCCTTTCTTTTTTCTCTTTCGTTCTTTTTTGTCTTTTGTGTTTCTGTCTTTCGTTTCTTTTGCCTTCCCCCTTTTTTCTGTTCTTCTTTCTGCCTTTTTTTCATATCTTCTTCCATTTTCTCTCTTTTCTGTTGTTCATTTTTTCTCTTTCTTTCTTTTTATTTTCTGTTTCCTTACTGTCCTTCTTTCTTTTTAATAGCCGCACAGCGATAGCTGGGGCTAATATTGGCCTTCTCTTGGTTTTTTTCATTTCGTCGTCAAGATTTTTTTTGCGACCATATGACGTCACAACCACATCAAATGCGCTTTTTGTTCATTTGATAGTGCAGTCTCAAGTGAATTGCGTGCGTGACATCATTTTTCGATTTTAGTTGATTGAGTTTTTTTGTTCACTCGCATGGTTAAATTTTTGGTGATACTTGGCTCACCTCACTCTCAAAAATGACTTCCTCACTTTGAAATTGACTTTTATTTACTTTAATTCAAAGAGTAAGGTCAAGTGAATTTGTTACTCTAAATGACGGTTATTCGAGACTAGCTATTAGAGGCAGCAATTAAACTCAGATTTGCAGTCAAAATATAGCATCTCACACTTCAATGGAACGACTAATTTCTTTGGTCTGTCTTTTTTTACTTTTATATTAGACTGCCGATCTACAACGCTATTGCGGCTATTTTTTGGCAATCTGTCAGCTATGTTTTTTTCTCTCCTTATTTTCAGTTCTTTTTTTTGCATATTTTTTGTCTCTCTTTGTGGTTCCTCTCTTTGGTTTCTCGTTCTTTTCTTTCTTTTTTGTCTTATATTTTTTCGGCTTTGGTTTTCTTTTCTTTCCATTCTCTTTGTTTTCTTCTGTTCGATTTCTTCTGGCTTTCTTCTGTGTAGTTCTTCTTTTTTTGCTTTTTATCTTTCCTTTCAGTCTCGTTTATGTCTTTTTCTTTTCGGTCTTTTTTTCTCTTATCTTTTGTGTTTTTCTCTCTTTCGTTTCTTTTGTTTTTTCTTTCTTTTCTCTTCTCTTTTCTGTTCTTTTTTTTTCTTCGCCTTTTTTTCGATAATTCATATCTCTCTTTTTCACTTCCTCTTTTTGTTTTTGCTTTTCTTTTTCTTTTCTATCTTTCTTTTCTGTCTTTCCTCTTTTTTCTGTCTTTCTTTTGTCCTTTCTCTCGTTTCTTTTTTCGCTCTTTTCGTTTTCTTTTCTGTCTTTTTTGATCTGCTTTATCTTTCTCTCTTTCGTCTTGCTTTTTTTTCTTTTTCTCTCGTTTCTCTTTTCCCTTTCTGTTGTCTGATTTTTTCTTTTCACGTTCTCTTCCTTTTCTGTTCTTAATTTGCTTTTCTTTTTCTCTTTCGTTTCTCGTTACTTTCGTTTTGTTTCCCGCTGGTCTTTCTTTTCTGCCTTTTCTTACTTTGCTCTTTCCTCTCTTGCTTTTCTCATTCTCTTCTGTTTTTTGTTTCTGTTTTTTTCTTTCCTCTATCTTCTCTCCTTCTTTTTTCTATTTTTTTTCCATTCCTTTCCACCTTTTCTATTTTGTTAGTTTTCCTCTTGTTTTTCCTTTTATTTTTCTCTTTCTTATTTTCATTATATTAGTCCTCTCGGTCTTTTTTCGCGTGACCTAATTTTTGCTTGGACAATTTTTTCGCTTGACCAATTTTTCGCCTGACGCATTTGGTTTACGTTCTCAACAACAGGATAAACAGGTAGCGCCCAGTGGGCTTTAAATGCTCTTAGAGTTAACTATTCTTCAAGTATGCGATTTGCAGAATCTATTTTGGAGACTTATACTTATGGTTCGAAGGTCGTTTCTTTGAGATTGAACTCAACACTGTTGCCAACCCATCAGTTCCCTGGTGCCCCGCCGCTGCGCTCACTTGACGCTTCAATTAAGCTAACGCTAGCCTCACTAAACCGTGCCTAGCTACAGACGAAGCCAACCGCTCGCCGGTCGTTTGAGAGCAATTCGCCCGACTGTAGTCGGTTATGTTCTCTTTTGGTTCGCTGTCTTCTGTCTCTCTCTCTCTCTCTCTCTCTCTCTCTCTCTCTCTCTCTCTCTCTTTCTCTCCTGTCTTTACTCTCTTCCTTTTCTTTATTTGTTTTCTGTTTTTCTCTCTTTCTTTTGTCTTCTTTTCTGCCGTTGTTTTGCCTCTTTTCTTTTTTTCGCTGTTCTTCAAAGTTCTGCATTTTTTCTTTCTTTTTTCCCTTTTCTCTCTTTCGTTTCTCTTTGGATTCCCTTTCTTTTATTTATCATTTTCCTTTATTTTCCTCCTGATCCCTTTTTTTATTTCTTTTCTCTTTCTTTCCTTGCCTTTCTTTCTTCCCTGTCTTTCGTTTATGTCTTTTTCTTTTCGGTCTTTTTTTTCTCTTATCTTTTGTGTTTTTCTCTCTTTCGTTTCTTTCTTTTGTTTTTTCTTTCTTTTCTCTTCTCTTTTCTGTTCTTTTTTTTTCTTCGCCTTTTTTTCGATAATTCATATCTCTCTTTTTCACTTCCTCTTTTTGTTTTTGCTTTTCTTTTTCTTTTCTATCTTTCTTTTCTGTCTTTCCTCTTTTTTCTGTCTTTCTTTTGTCCTTTCTCTCGTTTCTTTTTCTTTCGCTCTTTTCGTTTTCTTTTCTGTCTTTTTTGATCTGCTTTATCTTTCTCTCTTTCGTCTTGCTTTTTTTTTCTTTTTCTCTCGTTTCTCTTTTCCCTTTCTGTTGTCGGATTTTTTCTTTTCACGTTCTCTTCCTTTTCTGTTCTTAATTTGCTTTTCTTTTTCTCTTTCGTTTCTCGTTACTTTCGTTTTGTTTCCCGCTGGTCTTTCTTTTCTGCCTTTTCTTACTTTGCTCTTTCCTCTCTTGCTTTTCTCATTCTCTTCTGTTTTTTGTTTCTGTTTTTTTCTTTCCTCTATCTTCTCTCCTTTTTTCTATTTTTTTTCCATTCCTTTCCACCTTTTCTATTTTGTTAGTTTTCCTCTTGTTTTTCCTTTTATTTTTCTCTTTCTTATTTTCATTATATTAGTCCTCTCGGTCTTTTTTCGCGTGACCTAATTTTTGCTTGGACAATTTTTTCGCTTGACCAATTTTTCGCCTGACGCATTTGATTTACGTTCTCAACAACAGGATAAACAGGTAGCGCCCAGTGGGCTTTAAATGCTCTTAGAGTTAACTATTCTTCAAGTATGCGATTTGCAGAATCTATTTTGGAGACTTATACTTATGGTTCGAAGGTCGTTTCTTTGAGATTGAACTCAACACTGTTGCCAACCCATCAGTTCCCTGGTGCCCCGCCGCTGCGCTCACTTGCCGCTTCAATTAAGCTAACGCTAGCCTCACTAAACCGTGCCTAGCTACAGACGAAGCCAACCGCTCGCCGGTCGTTTGAGAGAAATTCGCCCGACTGTAGTCGGTTATGTTCTCTTTTGGTTCGCTGTCTTCTGTCTCTCTCTCTCTCTCTCTCTCTCTCTCTCTCTCTCTCTCTTCTCTCCTGTCTTTACTCTCTGCCTTTTCTTTATTTGTTTTCTGTTTTTCTCTCTTTCTTTTGTCTTCTTTTCTGCCGTTGTTTTGCCTCTTTTCTTTTTTTTCGCTGTTCTTCAAAGTTCTGCATTTTTTCTTTCTTTTTTCCCTTTTCTCTCTCGTTTCTCTTTGGATTCCCTTTCTTGTATTTATCAATTTCCTTTATTTTCCTCCTGATCCCTTTTTTTTATTTCTTTTCTCTTTCTTTCCTTGCCTTTCTTTCTTCCCTGTCTTTCGTTTATGTCTTTTTCTTTTCGGTCTTTTTTTTCTCTTATCTTTTGTGTTTTTCTCTTTCGTTTCTTTCTTTTGTTTTTTCTTTCTTTTCTCTTCTCTTTTCTGTTCTTTTTTTTCTTCGCCTTTTTTTCGATAATTCATATCTCTCTTTTTCACTTCCTCTTTTTGTTTTTGCTTTTCTTTTTCTTTTCTATCTTTCTTTTCTGTCTTTCCTCTTTTTTCTGTCTTTCTTTTGTCCTTTCTCTCGTTTCTTTTTCTTTCGCTCTTTTCGTTTTCTTTTCTGTCCTTTTTGATCTGCTTTATCTTTCTCTCTTTCGTCTTGCTTTCTTTTTTTCTTTTTCTCTCGTTTCTTTTCCCTTTCTGTTGTCTGATTTTTTCTTTTCACGTTCTCTTCCTTTGCTGTTCTTAATTTGCTTTTCTTTTTCTCTTTCGTTTCTCGTTACTTTCGTTTTGTTTCCCGCTGGTCTTTCTTTTCTGCCTTTTCTTACTTTGCTCTTTCCTCTCTTGCTTTTCTCATTCTCTTCTGTTTTTTGTTTCTGTTTTTTTCTTTCCTCTATCTTTTCGCGTTTTCTTCCCTTTCTGTTCTTAATTTGCTTTTCTTTTTCTCTTTTGTTTCTCGTTATTTTCTCGTTCTTTTTTGTTTTGTGTACCGCTGGACTTTCTTTTCTGCATTTTCTTTTTTTTTGATCTTTCCTCTCTTGCTTTTCTCATTCTCCTCTGTTTTTTGTTTCTGTTTTTTTCTTTCCTCTATCTTCTCTCCTTCTTTTTTTATTTTTTTCCGTTCCTCTCCACCTTTTCTATTTTGTTAGTTTTCCTCTTGTTTTTCCTTTTATCTTTCTCTTTCTTATTTTCATTATATTAGTCCTCTCGGTCTTTTCGCGTGACCTAATTTTTGCTTGGACAATTTTTTCGCTTGACCAATTTTTCGCCTGACGCATTTGATTTACATTCTCAACAACAGGATAAACAGGTAGCGCCCAGTGGGCTTTAAATGCTCTTAGAGTTAACTATTCTTCAAGTATGCGATTTGCAGAATCTATTTTGGAGACTTATACTTATGGTTCGAAGGTCGTTTCTTTGAGATTGAACTCAACACTGTTGCCAACCCATCAGTTCCCTGGTGCCCCGCCGCTGCGCTCACTTGCCGCTTCAATTAAGCTAACGCTAGCCTCACTAAACCGTGCCTAGCTACAGACGAAGCCAACCGCTCGCCGGTCGTTTGAGAGCAATTCGCCCGACTGTAGTCGGTTATGTTCTCTCTTTTGGTTCGCTGTCTTCTGTCTCTCTCTCTCTCTCTCTCTCTCTCTCTCTCTCTCTCTCTCTCTTTCTCTCCTGTCTTTTCTCTCTTCCTTTTCTTTATTTGTTTTCTGTTTTTCTCTCTTTCTTTTGTCTTCTTTTCTGCCGTTGTTTTGCCTCTTTTCTTTTTTTTCGCTGTTCTTCAAAGTTCTGCATTTTTTCTTTTTTCCCTTTTCTCTCTTTCGTTTCTCTTTGGTTTCCCTTTCTTTTATTTATCATTTTCCTTTATTTTCCTCCTGATCCCTTTTTTTTATTTCTTTTCTCTTTCTTTCCTTGCCTTTCTTTCTTCCCTGTCTTTCGTTTGTCTTTCTTTTCTCTCTTTCCTCTCTCTTTCTCTCTTTCTTTTCTCTGCATTTTTTTCAGTGGTTGGTTTTCTGTTTCTGTTCTCTTTCTGTTCTGACTTTTCTTTTCGTTTTTCGATTTCCATTTTCTTTCATTTGCCTTTTTTGTCTTTTCGCCTTCGTTTCTATGTCTTCTCTCTCTCTCTCTGTGTGTGTGTGTGTGTGTGTGTGTGTGTGTGTGTGTGTGTGTTCTGTTTTTTTCTTTCCTTTTCTCTCGCTTTTTTTCTCTATTTTCTCCGTTTTTTCAATCCTTTGTCTTTGTTTTCTCCTGGTTTTCTGTGTTTTTCTGTTACTTTTCTTTTCTCTTGCGTCTCTTTCCTGTCTTTGGTTTCTGTTCTTTTTTCCTTTCTTTTCCCTTTTTCTTTTTCGTTTTTCTCTTGCTTTTCTCTCTTTCTTGTCTTTTCTGGTTTCTCTTTTCTCCCTTTTGGTAGTCTTTCTTTTTTCTTTTGTCTTTCTCTCTCTTCTGCTCTGTTACCATATCGCTTCTCTTCTCTTTCTTTTCTCGTTTGTTTTTCGTTCTTTAATGTTCTTTCTTCGCTCGCTTTTCTTTCTTTTCTGCCTTTTTCTCTTGCTTTTCTCTTTGCTCTGCTTTTTCCTTTCTTTTCTATCTTTTATTTCTGTTTTTCTTTTCTTTCTTTTCTCTCTCTGTCTTCCCTCTTTCTCTTTTTTTTTGTTTTCTGCCTTTCTTTTCTATTTTGTTTCTTACTTCTTTCTTTTTTTCTTTCCCTTTCTTTTCTCTTTCTTTTCTGTTCTTTTTCTTCTGTGTTTCTTTTTTCTTTTTTTCTCCATTTCGCCTCTCTCCCTGTTTTTGTTTTTATTTTCCTGTTTTCCCTCTTTTCTGTCTTTATTTTTTTGCGTTTCTCGATTTCTTTTCTTTCGTTTTTCCTTTTGTCTTTCTCTTTCGTTTCTCAGTCTTTTTTCTCTCTACCTCTCTTCCGTCTTTTTTCTCTCCCTTTTCTCTTCCTTTTCTTTGTTTTTCTTTTTCTCTTAATTTTGTCTTCTTCTTTTCTGACTTTCTTTTCGTTTTTTTTTCTCTTTATTTTCTGTTTTTTTTTCTGTTCTGCCTTTTTCTCTTTTTTTCTTTTTCTTTTCTCTTTCTTTTCTCTATCCCTTTTCCTTATTCTCTCCTGTTCTCTTCTTTCTGTTGCTTTCTCTTTCTTTTCTCTCTGGCTTTTTTTCCGGTCTTTCGTTTCCGTGTTTTTCTCTCTTTCGTCTCTCTCTGTGCTTTTTTTCGTTTTTTGTTCACTGTTTCTCTTCTCTTTCTTTTCTGTTTTTTTTCGTTGCTCGATTTTTATTTTTTTTCCATTGGTCTTGTCTTTCCTCTTTCGTTTCTTTGACTTTTCTCCCTCTCGCTTTCTCTTTTTTGTTGCTTTTTCTTTCCTCTTCTCTCTTGCTTTTTTCTTTGTTTTCTGCTTGTCTTTTCCTTTACCTTCTTCTGTCTTTCTTTTCACTCTTTCTTCTTTTTATTTTCTTTCCTCTTTTTACTTTTTCTTTCTGTCGTTTCTCTCCTTCTCTCCTGTGTTGTTTTTCTTGTTTTTCTCTCTCCTCTGTTGCCTTTCTCTTCTTTTTGTCTTTAGCTTTCTCTTTTCTTTCTTTTGTCTCTCGATCTCTTTTCGCTTCTCAGTCTTCGCTTCTCAGTCTTTTTTTCTTTCCTCGCGTTTCTTTCTGTTCTCTCTTGCTTTTGTTCTCTGTTTTTCCTTTCTCTCTTTCATTTGTACATTTTTGTCTTTTCTCTTTCGTTTGTCGGTCTTTTCTGTGTTTCTGTCTTTTTACTTTTTCTCCATTGCCTATCTCTCTTGATTTTCTTCCTTTTCTATTTTGCTCCTGTTTTTCTGTTTTTTTGACGTTTTTTCTGTCGTTCTGATCTCTTTCTTCTATCCTTGTTTTCTCTAATCTTTTATTCTTTTTTTCTGTCTTTTTGGCTCTCTTTCGTTTCTTTCCTTTTTCTAGCATTTATTTTCTCCCTTCCTTTTCTGTTCTTTTTTCCTTTCTTTTCTTTTTTGTTTCTTACTTTTCTTTTTCTTTTCTGGTTGTTTTCTCTCCCTTTCTCATATCTTGGTTTTTTCCCTTTCTCTTCAATTTCTTTTCTCTCTTTTATTTTTCCTCTCTGTCTTTTCTGTTCTTTTTTCTGCTTTCTGTTTGCTCTGTCCTCTGTTTTTTCTCTTCCATTTCTCCCCTTCTTTCCTCTTTAGCATTTTTAAGTCCTCGTCTTCGCGTGTTTTGACGCTCCCAAATAATGCAAACGAAAGTATTACATGCGTTACGCTATGCAAACATATAGAAGGCTTTTATCTGTGCAAGTCTCGGCGCTTCGTAAATATGCAAGATAGCAAAGCCAAAAAGTTGTTGAACAAAATATTGATGGTACTTGGGATACTATACTGAACCACACACATTGGTAACGTAACGTAATAACTAGGGCTGATGAACGAGGGGCGTTGATTCCAGCCCGAAGTGATACTAAAAAATTCCACTTCTCTTTCATTCTTGACTTTTTTCATTCTTCTGAGTCATCTGAGTTGCACGCGTTCAAAACTATGTGTTGCTAAAATAAATCGATTGTAAGCGATGAGAGTCCAAGACTCTTATCGGAGAGGTCGCGGGTTGAAACCCTACCGTAGTCGGATGTTTCTGCACCATAAAGTTTCTCTAGCGCATGCCACCTTGTTTACGTCGCCAGTCGTTCGAGAGCAGTTCGTCCGACGTTAGTCGGTTCATGCTTGTTTACCTCGTTTGGTTGTTGATTTAGGGTTCAATGTCACCTCTACATTGTGCAGCTAGTCAGGAGAATGTATCGTGTACTGAGATGCTTATTGAGAAGTTTGGCCAATCGACAATGTTGTTGAAAGACGCGAAGGGAAGGTAGGCAAATATTTTGTTTAGTTATCTGCTGTGACTTCATCTGTAGAAGTCGCGATGCGACAGCAAGGCTATTATTTGACTCATCATTCTTTTTTACAATCCACAGAATTTTTAATATATTGGTAAGTCTCGAAATATTAGTGCTCTGCTGTTCTTTTTTGATAGTTGAGCGAGCAAAAAACCTTAGTACTGTGAGTAAATAAAGTTTGAAAAAGTTGTTTCTGGGAACAAAAACTCAGAGCGGAGAAAAAAATTTAGTTAACTTTTCTTTTGGAACAGAGAGAACTGATGGTATAAATAATTTTTTTTACTAAAAATGCGATTTTTTTTGTGCTCATGCTTCAAAGCAGTTTTTTAGATCCAATGCCATGCTTTTTTATTATGATGGTTAATAGCCGCAGTCAGCATTTTTCTAGCCGCGAAGCGATAGCTGAGGCTATTATTGGCCTTCTATCGCTTTTTTATTTCGTCGTCAAGATTTTTACGACCATATAACGTCACAATCACTTCAAATTCGATTTTCGTTCATTCGTTGATGCAATTTCAACTGAATTCCATGCGTGACGTCATTATTCACTCTAAGTGGAGCAAATTTTATCATTCTCGTGACACACGTGACTTACCTTTAGTCACACGTGACTTACCTCTCTCTCAAAATTGGCTTTCTCACTCTCAAATTGACTCTTCTTTACTTTAACTCAAAGAGATACACTCAAGTGAATCTTTGTCTTTCTAATTGAAGGTTATTTGGAGCAGCTGTAACTTAGACAGATTCCTAATCAAAATATAGCATCCCGGCGTTTTATAAAAAGATTTTTTGGTCTGTTTCTTTTACTATCTTTTTGAGACTGCAGATCTACGAAGCTATTGCGGCAATTTTCTGGCAATCTGCCAGATATGTTTTACAACCCATAATTTTGTTTTTCGGTTCTCTATCTTTTTTGTAAGATATTTTCACACATTTTTTCATGACTTTGATCTTTCAAAACGGAATCAACAGGTAACGCTCAGTGGTTATTAACTTTCATTGAATTAGCTGGGTTTAGAAGTCTCTCAAGCATTCTGATCGCTGAAGCTGCTCGTAAGGCCTAAATTGAGAGTGAAAGGGTCCTTTTCGCCCAAAATGTTGCAGTTTTTCACGTTTTGTCATTTTGCGATTTTTTTGTCTGTAATTCTGCTTTGGCAAAGTTGATAAAGGTCGTTCAAGACATATTTGTGATGTCAGTTTCGTGAGTTATATGCTCGTATATGCAAACAAACGTGCAAAATGACTGATTTTTAGTCCTTTTTTAGTTTTTAGAAATGTAGAATTTTTTGTGTAGAGGCCAACAAAACTTTCGCGTAGAGGCCAGCGGTCTCGAAGATCTGTTACTGGTTTGTTTTTAATAGCCTCGTCAGCAATTCCAGGCGGCTCTTATTGCGCTCCTATTTTTTACCTCGCCTAACCGATTTTTGTTTCGTATTTGATTTTCAATTACTTCAGTGACTTCTACTGCTTTGCAGTTAAAATTTGTGTTCGTGACGTCATTTCTGCTTTTAGGTCAATTGCGTGACTTACCTCACTAAAAAATGACTTCTGAACTCACTTACGGAACTTTAAATTTTATGAACACTTACTAATTCAAGATCAATAGTGTGCATCTAAGTTGTGCCAAACTTATATGCCCTGATTCTTGAGTATTAGTCTTGAGTTTTTGATTTCAATTTTGAAAAAGCTCTTTTAGGGATTTTTCCTTATATACCGTATTGGTATCATAAAAATGACAGTACGTATCTAACCCAAAATATCTAGTGGTCTACTAAAGGACTTTTGGTCAATCTGCCTATCTTGTTTCTTCAGTTGTTAATAGCCGCCCTCATCTTAGCTGGCTATTATACTGCTCCTATTTTTTTTACTTCGTCAAACTTTTTTTCGCTTCACCATTTCGCCGCTTTTTCGACATTTTGCGTGAAATCTTTTTGACTTCTCTAGGCTAGTTTCTCTCTTCTCTCATTCTGCTAAACGTGAATTTGAACATCAGTTGCTCAGCAAAGCAATTCAAAATGAACAGAGTCAGTATAAAAAATTGAAGTCAGAAATAGAAACGGGATAAACCCATAAAGCCCAATTTTAGATGCCCGCTATTTGAACGTCGTTCCTATAAGTCTTAGTTACCATCTCTTATGCTTATTGGTATTGATAGTAGCCCCTGTAGCCTCTCTCTACGAAACAGAAGTATGTTCAACTACGAAATGCCATCAAAATAAATCGGACTTAAAAAATTCTTTTGTACAAAAATCTTTTTTTTCAATATCTCCTATTCGTTCAATCCCAATCATGCTTATTGGAATCAACGGCGGCTATTTTCCGGCAATCTGCCGGGTATGTTTTCAATTAATGGAAAGCCACAAACGTCTATCGCGGCTGTTTTCCGGCAATCTGCCGGCTAGGTTTAGTGTTACTTAAATGGTTTTCCAGATTATAGTTACTTAAAGGGCGGCTATTTTTCGGCAATTTGCTGGCTATATTTTTAAATCATTTGTTTCGTGTAGCGTTTTTAAAATCAAGCCTTTCTGATCATTTTGTATTAAGTTTTTCAAATGACGTTTTGTGAAATCTTTATGTCAAGAGGAATTTGACAAAACCTTTTCCGGTTTGACTGCTTTTACGCAAAAACATTTCGACGTTTGGTTTAATAATGGCCTACTTTAACATTTAAAAGTAATCATTTTGAAGTTTATCGTCAACCGATTATTTTGAGGCTATGTTTTTGTTACTGATTCATAACATTTAGGCTTCCTATTCACGCAGCAGCATTCAACGACAGTTATGAGTCTCTAATGAAGTTCCTGTGCAGTTTCGAGGAGCCACAACAGCTGGAGCTGATGGTCAATTGTAAGGATATGTGTGGCAATTCGCCTCTCATGTTGGCTGCACTCGCAGGCAAAGCCAACGCAATACGTAAGTGGATGCTTAGGTTCTCATGCAGTGCTGAAAAATGAATATTCCTTCATTGTACCCTTTTCCTTAATTCATCACCAGTTACAAAATAAATGTCGCTACATAAAAAATCATTGTCTTGGTGTAACATGTTCGAATGGGTTTGCAAATAATACGCACCCACAAGCAAAATAAAAGCACCTCGATCGGGTCAGCTGGTTGCCCATTGTTTTAAGTTGATTCAAGTTTTTGGGGGAAACAAAATATTATCAGTGTAAACGGTTTGATTTTCCTTCTGCCTCCATTTAGGTATTTCGTTTTTGCGGCGTCAAGTGATGATTTTTTTTTATTGAATCGTGTTTTGAGTGTAATGTCATCTTTGCGAATGTGATGTAGAGCTTCTAACGGAGGTCGAGTACTGTGACTTGGATGTAAGGAATGAAGATGGAGATACTGCTCTTCACTTGGCCTGTGCCCAGGGTCATGCCACGTGTGCAGAGTTACTACTGCCAGTGTCACCTCAGGACGACAACAATTTGCATTCCAGCTCCTCAACTGTCGACTACTCAGCTGTTGATATGCACGAGTTCAAGGTACTACTCACAATATCTCTGCTAGTTGGAAAGTAAGACATGCTAGCATTCGAATGTTATGTAACTGCTTTATAATACAGCTGTATAATTTCTGTACATAAATAATACATAATAATACATTTTCACGGTTACAATCAAGAAGCGAGCATAGTGTTTGCAAGTTATAAAAGTTGGCCAAAGAAACAAATTGTCCTTTTTTGGACATAAAGAGTTGACCATCGGTCCAGGCCTCTTATCCGCTGTGGGATGTACTGTATTTAGATGATTTTTAGCCGCCGTCAGCCTCTCAACGGTTATTATTTTGGTGCTCTCCTTTTTACGATTCAATCAGCCTAATTGTTGTGATAAACTTATTAAATAGTTTTAGAGATGAGCCAGCGAGGCATGGGAGATCTGATGGAAAAGTTGCATGAGTGAGGGTCTCGCCGAAACATCTAAAGAAATTTTAAAATTTCTAATTACAGAAAATGCCGCGAAAAATGCTCGAATTGCGCAATTAGAATCAGAGGTGACGCAAATTAAAATCAAACTGAATCAACTTGAGAGATATCAATCCAAAGATTGTTTAATATTTCGAAATCTGCCATTTAGTACAATTGGTACTTATCTATCAGATGTTATTTGCCTAATCCAGAACGTTCTGAATGTGAACATTGAACCGAGTGACATTAAAGCTTGCCATCCACTGGGTAGAGGATCGCCCGCCGTTCAATCCACCCCCAATAATCGCAAAATTCTTGTATTTTGAGCAAAAGGAGAGAATATGGACAAGGAAGGGTTTGCTCCGAAATTTTCAAAATCCAAATAATGGAAAACCAGTGTATATCCACGAAAGATTGAGCAAATACGATCTGGCATTGAAAGAGGACGCTGAAGCCAAACAATTGAAAGTGACAACTAAGAACTCGGCACCACTTGTTCAAATCCAGTCCGAAGGGATGACTCGTTATCTTGAACTTAATTCGACCAAAGATATTGCTGAGTTACAGCCGATTGCCAAGAAAATGGATCAAGTATTGAACAGATTTTCAATGAATGCCCACTCAAGTCAAAGACAAGCAAGCCGTACGGATACGAATTCAATGCAAATAAATGCAAACAATTTCAACACGCCTGTTCCAAAGTTATCAAAACCACCAAATTTCACGCCTGGAACACCGTTGTCAACTAAGATGCCTTCTCTCAAACGTGTGCGCGAATCCGTTGAAGAAAATGAGTATAGAAATCTTCTGGAGGAGCTTAAAAGTAGGAGAGAAATAAAGACGAGTTGCTAGACTTTGTTATGGGTCTCATAAGTGATTCACCTAATGCCCAAGAGACTTTTCTGGATAGTATTGAGGAGCAGCCGTTTCGGATTGAAGAGGACAGCGAAGACTATGTCACTTAAAAATTCAGCCAATGGTTCAATCAAACCTACCAAAAATGTATCTGCATCAAATTCCTGTAAAATTTTACATTTAAACACCAGATCCATTAAAAAACATTATGAAGAATTAGAAGCACTGATCTCTTGTTTTCAGTCTCCACCTTCCATAATTTGTTTAACAGAATCTTGGCTAACAAATGTAGATGATCCAAACTTATTCAAAGTAACTAACTATAATACTTGCTTGTCAAAATCAAGGGGTGGTGGTATTATGATCCAAATAGGAGACGAAGTAAGCTTGATTGAAGAGCTGAATTGTGATTAAGATGAAAGTCTTTTAGCTCATTTAAAAATTGGAGATTTGAAGATCGCTTTGTTAGTAGTGTATAACCCTCCAAGAGCAAACAAGCAAAATTTTATCTTTGAACTAGATAATACATTAGAAAACCTTAACGATAGTTATGACAGAATAATTGTCTGTGGAGACTTCAACATAAACGTACTAGATACTAATCGATTGACGTCGACATATCTATCAACATTAAGATCAAATGGTTTTGAACTAAGTTTTCTTGAACCAACCCGCATCAGCCAAAATACTGAAACTTGTTTGGATCATTTTTTCGTAATTTAAAGGTTCAAAAAGCTTTTGTAATGGAGAATCAAAGTTATTGTGATCATCTCCCCACAGTGCTGCAAATTGAAACCAATAATGGAATTAGTTTCTCGCAAACTCGCTTTCGTGATACCAGTTTTTTAAAATCCCCTAAGAAAATGGCTCTTTTTATTGAAACTTTCTGAGTCACTAGCCACAATAAAATACCAACAAGTGGACGATGTTGACAATGCTTTTCAGAAGTTTGAAATTGCATTTAATCAAGTATTTGAAGTGTTTGCTCCTTATCGAATTCCTAATGGAAATGGGACTGGAAAGCCAATTTGGTTTGATAAAACACTGAAAAATTTGATTTGCAAAAGAAATCAGTTGCACAAGTCGTGGAAAAAGGACAAAAAGAATCGCGGAAAATTAGACAAATTTAAAGGGCTACGTACTAAAGTGGAGAAAACAATCAAAGCAAAAAAGAAACATTACTATGAACAAATATTCTTAAAATGTATCGGAGACTCAAAGCAAGTTTACAAATTTATAAATGAGCTCAAGGGCGTTACTTGTAAAAACACTAACATTCCTTCGTTGTCGAAAAATAGTAAAAGAGTTGAAGATCACTTAGCAATTGCAAATGAGCTGAACAATTTTTTCGTAATTATAGGGCCAAATCTCAAAGATGCAATTCCAAAAGAGGTCTTTGTCAGACCCCAGGTTAATAGTTCACAGAGTATGTGGCTTTATCAAACTAATTGCGACGAAATCATTGAAGTCATTAACGACCTAAAAGGGAAATCATCTTCAGGAATTGATGATATCAGTACTATTTTGATTAAGGAAACAAAGTCTCTTACATGCAAGCATCTTGTTTATCTTATAAATACCTCTAAATACCTCTAATTGCGACGAACTAATTGCGACGAAATCATTGAAGTCATTAACGACCTAAAAGGGAAATCATCTTCAGGAATTGATGATATCAGTACTATTTTGATTAAGGAAACAAAGTCCCTTACATGCAAGCATCTTGTTTATCTTATAAATACCTCTAAATACCTCTAAAAATACCCTTTAAATTTGGTAAATTCCCAAGTAAATTAAAACGAACAAAAATTGTGCCACTGCATAAGGCGGGAGCAAAAGACGACGTAAACAACTACAGACCAATTTCACTGCTCAGTGTATGGAGTAAGATATTTGAACGTATCATGTATAATCGAATTTATACATACTTCGAAACATTCTATTTATTTAACCCTAATCAGTTCGGTTTTCGAAAAAAACATAGCACAATTGATGCAATTGCAAAGTTGACCGAAACAATTCGAGAAAACAGCAATTTGGAAGTTATTACTTTTTTGTGACTTAAAAAAGCCTTTGATACGATTGACCACGAAATATTGTTAATAAAACTTGAATTATATGGCATAAGAGGCATTTGCCTTAATTGGATTAAAGTTTTTTATCACAAAGACAGCAATGTGTTTCGGTCAATAATTGTAACTCCTATTGGAAGAAATTAAATTGTGGAGTTCCACAAGGCTCAATTCTTGGCCCACTGTTTTTCTTGATTTACATAAATGACCTTCCAGACGTATGTCAATTCTGCAAAATTGTTCTCGTTGCAGACGATACAAACCTCATAGCAGGAAATATCGATTTTGATTCAATACAAAAAGACTTAGTTAATACAGAGAAATGGCTCAATGCGAATAGGCTGTCACTAAACTCTAAGAAAAGTTGTCAAATGAGTATTAAAATAGGTAACAGTGCCTCTAATTCCAATAGGCTTTGTGATTTTAAATTGAATTCTGTTAGTTTACCTGAATCAGAAAGCTGCAAATATCTTGGAGTACATATAGATAAAAAACTTAAGTTCACAACGCACATTGATGAGGTAAAAAAGAAACTGTCTGTTCAATGCGGAATTGTGTCAAAGTTAAGGCATTATATTTCAAAAAGTGTTTTATTGCAATACTATTCATCAAATTTTAAACCAATAATTCAATACGGCATTTTGGTATATGGATGTGTTAATTACAGCACCCTTGAACCCCTAGTTTTGTTGCAAAAGAAAATTCTTAGACTAATTTTGTTCCTGAGGTACACAGAAAATGTCGCCCAACTTTTTGAGAAATATAAAATCTTAACTGCTAACGAATTGCATGTATACGAGTTATTAAAATTTGTGATAAAGTCAGTTAATAAAATGCATACTGACACATATCTCAATGATTTGTTTTCCTGTGAATCGCGATCAACACATTTGACAAGAAGGTCAATGAAATGGTTGTTGAAAATACCAAGATGTAAACGAAAACATGATCAGAATTCAGTGAGGTGCCAAGCTGTTTAATTTTTAATGGAAAGCAATGTTCTACCACCGAATTTTGATCAGCTTTCAGGTTTCTCTTATGTCAATTTGGTGCACAAAATTAGGGATAACTTCATTTTATCAAATATTCAGCTAACAAAAACTGTTTTCTCTTAATCAATTTCCCATGTTCACATTTTTCATTTTTTTTAATAATGGAAAAAAACCATCACATAACGCTTTACCGTGCTGTGGCCGGGGTTCACTAAAGGGGTTAAAAATTTGGTCAGAAGTTGAAAATTCCTTTAACTTTGTCGAGAATTTTGGCCTTTAACATGTTCTCTGCAATTTTTTCGGTTTTATTTTTTTAATTTTTACATCTCTTGACAGGGCAATGTCCAGTGATCCTGTTGGGTCCGTTAATTGCCCTCTCTGAGTGTTTTGCAATTTTTTGTGTAGCCCAATGATAACTTGAAGCTTTCTGATATGTAAAATTATAATTTTGATGTTCATTTATACTCAGAGGAATAAACTCTCTCTCTCTCTCTCTCTCTCTCTCTCTCTCTCTCTCTCTCTCTCTCTCTCTCTCTCTCACGATTCGAAGAGGAGCTTTGTTGGAGCGTCTTTTTTTGATCAACAGTTTTTTGGACTGTATTTAAAACAGGATGTAAAAAGTCAATGCCGCACGTGAAAACAATGTGTTTAGGTCAAACGGCTGAACGAATTGAAGAGCAGAGAAGAGAGATAGTGGTTTTCTGTTCATATCGCATTTTTGAGAGAGCGAGAAAAGTAGGTCTGAAAAATTTTTGGCGAGCAAGCGAATTTTTTTGATGACGTTCGGCAATCTCAAAGCATTTTTTAAGTTTAAACTCCATTTTTCGGTTAAAGATGTTTCTCTCCGTTATTAATTGCTCTCAAAAGAAGTTTGTTGCAATTATATTAGTCCTGTCGGTCTTTTTTAAATGCGACTTTTCGCTTGACCGATTTTTTGTCTGAGGCTTTTGACTTTGCGTCCTCAAAAACGGGATAAACAGGTAGCTCCAAGTGGGCATTAGGTGCTCTTAGAGCCTTTCCGCTGTTTCAGCTGAAACCCCCCCCCCGAAAGGCTAGCTACTGACAAAGCCAACCGGTCGTTTGAGAGCAATTCGCCCGACGTTAGTCGCTTATGTTTAAATTGGTAAAAGTGCTTTTGGAAGCATTTTTGACCATCTGGAACAACAAATACTTTTTCATTGCTCTTGAACGAATTTCATCGCATTTATTGTAAAAGTGTGTAACGTTTTAATGCCATTTTTTTGCTTGACAATTTTGACTTTTCGAGTGACTTTTTGCTTTTCGCGTGATCTAAAATTCTCTCTCAATCACAATTTCAAGCACCTGAACGCAATTGGCGGCAACTGAATACTAAAAATCAGATGAAAAGTGCGCCGAAACTGGTGTCATTTTTTACTTAAAATCTTAATAGTGGTATATGTTAACCTCTAAGGTGGTTATTTGAAGCCCACTATTGAACTTTATGTACAATAGTGGGCTTCAACTATTGAACTTGAAGCCCCATTTAGGCTCGCTCTCCCTCCCTCCCCCCGCCCGACTGAAGCAGGCTGCAATTGATTAGAGCTCCCACTAGTCTTTCGAGAGCAATTCTTCCGACGTTTAGTCGGTTATGTTTAATATTCAATTTTGAGCTATTTTAACAGTTGCATATTGGACCATTTTATAGCAGTTTTTGTTTTCCTTTTCAGTTTCTTGTATTTTACCAATAATAGTTCTGGAAGCGCAAAGAGAGACCTAAAGAAATTATTAGATTATATAAGTTTTCGTTCTTATATACTTTTCTGTTACTATTTTTCGGGTTTTTGTTTCAGAAGGATTAAAATGATGTAGTGTAAAATTGTAAATTTTTATTAATTTAGATACTTTTCTGTTACTATTTTTCGGGTTTTTGTTTCAGAAGGATTAAAATGATGTAGTGTAAAATTGTAAATCTTCATCAATTTTCATCAATGAGTAAAATTGATGAAAAAAAACATAGCCGGAAGAATTCCGGAAACGACTCGAATTAAAAAGTTGACCACCTTAACTGACAATGATCCACATGTGGATCATTGTCAGTTAAGGTGGTCAACTTTTTAATTCGAGTCGTTTCCGGAATTCTTCCGGCTATGTTGTTTTTTTCATCAATTTTACTCCTTGATTTACGCAGTGTAGTGAATTGGGCCAAGGTCAAGAGAGCATAATCAAAAGAAACTGGATAAACTGATGAAGCTCGGTCTTTAAGTTATATTGCATTAAGTTATCAGAGTTCATTAGAGTGATTGCTAACTGGCATTTGTATTACGCTGAATAGCCTCCAGTTAATAACCTAGAGTAAGGTTAATTTTAGAATCTAATTGAAACTTCGCACCAAATTAGAACACTTTTGACAATTTTTATCTCCTGTTTTCTTTCCCGATGTGCGTCAATCACGATGTGCGTCAAACATCTCAACGGCGGCTATTTTCCGGCAGTTTGGCGGCTGTGTTTTGCCTCCACCCCCACCGCGCTGTTGCCCCCAACCCAGTATTGCGCCCCAATCAGCCCCCGGTGCACCCCCCCCCCCCCAGTGGCTAGCTACTGACGAAGCCAACCGCTCGCCGGTCGTTTGAAAGCAATTCGCCCGACGTTAGTCGGTTATGGTTAAATTGGTAAGAGCGCTTTTGGAAGCATTTTTGACCATCTGGAACAACAAATACTTTTTCATTGCTCTTGAACGAATTTCATCGCATTTATTGTAAAAGTGTGTAACGTTTTAATGCCAATTTTTTGCTTGACAATTTTGACTTTTCGAGTGACTTTTTGCTTTTCGCGTGATCTAAAATTCTCTCTCAATCACAATTTCAAGCACCTGAACGCAATTGGCGGCAACTGAATACTAAAAATCAGATGAAAAGTGCGCCGAAACTGGTGTCATTTTTTACTTAAAATCTTAATAGTGGTATATGTTAACCTCTAAGGTGGTTATTTGAAGCGCACTATTGAACTTTATGTACAATAGTGGGCTTCAACTATTGAACTTGAAGCCCCATTTAGGCTCGCTCTCCCTCCCTCCCCCCGCCCGACTGAAGCAGGCTGCAATTGATTAGAGCTCCCACTAGTCGTTCGAGAGCAATTCTTCCGACGTTTAGTCGGTTATGTTTAATATTCAATTTTGAGCTATTTTAACAGTTGCATATTGGACCATTTTATAGCAGTTTTTGTTTTCCTTTTCAGTTTCTTGTATTTTACCAATAATAGTTTTGGAAGCGCAAAGAGAGACCTAAAGAAATTATTAGATTATATAAGTTTTCGTTCTTATATACTTTTCTGTTACTATTTTTCGGGTTTTTGTTTCAGAAGGATTAAAATGATGTAGTGTAAAATTGTAAATTTTTATTAATTTAGATACTTTTCTGTTACTATTTTTCGGGTTTTTGTTTCAGAAGGATTAAAATGATGTAGTGTAAAATTGTAAATTTTCATCAATTTTCATCAATGAGTAAAATTGATGAAAAAAAACATAGCCGGAAGAATTCCGGAAACGACTCGAATTAAAAAGTTGACCACCTTAACTGACAATTATCCACATGTGGATCATTGTCAGTTAAGGTGGTCAACTTTTTAATTCGAGTCGTTTCCGGAATTCTTCCGGCTATGTTGTTTTTTTCATCAATTTTACTCATTGATTTACGCAGTGTAGTGAATTGGGCCAAGGTCAAGAGAGCATAATCAAAAGAAACTGGATAAACTGATGAAGCTCGGTCTTTAAGTTATATTGCATTAGGTTATCAGAGTTCATTAGAGTGATTGCTAACTGGCATTTGTATTACGCTTAATAGCCTCCAGTTAATAACCTTGAGTAAGTTTAATTTTAGAATCTAATTGAAACTTCGCACCAAATTAGAACACTTTTGACAATTTTTATCTCTCCTGTTTTTTTTCACGATGTGCGTCAATCACGATGTGCGTCAAACATCTCAACGGCGGCTATTTTCCGGCAGTTTGGCGGCTGTGTTTTGCCTCCACCCCCACCGCGCTGTTGCCCCCAACCCAGTATTGCGCCCCAATCAGCCCCCGGTGCACCCCCCCCCCCCCGCCTCCAGTGGCTAGCTACTGACGAAGCCAACCGCTCGCCGGTCGTTTGAAAGCAATTCGCCCGACGTTAGTCGGTTATGGTTAAATTGGTAAGAGTGCTTTTGGAAGCATTTTTGACCATCTGGAACAACAAATACTTTTTCATTGCTCTTGAACGAAGTTCATCGCAATTATTGTAAAAGTGTGTAAGTTTTTAATGCAAATTTTTTGCTTGACAATTTTGACTTTTCGAGTGACTTTTACGCCCTTGACTTTTTGCTTTTCGCGTGATCTAAAATTCTCTCTCAATCACGATTTCAAGCACCTGAACTCAATTGGCAGCAATTGAATACTAAAAATCAGATGAAAAGTGCGCCAAAACTGGTGTCATTTATAACATAAAATCTTAATAGTGGTATATGTTAACCTCTAAAGTGGTTATTTGAAGCCCACTATTGAACTTTATGTACAATAGTGGGCTTCAACTATTGAACTTGAAGCCCCATTTAGGCTCGCTCTCCCTCCCTCCCCCCGCCCGACTGAAGCAGGCTGCAATTGATTAGAGCTCCCACTAGTCGTCAATTTTTTATCTCTCTTGTTTTCTTTCCCGATGTGCGTGAATCCCGATGTGCGTCAAACATCTCAACGGCGGCTATTTTCCGGCAATTTGGCGGCTATGTTTTAAATTCCTCTGTACATTATGTCTTGCAGTGCAATCGGTTTGAATATTTCTGCAATTAAAGTTTCGTCAATTAAGTTGGACCTTTTCTCATTTCTTTTTCTTTGAGCTTGGCGTTGATCATTAGTTTAGGAGACGTAATTGATGGAGTTGGCTTTGTGTGTTCAGGTGGCAAGACTGTTCATTCAGAACAATGTTGGAGAGACTGCCCTGCATTTGGCTGCTAGGAGATCTCTCGTCACTGTAGTGCAACGCCTCATCAAGTTGGGGGCCTCTCTACTTGTTTTAGACAAAAGTGGTCAGTGAAACTATCTCTTGTTTGTACCACCCCTCCTCCTGTTTGCAACTTAGTAGAGAGAATATAAAACGTCTACATCTCCATTGCCGTCAAATGTTGGCTCAAAGAGTCTTAAAGAGTGTTAAACTAAACTGTTGAGGGTAAACAATGGTGCCAATTAATGAATTGTCGACATCGCTATTTGCTCGCATATGCTAATGTGAGGGTCAACGGAACTGCGCTACTTCAAGATATCAAGATAATGTTAGGGTACTAATTGTTTGCTATGGTACTAATTGTTTGTTAGGGTACTAATTGTTTAGTGGTCAAATAGAAGATTGAATGCGAAGGCTTTTTGGTATCTTACTGTTCAAACAGCTCGTTTCTAGCCCGAAAAGTGCATGAGACCTTACTTTCTCATATGTACTATTTTTAGGCACCATTTATGAATATTCATGCAAATCAAGAAATTTGAGCTCAAACAAGAAAGAAATGTTTTGAAAATTTTCGCAAATTATCTAGAGATTTGCCTATTCAAACGACGATTATTAATTGTCCTCATGACGAGCGTAAAATAGTAGCACGATAAAACTACGCCAATGTACTTTCAAGCTATTAGGGAGTAGAAAGCTATTAATTCCTATACAT
Source organism: Convolutriloba macropyga (assembly GCF_964194025.1). Classification (NCBI taxonomy): domain Eukaryota; kingdom Metazoa; phylum Xenacoelomorpha; order Acoela; family Convolutidae; genus Convolutriloba; species Convolutriloba macropyga. The sequence continues at coordinate 39,333,359 of NC_134472.1, forward strand.
AGCGTAGAAATAAGGATATGTTATATTTTAGGTTACTCGCCGGCTCTGGCCTGTTGTCCCACGCAAGAATCTGCAAACTGTCTCCAGCTAATTCTGGAAGCAATGTTGCCTGGATCCACCACTGGGGGCGCAACCGGTGCTGTGGACCTGACAACCACCACTGGCTCTGTGGACGCTGGATCTGATGATGAAGATGGCTGTCTAGATTCGGGATCTCAAACTGGCACTATGATGGTCTACTCGGACACGGAGAACAGCATAGACTCCGAAACTTTTTAAAGGAATCATTGTGCCAAAATTTATCCGACTCAGCCGACCAACAAATCGGGATTTCATGGTTTAGTTAAATGTGACAGAAAGAATTTGAACTTGTGGCGACTGTGTGAATGTGGAAAGAAAGCCAAACAACTGATGGCAATTGATAGAATGCTCTCAAGTGTAAATGATATATTGAATATATAAAACATGTAAGCAGATTATGTATTCGCTCATTCGCAAGTATTCGTAAGATATTAATGTTGTAATATAGCCAGCCTCTAATCAAAATTTTAATCGTCAAATTTCTGCAGATTTAACTTTGATTTCATCGTAATTCAATCCTAGCCGTCAATTTTTATTTCAATTTCTGGCCGAGCTTGCATTCAAGGCAAATCTAAAGCTTTATGAGCAGGTCAGTTTAAGTTTGGTGTAATGTTGAACATATGGTGACAATTAGAACCAAATTTGAACTTAAATTGTACACTTTATGGAAAGAAAATTTTTGAAACATTTGCTGTTAAAAAATTAATCTTAATAGAAAAATACCAGAACGTTAATACTGACTTGAAGTGTGCAATTTTGTGCCTATGCTTTAGATGTATATACTTAACTCCATTCCAATTTGCTCCTCCTTTTCCTCATCCTGTTTTTCGTAGCAACTTATGTTCTTGTTTGGGTTAGATAGTAATGGAAAATGTCACCCGGTTATTGCAGGGATTTTTAGGTTACCTAAGATGATTTGAAACTCATTACGACGAAATACGTTCATTTTTTTAGATAACATTTTCTGAATTTGTTGACTTTTAATTCAAATCTGTACTATTTGTGGCATTATGATAGTTTTAAGTATCCGAAACAGTTTGAGGAAGTGGTGAAAAGAACACCATTCGTGTCCCATTGTTCCTTTCCTTCTTAATCCCTTTCCTTTCAACATGCTAACCAAATTAAATCAATCATATCGACTGAGGCGCTATTAGTAATGTGTACATTGTAAGTTTCCTCTTCATGTCACACTCTTGGCTGTGTATGTGTGCTAATTGTCGAAATATGCTATTTTCTATTATTATTGTTGGATATGATCACAAAAAGTGAGATAGACCACAATTATGATTGTTTCTTAATGGCTCTAACGCTTATTATCAGAATAGCCAAATTAGATCAAGTGAAATCAATTCGGTAGCCTAAATAGTTTTCTCTTGTCAATTCAGTCTTCATTTCAATGCTGTATTATGGATAACCCCACTGAACGAAGTCTTTCTTAAGTTTAAGTCAATTGTGAAGTTTTGGGACAGTGAATAAGCTCTTCAAAACCTGAATTAGTAGTTTTAAGCCAAGTTTATTAGGAACATTGTCGCGGTTTTATAATTTCTTTGTTGAGGCTAAAGAACAAATATTCAGTTAACTTAAGAAGTTTTGGGTTAGTTTGACGCTATTTTTGTAATTAAAAAATACCATTATTTAGGTGCTCTCCTTTTTTACAATCCAAAGAATTTTTGTATTGGTGATCTGTCCTTTTTTACAACTCGATGAGGAGTACTGGTGATCTATTTTTACGACTCGAAGAGGAGTAATTGCGTGTTTTTACGAATCGACGAAGAGTAATGGAAACGAGTCTTTTTACAGCTCGAGGATCAATAATGGCGATTTACGACTTGAAGAGGAGTATCAGTGAAGTCTTTTTTAAAATAAATTTTATTGAAATGAATTTTGAAGCAGGATATTAAACGCATAAAAGTTTTTGGAGTGGTTTAGGGGGTTTAAATATGATTTTCTGGTAATTAATATAATTTTTGATGTTTATTTGGAAATTTTATGTATGCACAAATTTTAGCAATTTTTCGTTTATTGTTCTCTTTTACTGCTTTAAGTGGGAGTTAAAAAGACTCTTATTATTTGAAGAGTTTTTAATTTTGTTGCTACGAAACATTTTTGTTGAGAAGTATGACATAAGTAATCTTGAAATATCTCGAATAAAATCTTGAAATATCTTTCTAATCAGAGACAATTTTCGTAGGCAATTTTGACTTGCCTATTGTTTTGCTAGCTTTTGAATACTCTGTTTTGCTCAAGTGAACTTTTCAAGGGAATATAAAAAGTTAGTTTTGACTTTTTTTGTTCCTGCTTATCAATTGACTTCAATAAATTTATTAATTGCTCGTGAAAGAAGTTCGTAGCACTTATTGTAAACGTGTTGGTCTTTTTAATGCAAATTTTTCGCTTTACCGTTTTTGCGCTTTTCTTCTAGGACATTCTTTGCCTTTTGATTTCTCAAGTGACCTTTTCACGCTTTCGAATCGTTTCCGGAATTTTGTCCTGAATCTGTAGTTTTGCTGTGTATTTAAAACGAGATGAAATGGTCAAAACCGAAGTGTCTAGATCAAATGCTGAAGAAACACGAGGAGTAGAGAGAGGGGGAGTAGTTTTCTGTTTACATCGCTTTTTATATTTTTGAGAGAGATCGAGAGAAGTAGGTCGAATAAAGTTTCGCAGCGAGCGATTATTTTTAGAATACGTGCGGCGTTCTCAAGCAGCTATTTTAAACTCCCAAAAGGCTATAAAATTTCGAACCGTTTATCAAACCCTAAATTAAACAAGAATTTTAAAAAGAGTCCAAAAAGCGTTTTAAGTATCCTAACTAAAGATAGTGCGTTTGAATATATTTGACTATTTGAAGCAAATAATAAACTTAAGTTCATCTTTGTGCTGTTTCTAATTGCTCTCGAATGAGAAGCAATTGTAAACGTTTTTCTTTTTTGTGCAAATTTTTCGCTTGACCGTTTTGAGTTTTTCTACTAGAATAATATCAAGTGAGTTTTTCACGCATTTCTTGATTTTTAGTTGTTTCAATTGCTCTCACTCAGAAAAAAAATTTGTTGTTGAAACAAAACCTGTTATTAGGAGAGGCGATGACAAGGCTTTGATAGCCGAGTGGTTAATACCTCCGTCAAGATGACGGAATTGGACTCAGGAGGCTGGGGACAAATCCTACCTTGGGCTGAAGTTTTTGCACCCATAAAGAAAAAATTATCTAGGCTACAGCCCCTGAATTAAAATGCATTGCCTGTCAGTCGAGAGCAATGCTTCCGACATTAGTCGATTAGTTTTAAAAAACAATTCATTCTACTAGTTTTTTAACGTGATTTTTGGCACAGACGGTTCTTCGGATCGTTTCCAGAATTTTGTCTTTAATCTGTAATTTTGCTGTGTATTTAAAACAAGATGAAATGGTTAAAACCGAAGTGTCTAGATCAAATGCTGAAGAAACCCGAGGAGTAGAGAGAAGGGAGAGCAGTTTTCTGTTCACGTCGCTTTTTTCATAATTTTGAGAGAGATCGAGAGAAGTAGGTGGAATAAAGTTTCGCTGAGGGAGCGATTATTTTTTGATTACGTGCGGCGTTCACAAGCAGCTATTTCAAACTCCCAAAAGGCTATAAAATTGTGAATCCTTCATTAAACCCTAAATTAAACAAGAATTTTAAAAAAGAGTCCAAAAAGCGTTTTAAGTATCCTAACTAAAAATGGTGCGTTTGAATATATTTAACTATTTGAAGCAAACAGTAAACTTAGGTTCAATTTTGTGCTGTTTTTAATTGCTCTCGAATGAGAAGCAATTGTAAAAGTTTTTCTTTTTGTGCAAATTTTTCGCTTGACCGTTTTGAGCTTTTCTTCTAGAATAATATCAAGTGACTTTTTCACGCACTTCTTGATTTTTAGTTGTTTCAATTGCTCTCACTCAGAAACAGAAGTTTTTGTTGAAACAAAACCTACTATTAAGAGAGGAGATGACAAGGCTTTGATAGCCGAGTGGTTAATACCTCTGTCAAGGTGACGGAATCGGACTCAGGAGGCTGGGGGACAAATCCTACCTTGGGCTGAAGTTTTTGCACCCATAAAGAAAATATCTAGGCTACAGTCCCTGAATTAATTTGCGCCGCCTATCATTCGAGAGCAGTTTTTCCAAAGTTAGTCAATTTATGTTGACATTTTAGTATTTTCACATTTTGGAGGCTTTTCTAACATTTGTATTCTTTAGCTTTATAGTGTTTGGGGAGTTCTATGATTCAAAATAGTTCTTTTACATGTTTTGCCTGCGTTCTGATTTAATTGATTTCTTTTTTGAGATAATTGATTAATTTTTGGCCAATTTGAGTCTTTCCTAATTTTATTGAATTTTTAGCTTTTTTGTTGTTTAATAGCCGCCTCAACTTCCTAAGTATTTTTTTTTACTTCGTGACCTCTCTAGGTTAGTTTCATTTTTGTCTCATTCTGCTAAAAGTGTTTTTTTAGCAAACTCTGTTTTCGAGAGGATTTTGTCACAATCCCCGGCGCAACACACATTTCGGAGAAACTATGTCTGGGATATTCGAAAACTTAAGACGGAATCCATTTACTGGGGAACAATGACTAACAAACAATTTCTTGTAAACGTTTTTCGTTTTTGTGCAAATTTTTCGCTTGACCGTTTTGAGTTTTTCTACTAGAATAATATCAAGTGACTTTTTCACGCACTTCTTGATTTTTAGTTGTTTCAATCGCTCTCACTCAGAAATAAAATTTGTTGTTGAAACAAAACCTAATATTAAGAGAGGAGATGACAAGGCTTTGATAGCCGAGTGGTTAATACCTCCGTCAAGGTGACGGAATCGGACTCAGGAGGCTGGGGGACAAATCCTACCTTGGCCTGAAGTTTTTGCACCCATAAAGAAAAAATTATCTAGGCGACAGCCCCGGAATTAAAATGCATTGCCTGTCAGTCGAGAGCAATTCTTCCGACATTAGTCGGTTTGTTTAAAAAAAATTTTCATCATTCTACTAGTTTTTTTTAACGTGATACGTTTTTGGCACAGAGAGTTCTTCGGATCGTTTCCGGAATTTTGTCTTTAATCTGTAGTTTTGCTGTGTATTTAAAACAAGATGAAATGGTTAAAACCGAAATGTCTAGATCAAATGCTGAAGAAACCCGAGGAGTAGAGAGAAGGGAGAGCAGTTTTCTGTTCACATCGCTTTTTTCATAATTTTGAGAGAGATCGAGAGAAGTAGGTGGATTAAAGTTTCGCTGAGCGAGCGATTATTTTTTGATTACGTGCGGCGTTCACAAGCAGCTATTTCAAACTCCCAAAAGGCTATAAAATTGTGAATCCTTCATTAAACCCTAAATTAAACAAGAATTTTAAAAAAGAGTCCAAAAAGCGTTTTAAGTATCCTAACTAAAAATGGTGCGTTTGAATATATTTAACTATTTGAAGCAAACAGTAAACTTAGGTTCAATTTTGTGCTGTTTTTAATTGCTCTCGAATGAGAAGCAATTGTAAAAGTTTTTCTTTTTGTGCAAATTTTTCGCTTGACCGTTTTGAGCTTTTCTTCTAGAATAATATCAAGTGACTTTTTCACGCACTTCTTGATTTTTAGTTGTTTCAATTGCTCTCACTCAGAAACAGAAGTTTTTGTTGAAACAAAACCTACTATTAAGAGAGGAGATGACAAGGCTTTGATAGCCGAGTGGTTAATACCTCTGTCAAGGTGACGGAATCGGACTCAGGAGGCTGGGGGACAAATCCTACCTTGGGCTGAAGTTTTTGCACCCATAAAGAAAAAAATATCTAGGCTACAGCCCCTGAATTAATTTGCGCCGCCTATCATTCGAGAGCAGTTTTTCCAAAGTTAGTCAATTTATGTTGACATTTTTTTAGTATTTTCACATTTTGGAGGCTTTTCTAACATTTGTATTCTTTAGCTTTATAGTGTTTGGGGAGTTCTATGATTCAAAATAGTTCTTTTACATGTTTTGCCTGCGTTCTGATTTAATTGATTTCTTTTTTGAGATAATTGATTAATTTTTGGCCAATTTGAGTCTTTCCTAATTTTATTGAATTTTTAGCTTTTTGTTGTTTAATAGCCGCCTCAACTTCCTAAGTATTTTTTTTTACTTCGTGACCTCTCTAGGTTAGTTTCATTTTTGTCTCATTCTGCTAAAAGTGTTTTTTTAGCAAACTCTGTTTTCGAGAGGATTTTGTCACAATCCCCGGCGCAACACACATTTCGGAGAAACTATGTCTGGGATATTCGAAAACTTAAGACGGAATCCAATTACTGGGGAACAATGACTAACAAACAATTTCTTACGTTATTCAGGTCTTGGTTCCAAAACTTGCCAGTGGAGTCTGGACAGGTCACTCCTCACCGAAATAAATTTTCAGTTTTTCTAAGCTCAATTGAATTTTATAGCAATTATAGCTTACTAGTGTTTCTCATGACTCGTTTTGACTTTTCGTCCTCAAAAACGGCACAAACAGGTCAAACCTGGAGAGCATTAAGTTCTCTTAGGGAGAAATTTGAGAACTTTGCCTTCCTCCGTTTTCTCAATTATGAATTATTTGTGTTAAATTTTCTGTCAATTGGTAGTCGTTTAATGAACGAAAATTAACCATATCGCCTGTTCTGTTGCCAATAGTTGTTTAGAAGTAGCATGTCATAGCTATTTTTTCCAGATGCTTTATCTGTTTTTCGTGTCAGATGCTTCTTTTGCCCATTTTCGCGTTAATGTTTCAAATTGGTTAATATCGGGAAATATTATTACGATATTCAGTATGTCAGTTAGGGTTGGAACTTTGCTTTTTCGAGTCGTTTCCGCATTTCAGGCTATGTTTAATTTTTACTTCTATTTTTAGAGGATCTGTTTTGAAGTCAAATGCCTCCACTTTAAAAAAGAATTGTTTAGGTAAATATGTTGATAAGTCAAAAATCAGAGAGAAAATTTTGGGTGGTTTTCTCATTCTGACGGAGAATGAGAAAATAAAGAAAGAGCGAGCTATATATTTTAAATTGCGTGGGGTTTTTCAAACAGTTTAGTTAGTTTTCACTGTAATAGTTTTGCCTGTTTTTCGCTTTACATTTGTTCACACTACAAAGCTGAAAAGTCAATTTTCCTGAATTTCCGCGCACTAACGGCTTTTGCGCGTACGACGTCGATTCTCCTTCTCTCTGAAAAAGGTTTTTAGGTCATAAGCTTGATTAGATTTTAAACGTACGTGTCTTACCTCACTCAATAAAATGACTTTTTGCACTTTAGAGCTAAGTTTTATTTGAATTAGCTTAAGCCAAAGGAAATCATATGTAATAAAGTTCACTAAAGAGGCTGTTATGTTGTGAATTTTAGCGAGCTCTATTAATTGCTCTTGAACGAAGTTCATAGCAATTATTGTAAACGTGTGTGACTTTTTTATGCAAATTTTACGCTTGACAATTTTGCGCTTTTCTTCTAGAACATTCTTTGACTTCTCAAGTGACTTTTTCACCCTTTCGTTCTTCATTTTTGAGTGATCTCCATTGCTCTGACTCCGAAATAAAGCTTGTTGCTAATATAAATTGGTTGCAGCACAGCAAGAATAAGGTTCTGATGGGGCAGTTGGAAGTGCTTGAGTCACAGTTCGGGAGGTCAATTGTTCGAATTCCGCACGGGAAAGTTTTTTTGCACCCATAATGAAAAATTGATCTAGGCTACAGCCCCTAGATTAACAGCTACAGCCTCGCCTGTCGTTCAAGAGCAATTCTTCCAACATTTGTCGGTTTATGTTCACAATTATTTTAGCTGGTAATAGTACGTTTGGAGGCAGTTTCGACCATTTGAAGCAACTAGTAGACTTATCGATTTATATAAGAGCATTTATAGCACTTAGGGAGTGTTTTGGTTGAATTTTGATGTTTTACTGGGTTCGATTTGGTTGATATAATTTTTGAGGTGTTTTTCTTTAATAAGATGGAGTAAAGTGTATCAAATTTTGGCCTATTATCTGCTTTTAATTTTTTCCCATTTTTTCTGATATTAAGCTTTATGCTATTGGTTTTCAACTTCATTTTTAATGTCTATTGATGCTCTACAGATAATTTTACCACGAAGTGCCACTCCAAGGAGCTACAATGCACTTTCATATGAAAGAAATTACTCAATTGGTTCATTTTTTAGGTTATTTGTTTTTAAAAATCTCTTTTGTGCCTCTGAAAGGTATTGTGTGGGTCACTGATGCAGTAGAAATTTTGAAGGAATTTTTAAGAATAATTGTTAAGTACTGTCTTAGTTTTTTGTGATTTCTGTAAAAAAATTGTTCTCTTCCTTTCTGTTTCCTCGGGTTTCACTGTATGTACCGTCTCTGTTTTCTATCAATTGATACTCAATCACTGAATGACAACTATTTCATTGCACGTTTTGTCCACTACCTGTTTTGAAGTAGCCACTTGCGTAAAATTTTTGCGGATGTTTTGTCAGTTTTTGCTATCAGGTTGGGCTTCTCTGGTGTTTATTTTATTTACACCTATTGTTTGAAAATGATTAACATAAATGATTAGGAGGCTAATTTTGTTCAGTGCGCAATTTCGCTTTGCGCTGAGGTTATGTCTACGTGGAGGCGCTTCCGGCTTGTCTTCCGCGTTGTCAATTTGGTTAGAGTGATTTTTGGGACAGGAAGTAAGAAAAATTGAGTGATTTGGTTGCTCACCAAAATTGGAGAATGCAGCAAAATCCGTGTCAATGTTCTGTAAGCGAGCTGATTTTTCACATGCGGTCTCCTCAAGCAGCTTCTTTCGTATTTCGACAACTTTTGGTTTTAATGTATGAATTGGCTTGAGTAGGAATTTTAGTATTGGTTGCTGTTTGAGGGGTAATCTTTATGCTATTTTGTCTTATGGTAGTCTTATGCTATTTTGCCTTTTCTGCTGTTCTGCGTGTTTTTAGGCTTTTTTGCATTGTTTTCCCTGTTGTTTTGTTATAACTATTCATTGAAGCGCGCCTATTGAAAAATGAATTTTGCAGGAAATATTGTCAACTGCAAATGGATTAGAGTTTTGTACAAAAGTGTTTTTGTTGAGAAATATGACAAAATTGAGAAGTTTAGTAACAATTTTAACTTTTTTGCTGCAGGTTTTTTTTCGCCAAAAATTTAGAAGTTTGAGAGCATATCGTGGTCTGAATATTGCTTTGCGAGCATATCATTGTTTCTAATGGCACAAAGGAAAGGTTTTTTTTTAGGTGAAGTTGTATTATATAAAGTGTCATTTGAATTTTCTGATTTTTCAACGGTGTAGCCGGTACTGGTTCATTTAAACATTCGTTCTCTTGGCCGAGACGATTCTTCCGGAATTCTTATTGCTGTTTTCCTAATCGTCAACTTTTATTTTTAGAGGATGTATTTCAGAGGATCTAATTTGTACGGTTTTGTCAGAGCGGTTATCAAAATTTTTGACCAAATGTTTTTCTGAAATAGCTTTGTTGATAATAGTTTAATTGGACTTGCAGAGCAATTTTGGTTCTGTTGCACCTTTTTCCATTAGTTTTTTCTCTATTTAAATTATTTTTTCTGGGTATATTTTTGGTTTCAATTTGAGCTATTTGTCCAAATTTTTTTTCAGATATTCTTCGGTTTTTATTATCAAATGTGGCTTTTCTCACCTAAATTTTAATGTTTTTATTTTAATTGAATGCTGTAATTAAATAGGCTGATTTTGTTGATTCGAGCTGGTTGAGGAGGCTTCCAGCTGTGTTTCTATTTGCAAGATGTGGTGACTTTTCTTTCAAAACGCGATAAACATGTAAATCCCACTGGGCATTCGGTTTTATTAGAGTTCCTCAGCCGACCTGAATAGTTTTTCGAGGCCTGATTAGAGGCCTGATTGCGCTGGAAGGTCTAAATTCACGATGAAAAGTTCACTGCTTGAAATTTTAAGACCCGAATTGTGCAGTTTTTTTGCGTGTTTTTAAATTCATCTTTAATTGACGTTGATCACAGTCCATAGGGGTCTTGAGCAAGCTAGATTTTCTTCTCAAGTTCGTTTTTAGTAAAACTCAAAACAACAAACTAGAAATCTTTGCATTTTTTCCAGGACTTCGAAAATTTTGCCTCTCATGTTTTAGTTTAATAGTGGGCCATTTTTTGTGGCTTCGGTACATGATTTTGGTCAATCTTGGAACCGGAAAGTTTTATGTTCATTAGTAGCCGCTGCACAACTATTGATGTGTCTATTCTTGTTAATCTTTTTTATTTTTTGTAAATGTTTTATAACGACCAATTCAAAGCCGCTTTTTTTCATTCTAGCGTTTTTGACTGATTTGCGTGCGTGGCGTCGTTCACAGTTGAGCGACAGTTTTTTTTTTCATTTGCCTGATCAAGGTTTTGGTCACACGTGAGTTACCTTACTCTGAAAAATTAGTTTCCTTACCATAATCGAAATGGCTTTCCTTTACTGCAATTCAATGAGATAAGGTCCACTGAGTGTGCGACTCTAATTGAAGGTTGTTTGAGAGCAGCTACAAGGAGCAGAAATACGTTAAATACATTCTTAATTGAAGCATAACATCTCAGAATTCAATTAAAAGCAGTTGCTTTTTTGGTCTTTTCTTTACGATCATTTTGAAGCTGCATATCTACAAAGCTATTGCAGCTATTTCCTGGCAATTCGCTTGTTTTTTGAATTTCGAAAATCTTTTATGTCTCACAATTGTAATAGTAACTGCAAGTGTACCAGAAGTTGGATGGAATTTAAAATTGTTTGACATGAAGACGTTTTTCACTAACGATTAGTGCCTTTTTTCAAAAAGATTAATTTAATTTCAATATAATATTTGCGATGAATATTAAGGCATATCGTTCGTTTTTTTTGTGTTTTCCTAATTTTTAATTTCTTAATTTTTCCGTGCAGTTTTATAGTAGCGGAACTGTAAGATGAGTGGAACTATATTGCGGTGTTCATGGTGTTTTGTTTCGTCGTCTGCCGCTTTTTTGGATTTACAATTCTAGAACATTCTTAGCTTGACTTTTTCAGTGACTTTTTGACGCTTGATTTTCTTTTATTTTACGTGATCTAAATTGCGTTTATTCAAAAATTCTGTTTGTATTTACTGACTCTTTTGGTAAAGTGAAAAGGCTGTTTTAATGACGTATTATTAGGGATCGAACAAAAAGTTTTGTTTGTTTGTCGGAAACAAGATTTCTTATTATTTCTGTGCAGCTTTCCAAACTGTGACTATTGCCTCATATGTTAATCAAGTGATCTATTCAAGGGCAAGTGACGGTAACTTCAAATCTGCTGCAATTGATACAATTTCGGCTGAATTGCGTGCGTGACGTCAATTTTCATTTTTTTTAAATTCGCGTGATTCAGTTTTTGGTCAGTCACACGTGACTTACCTCAATCTCAATAATTGCATTCCTGGGAATCAAAATGGTTTTTCTTTACACTTGTTGTTTTTCAAGGTTTTTGCAATTTTGTATTATTTGTTAGAAATTGATTAGGTCACTGAACAAGTGGAGGATTTTTGCAAACGGCTTTTGGTTACGAATAACCGTGTTAGCATTTTGCAGAGAAGTTTCTAGCATTTAGTTTTGAATTGTCGCTTTTTCCTCACTTCCTTGGTTTCCTCTGTTTATCCTACCCGCTGATTGCGGATGAGGTTAATTTTGTTGAGCGAGCAGTTCGCTCGCGGCTGGGTGATCATCTGCTTGGAGCTAGTTCGGAGTCTCCCAGTTCGCTTTTTTGTGAGATTTGATGACTTTTCTTTAAAAATGGGTTAAACTGGTAAATAGCAGTTACCTTTTTCAATAAGCTCGGTGACAAAATTGCTGGGAAGGACTAAAATCCAGGTGAAAAAGATTTTCCTGAATTTTGCATTCTTTTGGTTTGTTCATATGTCTATTCTGCTGTGCGAAATGCACTTTCAAGGTTCAAGGTATTTTTTTGTGTTCCTGCTTATGACAACTTTAACATGTAGCTTGAAAGTGGGTTAATGAATAGATTTTAACAATAACGATACTGACTCACACCAAAAATGTCACCGACGTCATTTTCAAGTTGTTTTAACGTTTAGAAGCCAATTTGTTTCATTTAGATCAAATCATTAGCGGTCGGATAATTTGCCCGTTAGCGGTAGGTTCTCTAGGTTCTGTCTCCTCATCACGTGCCCCAGGAGTTTTAGCTGTCGTTTCTGTATGCTCTTTAGAAGGAATCGAGTGATATTAGTGGTTTGTAGCATGTGTCATTGGTCTTGCTCTGGGTTCATGACTCATTTGCATTCAGCGTATGCACAATCTTTCCGCCATTTTTTGAAATGGTTCATATTTCGGAGTTGTATGTCAAAGTTGAGCAAACATTTTTCTCAAAATAAAGGAGATACTCTTATTGCAAAGCATGGCTCTCATTTCGTTGAACCATTTCCTGTCAAGAGGTATTTTAATTTCAACTGCATATGTTGCTTCCCAGTTGAAGGTGGTACCCAGATATTTGATTTATGAACCTGTTTCAGTTTCAAAGAAGGTCACCTTGTTCTTTTTGGTGACAATCATAACTTTTAATTTCGCGGCATGCAGCTTCATGCAATACTTTTCACTTTCTTGATCTATGAGATTCTGCAGAGTTGCTTTGAAGTAAAACTGTATCATCTGATGTTCTCACCGCCGGGTGATATAGGAATTATTGTGGCCGGCTTTTTTTGCAAAACTCTTGCTTGACCGGTTTGACGTTATAGCATAATTTAAGGTCTCAATATAATCACCATCCTTGAATTATATGACAAATAAAAAGCATTCGACAAGTTGAAACAAATGCATTCACTGCACAGGTTGAACAAATCGGTCTGGTTTTAATATACATTCTGAATTACTTATATATCTGCATTGTTTCAACTTGTCGAATGCTTTTTATTTGTCGAATTATATTGAGACCTTAAACTATGCTATAATTTAAGGTCTCAATATAATTACCATATAATTACCATGCATAATTTGTGGTCTCAATATAATTACCATCTTTGAATTATATGACAAATAAAAAGCATTCGACAAGTTGAAACAATGAAGATATATAAGTAATTCAGAATGTGTATTAAAACCAGACCGATTTGTTCAACCTGTGCAGTGAATGCATAATGAAACATCTTCATTGTTTCAACTTGTCGAATGTTTTTTATTTGTCATATAATTCAAAGATGGTAAGATATTGAGACCTTTTATGCTATAACGTCAAACCGGTCAAGCAAGTTTTGCAAAAAAAAGCCGACCACAATAATTCCTACAAGCTTTCAAGTAACCGCGTGCTGAGTACGTCAAGTGATTATTCTATTAATTGATTGAGGAGAGGTTTATTTTCAGGGACAAATTATAAATTCCGTTTGATATTTACAAGTCAATCTAAATACAATTTTATATTTTTACAAACAATCATTCGGAAATTTATTTACAAATTATCTGACAAATTTTTCATATACAATTCTTTTGGCATTGACAACTAATTCCAAGCTTTCTTTTCTCCCTCAGATGAGGAAGCGTTCATCCACGAGTGTTTTCTTGGCCAGGTTACGTTGACCCAATATCTCCCTGATTGGAACCAGGATCTAAAAAATATTCATTATTAATGCAATCCTATTGCGCAATAATTCCGTAAATCCCATTTGTGCCTTTGATTTGCAGTTGATTTATGCTGCGGAGCTCTACCTACGTTCTCTACCTACCTATAAACGCCATCAAATCAAACAGGATAACAAGGCTAGAAAGAAATCACGTGAAATGTTGAACAAGCTGTGACTTAAGTTAAAGCAAAACAAATTTTTATTCGACGAATTAAAAAGTTAGGGCCGCCGCCATGATATTCGCCCGAGAAGATGAGGGCATCTATAAATCAAAAGTTTGCAAAAAAAGTTTTTGATCTATAATTTTTTTCTGTTCTTTCAATCCCAATCATGATTGAGAAATAATGGAGGCTCTATGCAAGGAATCTGCCAGGTATGTTTCCTATTGAGAGGATACAGGGATAAGTATCATTAGTAATAAGCATTATACCTTGTAACTAAGACCAATCAGAATAAATTTCAAGTTCCGGGCATCTAAACCCGTGCTTTATCAGTTTCTATATCTGTTTAAAAATATTTGGAGCGAAGAATGAAAACATACCCGGCAGATTGCCGGAAAATAGCCGCCGTTGATTCCAATAAGCATGATTGGGATTGAACGAATAGAATATATTGAAAAAAAAAAGATTTTTGTACAAAAATATTTTTTAAGTCCGATTTATTTTGATGGCATTTCGTAGTTGAACATACTTCTGTTTCTTAGAGAGAGGCTACAGGGGCTACTATCAACACCAATAAGCATTAGAGGTGGTAACTAAGACTTATAGGAACGACGTTCAAATAGCGGGCATCTAAAATTGGGCTTTATGGGTTTATCCCGTTTCTATTTCTGACTTCAATTTTTTATACCGACTCTGTTCATTTTGAATTGCTTTGCTTAGCAACTGATGTTCAAATTCACTTGTAGCAGAATGAGAGAAGAGAAAAACTAGCCTAGAGAAGTCAAAAAGATTTCACGCAAAATGTCGAAAAAGCGGCAAAACGGTAAAGCGAAAAAAAGTTTGACGAAGTAAAAAAAAATACGAGCGCAATAATAGCCGGCTGAGAAGATGAGGGCGGCTATTAACAAACCTATAGCAGTAAAAACGATTTCACGCCAAATGTTGAAAAAGCGGCAAATTGAGTAAAGCCGCAAAATGGAACAAATTCTTGTTGAACGAAGCACAAAAACGTAGCCAGAAGACTCCGACTCGAAGTTAAACCTGACTCTGATAAAAAGACATCCACGCATTCAAATGAACTATCTACCTCATTATATTATTCAAGAAAACAAAACGGAGTAAAAAAAATAAGACGAATAAAAGTCACAGGCTCAAATTAACTGTCGTTCAGAGACCCTGTGATTTTGACAACGAATGCGTTTAAAGACCGAAAAAAAACATAACCGACTAACGTCGGAAGAATTGCTCTCAAACTAGTGGAAGCTTAATTGCAGCTGGCTTGAGTGGGGGCGGGGTTGTAGCCTGAATGGGACTAAGAAATTTACTAGGGGGCTTCAAACAGCCTCCTTAGACGTTAATATATACCACTATTAGGATTCTAAGTAAAAAATGACGCAAGTTTCTGCCCACTTTTCAGTTGACTTTTACTATTGAATTGGCGCCAATTGAGTTCAGCTGCTTGAAATTGTGCAAAGTCAAAACATAGCCGGTAGAATACCCGAAACGAATCGAAGAGTCGCGCGGTATAATCTCTAACCTAACATTACCGAAATCAGAACGAAAACAGCAGTCAAAAATCAAAAAGAGGTAAATATTCGCAACGAAAGAAGTCAAAATTCAGGTCATGAGGAAACTTGCTCTAGCTAATAAACCCGTAGAATGTAAATATTCCTCTCCGAGTCTAAAAACGGTCAGGCAAAAATTTTTGTATAAAAAATACACACGCGTTTAGAAAAACTGCTTCTCTTCAAGCATATGAAGAAATCAAGTCTCTCTTCATGGTAACTAAAGCTAGCATTAACATAAACGGTTAATAATTTTACAACATTTACTACTGTGAAAAGCGGATTAAAGAAAAAAATATTCAAACATAGCCGGAAAATTGCCAGAAATAGCCGCCATTGATCCCACTGACCGACTTTGGTATTGAAACAAAAAAGTGACAAAAACCTTCTTTCTTCTAAGTGTCGAAGTGTTAATTATGAGATTCTATTTATCAGTCTCTAAATAGGAGCACAATAAGCTACATAGCAATACCAGTTAGCAGCATACTCTAAGGAACTCTGATAACTCAATGCACTAAGTCAACCCTTAATATTATGTCTGAGTGCCCGGGCTTTATTGGTTTATCCCAATTCTTTTGATTTTGCTTTTTGACCTAACGTATTTCAAAAACATGTAAATTTGTGAACATTTGCTGAATGAACTCTTAACTGAAAACTGATACCATAAAGCTTTTACTTGAAGTTTTTTAACCTAATTTTGTTTTGAGCTTGACTGTATTCACAATAATGAATATTTGATTGAGTGAATGGATTAAAAACCCATTCAGTTGAAACAGTGAATGAGGTGAGAAATCAAACGAGACAGAGAGTGGTGACTTGTGTAAAACGCAAAACGTGATTGAGTTAAATTAAATTTGAGAGGAAAGCACCTAAATAATAGTATTGGAGAGGCTGACGAAACAGCCCAAAATTTCACTCTAAGTAACCGGCTAATGTAGGATGATATGCTCTTGAAGAACTAGTGGGAGCTCCAAGCTATTGAAACCTGCTTCAGTCGGATGGACACCAATTTCGGCCCAATTTTCATTTGGCTTTTAGTGCCGCCAATTAAGTAGTGCCGCAAATTGACATTTTAGTCAATTGCCGATATTTTCAAAAACAGTTAAGCACAAAAAAGACTTTCAATAATTGCTTCGAACTTTATTCGAGAGCAATTAATAATCGTTTTCCTTGTACAAAACATAACCGACTGAACGTCGGAAGAATTGCTCTCGAACAACTAGCGGGAGCTCTAATCAATTGCAGCCTGCTTCAGTCGGGGGGGGGGGGGGGAGAGAGAGGGAGGGGGAGCCTAAATGGGACTAATAAGTTCAATAGTGGGCTTCAAATAACCATATTAGGTTACCATATAGCACTATTAAGATTTAAAGTAAAAAATGGCACCAGTTTTGGCGCACTTTTCATTTGACTTTTACTAATAAATTTCCGCCAATTGAGTTCAGCTGCTTGAAATTGTGATTGAGAGAGAATTTTAGATCACGCTACGCAAAAAGTCAAGGGCGTAGAAGTCACTCGAGAAGGCAAAATTGTCAAGCGAAAATTTTGCATAAAAAAGACACACGTTTACAATAATTGCTATGAACTTCGTTCTAGAGCAATTAAACAACTCAAAATTGATTCAAACCCAGTCAAAGGCCAAAAAAACACGCAAAACACTAACAATAGCCAAAGATCTCGCCGTAAATTTTAAGACCATCAAAAATCGTCTAAAACGGCAAAATGAGAAACATAAACCGACTAACTTCGGATGAATTGCTGTCGAATGACAGACGAGGTCAATTTAATTTAGAAGGGACGTAGATTGGAAACGTTTTATGGGTGGAAAAAAATCGACCTCACAGGGGTTCGAACACCGGACCCCAACGTTGGCAGTTTAAGGAGGCCAGCAATAGGGGGGGGGGGGGGTATTACGCGCGAGGGAGCGGGGGTGAGGAGCCATTTGTAGGGGTGGGGGTAGAAAACGGCCTACTTTCTTTACACTATGATTTTGTCCTCATTTTGGATGAATTGTCTAGCTAACATAGCCGGCAGATTGCCAGAATAGCTGCAAAAGTATAGACCTGCGTGCCGTATAATAGATCTGTCTCTGTTTCTATCTCTATTATACGGCACGCAGGTCTATACTTTCGCAGCTATTCCGGCAATCTGCCGGCTATGTTACAACTATGGCTAGACAATTCATCCAAGATGAGGACATAAAATCATAGTGTAAAGAAAGTAGGCCGTTTTCTACCCCCACCCCGACAAATGGCCCCTCACCCCCGCTCCCTCACGAGTAATACCCCACCCCCCCTATTGCTGGCCTCCCTAAACTGCCAACCTTGGCGTCCGGTGTTCGAACCCCTGTGAGGTCGATTTTTTTCCACCCATAAAACTAGGCAAACTATTTTAAACAAGTTCGAAGTGCAAAAGTCATTTTATTGAGTGAGGTAAGTCACGTATGATCAAAATCTAATCACGCAAAAAAACGTTTGCTAAAGAGAGTGAGAAATCATGCGTGCAAACGCCGTTAGTGAGAGGAAGAAGTCATTCAGAAAATTTGACTTTTTCAGCTTTGCTGTGTGAACAAATGTAAAACGAAAAAGAGCGTCAGACGACGAAACAAAAAAACATAGCAGGACAAGTCCTGACGTACAATTCAAAGAATTTTCATTGACTAAACAGAAAACTAGACCTAGAAAGGACTATGAATGGATTGGGAAAAACCATTTAGAAAAAAATCCGATCCAAAAAATCGAAAAAACAGAAAAAAATCAAAGCGAAATTGCCGCATGTGAACAAAAAACCACTACCGAGAAATCGAATTTTTGTTCAAACACCGCTTTCTCACTCTACTTTATATTTAGAGCAAAAAAATTCCACACCGCAAAACCACTCGCTTTTTCGCTCCCTTTCCTGTTTCGGCGTGACCAAAATCACTACTCCAATCTGACTTCAAAAATCATGAAAATGTGTGTGAACAGATCTTAAAAAACATAGCCGGAAGAATTCTGGAAACGACTCGAAGTGGAAATCCATTTAAACGCCATCCAACTACTCATTAGACAAAGCGTGCCTCCACTAAATTATGATTATCTTGAATCAAAACAATAAAACAAAAAAGAAAACAAAAATCAAATCTGTTAAAATATGATAAAAAATCTGATTAAATTTTGTAAATTTAGATCCCCAAAATAAATATCTGCCATATTTACTTCTCCAGGGCAACTATTACGTACTAAAATTTTTGAAAATACTTGAGGCCAAATTTTGAAAACATAACCGGCAGATTGCCGGAATAGCTGCGAAAGAATAGACATGCGTGTCATATAATAGAGATAGAAACGGCTGCAGATCTAAATTGAAAAAATCGACGCCGCTCAAAAAACTAGGCAAACTATTTTAAACAAATTCAAAGTGCAAAAGTCATTTTATTGAGTGAGATAAGTCATGTATGAGCAAAATCTAATCACGCAAATAACCTAAAAACTTTTGCTAAAGCGAGTAAGAAATGATGTCACGCGCGCAAATGCCGTTAGTGAGAGGAAGAAGTCATTCAGAAAATTTGACTTATTCAGCTTTGCTGTGTGAACAATTGTAAAACGAAAAAAGAGCGTCAGACGACGAAACAAAAAAACCAAGAGCACAGCAATATAGCTTCGCTCAGCTTACAGCTTCGCAGCTATAAAAAACAACTTGCACTAAAAAAATGGAAAAAAGTTAATAAATTTTTTAATATTACAAAAGCATAAAGCATAAAAATCCAAAGAAAAATTTCTTTCATCCAATAGGGTATCCAGATGGTCGCAAAATAATCGGCAAGTCATAATAGGCTAAGAATAGGCTAAAAAACAGAAAACGAAAAACTGCGAAAAATTGAGAAAAATAGTCCCGATTTTCGCCACTTTTTGTCATATTTCTCAACAAAAACTTGCTCAAGTAGAAGGGGGTCTTTTCGATACCCATTTGAGCCAGTAAAACAACAATCGTTAAAACTAGCCCAATAATCAGCGAAATACATGAAAAACCTCCGAATTAGCATAAATTTTGTACGAAATTCCAGAAACCTTCAAACCTCTACCAAAACCAGCCTAAAATTGAAACAAAATCACAACCAAACCTCTTAACCCAAAAAAATGCTTTAAAATGCCGCACGTGAACAAAAAATTTCGCTCGGTTACAGAATTTTTTTTCACAACTCAATTTCTCGCTCTCTAGAAAACAGCGATATGAACAAAAACCACTCTTTTCGCTCCGCTCTTCACTTTTGTTCAGCACCAAAATCACTCCATTTTTTTCACGCGTTTCATTTCCCGCTTCAAAATTCACTCCAATAAAATTGATTTAAGAAACATAGCCGGCAGATTGCCGGAATAGCTGCGAAAGAATAGACCTGCGTGCCATATAATAGAGATAGAAACAGATACAGATCTAAATTGAAAAAAAAATCGACGCCGCTCAAAAAACTAGGCTAAAAAAACATTCAGCGATAAATTAATAAAGCTTGTTAAGATTCATTCCACAGAAGCCTCTTATTAGGGACCTTTACTGCACATATGAGTTCCTTTGACCTTAAACAAATTCAAATTAAACTTAAGTTTTAAAAAAAGTCATTTTATTGAGTGAGGTAAGTCACGTATGATGAAAATCTAATTACACAAATAACCTAAAAACTTTTGCTAAAGCGAGTGATAAATGACGTCACGCGCGCAAATGCCGTTAGTGAGAGGAAGGAGTCATTCAGAAAATTTGACTTTTTCAGCTTTGCTGTGTGAACAAATGTAAAACGAAAAAAGAGCGTCAGACGACGAAACAAAAAACATAGCCGGAAGAATTCCGGAAGCGACTCGAAGCACCAAAACATCACGAAAAGCTGAAGCCATTACCTTTTGTATTAAAACATTAACTCATTACCTCACCCCGGGTCTGATCTAAAAATCGTTGAAATTTAAACCACTGTCACCAAGAGAAAGAAAATGCAGCAAAATTTTATTATTGAAAACGTTTGGTAACGTTAAAAAAGTCTGAAATTTTTAGGATGGTCAAAAAACTGATAGCCTGACAAAGCTGAGAGGGCCATCAATTGCCCTCAGATAATTAATGATTCTAATCTCAAAAAGATCGCGAAAGCAAACGGCAGATAAAAACTTTTCAAAAAAGACAGGAAAGTCAAAATTATTCAAAAAAGTGCTCAAAATTAAGAATCAGAGAGCCACTACAATTAGATTTCTAATAACGGAAATTAAGATAACTATAATACATAATTCTTCCTTGTTATATATATGCTAGACAACATGATTTCATGCTAATTCAAAAATTAAATTAATCAGAAAAAAAAGCAACAGAATAATATTCAAAGGCAAAAAATCGTCTAAAAACAATACCAAGCCCGGAAAAAATTGCAACGAATAGTAATAAGTAGAAATGTTGGAAAAGACTTTCTAGCAAAGTCCCAGTACTGCCTTATTTTGAATTAAATCAATTGCAAACCGAAGAAACCAAGATCTAAGAAAAAGCTGAATTCATTCAATTTTTTTAACAACTGAAAAAATCAATATAAAGAATAAAAAGTAGGTACCAGGACAAAACTAGAATGATACAAACGAGAATGTGAAGAATATGGACACAATGTTAGGAACACCGTTACAAAAAGACCAATTCTTGATTTTTGAAAGTTAAAAATCAAATTTAAAAAAATCAAGAAAAACGAGTACATTTCATTGATCAGCATTCGAGACATAGAAAAGACAACGAGTTATTCGAGACAAAATCCAACTTGCTGAACAGAATAAGACAAGAAAAAGCAGAATTCGGACATACGAAACAATGAAACATTTTGCAAAAAAAGTGGTCAAAAAATATTTAAGACTGCATTTATGAAAAAAAATTCTGTTTTTTCAAAAACTTAACATCACAAAAAGGATTGAAATTTCATTGAAATTAAAGTCCCTCATGTTCCCCAAAATACTATTTCTAGTAATTAAAAGCAAAATAACAAAAAACTGAAAAAAATTGCCAAAAAACTACGAAAATCGGATTAGCAAATGTACAATTTTATGAAACAAAATTACATCGAGGTAGAAAGAGGCATTGAGTATATGAATTATCAAAGGGAAGTTGCCATATTAACTGATTTTTGACAAAAAACAGCTAAAAGATCCAAAAATGAAGAAATTAATAGAAAAAAAGCCAAAAATTAACTAAAAAATCAAGAAATATGTGCCAATTTCGCATTTGAAACGCAATTTCAGGCTATGCAAAATACTGTGCTATCAATTTCCGGGGTTTACATTTCAACATAGCATCAATTAAAATTTATTTCTACAAAAAACCAAATTACAAGCAAAAAAACTAGGCCACTTAGACGAAAAAACGGCTAAAAACCGTTATCTATATGTGCCATTCAGTCAAAAACTACTTTTCAATGTCAAAAACTCATTCACTAAACGCAGCGCATGATCAAAAAACTTCTCTCGCTCAGAAAAAATTAGTTCACACTGCAATTTTACTCGCTTTCGCTTTTAGGTCAAAACATCGTCTGAACGAATAGTACTTCCGGTAAAAAAAACCTTAAGAAAACCAATACTCCTCTTCGAGTCGTAAAAACCAAGAGCACCGCAATATAGCTACGCTCAGCTTACAGCTTCGCAGCTATAAAAAGGACTTCTCCAATACTCCTCTTCGAATCGTAAAAAGACAGTGCCCCAATACAATTCAAATTCTTTGAATTGTAAAAAACCAAGAGCACCGCAATATAGCTCCGCTCAGCTTACAACTTCTTAGCTATAAAAACACTTGCCATTATAGTGTTTTGAAGAAACACTACCATCTCTGGTATCCCTACATACCTTTTGGACAATGTACACTCCGATGGCAGAGAGCAAGTAGCTCTCAATCATATAGTCTATGGCCACAAACAGGTACACGTCGAATAAGAAGAGAGAGAACTCGTTGCCATAAAAGAGAACTTTGTCAAACACATGACCACTGTCTGAAACAAAACACCAAACCATCAATTTACACACCACCAATTCCCTATTTAGAATTATCGCACCTGATCGTTTTTCGAGTTACCAGTTGCTTAAGTTGACTTAGGTACATAATGTTACTAGGGATTGAATTTATAGATTTAGATACAAAGAACATAGTAGCTGTCAGATTGCCAGAAAATAGCCGCAATAGATTCGTAGATCGGCAGTCTAAAAAAAACAGTAAAAAAGACAGACCAAAAAAATTCGTCTTTTCATTGAAGGCTGATCTGTTATATTTTGATTAAAACTCTGTATAAGTTATTGCTGCCTCTATTAGCTGATCTCAAATAACCTTCATTTAGAGTGACACACACTCATTTGACCTTATATCTTTGAATTAAAGTAAATAAAAGTCAATTTCAAAGTGAGGAAGTCATTTTTGAGAGTGAGGTAAGTCAAGTGTGACCAAAAATTTAATCACTCGCATGAACAAAAAAATCGCTCCACTAAGAGCGAAAAATGACGTCACACATGCAATTCAGTTGAAATTGCATGAACAAAAAGTGGCTGTGACGTCATATGGTCGTAACAAAAATCATGACGACGAAATAAATAAAACATAACCGACTAACGTCGGGCGAATTGCTCTCAAACGACCGGCGGGCGGTTGTCAGCACCTAGCCACTGTTTAGTGAGGTTAGCTTTCGCTTGATTGAAGAGGCGTGAGGCTAGGGTAATAGACGATATTATCACGCCACATAACAGCCGCTGAAGTCAACAAAAGAGTTAAGGAGGGAGAGAGAGAGAGAGAGAGAGAGAGAGAGAGAGTGCGAGGTAAAACGCGAGGGAGAAAGAGAACGAAAGAAACGCCAACCAACACACACACACAGAGAAAGAGAGAGCTAGAAATTTTTTCCATGAGATTCTAGCCTTGTTAGTAACTAAATCATATAAAAAACTGAAAGTGCAAAATTCAGAAGAAAACTTTCCACATTTCGCAGTGACGAAAATGTTCAAAGAACATTTTTTGCCTCTGGATTTTTGTCATGTAACCCATCTTGGGTTACATTTGTGATATTAAAAAGTTCAAAATTATTCTATCGCAATAAAAATATTTCAGTAACCTATTATCAAAGCCTATACGAGGTTTGTTGGGGCTGGAAGAACTTAGATAATGAGAAATTTTGAAAAATTTGAAAAAAAAAATTCAAGTTTTATCCAACAATTGCTAAAAATCGTGATGTTCAAATGTTGAAAAACATTCTTTTAACACTAGAAACTATGCAGCAACGTACTATCAAACCCTTCAGGAGGTTGTCTGAACCCTGAGGCTGAAAAATCTTGAATAATGAAAATATATGTCAAAAAATTTTTAAAATATAGCAATTTTTGTCAAAAAAATGCTAAAATTCGTGATGTTTAAATCTTGAAAATGATTCCATTATTTCTAAAAACTACATAGTAACCTATTATTAAACCCTCGAGGAAGTTCCTTGGCTCTTGAGGCTGGATAAACCTAAAAAACGACAAAAACTTTCAAAAACATTGAAAAAACTTGCAAAATTTATCAAAAAAATGCAAAAAATTCGCAGTGTTGAAATGTTGAAACCATTCTATTACCACTAGAAACTATTCAATAACCTATTATGAAATCCTAGATTGGATTCCTTGACACCTAGGGCTGAAAAAACTTAAAAAACTGACAAAAATTTTCAGAAATCTTGAAAAAAATTGTGAAAATTAGTATAAATTTGCGTTTTTAGCTAGCGGTTGTTCGTCTGTAGCTAGCCACGGGTCGGGGGAGGGTGCAAGGGGGTGCCGATGGGGATGGCGACAGTCGGGTGGGGGGGTGGGGGGCAACAGGGCGGTGGGGGGGCAATAGTGGGGGGTCAGCAGTGGGGGGGGTCTTCAACCTCTAAGAACCGCTGTTCACACCATAAGTATAAGACTCCAAAACTGTTTGAGCTGAAACAGAGCTAAAAGGCTCTAAGAGCACTTAATGCCCGCTGGGCGCTACCTGTTTATCCCGTTTTTGAGGACGAAAAGTCAAAAGCGTCAGACGAAAAATTGGTCAAGCGAAAAATCGCATAAAAAAAGACCGACAGGACTAATATAATTGCTACAAACTTCGTTTGACAGCAATTAAACATAGCAGGTCAAGTCCTGACGCACAATTCAAAGAATTTTCATTGACTAAACAGAAAAACTAGACCTAGAATGGACTATGAGTGAATTGAGAAAACCATTTTTAACAAAACCAGATAAAAAAAATAAGAAAAAACAGAAAATCAATGTCAAATTGCCGCATGTGAACCAAAAAACTACTAGGGAGAAATGAAAATTTAATTCAAACAAAACACGAGGCCTAGGAGGAGCTGTGAATGGATTGGGAAAACCATTTAGAAAAAAATCCTATTCAAAATATCGAAAAAAACAGTAAAAATCAGTGAAATTGCCGCATGTGAACAAAAAACCACTAGCGAGAAAGCGAATTTTTGTTCAAACATCGTTTTCTCACTCTACTTTAAAATTAGAGCGAAAAAATTCCACGCCACAAAACCACTCGCTTTTCGCTCCCTTTCCTGTTTCGGCGTGACCAAAATCACTACTCCAATCTGACTTCAAAAATCATGAAAATGTGTGAACAGATCTTAAAAAAAAGACAGCGCCCCAATACAATTCAAATTCTTTGAATTGTAAAAAACCAAGAGAAGGCCAATAATAGCCCCAGCTATCGCTGTGCGGCTATTAAAAATAAATATATATATATATATAGACCGCTATGTATACTGACCACTATAGAAGATTCCGCGTGTGGCAGAGACCTCCACGAACTCCATGTCCAGCAATTTTTCCACAAATGGCCTCTCTCTTACCTCGTAGTCACAGTCCGGAATATCCTACATACACAGAGTACATTAATAACAAACCAACAAAAATCAGCTACCGGGTCAAATTTTCCAAGCAAAAACTAGCAAGCCCGCAAACGCATCACAAGAAAATCATTTAAAAGAAAAGATAGAAGGTTAAAAAATCAGATTTTTTGCACTACCTGGGGCTGGAACCTATGCCCCTCTTTCAAAAGCAATAGGTATTACGTTTCGTTACCGATGTGTTTGGTTTGTGTATATTACCCTATGTGTCAACAATTTTTTGTCCAACCAGGTTTTCTGCTTTACCATTTTGCATAATTTATATCTGCATTATAATTTAATTAATATGGTGAAACTCTGAAGACATCCGGATTGTCACAAAATTTATGGAAGTCTATTAAATCTTGCACGCATACTTTATCAGCCGAGCAAGATACTGCAAGCATGCGTTACAAAAATTCCGTAAAATTCAAGATTTGGTCAGTTTTCCCCATAAAGCCATCGCACATCAATACACGCACATAAAGGGGCCAGCATAATAGTTAGTGAAGGGAGAGGCAAGAACTAACTCTGTTTATGAATGCAGCCAGGAAAGCATTGAGTTGTGTATACCCTTCGATCGACTTTCTCAACTGGGGATCCAACTGACTGAGAGAGCTTCTGTCTACTCCAGACTGGTCAGCCGCAGTGGCAGCCTTAGCAGCATTAGAGGGCACTGGTGGCTTGAACAGTTTGCGATAAGCTGTGCGAAGATTGAGAGGAACTATGATCTCGAATGTCTGGATTGCGGAGTCGGGGAGCAGACCTCGCGTACCTCTCAAGTCATCCTGCAAGGCATCATACATTTCAAACTCAAAAATGTCATAATAACTTTTGTAAGCGGCTCAAAGAGATTGTACACTGCCCCTTTGCATGTATATATTTTTTAAATTTAACCTGGGCATTTGGTTTTTAGTTTACGTCACCTTACTTTACATTTACTCAAGTTGATCAGTATTAACTACGCTTACTGCAAAGTGGTTCATCAACTACTTTCAAACGCTCAACATCACTGGTTTAGCATCAACTGATGAGTCTCTTATGGGAGAAAGCGCATACAATATTGACGACAAATACCTGTTCCTTCTGCATTAGGAGAGACAGCTGGGCCAAGTTAGCATCTGCAAAGCCGTGCACACTTCTCCCGTGTATGTAGTAGCCATACTGTTTTTGACTCATGATGAAGGCACTGATGTTGGAAATGGAGCACAGATCTATGAACTGGTTGAAGGGATCTTCAATGAAACGAGAGTAGAACAGGATCTCGAACAGATACTGAAACGCAAGTTAGAATACAGACTTTAAACCAAACCAAACAAATCCTTCTATCTGTACGAATAACGCTCTTCGTCCTTTACAATCTTGATGACAATTTTAACTGCTGTTCCTATTAATGACAAAAACCCCAAGAAGAAACTATTTGATTAAGTCTCAAAAATTAGTCAACAATTCATACAGCACCTGAGCGATGCCAATGGCAATGTATACTGAGGCTCCGACAGCAAACCTCAACCACGTGTTATAAGGAGAGTTCACATAATTCTCATCTGGAAATAGGTCATTGCTCGGATCTGCTCTGGCGAATTCCTTGAAATTAAGTCCTTCTAGGAAGAAGATTGTGGCCACTATTTGGAACATCACGTTTGTTTTTCGAATCGTTTGGATCTCGTTCCACTCGTTTGCAACGAAGTATGTTCTCCAAATGCTCACAGAAGATCCTTCCGCTGCTGACTTTTTCTCTTCTTTCTTCCCCGGCGCAGTCTTCGGTCTCTCCCAGTCAATGAAAAATATGTCTACGCTACACTGCGAATAGATCAAGTGCAGAATTTCGATCACCTGAAACATTAAAACATGACTGACCAACGTCGCACGAATGGCTCTCGAATGACTGGTGGAGTATCGACTTTATTGCAGCCTGCTTCAGTCTGGTGGTAGAGCTTGTGGGTTGGAGTCGGGGGCACTAACGCACAAAGTGAAAAAAATAAAACCAGACTTTTTATTGGACTCTACTTAAAAATGTGAATGGGAGAGCAACTGATCCAGGAACACACAAAACACAAGACAACGACGAAAGAAGCAATTGAAATAAAAATCGGAACCGACTCTTGCAATCTGATCTTTAGAACCAATCATGTTCAAACAAGACAGAAATTAAGATCGCTCAAAATCGAACGGATGTTAAGGATGACAATGAATTGAAAAACCAAATCGCTCCGACTAAATAAAATTTTATAACACCGTTGAGAGCAATTAAAAAGCAATGAAGGCAGAAAAATTTCAAGAATATGCTTCTCTCGAATGTTTTATTTACAATAAAAATGGAAGCTGCTCCGAAAAGACAAACGGTACTATTAATCAACAATTTTCTTAATTTAGGTCTCCTTTAAATTATACTTAAAATAAAATAATTGATTTCGAAACATCTAAAAAGTGTGGTGAAAAATAATATCCAAAAAAATTGTGAGTATCGCTTCATACGATGGTGATCTTCTCTAAGTCTCCAAGCAAGCCTTGAGAAGCACGGAATAAAACGGAGTCTACCTTAAAGTAGCTTCTCAAACAGCATACGATATACTAAGTTGACATTGATGTTAATTTGAGTAACCTTGGCTAGAATTCCGGTCAAGAAGTAGCCAATGAATGGTCGAATGTCTCCTCTGTCAGTGGGCGACGGTAGTAGAATATACAACACCTCTTGATTCTAAACAATTCTTATCAATAAACTGTTGTTAAAATCAGCCTTCCGGCTGTTTCAATAATTATAAACTAATATTCCAAGCACCGCTCACATCTGGAGCGCAATTTACAATTTTAGCAGATAAAAAATTAAAAGTTTAATATGCGGCATCCGTATGTTTAATTGATCAATCAAGAAGTCTGATATTTCTTATTACAGGTAACGTAGCACTATACAATAAATGCAGGTGAAGCATATAAGGTGGATAATATGACAATGGATAAAATAAATGTGTTGATAAAATGTGACAAAACTGCTATCCATAAATGGTGAAGGAGGAGCTTAGTATGAGTGGAGTAACAAACCCTCCAGCTGAGTAGCAAGTAGAGTCCCGTGAAGTAGAGAATAAGGAAGAAGACATTGGCAATCACTCCAAACCAGGAGAAGGTGAACTTGATCATCGCCTAACAAAGTCAGCAAAACAGTATAAATTTACTTCATTCGTAGATCATAAATTAATCGTCCCATCTAAACAAATGAAGAATTGGCTTCGTTTTCTTGTTCATAGTCAGTGTGAAGATCTCGTGCTAATTTTGAAGGTACAGTTAAAACCAACACGTCAAAAATGATCACATCACTGACTTCATTTATCCTTAAATGGATTTCGACTCTTCAAAGACTCAGATGTCTGGAAATAGTACAGGCTTAAATTACTGACGAATAAGTCGATGGTAGTTGCTCCCGCCCTCTTGCGCCAGCCATTCACCTTCACCACACTATACACTGACACCATTATACCCAACACACCTACTGCCATCTAAACACCACTCGCTATTGACATATCACTTGTACAAACTGATAGCAGTCAATAAAGTCTCATTTATAAATTAGCGATATAAACGAATAAACCTAAGAATAGTATCTGAAGTTATAGACATAATGGAGGTACAAAAATGGGTTATTTGAGAAAGAGCTTAGCCCACAAAAGAATTCTTTCATTTTTGGTTCAAGAGTAAAATTATACAGGAAAATGATCGGAGACCAATAGATTGTAAAAAATCCCCACTTACCCCAATAGATCTGTTGAACTCTTTATACCTCTGGTCGTAATTGACAATGAATTGAGTCTGAAATGAAAAGAAGTTGACTGATTAAAAAAAGTAGTCCCAACATATACCAACAAGAAACACTATGTCGTATTTTTCAAGAATTCACAATTCTCAACAACCTGCTTTGGAAACAAAAAAAACTCAAGCAAGGACGCTCGCTAATGTGCGTTGCTACAATGTTCCGACCCGTTAATCAATATTCTTGAATTGACTATTGAAAATAGTTCAAACTTTATATTCAAACTTCGATAGAACATAGCCGGTAGATTGCCGGAAAATAGCCGCGATAGACGCTTGTGGCCTTCCAAGAAAGGAAACAAGAAAAGAAATAAGATACAGATTGACCCCCAATCCTTTACTAGACCACTAGACTTTGTTAGAATCGGACAGACGTTTTTATGACACATACGCTCTGTAAGGAAAAAACCCTAATGGAGCTTTTTCAAAATTAATATTCGGAATCAAAAACTCAAGCCTCTAATACTCAAAAATTAGGGAATATACATATGGCACTCCTTAGATGCTCACTATTGACCTTTAGCTAGTGAATGTTCATGAAATTTAAAGTTCATTAAGCGAGTTCAGAAGTCACTTTTTGAGTGAGGTAAGTCACACAATTGACCCAAATGCAGAACAAATGACGTCACGCACACAAATTTTAACTGCAAAGCAGTAGAAATCACTATAATGAAAAATTCAATTCCAAGAAGTAAGGTTGCAAGAATCATCGATGGAGACAACGAATTTTAAAAAAATACACGATGTCCCCAATAATAGCAGCTATCGCTTCGCGGCTATTAAAAAGGACAGACGTACAAGTGAATTCTTTATTCCAATTGAATGAAAGAATATTGAACTTTGGTTGCAAAAAATTTGGTTGAAAAACATGAAATTAAGAAAAAACGATTAAATATACCAAAAAACAAAGAAACGAGATTCAGATCTCAAATTCTTTCCAGTTTTCAAACCATCCAACAGTAACAGAAAAAAAATAGTTTTTATCAGGTAAACACTTATCAATGCCAAAAAACAATGAAACGAGATTTCCAATTCACATTCTAAAATCACAATAAGAGTTATATCTCAAAAAATCAAATACTATTAAAACTAACAACAAAAACATTCAAGTTTCCTTCACAAGAAAGCAGACGCATCTTTTTATTACAGACGCAAAGTTACAAATCATTAAAATCAAATAGAAGAGCAAAATTTATTCAAATATCGATTTTAAAAGAAGCATAAACGACTCACGTTGGGTGAATTGCTCTCAAACGCCCGGCGAGGAGGCTAGCTTTAGCTTAATTGAAGGGACGTGAGGTGAGCGCGAGGGGCACCGTGGGGCTAATGGGGGGCAACGGTGGGAAGGGTTTTTGGCTGCACGGGGCCCTTACTAGACGCCTAACTAGATAGATAGTCAATGAGACCCATTAATACCATTAATGAGACCAACTCACAGAACGTAAACAGAAAAAGGGGCGACATTCAAAAATTCATTAACACTTTTTGAAAACAAGTTGTCAAAGTTGTGAAACCCATTAGATATGAATTGAAATAATTGTAATATTAAAATATGAAATGAGTTACAGAACAACAAAGAAAACTACAAAAGCGGAAATGCAAAAATCAACAAAACTTTTATGAAAACAAGTAGTCACTAAGTCGTGAAAACCATTGATTTCAAATCCAATCACTCAATTACTTGAACTTTGTCCCATTGGAGGACAAATTACGCCTTTTAATCATGAGACTAGAACAGAACAGCAAAAACTTACAAAAACGGGCGAAATCCAAAAAAAAAGTTAATTCATGAAAACATATAGCGTCAAAGTTTAAAACCCATTAGTTGCCTTTTGAGGTGTTAAAAAAATAACAATATATCATTGGAACACATTTCTCACCGTTCAAAACTTGTGCAGAAAAAGCTGCGAAAACAGCAGTCAAATTGCCGCACGTGAAAAAACTTGAAAATCTGTTTTAAAACCAGTTTCTAAATTCACTTTAGAAGCAGTTTGAAGATAAACCGGCAAATAGCCACCGTTGACGATCCCCGTTGGGATTGAAAAAGAAAAGATAGAAATGGACCGAATTTCTTTTGTTCAGTGTCAAAAAGTGTTCTAGTTTGGGGTGCAGTTTCAGTTAGATTCTTAAACTATGCTAACTCAACTTCTAAACTGAAAGCAATTAAGCTTAATACTGATGTCAGCTAGCAATCGCTCTAATGAACTTTAATAACCTAATGCTCTATGACTTAATGACCGGGCATTATCGGTTTATCCCGTTTCTTTTGATTTTGTTCTTTTAACTTTAACAGTATTCACTACATTACGTAATTCAATGCGTGAAAGAATTTAAAATCCATTCAGTTGAAACATTGAGCTAGGTAAGTCAGAAGTCAAGCGTGAAAAGAAACAAAAAAGGTAAAGCAAACTAAAGAAAAGGAGAGCGCTTAATAAATAGCCGTTGAGAGGCTGACGGCGGCTATTAACCACGAATCCAATTTGACTTCTCATTGACGAGATAAAGACCCCCGCTTCCGTCTCTAAAGCGATAAGAAAAAAACTACTCAATCAAACGTAATTTATCGAAATTCTGTCCGTTTACGACAAAATTAAATAATTATAAGGGCTGCGTCGTTCCAACAACGGTTTACGGTTCCTCTGTGCCTCATAATAATAAGACTAAAAGAAGATAATAGAAAATGTTCAAAGAAATGCTACGAAGTGGACACTAAATGCACATTACACCTACAAAGATCGACTCAGAAAATTAAAACTCACTTTGTACATATATTGAAATGCACATCCTATTGCTCGTATTAATTTCTAGAGGCAACTATAACATTAATATCGGCAATTTCTTTCAACCAACTGCAAACAACACCCGACAACGTGACCGCAATGAGATGGGTGTCCCGAAGACCCACCTTAAGAAAAAAATTCAGACTTCTTCGAAACAAATTCAGAACCGCATTCCTTGTTAATATCATATTTAGAGCAGTTGGAAAAGATATGCATAATATCCAAGAAGGACCTCCTCAATCTTCTGTACTGGAAATACAGCGAAGCGGATTCGTGTACTTGGACAAATTAAAAAAAAAACTATAGATAAAGCTAAAAAAAACTGTAGAATATCATACTCCTTTTCGAGTCGTAAAAAGAGCATCAATACAATTCAAATCCTCTGGGTTGTAAAATAATGGGGTTTCTATAATAGCCAGTTAAGATGAGGGTAGCTATTAAAAAAACGTCAGACAAATTGCTGTCGACTGACAGGCGGGGCAATTTAATTCAGAGGGGGCTTAACCTTGAGCACACCGAAGTCAAGCATAAAAAAGTCATTCGAGAAATAACGTTCTACAAGAAAATCTAAAAACGGTCAAGCAAAAATTTAAAATAAAAAAGGACACACGTTTACAATAATTGCTTAAAATTTCGTCCTAGCAATTAAAAAATTATTATTTCAAAGCAACTCACATCAACGGTGGCATCATTGTTGTAATCCGATCGTCTCAGAGGAGAGTAAGTTAGCTTAAGAGAGATTGGCTTAGTTTCCGCGAATTCAGTCGTGTAGAAGAGTTCCAGTTTGGACAAATAGGAGCCCAAAATGTCATCGTCTTCAGGGTTGTCACGACCAGACACATTGTCCACCAGGAACATCCGGCGATAATATCTTGCTGAAAACACACCACCAATATCAACATATTTACTAACTAACCAAATGACAACAATGCTATCCCTAATT
This sequence comes from Convolutriloba macropyga, assembly GCF_964194025.1. Lineage (NCBI taxonomy): Eukaryota > Metazoa > Xenacoelomorpha > Acoela > Convolutidae > Convolutriloba > Convolutriloba macropyga. The sequence goes on from NC_134472.1 coordinate 39,366,122, forward strand.
TCTTCGATTTTTCTATCAGACAAGAAGATTGCTGGCTTGACATGCTATAATTAAAGATTTTTGATGCAAAGTTACCTACTTTCTACTTCATTCTCCGTAGAATCCATTTTAATCTCCCAGGATTTTGTTCATTCCTACTTCCAGGGCGCTATTGTTTATAGCAATCACAAAATTCATCATAAAATTCAGAATCAGGAAGAAGGATCTTATTAATCGCAAAGTCATTGAGGGCAGGAGTGGATGCTTAATCATGGGAGAGCGCACAGATCTAGGTAGATGTTGAAATTCTTCTATCAAAAACAAACTATCTAGAAAGTTTAGTTTGCTCAAAACTACTATAAATTACATGGACATGGTGCTAATTAAAACTGATAACAATCCCAAACATTTCAATGCATGTGATAGATTAGAACTCAAACAAAATTTGTAGTCAACATTAGGTTGACCTGATTCAACATTGAGCACTATGAGCAACTACAGCAAACCTCAAACAGCAATGTTTTAATTATGCCGTGTGAAATTAAAGTTAAATAGGAAGCACAAGTTAGAACTTCTAATGATCATCATCACATAAAAGATATCTGAAGTTAGTTGATTAGCACACGGGATATCTTACTGTCGATCTCATCTGAAAAGGGAAAAGACGTTAAGAATCCACAATCACATTAACCCAATCAACCAATATGTCAACAGCAGCTTCAAACAGATTGCAGAGGATGCTTATTAAAACAACCGACTTACATCGGGCGAATTGCTGGAAGAGATGGAATCCAAATAGCCAGGTAGAGGAGGGCGGACGCCGAGCGGTGAGTGGAGGTACGAAACTTTTAAATTTAAGAAAACAACCGCCCTTCACAACATGAAATTATCTCAAAACAGTTCTGTTGAACTGCATACTTAGAGATTAGCAAGGCGTAAGACTCTAGGAGAACTGCTCAGCCATTTAATGTCATCCGGGCGTTACCTGTTAATCCCCTTCTTGAGGACGAAAACTTAAAAAGGTAAGACAAAAAATCAGTCACACGAAAAATTGCATAAAAAAGACCGCAGGACTAATATAATTGCAACAAACTTCGTTTGAGAGCAATTAAACAGAACGTTTAATGCAGCTGTTTAATAATAACCTATCGAACAATAAAATGGTCTAATTTTAACTTGTTATTAAGAACAATCCATCTGCTAATTTTGTTTAACAGATATTGGGGAATTAAAGTTTGCTATATGAGAAAAAAGTTTGAGAGATCTAGAGATCTCTTATTAAAATCTGACATTTTGCCAGCAGAACTTTTAATAAGCCAGATGAGTGTTTCAAAATTTAGAAATGATATTTCATTACTGAAATCAGACGGCACTGAGAGTTTTTTCTTGGTGGTAATGTCTTAGTAAGGAAAAACAACAGAACTGAACAGCTAATTCTCCTCAGGTCGAGCAGTCGATCATTACAAAAAAGAAACATCCAAAAACGAAATAAACTTCCAGGTGAAGTCTGGATTATCAAATCACACTCACAGTTTAAACGCATGTTAAAACAGCATCTGCTCCAACAATTCAAACTTGTACCGTTGGAAAGGAACGTTGGTGGCTTCAAAAGTTATTTTTACCTTTAAAAAACGGAACCACTAATTTTGTTTGTACTAATTTTGTATACAACATTTTAAACTTGTAATTTTTAACCCCTGGGATGTATCTTCAATTTACTTGTTTAAAAAACATACCCGGCAGATTGCCGGAAAATAGCCGCCGTTGATTCCAATAAGCATGATTGGGATTGAAAGAATAGAAGATATTGAAAAAAAAGATTTTTGTACAAAAACATTTTTTAAGTCCGATTTATTTTGATGGCATTTCGTAGTTGAACATAACGTACTTCTGTTTCTTAGAGAGAGGCTACAGGGACTACTATCAATACCAATAAGCATTAGAGATGGTAACTAAGACTTATAGGAACGACGTTCAAATAGCGGGCATCTAAAATTGGGCTTTATGGATTTATCCCGTTTCTACTTCTGACTTCAATTTTTTATACTGATTCTGTTCATTTTGAAATGCTTTGCTGAGCAACTGATGTTCAAAATCACTTATAGCAGAATGAGAGAAGAGAGAAACTAGCCTAGAGAAGTCAAAAAGATATCACGCCAAATGTTGAAAAAGCGGCAAAATGAGGTAAAGCGAAACATTTTTTTATTCGACGAAGTAAAAAAAATAGGAGCGCTATAATAGCCGGCTGAGAAGATGAGGGCGGCTATTAAAAATAACATGTTTTTGTTGTCAAACAGGCTTCCATGTCTGTTTCTGTCCCCAATTATCGGGCGAGTAGATACGACCAATCAAGCAACCCCCTCCTGCTGAGTCGCAAATGATCATCTGCATCAATAGAGTTTTTGTCTCTAGAGATTTCAATAATTCAATTTCCTCTCTGGTATGTTTTCAGGCCAAGAACTTAATACTCAGAGTTCTTCACTCAACTTTTTTGACCTGCTACGAATCTCCAGGAAAAAAGATCAACTCAAACCTTCGTTCCTTGTGAGCTAAAACTCCTGTTTGGTGTAGCTATCTAAAATTACTAACGCGCCTAACACATTTTTTTGAGAACTTTAAGTTTGCTTTGTTTTTTGATAAACGGAACAACAACCTAATCAATCAATAAATTTTGTGGAATTTGGGCTTTTATCGATTGAAGGAATCTAAGAAGATTGTGTCATATACAACCAACTATCGGTGGCAAAACCCATAAGCAAATTGTTTTTCGTAAAATATTTAAAATTCCTGGTAAATTGAAACCTGACTTGTTCCACTTACTGTTAACTGATTTTTACAGTACGCACTTCTCGCCAAACTGCTATTCATTTACTTATACTTCATCGCCCTTAAATTCAGCGTGAATACTGAAATCAATCCATCTAAATGATTGTTTCAATTATACCGCGGAAATCAAGGCTCAAGAAAAAAATAAACCAATGTGAAGTAAAGTTTTTAATCAAAAAGGTTGAATTTTCCAGCGAGAGAAACTCAACGAACGACCTTCAAGCAATACAATACAGCAATTTTTAGAGCCTACTAGGACATTTTATGTTGAATTACAAGCAATACTCAAAATTTCTACTCATTTGCTTATATTTCATCGCCCTTCAATTAAACTTGCATGTTGAAATCAATTAATCAGTTAAAAATGTTACATTTTCCAGCTAAAAAAATTTATGGACTTGAGAAAAAAATTACAAACAATTTTATAGCCTAGTGGGACAATTTTTTGTTGGATTGTAATCGATATTTGAACAGGGCGAAACACTGAAAAACAATGGTTGAAAGGATGAATTTAATTTTCCTCCGATCTAGAGAATGAGTCACATCTTTGCCGTCGATTCAAGAACGCAAATGACAAATGCAAGAAGAACTTTCCTTCACACCTTTCCTTTTCAAACTTTAAGAACTTTCCTTCACACCATGAATTTATGTCTCCAAAGAAGTTCAGTTGAATTGCATACTTAGAGTATAGTAAGAAGAGGCTCTAAAAGCCCTTAATACCCTCCGAGAGCTACCTTTTATCCTGTTTTTGAGGACGAAAAGTTAGCAACGGGCTCGTTAGAAACGCTAGTCAGACGAAAAATCGGTCAGGCGAAAAATCGCATAAAAAGACTACAGGACTAATATAATTGATACAAACTTCGTTTGAGAGCAATTAATAAGGTGTCAGACAACAGACCTTCAAATTTTTTTAACTAAAGTCATCATGCTCTTGTAGCAGTATCATGAGGATGGTTTTTTACGGTACGAATTTGGATCAAACAAGTTTATCTTTAATAAGTACAGATTGTAACGATGTGTGCTCACTCTGTTGATGAGACTGGCAGTTTTCAATCTAATTTTATGGTTTTATTTCATAATCAAATTTCTCAAATATTTTTCTTTGCTAAAAAAGAAACCAACTTTGAAAATTAAAAAACCTATTTTTAAAACAGCCCAGAAAAACGCTATCATATTGTTTGAAAGCTCACTCAAAAAAATTGTTGTAATGTTTACGAAGCTCCATCTAAAACTCACCGCTGCCAGCACTCGTCTGAAAAGTCATGGGGAAGTCGAACAGCTTATCTGTTGCATCATCAGTGGTTGTAAATTTCATATAGACGTCGTAGAACACTGTCTCATAGTCGTCTACTAACTCTCTCACCCGCAGACTACACGTTTTATCAAGGTCTTTACCAAACCTGTACGCTAGCTGTAGAGAAAACTGGTCTCCTTTACACAGCTAAAATAATATCAGTCTATTTGCATGAAAATGCGTCATGTGTTTCCTCGATTACGTACAACTACGCCGACGTAATACTATGCAGAAGTTTAAGAGTGCCGAAACTGGAACTGATTTTAAAAGTGCCGAAACTGCTAATACCAATTACTTATCAATTAAAAGCTAGCAGAATTTATTTTCAAAGCAAACAGGGCATGCTGATCAATAGTTCGGTTATGATAGATTCATATCAAGTCCCACGGCCTCTGAGGCATGGCCCTGGTCCTCAATTATTATTGATTGCTTTAAATATATCTTCCTCAATGATCTTGTCCTACTAAATAAACTCTAAAATCTCGCCACTTCATTGTGATTGATTCAGAATTATTGCGCTCATTTCAGTTTAAGTGATCTGATTGGTTTAGAAATTAACCGGTAGAAAAATTGAATATATTTTCTGCACTCTTATACGTCGGCATTGTTGTACGTCACCGATTCATCAATTATCCAACTTCCCTCTAGCACATGAAGTCGGACAAGTAGCCGCTACATCGGCTTTCGCGCAAAGTGGAGAGAATATCAAAAGGGATTTTCGGTGACTTGTAAGAGAGCTAAGTTAAAAGAGCCAATTGAAAGAGCCGAAAATTTATTCAATTTTTCTACCCATTAATTTCTAAACCAATCATATCACATCAACTGAAATGAGCGCAAAAATTCAGAACCCATTGCAATGAAATGGTGAGATTTTGGATTTGTTTAAATTTAGTAGGACAAGATAATTAAAGCGACATAAATTTAAAGCAAACATTAATTGCGGACCAGGTCCATGCCTCAGAAGCGACTACGTACAACTATGCCAACGTAATACTATGCCGACGTTTAAGAATGCCAAAACTGAAACCGATTTTAATAGTGCCGAAACTGCCAATACCATTTAATTATCAATTAAATTCTAGTGGAGTTAATTTTCAAAACAAACAATTCACTCTCATCAGTAGTTCGGTTGTCATAGATTCATATCAAGTCCCACGGGCCGCTGAGGCATGACCACGATCCTCAATTATTATTTTTTACTTAAAATTTATCTTGTTCCAATTATCTTGTCCTGCTAAAACAACATAGCCAACCGATTGCCCGAAAATATCTGCCGTTGACGCGCTTGATGCACATCGGGATTGAAACAGAAGAAGAAGAGACAGAAAATGACCCAATTTTTATTTTTTCTCTTTTTTAGAGTGTCAAAAGAGTGCTTTAATTTCGCGTGCAGTTTCAGTTAGATTCTTAAACTATACTTAATTCAGCTTCTAAACTGAAAACTAATAAGCTTACTACCAATGCCAACTAGCAAACACTCTAATGAACTTTGAAAACCTAATGCTCAACGACTTAATGACCGGGCTTCATCGATTTATCCCGCTTCTTTTGATTTTGCTCTTTTGACTTTGACAGTATTCGCAACATTGCGTAATTCAATGAGTGAAAAAATTTAAAATCCATTCAGTTGAAACAGTGAGTGAGGTAAGTCAGATGTCAAGCGCGAAAATCGTCACTTATGAAAAAGGAAAAACGTGATAAAAAGGAAAAGCGAATTTCGAAAAAAGGAGAGCTCCTAAATAATAGTCGTTGAGAGGCTGACGGCGGCTATTAATAAAATCCAAAATCTCACCACTTCAATGTGATTGGTTCATAATTTTTGCGCTCATTTCAGTCAAAGGGATCTGATTGGTTTGAAAATTTTTCCCCAGAAAAATTGAAAATTTCAACACTCTTATACGTCGGCATTGTTGTACGTCGCCCTCAGAGGCCCGTTTGACTTTATATTAATCAATGACAGCCGAAATACTGATCAGCGTGCATTGTTTGCTTTGAAAATAAATTCAGCTTGGCTTGAATTGATAATTAATTGGTATTCGCAGTTTCGCACTTCTAAAATCAGTTCCAGATACAGCACTCCTAAGCGTTGGCATAGTATTACGTCAACATAGTTGTACGTAATTCTCAGCGGCTTATGGGACATGATATAAAAATCTCATAACCGAACATGAGACCAATTAACTCAATTCAGTACTTTTCTTGGAGTAATTACTTTTCAATAAAGTACCCTAAATTGTTAGTTCTTAATCCAATTAAGTACTCACAATTTAAGGGATTTAAAGGCAACTTTCGGCTTTTTAAATCAAGCCAGGATTCGGCGCTTTATAACGTCGGCTCTCTTGCACGTAACCGGAATTTACAAAAGTACTTAGTTTTTGGCCACAATGTTATTCATACAGTCAACCGACATGTACTCTAAGTGATAATAGCTTAAGTTTTGTTCACGAACAGGGTCTGAAGAAAGTTTTCTTCAATTAAATAGATAAATTTTCAGCAACCATTTTCAGCTCTCACTAAAAGAGATTCTTCTTAACTGGTAACATTATTTAACAATAAAAAAAAACAGGCAACAAAATTGCAATATATGTATTTTGCTCTAAGATGAACTTTAGTCATTTTCGTTACCTGAAATGCACCTGTGTTCCACGCCTCCACAAAACCCATGTAGTTGCCATCAACATCGTATTTGTAACCCACAAGTCGAAGCCAATCCGACTAAAAATTCAATTAATGAATTACGGAGTTAATTCTTAGATCACGCCTCAAAATTTTCAGTATACCTGAAGCAGCTTTTCTATTGATGCGATAAATTAATACGGTAAATTTTAAAAAATTAGCCCCAATAAACTAAGTATTGCGATAATTACCAAGCTATCGGCATCTATGATAGCCACTGGATGGAATGTCTATTAATTTTCTTAAGATTGGATTTCGTAGTTAGGCTAGGCAGACTCCTTCTTCATAAGACAGGGTGATTGGAATCCAAAACAAACATAACCTACTAACGTCGGGTAAATTGCTCTCGACAAAACGGCGACCGGTGAGCTTTGGTAGTAGCCAGCTTGAGCTGGGCTTAGAAAGGCCGCATGAAGCATTAGGGCCGGGGTCTCAAGAGGAGTGGGTGCGAGATCGGGGAGCTAGGGGTGGAATTAGATGTCAAGAAGGGTCCAGAACTGCCTTTAAAGTGTGAATCCGTGGTTTCAGCAACTTCAATTTGTGCACGAGACAAGCAGAGTTCTAATTTTAGATGTGCTCAGCGACTTAATACCCTCCGGTTTTTACATGTTCATCCAGTTTTGAGAAGGAAAAAGCAGTTAATAAACACTGAACATGGTAACTAAGTGTAACCGGAACAAAGTTGAAATACCGGGCACGTCGAACTCGACTGTATGCGATTATCCCTTTTCTATTTTTGATTTCGTTTAGACTCCGTTCATTTTGGATTGTTTTCATCAAGTGATCAAGTGAAAAATAACACCAGTCTACAGAAGTCACGCATAATTTTGAAAGACTAGGTAAAGGAAAACCAAAATGTTGTCTAAAGAAGTAAAAAAAACAGCATTGCAGGACAAATTCTGAATTTCAACCTACAGAATTAGACCACCTTGATTTTAGTAGTTTCTCATAATTAATTAGTTAAAATTTTTGGAAAAATATTGATCACAGATCTTTTATGCTACTTTACTACGAGTTGCAATAAAAAACTTTAAACTCAATCTCAAAAGTTGGTTAAAACAGTTAATAATTGAATCTTTTCACCATTAAACATTTGTTCTGGGCAATAAGCAAATTTTTCACCTATGCAAAAAGATAGAAAACCAACTCTTCTACCCCCTATACGAGTCTTGTCTTCTTTAGCATAAGCTAACCAAAACCAAAAGTAACTTAAGCCATTCGCCGGAGAGCAGTTCGTCCGACGTTAGTAGATTGATTGTTCCTTCTTAATTTTCTTTAGCTTTCGATATGGCTCTAATGTTTATATAGAACAGTTATTTCACCAAAACAGTTCTCTTAAGCGTGTTGAAAATTGACAGTGTTACTGACGTTAATCGGTCATCGAACAACAAAGGCGAAAAACATGGAGCTTAATATGGCCACCGCACTACTGATGAAAAGACGCTCTTGTATCAAGAGAAAAACTCTATTCAACTAAGCGTTTTTTTTTATATAGATTTGCATCTTGGTTAAACCTGCATCGCTTTTTCGAATTTTTGGTTTTATGACGTTTCGAATTTAATGTGCAAACGCACATTATCAATCGTTTTCAATTATCATTATCAATTATCAAACATTTTGGTTAAGATAATCAACTTGTAGACAATTTGGCACAAAATTGACGAAAAGCGGGAAAAGTTGGGGGTTTCACAGGTGTCATTTTTTCCTATCCACTATGCACACTATTGATCTTTAAATGTTCATAAAATTTAAAGTTCCATAAGTGAGTTCAGAAGTCATTTTTTTAGTGAGGTAAGTCACGCAATTGACCTAAAAGGAGAAAAGACGTCACGAACAAAAATTTCAACTGCAAAGCAGTAGAAGTCACTGAAGTCAATGAAAAAGTCAATTCCAAGAAGTCAGGGTACGACGAAACAAAAATCTGTTAGACGATAAAAAAAATTAGGACCGCAATAATAGCCGCCTGGAATTGCTGACGCTGCTATTAAACATAGACCGACTAACGATGTACCAGTTGCCCTCAAACGACAACAGGGTCAATTCTGAGGGCGGTCCTGTTAAAAAAAATTCTTTAAGAGTGCAAAAAACATCCGACTAGGACGGATTTATAACCGCAACCTCTTGCGTCTTAAACTGAAGCACTTATGACTCGGCTAACAGGCACATTTGATCTCCTAGCTTACAATCGCTTTTGATTTAGCAACACAGACTCAATTTCCCAATAAGAGCAATATAGGTTAAGCAAAATCAAGAATAAAAGCGTGAAAAATTTACTCAAGAAGCGAAATCCAAAGGAAGTTCAAGACGAAGAAAACGGTCAAACAACAATTATGCATATAAAAGACACGTTTACAATAATTTCTTCAAACTTCGTTCGAGAGTAAGTAAACACTATAGTACTAATCAAACTATTTTGAAAATTAAAATGACCGAAGTTTTCCAAAGAGGGCAAATATACAAGTAAAATAGTAAATTTCTCTTTCGTCTTAAAAAGACAAGATCCTTGTTTCGTTGAGCTTTTGACTTCGTGAAAAGTATCGTTATATGATAATTGGCGCAAGTTTCTCCAATTACATCTGAATCAATGTATCAAAATTATGGCTTTCGCATGAATTAGAACCGCGGCCACAGCACGTTGACATTAAGAAGAACATAGCTGGCAGATTGCCAAAAATAGCACCGATAGCTTTGTAGATATGCAGTTTCAAAAAAGTAAACATGATCGACTAACATCGGGCGAATTGCTCTCAAAACAATTTACGAGCGGTTTGCTTCGTCCGTATATAGCTACCGTTTCCGGAGGCTAGCTTCAGAGCTTAATTGAAGGGGCGCGGAGTGAACGCGGCGGCTGAGCTTCGGGATTAACAGTCCGCGGGCGTAGGGAGTGGCAACGGGTTTAAGTGGGTGGGTGGAGAGGGGGCTGATGTTGGGGGGGGGGGTCAAACTCTCAAGAACCATGAACTCATGTCTTTCAAAAAACATATTTGGGGAATCGCATACTTAGAGTCTAGTTAGCCGAAAGGCTCTAAGAAAACTTAATGCCCTCCAGGCGTTATCTGTCTATCCCATTTTTGAGGACAAAGGCTGGGACAAAAAATTGGTCAAACAAAAAAATTCATTAAACATACCCAACAGATTGCCGGAAAATAGCCGCCGTTGATTCCAATAAGCATGATTGGGATTGAAAGAATAGAAGATAATGGGAAAAAAAAAGATTTTTGTACAAATACATTTTTTAAGTCCGATTTATTTTGATGGCATTTCGTAGTTGAACATACTTCTGTTTTTTAGAGAGAGGCTACAAGGGCTACTATCAATACCAGTAAGCATTAGAGATGGTAACTAAGACTTATAGGAACGACGTTCAAATAGCGGGCATCTAAAATTGGGCTTTATTGGTTTATCCCGTTTCTATTTCTGACTTCAATTTCTTATACTGACTCTATTCATTTTGAATTGCTTTGCTGAGCACCTGATGTTAAATATCAGTTTTAGCAGAATGAGAGGAGAAAAACTAACCTAGAGAAGTCAAAATGATTTCACGCAAAATGTTGAAAAAGCGGCAAAATGAGGTAAAACGAAACATTTTTTTGTTCGACGAAGTAAAAAAAATAGGACCAATATAATAGCCGGCTGAGAAGATGAGGGCGGCTATTAAAAAGACTAATATAATTAGCACAAATTTCGTTTCGAGAGAAATTAAAAAAAGACCAAAAAATCTTCTTTTTATTAATTGCTGAGATTTTAAATTTTGATCAAGAATCTGTATAAACCATTTCTGCTTCTATAAGCTGCTCTCAATTAACCTTTAATAACAAAGACATATAATCCATTGACCTTATATTCTGTGCAATTAAAGTAAACAAAAGCCTTTTTAAGAGTGAGGAAAATCAGTTTCGAGAGTGAGTCATGTGTCGAAAACTTAATTACACGAATAATAAAAATTCGCTCTATAAAAGTGTGAAAATAACATCATCTACGCATTTCAGTCCAGATTTCATAATTGAGCGAACAAAAAGCAGATCTGACGTGATCGTGACATTTGATGGTGGCAAAAATCATGACGAAGAAACGGAAAACATACAGAAGTCCTGAATTACTAAATATTCAAATAGGCCAAGGTACAACAAGGATTGGATTTGTACAACCCTTTAAAAAAATTGATAGAAAAATGGAGAACAGTAGAAAATCAAAACTATATGCTACATGTGACAAAAAAAACACTATTCAGAAGCACATGTTTTATAAACACTGTCTTCTCGTTAAAATTCCAGTAAAAATTTTCTTGCCGCCAAAGACAATCTAATTTTTGCTCCACTTCTTCGGCATGACCAAAACCACTACTCAAATTTAAATTCAAAAATCATGACAATGTGCAAAAAGATCTTAAATAACATAGTCGGACAAATTCCGAAACGACTCGAGTCGTCTCAGTAAACAAAAATTGCCAATTTAAAACAATGAAATCCAATAAAACCACTAAAAAAACTAAAAATTATTAAACCTCAAATAATGAAACATACCCGCTAGATTGCCGGAGAAAAGCCGCCATTGATTCCTATAACACCGATTGGGATTGAAAGAACGGAAAAACGACAAAAATTGATTGTTGTACAAAAAACATTGTTTAGGTGCGAACCATTTCGGTTGCATTTCGCAGTTAGATATATTCCTGTTTCTTAATGAGAAAATGCAGCGGCTAGTATCAATGCCAAAGAACATTAGAGATGTTAACTAAGACCTATAAGAACAAAGTTCAAGTAGCGCGCATCTTAAATTTGGCTGCATGGGTTTATTCCGGTTCTATTTTGATTTCGTTTCTCGATACTGATTCTGGTCATTATAAACTGGTCTGCTGAGCAAATGCTGTTTAAAAGGACTGAGCAGAATGGGCGAAGGACAAAATTAGGCTAGGGAACTCAATAAGATTTCATGCAAAATATTGAACAAGTTGTCAACTAAGGTAAGGCGGAACCAATTTTTGCTCGACGAAGCAAAAACAATAAGAGCACTATAATAGTCGGCTGAGAAGCTGAGGGCGGCTATTAAAAACTCTGAAAACAGGCTGTTATTAGAAAAAATAATAATAATATTTATGAAAAAAATTAAAACAAATACAATTAAATTTGTTTTAATTACAATAGTAATTAGAAAAAAATGAAATTAAATTAACATGAAATTAAATTTTGACAACGGAGCCGGCAGATTGCCGGAATCGTTGCGAAATAACTTAAGTTACGAAATAATTAAATTAACTTAGCGGCTTCAAATGACCTTACTAGCGGTTATTATATACCACTATAACCGCTAAACATAACCGACTAACGTCGCGAACTGCTCTCAAACGACCCGCGAGCGCTTGGCTTCGTCAGTAGCTAGCCACGGTTTAGGCCAGCTTTAGCTTAATTGAAGGGTCGTGAGGTGAGCGCAGCGGGCGGGAGGGGCGCACGGGGGCTGACAGCGGGCGGCAACGGTGCGGGAGGTAGGGCACCGATGGAAGTTTTTTTAGGGGCACGGGGCCCTTTCAGCCTGAACGATGTGCAGGGGTGGGGATTGGGGGGAGGGGAGCCAAGTGAGAGGGGGCTGATGGGGGCGGGGGGGGGGGGGAGGGGGTGTGGGTGGGGTCAACCTCTAAGGACCGCCATTGCTAATATAATTGCTACAAACTTTGTCTGAGAGGTTTAAAAAATTAGTGAAAAAAGACATCAATTTTAACGCACTTTTTATTTGACTTTTAGTTTTAAACTGCCGCAAATTGATTTCAGCCTCTGACTCTTGTCCCCACCTAAACCAAAAAGTCAAGGGCGTAAAAGTCACTCGAGAAGTTAAAACCTTCAATTGAAAATTTTGCATAAAAAGACCAACACTTTACCATAACTGCTTGAAACTTTGTTCGAGAAGAATTAAACATGACCGACTAAACGTCGGAAGAATTGCTCTCGAACAACCCGCGAGAGCGTGGCTTCGTCAGTAGCTAGCCACGGTTTAGGCCAGCTTTAGCTTAATTGAAGGGGCGTGAGTTGAGCGCAGCGGGCGGGAGAGCACTGGGGGGCTGAGGGGGGCAACGGTGGGGGAGGTAGGGCAACGATGGAAGTTTTTTTGGGCTCATGGGGCCCTTTCAGCCTGAACGATGTGCAGGGGTGGGGATTGGGGAGAGGGGAGCAAGTGAGAGGGACGCTGATGGGGGCGGCGGGGAGGGGGTGTGGGCGGGGGTCAACCTCTAAGGACCGCCATTGCTAATATAATTGCTACAAACTTTGTCTGAGAGGTTTAAAAAATTAGTGAAAAAAGACATTTAGTATTAAATTGCCGCCAATTGAGTTCACTTGCTTGAAATTGTGATTGAGAGGGAATTTTAGATCACGCGAAACGCAAAAATTGAAGGCTGTAAAAGTCACTCGAAAAATCAAAACAGTCAAGCGAAAATAATGCATTAAAAAGACCAACACGTTTACAATAATTGCTATGAACTTCGTTCAAGAGCAATTAATAGAGCTCGCTAAAATTCACAACATAACAGCCTCTTTAGTGAACTTTATTACATATGAGTTCCTTTGGCTTAAGCTAATTCAAATTAAACTTAGCTCTAAAGTGCAAAAAGTCATTTTATTGAGTGAGGTAAGACACGTACGTTTAAAATCTAATCAAGCTTATGACCTAAAAACCTTTTTCAGAGAGAAGGAGAATCGACGTCGTACGCGCAAAAGCCGTTAATGAGAGGAAATTCAGGAAAATTGACTTTTCAGCTTTGTAGTGTGAACAAATGTAAAGCGAAAGAGCGTCTGACGGCGATCCAAAAAATCAGGAACGCCGCAATATAACTACGTTTGCTTACAGGTTTGCAGCTTTAATAATATAAGTGAACACAAAGCCAAAGAACCTTTCTCAACCAAAAATAAAACCAGAAAAACAATTGGCGAAAGCCGCATGTTAAAAAAAATTTCGCTCTCTCAAAAGCAGTGAGCAAAAAACCACTCTTTTTCTGATCTGATTTCCAAATTTGTTCAACACTCAAATCACTCCAAACTATTTCACGCGTTCCATTTCCTGCTTCAAAATTCACTACATAATTGATAAAAAAACTTCTCCAATACTCCTCTTCGATTAGGAAAGGCGGCGCCCCAATTCTCTTAATTGTAAGAAACCAAGAGGAAGGCCAATAACACCTGCTATCGCTTTGTAGCTATTGATAAATAGAAATCCCTCTAAGCAGTTGATGCTAACAATTACACTTACTAAAATATACCTTTTAGACGCTGGATAATGATTTCAACCTTAGATTTCTCTGCAATGATTAGTATGATATGACCATAGCATACCTTGACACCCACTTGCTGGTAGAAAAAAAAAGATTTACATGCTAAACAAATAACAAGGTAGAAAAAATCCAAAGGATTTCGCTAGAGGACAATAATAGTTGTTTAAACTGTTACTCACATTTTTGCCAGTATCCATAGTGTAGTCGTCAGGGAAGTTTTCTGTTGCCAAAACTTTGTCATCGGTGATTATCAATGATGGCATCGTTTTTGGACTAGAACAAGCATTTTCGGACTCAATAAAAGACAATTATATGGTTCATTGTCGCATTTTAAGTTTTCGAGATCATCTCCGGTTGTTTTAGAAGCCTAGGCCCGAGCTTGAAACGCGAAAAAATGTCAACTTAAACATGACCAACGACAGACAAGCAAGGGTTTGGGCTTTGATTGTATCTAACTTAAGCATGGGGAGGTTAGCCTCAAAGGGTGAGGATAATAAAAGCGGCGGGGTCCAGCTCAGACTTCAAGCCCTAGGACGTAACCAGTTTACATAGATAAGATCTTTTGAAGTCAAAATCACTCAAGCGAGCTGAAGATTATTCTATAAAAAACGTCGAAGGCAAAATTTTGCAGTAATTTCTTCAAAACTTCGCGCGAGAACAGCAAGAAGTTATATGTAGGGCCAAAAATATTTTTGCTGGTGGGAGGGGACTTTGAAGAAAGAATAATAAAAGTAGCCTACAGTCCTTCTGTCACAACTTCGTCCTCTGCAGCCAGATTGTAGACACTACAGATCGAGGGCCCATTGGTATTGAGTCTGTACACTGTCATCACACACATGTTAGCTATCACCTGACACGCCTTGATGTCACGGTAGATCTGAAAGTATCCACATGAATCATAATCGAACATTAATACCTCGAACAGCAAAACATTTGTATGAACTCGTTGTATATCAACAATACCTTGAACATAGCCGGCAGATTAACGGAAAATAGCCCCGAAATAGACAGGCGAGACTCTTATTTCAGCATAATCGAACAACTTCGGACGAAATTCTTCAGAACGACTCGTAGGAGATTTAATCCATTGTAGTCTGCTTCTGCCGCGGGGGTAGAGGTAGCCTAGAGGGGGGCTACGATGTTCACTAAAAGACTTCAAATGACGTCATTAGAGGTCATGATACACCACTATTAAGAGATAAAGTTTACAAATTGTCTATGTTTACAATAATAGTTACAAGATTCGTTCGAGAGCAATTAAAAACGCTTACTGGGACCAAAGACAAAAAAGATGCTAAAAAAACATTGAAATTCTGATTTGAAATCCTATTTTTATTTTCAAATAAACTAAAACCAACGTTTTTTCTATATAACTACATTATCCCATTTACATTATAAACTTACATAGTATAAACTTGCATAGCGAGTATAAATTTACATAGCGAATACATTCTAGTAGGAGAGGAAATTGTAGCTGACTTTGTACCTTGTGGGCTGTTTATGGGTAAAAGTTTACAGCAAATATAAGCCATAAATGAAAAATGTATATCATATAAAAAATTTTAACATAGGATAATACCTAAATTCATTTAGGTTATTCAATATACTATTTGGAGAGTCGTTAAAAAACCATGAATGGACCAATAATAACTTCCACTTCTCGGTTATTAATAAAATAGCTGGCCGATTGCCTGAAAATAGCCGCGATAGGTTCGTAGATCTGCAGTCGCAAAAATACAGTAAAAAAGACAGACCAAAAAATATATTCTTTTCATTAACGGCTGAGATGTTATATTTTGACTAAGAATCTGTATAACTTATTGCTGCTTCTATTTGCTGCAACATAAACCAACTAATTTGCTCTTAAAACATAGACCAACTAATGTCGGAAGAACTGCTCTCGAACGAGAGGCTGGTGGAAAAACATTTTACCCGGCCGGGATTCGAACCACACACCTCTCAATCCATAACCAGATGCACTGACCACTCGGCTATCAGGCCCTTGTTTATGCTATACTGCAACCGACTTTATAATAGCAACAAGCTTTACTTCGGAGTGAGAGCAACCGAGATCTCTCAAATGCAGAACGAAAGCCTGAAAAAGTCACTTGAGAAGTCAAAGAATGTTCTAGAAAAGCGCAAAATGGCCAAGCGAAAAATTTGCATAAAAAAGACCAACACGTTTACAATAACTGCTATGAACTTCGTTCAAGAGCAATTAATAACCTTCAATTATAGTGATATACTTTCACTTGGCCTTATCGCTTTGAATTGAAGTAAAGGAAAGTCAATTGGAGAGTTAGGAAGTCATTTTTGAGAGTGAGTAAGTCAAGTGTGACCAAAAACCCGATTGAACAAAATACTCTACACTGAAATAGAAAAATGATGTCACGCACGCAATTTAGTTGAAATTGCATGAACGAATCAAAAGCAGATTTGAAGGGATTGCGACGTCATAGGGTCGTAACAAAAATCTTGACGAAATTTAAAAAACTTAGCTGGTACATTGCTAGAAAATAGCCGCAATTGTAGTCCCAAAAAAACAGTAAAAAACAGACCAAAAAAATCGTATTTTCATTGAAGGCTGATATGTTATATTTTGATTAAAAATCAGTATAAATTTTTGCTGCCTCTATTAGCTGCTCTCAAATAACCTTGATTTAGTGTGACACGCACCCATTTGACCTTATCTCTTTGAATCAAAAGCAAATAAAAGTCAATTTCAAAATGAGGAAGTCATTTTTGAGAGGGAGGTAAGTCAAGTGTGACCAAAAATTTAATCACGCAAATGAACAAAAAACTCGCTCCACCAAGAGCGAAAAATGACGTCACACATGCAATTCAGTTGAAATTGCATGAACGAATGAACAAAACGTGGCTGTGACGTCATATGGTCGTAACAAAAATCGCGACGAAATAAAAAAAAACCAAGGGAAGGCCAATAATAGCCCCAGCTATCGCTGTGCGGCTATTAAATAGATGAACAAGTTCTGATCTACAATTCGAAGAACTTTGATTGACTCAAGAAAAAACTAGAACCATGATAGATCATGAATGGATTGGGATAAACCATATAGAAAAGAATCCGATTAAGAACACGAAAAAACCGTAAAAAGAGAAGACAAAATGCACAAAAAAACACAATAGAGAAAACTAATTAATGTGCAAACACTGTTCTCTTAATTTACTTTAAATGAAGGTTCTTTACTTTAATTACCTCACTCTCAAAAATGACTTCCTCACTTTGAAATTGACTTTTATTTACTTTAATTCAAAGAGATAAGGTCAAATGGGTGTGTGTCACTCTAAATGAAGGTTATTTGAGATCAGCTAATAGAGGCAGCAATAACTTATAAAGATTTTTAATCAAAAAATAACAGATCAGCCTTCAATGAAAAGACGAGTTTTTTTGGTCTGCCTTTACTGTTTTTTTAAGACTGCCGATCTACGAATCTATTGCGGCTATTTTCTGGCAATCTGCCAGCTATGTTTTTATTATTGTTTGAATTATTTGAAATATTTTTGTTTCAGGTATATTTAACCGTATGGTAATAATTTTAATTTACTTGTTGCAAAAAAAGTTATAGTGGTGAAGATGTCAGTTTATTTGACATTAAGTGGTGGAATTTATATTTATTAATAGCCGCAGAGCAATAGCTGATGCTATTATTGGTCCGCTTATGAGTTTCTGACAATTCAAAGAATTTGAATTGTATTGGGGCAATGTCCTTTTTTTGAGATCTGTTCACACATTTTCATAATATTTGCAGTCAAATAGTACTGATTTTGGTCACACTGAAACAGGAAATGGAACGAAAAATTGAGTGGTTTTCCGGCATGAAACTTTTCACTCTAATTTTAAAGTAGAGTAAGAAAACAGAGTGAAAAATTTCATGCCGGAAAACCACTCAATTTTTCGTTCCATTTCCTGTTTCAGTGTGACCAAAATCAGTACTATTTGACTGCAAAAATTATGAAAATGTGTGAACAGATCTCAAAAAAAGGACATTGCCCCAATACAATTCAAATTCTTTGAATTGTAGAAAACCCATAAGCGGACCAATAATAGCATCAGCTATTGCTCTGCGGATCTGCGGCTATTAATAACTAGAAATTCCACCACTTAATGTCAAATAAACTGACATTTTCACCACTATAATTTTTTTGCAACAAGTAAATTAAAATTATTACCATACGGTTAAATACACCTGAAACAAAAAATATTTCAAATCATTCAAACAATAATAAAAACACAGCTGGCAGATTGCCAGAAAATAGCCGCAATAGATTCGTAGATCGGCGGTCTAAAAAAACAGTAAAAAAGACAGACCAAAAAAACTCGTATTTTCATTGAAGGCTGATCTGTTATATTTTGATTAAAAATCTGTATAAGTTATTGCTGCCTCTATTAGCTGCTCTCAAATAACCTTGATTTAGTGTGACACGCACCCATTTGACCTTATCTCTTTGAATCAAAAGCAAATAAAAGTCAATTTCAAAGTGAGGAAGTCATTTTTGAGAGGGAGGTAAGTCAAGTGTGACCGAAAATTTAATCACGCAAATGAACAAAAAACTCGCTCCACCAAGAGCGAAAAATGACGTCACACATGTAATTCCGTTGAAATTGCATGAACGAATGAATAAAAAGTGGCTGTGACCTCATATGGTCGTAAAAAAAATCATGACGACGAAATAAAAAAAACCAAGAGAAGGCCAATAATAGCCCCAGCTATCGCTGTGCGGGTATTAAAAATAAACATCAACAAATTTCTTAAAGAATCACATTATAAAATTTTCTTCGATTGTTTTCTTCCTAAAAAAAACTTTTAAAAGCTCCTACGTTACTATTCAAAGGAATTTTTTCATGTTGTGAGAGCAAGAAATCATTCAACGTTTTCTTAAAAACGTTTTCATTTTTTGCCAACCGAAGCCCTTTAACGCATTGACGATAATGCAACTGCAGCAAAAATACCACCTGGTTCACGGCAATATTCAGAAAAATCAGCCCCAATGGTCGGCTTACCAACACTTACCGTGCATTTGAAATACTCGGCTGGGAAATTATTGACCAAGTATTGAGACTCCTGCTGGGCATTGGCAGCATAAACTATCTGATAAACAGTTCCCTGGGGGTTTGGAATTGACTGATCGCCAGGGAAGCAGACAGATCCCGATGGGGACTGGACTTGAGTTGAGCCCACTGGACATGCGCATCCAGCAGTTGTATTATCGTCAACAAATTGGAAATCTGCATTACACCTCTCACACCTGGATTGCATATTAGCAACTCATTAATATAAAATTTCATGTGCTAGGCGAAATAATTAGGTAAATTTAGTGACGGAAGAGGATATACAAGCAAATTTAAGCAGCCTGACAAATGCAAATTTTGTTTAAAACTCCGATAAATAACAAATCGCAAACGATTGTGATGCTTCAATAGTATCTTACCCGGATCCGTCGTCACTGGGTCCAAACTTAGGACTGCACTGTTGACAACTAATTGTTCCGAACAATGCTCCCAATGCATTTCGTACAATGAGAGAGTGTTGCTGGTTGTCACACTCGGAGCACTGTCTAGTCTCTTGTACTGGAGCTGCTCCATCTTGACACGGGATACAGTCCCATCCATCCGGTGAAACCTCCTGAACAGACGTCAAATACAGGAAAATACACTGAAAAATACTGAAAATTTTTTATCAACATCAGTATAATAAACAATCTGGCGATATTATGCGGCATTCTCAATTCAATTGACTCATGTCATACAAAGTCCCGTTTCCGTTTACTCTATCAAAATCAGTTAAATTTTAATTATCATCTTAACACTTTTTGACAAATGGCAGTTGGAAGAAACGATGGGAAACAACCAATCTAGACGGCAATTTAACCAAATAGTTTTAAGCAATGCGCCTTCAAATTTTGTATTCGAGCTGTGAACCAATTAATTAAAAAATCAACTCAACCTGATCAGCTGGGCATTCTTCGCACTTTTGAGCAAGTGGGCGGTTATCTGCAGTTGTGCTGTATGCAGCGGCTCCAACGTCTGTCACTTTTTTAAAGCCAGGAGAGCACGCGCAGGTTTCATCTAAAAAAATGGTCGTACTATTATTGCTTGCATTCTTTAGTCGTCTGATTTGATAACACTCAATTTACAGCCGAGACTCAAGTTTCCTCACCCGTTTAATAAGTTCAGGAAAACAAAAAACCACAAAATTGCTTATTGAAGAGCAATGTCCATGTAGTGATTCCAGACCATTTATAGCCATTACAAAACAGAAGTAAACTATAACTAAACAGCAAACTCAGTTTCTGTTAACGTTCCATAGAACACAAAATAATTTGGCGACAGATGATATAAATGAATACTTGTTCCGACCCACTTTTCGAATGTCTGTAGTTTTCCTATCTGTTGTCCTTAAGTTCTTCTCTTAGTTTTCCTCTTGGTTTATCTCTCGTTTTCATCTTTCAAAAATAAGGTGTCTGGTGTCTACATTCGTGTAGTGTAAATATTTAATAATATGTTAACGGTTTCAATGAATTAAATACCTGCAAAATGAGTTTTTTGTCATTTTGTTTTTTTTTGTGTTTGTACTGGTATATGGTATATGCTCTGTTGACCTTAAGGTTTGTTTTTTCCACGGACGCTGACACGCTTGACTTTCTGACTTACCTCATCAATGTTTCAACCGAATGGATTCAAATTTTTCACTCATTGAATACGCAACGTAGTGAAACCGGTCAAAAGGGGCTAAACCGATACAGCCCGGGCACTAAGAAAACGTTTAGAGAACTAGCGGATTAGAGTATCAAAGCTCATTAGTGCGATTGATAACTGGCATTAGTATTCAGCCAGTTTGTACGTTTTTCTGTTTCAACAGCAATGGGCCTCAAGGAGTTTAGTGTCGGCTATTTTTGACAAACTGCGGGCTTCGGATGATTGTTTTAGCAGCCCTGAAGCAATAACCAAGCTAACATTATATCCCTCGTGAATGTTTATAAAAAACAGATTTGCTCGATTTTTTTTACGTGCAGCCCATGAACTTCTTTTAAGAAGTTTTTTTGCCGTGCTTGGTCGATGCAAGTGTTGCAATGATTCGGTTGTCTGAATCCTTCGAGAAGCTATTTGGCAAATTGTTTTTACTTTGACACAATTTGTTTTTTAAAAAAGCGAAATCTTTTCTGGTTTTGTTCTTGATGATAAATTATCACTTGGTGTTTCTGGTTTTTTTCTTGATGTTAAAGAGTCTCATTAATGACAGGCCCCACTGAAGTTATAATGAGGTCTGATTAAACCTGCATCGAGTCTTCAGTCAAGAGTATATAATACTAGTTGCTTTGAAACTGATCGTTTTCGGTAGAAATTTTAGCGAAGTCAGTTATTTTTCTGTAAGTATTGTTTCCTCTTGTTTTCTTGTCACAGTCTGATTAACTCAATGTCTCGAGTGTTAAAGTGTCTTAATGAACCTTATTAGAAATTTGAAATCATATCTAATAGTTCTGATGTTTTTGACACTAATTTCTTTTCGAAAAAAATTAAACTCGTTTTAATCTTTTTAAAAATTCTGCTCTCTTGCAATGTTCTGTCATTAATCAAGCCTCACTCGTGGTTTTGCCTACCTTTAAATTAATCTTACTAAAAAAAGACAAATAAGGGTTTTTACAATTTGTTTGGTAAACGTTGATAGGTTTTTCAAACTTAGGGGCGCATAGGAGTTAAACCTTATTCAACCGTTTACCTAAAGATATGCTTAATTCATTTGGAAATTTACTTACAGAGCTTTAACACGACATCGCCAAAGAACCGACTAATGATACTAATTGGCTTAAACTCCTATGCGTCCCTAAATTGTGTCTTTTAATACCTATGCGTACTGGAAAAAAAAGTTAATTTATCGAACGTTCCAAAGAAACAGATATCAGCTTTTAGCATCAATTATAAATCACCCTCAGTTCCCAAATCAAATAGAAGCAAATCTAGCACCAAAGAAGTCTCCATTAACAAAATTGTGCAAGCAAAGTTTAATGCGGCCGATATTAGACGAGCAATAAGAATTTTAGCATCAGACGATAGTATTGCACCAGACAACGCCGAAACATTGCAATTATTAAGAGACAAGCGCCCTTCAGCACCACAACGCAATATTCCCCCTGTTACTGGTACTGGAGATGCTTTAGGCGCTTCTACATCCGAGGAAGAAACTCTACGAGCCATCTTATCTTTCCCGGCGTGCTCAGCAGTCAGCCCTCTGGCTTGCGTCCCCAGGTTTTGAAAGATTTGATTAGTGACAATGACCCAGGGTTGAAACAAAAAGTTCTTACAGCTCTAACAAATTTTATTAATTGCGTTTTGAAGGGTGGGGTTCCAGTTTCCATTAGGCCATTATTTTATGTAAATTCGACAGCTCTGAACAAAAAATCAGGTGGCATCCGACCTATCGCAGTTTGCAACACTACGTAGATTGGCGGCCAAATGTGCTGGGAACAAGGTCAAAGACGACCCTTCTGCTGCAAGTTATAGCTACAAACAGCTAGGTTACGGCAAGAGTCCTGGTTGGGAAGCAGCGGCACATGCAGCTCTTTTATATCTTACGAAGGCAATGACAGACAAATATATTTTGGGAAAAATTGATTTTAAAAATGCTTTCAATTGTTTGAACAGAGAACAGATTTTGAAAATTACTCATCAATACAACCCAGCATTACTTGAGTACACAAAAACAGCTTATTCCGCACCTTCATCTTTGTTCTATGTTGATCACATTATGTCCGAAACTGGTGCACAGCAAGGAGACCCTGAGGTGCCTCCTTTATTCTGCGACGGAATAAAACACATAGTCCAAAACATCACGTCTGAACTCAACATTTGTCATACGACGATGGCATCTTTGCAGGGGAGTATAGACTAGTATTTAAAGAATTAAAAGCTTTGATTCAAGAAGCAGAGAAGATTGGACTCAGTGTTAACCTTTCCAAATGCGAGATTGTCTTTCTAAATTACCAGTCTGTTACTATCCGCCAGCGTATCATGGACGAGTTGAACCTGGTTTGTTACGGAATTCGCATTACCCCAATAGAGGACTTGGTTATTTTGGGCGCGCCAGTTGGATACAACTCGACTATCGCCGTCCTTCAAGAGAAGAGAGAACGGCTTCATACAATTTCTCAAAAATTGCAAAAAATTGATTCGCATTTTAGCTTCTTCTTGCTCAAAAGTGTTTTTCGTATGCCTAAATTACTTTATTTTTTGCACACTTTGTCATTTTTCAAGTTTTATTAACAGCTTCAAAATTTTGATTCCGCCTTAATGAATGCCTTAGAAACAGTGTGTAACATCAGTCCAGATGAAAGTAGCAGTAAACAATTTTTTTTACCTGTTTCTTTAGCTGGACTCAGTTTTTCATCTATCCATTTGGCCCCTTCAGCCTTTTTAGCATCCCGGAGTGGAACAAAGGATTTGTTACAGCTTATTTTGGGCAGTATTCCTCGTGATATTTGCTATTCCGAGGCGTTAACAGTTTGGATGGGTTATTCTGGGCTTAATGGAGAACCAGTTGATGATATCACAAAACAGAAAACGTGGTCCATATGCGTATCCAAGTATCAACGTGAATTGCTAGTCTCAGCTGCTGATAACCATAATAAATAACTCTTACTGGCTTTTAACAATAATACTTCAGGCGCTTGGCTAAACACAATCCATATGTCTTCTATCGGCTTGAAATTATTAATACCCAACTTCGTACTGCAGTGGCTTCTAGATTAGCGTGTAAAATCTGTATTCAGCATTCATCTATTTGCGGCAAAACAGTTGATAATTTTCGATTACATGCATTATCTTGCAAAAACAGTGCATCTAGATTCAATAGGCATTCAGATTAATTTGTTGATAAAAGAACACTAGCGTCTGCGGGTGTTATATGTTTAGAGCCAAAAGGCCACGTGAGAAGTGAGGGGAAGAGACCCGATGGGCAGACCTCAGTGCCTCGCAGTCGTGGAAAAACGTTGGTGTGGGACGTCACAGTTGTGGATTCGCTGTCACGTGGTCGCGCTGGCCGTCCGCACCTTGTTGTGGAGCCAGGACAACTACGGGCCTGAGACGTCAACTTTCCTGGACGAATTGCTGAAGAGGATGATTTCCATAACTTCCGAGACACGGGCACAATTATTTTTTGGTCAAAAACTTTTAATCCTCCTGCAACAACACAACTCCGCCTGCATCCTAACTGTTTTTATTCTCTTTTCTCTCTTTATAAATACCATTTACAGCATGTAATAATCATAGGAGATATGAATTCAATCTTATACCGTTTAAAAAATTTTCTCACTAATGGTGTCTAACTAATAGACTTTTTTGAAGCATTGAAACTTGGAGACTTGATATTGTCGAATGAAACAAATAAATTCTTTCCACGTCAAGATGAAAAAACTTGATCAAATCACTCCGCGTCAAATTAACTTCTTGAAGCTAGTGCTGCAGCAATTTCAATTCTTTATTTGTTGAAAAGAGTTCTTTTTGCAACCTTGAGTTTTAGTGATACTTATATCATTTATTTCTTGTCCAATACTCTTTTTGATAGAATCCCAGCCTTCCTAATTCGGAGGAGTGTCAAGATCAATCTGCTTGTAACCTCTTTGTGCTTTCCTTAAAGCTTCCTGTTGTATTATTTCTTTTACTACTCCTATTTAAAATAGTAGTATACTTCTTAGATATCCTTACCTGAATCCAAAACATGAATCAGAAGGCTGTTCCCGTAAAATTGTTGTCGGTTAAAAATCGGCGGTTGTATAAATTTACTAGATGAATGGAGACAACAATCGCTCTTTTTCTACCACGGCTCCCATCGACGCTTCAACAGCGCCGATGCACTAATCGTGTTCGGTGAAGGCAGAGCATGGAGTAAACCAAAAAGTTACATTTTCTTGCTCATTCTTGCGACCCACTTGTGAATGGCTTGTCTGATGCATAATGGTCTAGCGACGTTTATCGTAATATTTGGAGGGTCGAGTAATAATTATCCTGACATCTGAATGAGTCCGGTATGATTTTAGGGCTCTTTGCAAACGGATTAAGCACTTTCACATTCATATAATTTTACTGAAGGATAATTTCCAATTGAAAAACTCACTTTCATAACTAATGGAGCATAATCCTCAGTTGTGATCAGTTGCAACGAAAAACAATTTCGAAAAACAATAAAACAACCAAAAGCAACTGCTCTTTCACGGCGCCAACAAAATGTGAAACAGTACTTGAGGACAACTTGTGGCGTTTACTGCGAACACAGTATCATTCATTAATGTTTTCGTTTTAAAGGAATGATTCACAAGGTTTTCCAAAACGTGCTAACTGAAATCGGCCTGTTCTCGCTTAATTTTGGTTAATTTCACATCCCAATTTTGTGGGGAAAATTTTAAAGATAGAAAGTTAATTACGGACTGTAAATTATTACCTATTGAAAAAATGTAGTAGCCTCAGTAGCCCAAGCATTGAAAATTGGAGACTTGTTATTGTCAAATCAATCAATCACCCAGTACAACTTTTGTAGGGTCATAGCTTATCATTGTCATCAATAGCTTGATTAAGTTTTATTGATACTAATATCATGTTGTTATTGTTGTTGATGTAGCTGTCACAGAGCTGCAATTCTCGGGTGATTCGCGGAATATCGGAACTTACTGTCGTTTTTAACTGGTTCCTTAGCTGCATTTGTATAATAAATTTACATCTATTAGTAGTGTGAGTGCCTAAACACAACTTGCTTGTGGTACCACCTATCTGCATCTGCCATGGTGGGTGACATGCGGTCTCCGGGTTAGGGGCCATCCTTCACATCGAGGTGAAGGCGCACGGAATGCGGATTCTTCTGTGCAGCATAGTCGTGTGTTGGGCTGATGTTATTAGGTCCAGCCAGTTAGCTATGCTACTGCTCTTCCCACAAGTCAACCACATTTCGTTCAGAGTTCTTACTGCAGCTGAAAAGGTGATTTACGTCATGCGGTGCTACTTCATTTTTGGAACAGTGATTATCAATATTGCGGCAAATCCTGAGTTCAACAGGGGCAGTATCCAGTTCTCAGTTGTGCACATCAGATACGTGCACTTCGTGTCAGCGCTTGTTCTTCCTCTGCTAGCTTTGGTGCAGATGTGTTCCTAGTTGGTTGATCTCTTTCTTCCGTGCGTCAGTGTAGACCGCATTTTTATTACTAATTGTTAGTGTGTTGTTTCAAGCAGTCGCTATAAGTATCTTCTAGGGTCTGCTTCATGTGACAAAACTGACTCTAGAGGTTAATTTGTGATCGCCGTTTCTATGTGGGCTTCAACAGGCAGCATTTCATCTTCGTTGTGAAAGTCCTTGATGTCAGACATTTTTACGCAGCGAGTAATTTTGCAAAGAGCAATGTTTTGTTGTGTCTGCAGGCGGATTCATTTTGTATTACTGATTGCGGAAGCCCAAATTGGAGCACCGTAGTTCAGTACGCTTCGACCGACAGCTTTATCGCTGAGATTGTATCTTTGGTGCAACCCAAGTTGCCACCAGCAATCTTTTTCAGTCGGTGAATTGATAGCGAGTTGTGGTTAAATATCGGTCCCATAGCTCCAGGTTGTGAACACAGACACTTAATTTCTCAGCTGATAACTTGAGTTTTCTTGATTCTAGCCAGTTGTGTAAAATATTTAATTAGAGTGTTATTATGTCACATAATTTTTCTACCTGTGGGTGAGTTGTATCATCAACGTACGATGTGATGTTTATATATTTCGGGGCAGAGGGAGCTAGCTCAAGCACATGCTGAAGAGCATTAGCGATGATACGCTACCTTGGTTACACCATGTTTGATTTTTCTACACTTTGATTTATATTATAAGCTAAGTAAGAGAACATGCCCTGTAAGTACGAAACAACCCATCTGTTTATGCTGTTTGATAGTGGTGCCTCAAGTATGCTTTTTTCTAGTAAGTTGACAAAACGAGTCAACAGCGGTGTTGAGTTCTATGACAACTAGTATAATACAGTTGCAAGATTTCATTTGACGAGGGGTTTTGGATAACGTGGGCGACGATTTTTAGAACTGTTGTTTTTGAGTGCTCAGGTCCAAAACCGCGCGGATGTTCTTTCAGTGAATAATCTGTGAAGTCACTTAGTAACAGCTTTTCTGTTAGTTTTGCAATGAGAAGAGGAGTGCATTTGTTCTGAAGCTTTAGATTCGTCTGTGGATTTTCCCGGCTGGTGCAGGGGCATAAACAAGTCAACTTTCCAGATGTTAGGAATTTTTGTTCTGTTTACAGAAAAGTTATGGTGCCAGTGAACTATCTGAGTGCTATGGGGCCTGAATGATGTAGGTGGATTGGAGCTATTCTATCTGGGCCCAGCGCCATACTTTTCTTTGTGCCTCTTAAAGCCTCACTATGTTGCACTTGGATATTCTGCGCTCCAATTCCAGTTTCCTCATTTTTCTTTATATTTTTCTAATTTCCATTTTTCTTGGGTCGTGGAGTTTATTGTTGCTTAAATCTGTTTGCGCATTTCTTTGGATCATGGTGACGAGTAGTCTTCTAACCGTCAAATTATATAGCTCTGTCTGCAGGTGGTTTAGCATTACTTAATGAAAGTCCTTTTACGGTGCTCCAGAGTTTAGAGCACTTGCCTCTGTGAGTAAGTGTTTGTACAAACTAGATGCACTTTTGACGTTGAACAAGTTCAACAAGAATACATCCACCCCTGGATGTTTTCTTTGAATTTCAACTTGTTTCTCCGAAAAATTTAGTGTTTCGTTGGAAAAATTAGCAACCACTGTTTCAATTCTTCTTTCTTGATTATGCCTGCCAGCCGCTGCATTGATGGCTAACCTAGAGGTTTCGTCCACATGGTAGACATTTACTGGCCTTTGTTGTTCCTTCTGTTTTAATTCAATATCATCCTTAAATCTTAACCCAGTCAGCTTTGCGGAAGCTGATGGAAGTCGTGTTTTGCGTGAGAAAAGGTCACATGTGATGCATAGAACTATTGTTATTGAGCATAATTCGTACTGCGTGCGCCAATCGATGTTTATTGCTATGCTTGAGCTTGAGCTGGCGAGACTGATGTCCAGGGCGATATTACAACAATCAGTTACTCTTATGCTGGTCTTTTTGTTGAGTAACAGATGATTAGAGAGGTCTATTTGACTTGCGGTATTGTTTCCTCTTGTCCTTCGCTAGCTTCGAGTGCCATAGATACTATTATCATCTTGTCCTCGTCCAATTCCTTTTTACAGAATTCCAGCATTTCTTATTTGAAGGTTGGTCACGATAAATTTGCTTGTAACCTCGTGCTTTTCTTATGGCTTCCTATTCTATTATTTATTTTACTGCTCTGTAAACTTCCATTTATCATAGTAGTACACTTTTTAGAAACCATTATGTGAAATCAAAACGTGAACTAGAAGGCTGTTCCGTTAAAGGGTGGTCGGCAAAAAATCGGGGGCGGCATCTCAGGCCCAAAATATTTGTTTAAATTTTTGCAGAAGCCACAAAAAAGGACAAGAAAAAGGGACATGAAGTAGACGAATGGTGATTTTATCACAAGATTTGTATAAACTTACTACATACTTTAAGGACTACAAATACTCTTACGGCTCCCATCGAAGCTTCAACAGCGCCGATACATTCATCGTGCTCCGTGGAGGCAGAGCATGGAGCTACCCATGAATGCATTTTTATCCTTATGTATGCGATGTGATGACGTTAGAAGAGGATTTTTCTTTCTCGCCGATTCTTGCAGCCAGCCTTCGAATGGCTTCTCTGGTACAAGCTCGTCTAGTGACGCTTATCCTGATATTTTGATGGTCTGAATGAGTCTGGTATGCTTTAGGGCCATTTCCAAACAGATTAAAACAGTTTAACTGAAGCGAGCACCAAAAATTAATCAAAACTATTCTGGCATCTTCATCAGTTGTTATCCTTATTTAATGAATATGCAATCTAATAGAAAGTAATACAAACGGTACGCAAACGATCAATAAAAAATAATCTCCGAAAAAAAGTACAGTTAGATTAATTTTTGCTCAATCCTAATTTAACAAATTTTCTTTAAAAATTAAAAAAATCTACGAAACAAGTATAATTTCAGAAATTTCCCCAATGCCTAAATTGACGACAAATTTTCAATTCAAAACTATCTAGGAATGGCGAAGAAACATTTTCATCGTCATCCAAAGTATGGGATCTATTCTTCTTTTTTACCCCCAACCCCCCCCCCCCCCACCCAGCTTAGTGGGCTTATATGTTTTACGCCCCCCCCGGCAGACGTGCTATTTTCTACATAGTAACGTGCTGCATAACAACAAATAATTTGTAACTGGGCGCGTTAAAAACACTGGGGGGAGGGAACAGAATAGATCCAAAATATGTCAATATTGTTGTAGGACTATTTGCAATTTTAACGAGATAGCTGCTCCTGAGTTGAATTTAACAATTGCCTAAGAACGAAAAGCTTCCAAGTTATCAAAATTTTCAAAGAGTAATGTGTATATAGGGGACCCCGCGATAAGGAGCATCCTCTTTTCTAATAAAAAATATTATTTATTTATTTTTTCATTAAAAATATAATTTTAACTAAAATGAAAATAATTACTTCATAAAAAGGATATTTTGAAAAGAAATAAAAACTTATATATTCTTAAATAAAATAAAAAATTTAAATATTCTTATACAACATAAAAAATATTCTTATACAACATTAAGATAATATCTTAACTCAATATATATTCCTAGACTAGTATTAAAAACATAATTCAATTAATATTAAAAAATATAATTCAATTAATATTAAAAAATATAATTCAATTAATAATTTAATAATAGAATTTAAACACACCATCTCTATCTTTAGTACCCTTATCATCAAATGGATCTTTGGCTATCTTATATTGCTCTATAGTTTCTAAATGATATTACTATCAATATTATAATTAGGTAAATATTTACTTTTTGCATATATAGCATTCTTATAATCTAGTGATTTGGTTTTTAATAGTAGCTTTAGTTATTGCTTTTTACTTTTTTCTCTTCTTCTCCTTAACTGTGATATCAACAGAATTGCGTTGTAACCGATAACAATATGCCTTGGCTTTAAGGAAACAATATATACGTCTATATATACGTCTATAATAGTATCATTAGGTAGCTCATCTTTCATTTTACTAACTCTGAGTTATGTAATATACCACTTATCTTATCCATTTCTTTTTCTATAGTACTATGTAAAGAAACATTGATATTTAAAAATATACTATCAGTAAAATGAAAAGTACAATCTAGGTATTTCTCAACGTAATCATATAGAGCTTCATACATAAATAGTTTAGCTTTTTCTAATATAACAAATCCAACATAATTAAATTTATCTAACTTAAAATTTCCTCTTGTTTTATGTACAGCGACTAAATCATCATCAAACCCAACAGCATATTTAAAATTAAAACTTTCTACTAATTTAACATATTTTTCCAAATCATAAACTAACTCTACATCTTGTCTATTATATACATTCTCTATTGTTTTTCCATAGAATGCATTATTCATTAGTTTAAAGAATACATCACCAAATTTATCTGCTCTAGCTTTAGCTTCTTTTCTCTTCTGAATAATAATCTCAATATATGGTTTTAACCACTCACTCTTTTGATATTCCAACTTTTGTTTAATTTTACTATCCTCCAACTATCCTCCAACATCTCTCCATTTTACTATCCTCCAACATTTTACTATCCTCCAACATCTCTCCATCAATTACATAGTCTACCTTATCAGTTAACTTTAACATCAACTTTTAAATCGGTTTATATCCTTTCTTTTTGCTTTCATTTTGACAAACTGAAAACTGTTCAATGTCAGCTTTTGTCTATTCAGGAAAGAATGGATACTTCTTTATCAATAGTATAGAAATAACCAGTATTACCACTAGAATTAGAATAATTAACATCATCACAAACACTAATCTCACCAGTAGGTAAAGATTGCACCATAGCAGAAGCATACAATGAATTGAAGTCCAAATAAATTACATAATTCTCTTTACCTCTATACTCAGGATCTAAATTTTTATTTTTACAATTAACATGACAATTACCCAACACTGAAGCTAGCCCACCTCATACGTTTTTGTATTGTATCACAAATATTAACTGTTTTTTCTTTATAATATTTAAGTTTAACATTAGTATACTTTAATCCGCATAACCAAGTGAAAACATGAGTTGAATATGTATAACAAGGATCTATTTCAAAGTACTCTAAACACATAGCTCTAAACTTTTCAATAACATCTACTGATAATAAAACATCCGTTTTTAGATAAATCATCATGTAGACTTTAATTGACTAAAAACCAACAATATAATGCCTGGTGATATTCTTTATCTGTAATACCACTTTCTTTTAAATTAGAATAAAATGCTTCTTTAGGAGGTAATGATGTTTCACTTAGTTTATCTGCACTATGTAACCATTCATAAGAGAATATACTTTTACGTCTCTCTAATTCAAATTCATTCAAACTTACACACTCACTATCACTTAATGTCTTAGTTATAGCATCTAAACTAAGTGCATGGAAGAACCTAAACATATCTAATGCTTTAACATAACCCATATCAATACTAATATAATTCTCATCAGTTTTAGCTAATACTTTCACTTTAACTTTCTTTGCTAGTTTAGTTATGAGTAGATGATGATTATCATAATTAGATTAATTATATGTATACATTGGTACAAAAGTGTTCTTCGCTTGTAAGTTACATTTGTTGTGGGCATAACCTCTAAACTTAGCATTGAAGTGATCATGGTCTCTAACAAAATCATCAGCCATTTCCTCGTGACAATAACAGCAGCTAGTATATAGTGGAGTAATAGTCTCCTCTTTTAGTGGTATATTTATAATAAATATTTCTTTATATGATTTATTATAATAATCAACTCCACCCACAAACCAATCAACTGTCTTCACCACACCAAATTTCATACTTATCTTCCAATATATCAGGATAAACACTTTTAATATATAACCCACAAGCAGACTGAATTTGTTTTCTGTTGTTTATTATACATTCAAAATCATATGTAATATTGAAGGGTACTCTGTTTTTATAATGTAACTTATTATATAATTTATTAAATTTTAGAAAAGCACCAAGACGAAATGTTCTTCTTCCAATATGATCTTTTACATTACATAAATCTAAATGTTTATTTAATGCACCTTCAGTTTGAAATGATATACAACACTTTAGACATGGATAACATTTATATTTAGCTCTTAATAAGAATGTTACATCTTTACATAGTAAATAATCGTTATTACAGAATACGATATTACATGCTTTTGGATCATTATGATTGACTATTACAAGAGTAATAGGTCATTTTTTATTTAGATTAAACACATTCAATAAAATTTTATCATTCTTTAGTTCTTGTATTTTCTTTAAGTTACAAGAATCATAAGGAGGTATTTTTTACAGGTAATTTTATCTCGCTAATATACTCTGGTTTATTATAATTACTAACTTTATTAAGATTATGGTTGACTGAATGTAGATATGTAATTAAACACCAAAATAAACATTTATCATTATTCGTTATATTAAGTATATAACTAGATTAAAATAAGAGTTCTACATGACAACCACCACTAGGATAAAACCTATGTATATGCATAGTTCTTTTTACAAATCTTTGCATACTCCAACCAGATATTTCCTCTCGTGTTCTTGCATTCTAGTCTCCAGTTCACTATTCAACAAATCCAAGTCATGGGGTCCATTATATTGTCTAGTCATTAGTCTAAATGAATTCATGTTCTTCTAGTTTATCATCTGTTGGTTTTGTATACTTTACTTGATCAAAGGTGTTAAACTTAATATGAGGATGAATGTTATGTAATGCTTCTAATATTTTTAAGAATTTTGGATCTTCATAATTAGTGCTAGTTATAGTTAATTGAATATACAAGTTTTTATGATCAATTCCTTATTAACTTTCTCTCTCCACCTTTCATATACCAACTTCCTGTCATTTACACTTTGTTTATGTGAATCTGTTTCTTCATGTTTATTTTTATTATTGTATTTAGTATTCCATATCCTACAATAACCTGTACTTGTTTTATATTCTTCAGATATATTATTATTATCAGTTATATTATTATCAGTTGAACTAATTCGCAGATCTTTAGTTACTCCATTAGCATTATCTAGATGCATCTTTGTTTTTGAATGATCATCTATACTATATTTACTTAGAGTAGACTTACATATTACACAATCAAACCTATCCCATTCTTTATTATTTCTCCATTAATTACTCTTTCATTATTCCTATGATTTAATGTTTTTATATGTTTATCATCAGCATTATTATTATTATTTTATATATATATATATATATATATAATATATATATATATATATTACAAGTATCACAATATTTTATTTCCTCTAGTGTAGTAAACCATCTATCTATCTTTGGTTCAATATCAACATTAGTAACTTCTACACCCTCATTAGCTTAATCAATAACTTTATTTCTATAAGATCGTCGTTCATTCTTCAAATGCTTATCCGTTTGAAGGTGTCGTAGATAGTTCTTTCCAGTCAATTCTTGATTACAATAACACCTAATCTTTTTAATTTTACTTGTTTCAGATTGATCTAACTCCAAAACTAAATCTGAATCTGTATCTACAATTTCATCTTTAGATAAATGTAATTTTTCATCTGATGGTCCAAAGTATTTTTCTTCAGCGTCACGCATAGCCGTAATCATTTCCAATAGTTGTTGTTTTTTATTACCTTCAGCTCCTTTACGCTCTCTTCTTCTATCTTCCTCTATTAGTTCTTGCACATGAATAAACCTCCTTATTGATTCACTTCCTTCTTCTTTCTTACTTACACCCACCTCATTACTTTGAGGTTTTTGTATATATGAACTGAATGTTTCAATTGGTATTTCTTCACGCTGAGGTTTATTTTCAGTCATTAACATATAAACAGCTGTTTCAGCATCAGTTTTAGAAATTGCTTCAAAGACTTTATTTCTATAAGTTTCTAATTGTTTACTTTCAATTATATCAGTAGAACTTGTTTGTTTACTTTGATGTTTAATTTTATTCATTAGCACATCAATGGTTGAAATAGGTGTGAGATCATTAGTACTAGATTTCGATTTTGATTTACTTTTATTAACATTAGAACTCGATTGCTCACCTCCACTTCCAAATTGGATATTCTCGCTATAATCTAGAGCGCTCATTTCTATAGGATAAAATTTGAAATAATATTCCATCTTATAATTTTTCATATCTAAAAATGATTACTATCAAATGTGACAAATGTAAATACAAGGCATGGTGTTGGAGTTGTGATGAGCGTCAAAGTAAGCATTATCTATGTTTCATATGTAATGAAATTATAACACAAAGGAGAGACATAATCATATGGATATAAATAATATCCAAATCATAACATAAAATACATAATAATCCAAATCAATATCTATTATGTAGAATGTGTAAACTGAATAAGCAAATTTCACATTATAGATTTAAACATTTTACCTGTAGATTAGGCACACATCTCCAAATAGATTCGGACATACAAGGGAACAATTCATAATCTATGCTGAGAAGTATAATATTATGTTAAAAAACAAAATGATTTTTACTTATTTATTTATTCTATTAATTGGATACTGGAATTGATATCTATATGTTGATCTAAGAAAAAGATTTAAAGGATATGAGAACATTATATCAGAACCATAAAAGTGATGATAAAGAAAGATAATCCTAACCACAATTTATTTTTTCTAAAAAATTGTCCAAGTTAGATAAACTTACAGAATTAAATAAACTAGAAAAACAAAATAGAAGAAATAGGTTAGAAGAGAAACTAAGACATCATTTATATTATGGCGAAATAGAGGAGTTATTTGATCCAGTAACTAAAACTTTAAATGTCCATAATGAAACAATGCACGCTCTTCAAAACAAAACATTGGAAGCACTTACTCTTAATAATGAACAGCAAAGAAGTTTTCTTGACGTACAAGCTGCTTTCTCAACATTAAAAGATGATAGATGCAAAACATTTGCTATAAACAATGATATGATTGATATTTTATTACTAATGGGAAAACAAACAAATAAACAGTTCGAATTAATATCAGTTGATCCAAATTCAAACAAATTTAAAATAAATGGTATAGATGTATCTCTAGTCCCTGATGGTAAAAAAATAAAAGATAGTATCTATAATTTTTCCAGGAAATTTACTATATTTATTACTAATAAAGATGTAACCGAAAAAGATATAAAAGGTGATGAAAACAAAATAAAACAACTTCTTAGGGATATCGGTTAAAAACAAAGAGGAGATACTAATTGATCAAAACTTATAAGAATGTTAGCTAGTATCGGTGAACCCACTTCACAGATTGCACCACCAATAGTGTTTTCCACTAGCGAAGATTGAGAAACAGAAGCCAGTGGCCTTAGCAAAGTGGGCTCTTCCCATTGTTCCCCTAGTTGTCACGACTGTGCAGATCCCAATAGTTTAATAGAAAGATTAGAAACACTAATACTAGAAACAAAAGCCGGCCATGATGGATTATATGATGAAATGTTAAAAATATCTGAACAACTATTATCAATGAATATTATTAATAAAGAAGAACTAGATAATTAAGTTTTTAATTATGGTAAATGAGCAAAGCTATGACTACGTCCATAATGAAACAACAAGGCACAATTAAAACTAAACAACAACTACTAGCCAAAGAAGTACTCAGTGCGCAAATACCTAAGTTTAGAAGAGAAAGAATAATACCATTATATAAAGACGAAACATGGTCAGCTTATTTGGTAGACAAATCATCTCTAAGTAAATACAATAATAATTTTAAGCTTATATTAACTGCTATAGATATTTTCACAAAATATACATGGGCTACACCCTTACAGAATAAATCCGGTATATCTATAACTAATGGTTTTAAAATAGTAAAAGGTAAAGGTAGGAAACCAGAAAAGTTATGGGTAGATAGCGGTGGGGACTTTTACAAACATAGCTGGCATATTGCCAGAAAATAGCCGCAATAGATTCGTAGATCGGCAGTCTAAAAAAAACAGTAAAAAAGACAGACCAAAAAATTCATCTTTTCATTGAAGGCTGATCTGTTATATTTTGATTAAAAATCTGTATAAGTTATTGCTGCCTCTATTAGTTGATCTCAGATAACATTCATTTAGAGTGACACACACCCATTTGACCTTATGTCTTTGAATTAAAGTAAATAAAAGTCAATTTCAAATTGAAGTCATTTTTGAGAGTGAGGTAAGTCAAGTGTGACCAAAAATTTAATCACGCGCATGAACAAAAATACTCGCTCCACTAAGACCAAAAAATGACGTCACACATGCAATTCAGTTGAAATTGTATGAACGAATGAACAAAAAGTGGCTGTGACGTCATATGTTCGTAACAAAAATCATGACGACGAAATTAGAAAAAACCAAGAGAAGGCCAATAATAGCCCCAGCTATCGCTGTGCGGCTATTAATAAAACAATTAAATCTTTACTTAAAGAATATGAAACTGAAATATATTCTACATATAGTGATCTTAAAGCTGTGTTTATAGAGAGATTCAATAGAACGTTATCACACATAATTAATAAACCAAGGTTCATCAACGGGCATGGTAATTGCCTAAATATATTAAATGATGCTGTTGTAACCTATAATGATAATAAAGACAACAATTAAAATGACACCCGTTGATGCTTCTAATAATCTTGATAAAGTTAAATACTACGTTAAATCTACCAAAGCTTAAAGTTGGTGATTATGTTAGGAATGCTGACAAACGTAACATTTTCTCTGAAGGATACACTTCTAATTGGAATTGAGAATTATTTAGAGTTAATAAAGTTCTAAAACCCAAACACCAACAAATAGAATAGTAGATATTAATGGTGAAATAAGAGAAGGCAAAAACTATGAACAAGAATTATCAAAATCTGATTTTGAATCTAATAATAAAGTTTGAATCGCTTGGCCTAATTCTTTCTGTAAACAAATACAAAGATGACAAGAAATAGATTCAACCAGGCTAAACATCAATCAGCAATAACCAACAATCTATCAGCAAGTAAGGCCCGTCAATTATTCCTAGAAGATAATGATAATATTGGCATGAAAGATACCTATAAAATTACAAATGTACACCCTCCCATAGATAAAAAAATATGTTAAAAAAGAGTTGTGATAGCAACTTACTATCCTCTTCTAATAAAATAGATACTTTAGGTAAAAATATAACTGAACTAAGAAACGGTGACTGTGATAAAGTTACAACTAAAACCTTACAACTGAACAAAATACAAGTTAATAATGAACTAATTAATGAGTTTAGTAAATCAGCAAATGAAGTTACAAATACAGTTAACTTTTGTAATAAGGTTGCTAGTGATACTATAGATTTAATCAGAATATTACTAACATACAGTTAGATGATACGTTCATTACTTGTCTTTAAAGGGAATTTAAAGAAGTTAATGAAAAGACTAACTCTGTTGATGAAGCTCTTATAAAGTTATAAAAAGACAATAGGACAATATATAATAGCTATATTATTAGAAAGTAAGCTAGTAGACAATAAAGAACAAGCAAGACTAAAGATGAACTATCACTGTAATCATGAGGATATAATGAAGGAGATTAAGAGTTATTTTACTATAAATATAAGACTATGAAAATGACTACAACTGAAGCAAAAAATTTCACTACATAAAAATGAATGAAACTAAACCTAGTTCACCTTTACTTTACCCCAAAATTAACACCTTCTTAGAACAACACTAATATAAAACTTAAGAAAAATATTAACATTATAAAAGATATTAGAAATTATTATGAAACTGAAACTAATAACTATAAAAAGAAGTTAAGTAGATATAAACATTATATTAACAGAGCCGAGATAACAGGAATACAAGTATCAGCAATAGCAACAACTGCAACATCAACATCAGTTTCATTAACAGGCATAGGATTACCTTATTCTATACCATCTTTAGCTACAGCAACTTTGTGGTTCATTATCAAAAACAATAAAAACTAAAATCAGTAAAAAAAAATTATAAAGTATTCACCAATGTATATTTTAAGTAAACAGTTTAGTGATAAGTTTAATGAACTATATACTAAATCAATGAAAGATAATAAAATAGATAATGATGAATATAATGAATTAGTTAAGGTATATGAAGAAGATAAGAGGAATCAGAAAAACAAGCTGAGTATTTTTTTTAAACTGAAGTTATAAATTAATAAAATATTTAGTAAACATAACATATTTATTAATAATAATATCAGTATTAATATTTATTATTAGATGTAGATTTAAATCTAATATTAGATATAGTTAAACTATCTTTTCTTAGTACCTAAGTATAACCCTCTTCCTTTTTGTACTACTTTTATACCTTCACCAGTAGTTGCAAATTTAAAAAAATCAGGTATGGCTGATAAAGCTGCTCAAGGGTTTCTACTTGCAGCTGCACTTCCTATTTTACTTGCTATTTCTAATGCTCTTACTGGGTTGTTAGCAACTTTCTTTCCAAAGTTAACTGTTGCTTTACCAACACTTTTAAAGAAATCTTTCAATCCCTCTGCTTCTATTGTTGCATCACTGACAGTCAATGACTTAATTCTCTTAAATTTCGTACAATTAGTCTTTAACATTTTAGTTCCTTTAGCTGTAATAAATCCTCTTATGTTATTAGTACCACGATAATGTCTACTACTAACACAATGAATTAGTTTTAAATGTCTGTAGAAGACTCATATTTATTAAAAAAAACAATGCAATGTAAAAAGTGTAACCCCTTTGTTGTAAAGCCTAAGACTAAGACTAGAACTATGACTGAGAAAAGAGTTGAAGGTAAAGGTCTAACTAAAGCAAATGAAAGAAAGTTGATATTATTTATGCTAAAGGATTTATTAAATTAGGTAAGTCTGAATAAGACTATAAATATATAACTAGAGTAATAGATAAAACTATAGTTTTACTAAAGTATTAACTACAACTATTACTGAAGTTTAAACTACAACTATAACTATTATTAAAGTATTAACTAAAAACTAAGAAACAATATCAACCATCTTACTACCATCACTATTAACACTAATAAATCTTCTAGTTATCACCAATGCATGACATATAATATCAGCAAAACCACAAGCAAATTTAAAATTAAGTTGTATTGCTTGTGCTCCTATATGATCTCTTTGATATCTAGTATCAAATATGTATATTCTATAACTAGTTTTAAATGTTCTATGATTTATATATGGTTTAATACTCTAATAATCCATTATTATTTCTATTAAAAATTACAATCTCTTTATATGCAACATTATAATTATTAGCACCATAATTAATAGTCATTTTATCTTCAGGATAGGTTACACTACCATTCTAAAAACATTCAGTTACATCCATCTCATTAAATATACTAGAATCATTCGTTTGATCATTAACATTATTTTCAAAATTCGCTATAATATATTGGGGTATCTCAAAACCACTCAATATACCTATATTAAACAAGAAGTTAGTAGCATCTGGTACATTCTTGTAAAATGCTTTTCTTTCATAGAAGCTAAAGTCTATATTATTCCTTTTACTTAATCCTTTCTGTGCAATTATTCTATTATCATTACTAGGATCAATAAAAGGTACACACCAAGCTATATCTCTACTTTCTACATTAAAATCATTAGCTACTGCAGCAGCTCCTGCATTAACTCTAAATATTGCTCCATCATTACTATTTCTTTTTAGTATTAACTTAAACCCGATGCCATATATAATCTTTTCTAAATCATTTATAAATCCAAATAGATCTTTCATTCTAATCATCATATACATATGACCTCTCTGTGCAGCTTGATGATCACCATTTAATTGACTATCTCTTTCTCTTTTATCTCTAACAAAAACACTTTCATATTCATCAATAGCGCTAGTTAGTAATATATACATTAATAGATTACGATGACAACAATCTATATATTCGAATGTTTTACCAATAATATTTTCTACTTTGATAGAACTAAATAGTGTCATTACACCATAGTCCACTAATCAAACATTAGTATCATTAGCTATTATACCACAGCCATTACCTGAAAACATTAGCTCTATCTCTAAACAAGATTCGTTTTTGTTTAAAGTATTCTCTTCTCTACTAATTAAAATATTACTATTATTGTTAACTGTATTCATCGTTGCTAGATTGTTTGGTTTATAACTTATCATCTTGGTATTGTGTATGTCATTATTATACATCTATTGTTTATTTATTTCAAAGTCCATTTTTATGAGTTAAAAAATCTATAACTCAAAAAATTTAAAACTAACTACAACTGCAACTATAACTATAGATATAACTAAAAAAATAATTATAACCATAAATATAATTATAACTATAAATACAACTATAATTTTAATACTATTTGAAGAATAAAAATGAAAGAAAACTTAATTCTATATGAACTACAAAAAAACATGAAGCTTTAACAAAAACTAAAGAAGAACACACACTTAACTTTAGAATAATAAAATAACAGAAAAGTTTAACTTTAGTGAACCTATACTTAATGCAACACAATTAGGTTTAATTAGATTATCGGTTTATAACTCAGTGTTTAATGTGAATCGAAGGAATAATCAAATTTTATATGAAGATAATACTTTAGCTACTATACCAGGTGCATATGAATTAACTGGAATATCAGAATTATTAAAAGAAGAAACCAATGGTAATGTTATAATAGAACCTGATAAGAATACAATGTAATGTAGAATGGAAAAAAACAAGGTGCACGTTGCTTTGATGTAGAAAACTCAATAGCCTCATTACTAGGAGTTAGGAAAAAAGTATATGAACAAGGTAAATATACATCTCAAAAGATTATTGATATTATGGGGTTTAGTACTATTAACATTCATTGTAATGTGATATCTGGTGTTAAAGATAATGGTAATAACAGACATATATAATTTTACTCTAACAGAACCACGAGGCGATTTGATAAATATTATACCAACTAATATCTTATATCAAAATGTAACAAAAGAAAGAATAAATATATTGAATTTCATATTAAAGCTGAGCATGGAAGACCAGTTGATTTCAATGCTGATGTGTTGCGTTTTACTTTACATTTGATTTAATCTCTATATATAATAATAGTTTTTATTCAAAGATGTTGATATAAAAATAGTCATAGTCATAGACTTAGTCATAGTGATAGACTTAGTCATAGACTTAATCATACTCATAAATATAATTAAACTACAAAACTCTCCAATCCCAATTAAATCGTAATTTACCATTAATATTGTTATTTTTAGATTTATCAATGAGAAGATAGTTATAGGGCTCTCTCCTTATTTCGTTACATATTCTAATAAAATGATTATAGCTAAGCTCAACATTAAAAAAGAAGTCATGATATAAAGATGTGAGGGCTTTACCTCTTGTCGAAATAGAATCAATAGATTACAATTCTCTCTAACATTTTGTCTATCTAATGAGAATAGATTTTGATTAGGATATATCATATAACAATTATTATGTCTACCTCTACAAAAGTATTCATCAATAACTGGTTCTTTGGCTTTTTTATTGGGGCATCTTACATCTTGATATTGATCACCAGTGGGTCCAATGATGTATAATCTATCAAAATATATACTTTTAAAAAATGTTTTAATAAGAATGTTTTACCACATTCACTAGGACCAGATATTATACTCTTAATGTCTCGGGGAATGTGGCATCAGCAAGAATATCTTTATAAAATAACCATGGTTGTAGACTTCCATTAACATCAATATATATATATTATTAGTATAACTACTTCGTAGATTGGGTTTCACCCATGTTTCACCATCGGTGAAACCGCTTCTCAGATTACAAAGATTTTATTTTTTGATGGGCTACCCCTTTGATGTTTTTCACCAAATAGATATATAAATTTGTCATCGTTATTGTCATCATCTTCATCTTTATCATTATTTTTATCATTATCTTTATCTTTATCATTATCTTTATCATTATCATTATCCTTATCCCTATCAATATCTTTATCCCTATCACTATCTTTATCCTTATCATTATCTTTATCATTATCCTTAATTTATCTTCATCTTTATCCTTATCTTTATCACTATCATTAGCATTATCTTTATCGTTATATTTATCTTTATCTTTACATCCCAAACACTCACTATATATTCCCGAATATTTAACTTGATTGATTAAAATATTGAGAGCTCTCTTTATTCTCAATCCTCTGTCAAAAAGATAGATCATGTATAGACAATGTGCACAACGATAAGATTCATCATATTCTTGAATTCTTTCATCTGACCCTAGATTCTTCTAAGAATAATGGTGGAGTTTCAACACCAAAACTATCAAAGTAATATGATTCACCACCTTCTCTCCTTATAACTAAAACCCAATGAGTGCAAGTTGTTGGATGTAGATTAACAATAATGTTGAAGTTGATTTCATTAACACCAGATGGAGTTTGATCTCTCATTACTATTTCTATTGGTATTTAACTTATATTTCTACCTATATCTTCTATCTTAATATTACTCATAGCTTTAATATATTATATTTTTGTAATAAATTCCTTAAAAGTTAAGATCAACATTTTTAAAATCTAAAAAATCGAGACGGATAGTACAGTTATAATTTTTATTTTCATAATTATATTACTTTTATAGAGAATTTTGGTGGATTTATAGAAAGAAGTATGGTAAGATTTGAAATTGAAAACTCACCATTGCATACTATAGTTTATGGTGGTAGTGGAACAGGAAAGAATTTTGTCAGACAGTATTTAGAACTATATGGAGATCAAACTTCAACTGAAGGATTAAGTCATAATACTTACCAAGAGAGTGATTATACTAAAAAAGAAGATATTGAGCAGATTACACCTGTGGCTTCCACCAAAACGCAGTCGAAGACCCAAAAACATATTAATCCCATTAAATATAAACATAAACAAATAGGAGAATTTTTAGAACGAATTTATGATATCTGGCAGGAGTCTCCTCTTGATGAAATTCAAGAAGAGGTTGCACGGTTGGAGACCCATCAAGATAAAGAACAAGTTCAAGAACAAAAGCAAATAATTATAGTATGTAAAGATGAAAGAGATGGGATCAATCCAGACACTAATAAGCTCTATGATGGATTAAATATCTTATATCAAAATGTAAAAAAATAAAGAAAAGAATATAATGAATTTCATATTAAAGATGAGCATGGAAGAACGGTTGATTTCAATGGTGATGTGTTGCGTTTTACTTTACATTTGATTTAATCTCTATATATAATAATAGTTTTTATTCATAGATGTAGATACAAAAATAGTCATAGTCATAGACTTAGTCATAGTCATTTTCATAGACTTAGTCATAGACTTAGTCTTCGTCATAGTCATAGACTTAGTCATAGTCATAGACTTAGT
Organism: Convolutriloba macropyga; assembly: GCF_964194025.1. NCBI lineage: Eukaryota > Metazoa > Xenacoelomorpha > Acoela > Convolutidae > Convolutriloba > Convolutriloba macropyga. The sequence goes on from NC_134472.1 coordinate 39,409,758, forward strand.
CATAGACTTAATCATACTCATAAATATAATTAAACTACAAAACTCTCCAATCCCAATTAACTCTTAATTTACCATTAATTTTGTTATTTTTGGATTCATCAATGACAAGATAGTTATAGGGCTCTCTCCATACTTCGTTACATATTCTAATAAAATCATTTTAGCTTAGCTCAACATTAAAAAAGAAGTCATGATATAAAGATGTGAGGGCTTTACCTCTTGTCGAAATAGAATCAATAGATTACAATTTTCTAACATTTTGTCTATCTAATGAGAAAAGATTTTGATTAAGATACATCATATTACAAATATTATGTCTACTTCTAAAAAAGTACTCATTAATAACTGGTTCTTTGGCTCTAACGTCATCGAATGTTAAAAATTTATTTTGGGAGTTGATCGGGAGAGACTAAATCTTTCATATCCTTAATAAAATCGATAGTTGCTTTTTTATTGGGGCATCTTACATCTTGATATTGATCACCAGTGGGTCCAATGATGTATAATCTATCAAAATATATACTTTTAAAAAAATGTTTTAATAAGAACGTTTTACCACATTCACTAGGACCAGATATTATACTCTAAATTTCTCGGGGAATGTGGCATCAGCAAGAATATCTTTATAAAATAACCATGATTGTAGACTTCCATTAACATCAATATAAATATTTTTAGTATAACTACTTCGTAGATTGGGTTTCACCCATGATTCACCATCGGTGAAACCACTTCTCCAATTACAAACATTTTTTTGATGGCTTTACCCATTTGATGTTTTTCACCAAATAGATACATAAATTTGTCATTGTTATTGTCATCATCGTCATCTTTATCATTATTTTTATCATTATCGTTTATCTTTATCTTTATCATTATCTTTACCATTATCTTTATCCCTATCACTATCTTTATCCTTATCGTTATCTTTATCATTATCTTTATCTTTATCACTATCATTAGCATTATCTTTATCATTATATTTATCTTTATCTTTACATCCCATACACCCACTATATATTCCCGAATATTTAACTTGATTAAAATATTGAGAGCTCTCTTTATTCTAAATCCTCTGTCAAAAAGATAGATCATGTATAGACAATATGCACCACGATAAGATTCATCATGTGATTCACCACCTTCTCTCCTTATAACTATAACCCAATGAGTGCAATTTGTTGGATGTAGATTAACAATAATGTTGAAGTTGATTTCATAAACACCAGATGGAGTTTGATCTCATTACTATTTCTATTGGTATTAAACTTATATTTCTACCTATATCTTCTATCTTAATATTACTCATAGCTTTAATCTCAATATTATATTTTTGTAATAAACTCCTTAAAAGTTAAGATCAACATTTTTAAAATATAAAAAATCGAGACGGGTAGTACAGTTATTAATATTATTTCATAATTATATTATGTTTTATAGCATATGATAAAAAACCAAGTAAATATGCAAAATTAGAAGAGGATTTTGGTGGATATTTAGATAGAAGGATGGTAAGATTTGAATTTGAAAACTCACCATTGCATACTATAGTTTATGGTGGTAGTGCAACTGCAACAGGAAAGTCTTCTTTTGTCAGACAAAATTTAAAACTTCAACTGGAGATCAAACAGACAGTATTTAAAATGGAAATCAAACTTCAACTGAAGGAGTAAGTCCTTATACTTATCGAGAGAGTGATTATACCAAAAAAAGAAGATGGGAGCAGATTACACCTGTGGCTTCCACCCAAACACAGTCGAAGATTCATAAACATATTAATCCCATTAAATATAAACATAAACAAATAGAATTTTTAGAACGAATTTATGATATCTGGCAGGAGTCTTCTCTTGATGAAGTTCAAGATGGGGTTGCACGGTTGGAGACCCATCAAGATAAAGAACAAGTTCAAGAAAAAAAGCAAATAATTATAGTATGAAAAGATGAAAGAGATGGGATCAATCCAGACACTAATAAGCTCTATGATGGATTAAATGTGTGATAAAAACATGATCACATCAAAAAATATGTCGGAATTGAAAATTAGTGTAATTGTTCTTGATGATATGGGGGATAAGTTAAATAAAGATATAGGTTATCATTTTACCGAAGGAAGACAACATAATATTCAATTGATTGTAAGGTGTCATTAACCAGCCCAGATAATTAATACAGCTAGAATGAGTTGTTGTACTATTTATATAACAACTAGTAATGGACCTGATCTATTTAACAATTTCAACGAAATATATAAATGTAAACATAACTTCCATGCGATAATTGATGATTTAAATAGCAACTATTATAATTGTACAGATGGATTAGACCCAAAACTTCATTATGGTATAAATAGGCATAATGTGAAAGAAGGCACTTATTATTATTGATAGTAATAGAACTATGCTATACAATTCAAGAGTTGGTTCCTTAGATATGAAAGCTCTTAGTTTAAAAGGGGGACTATCAAATGAGGAGATAGATAAAATTATTGATATGAAACCATTAATGATAAGTTCCACAGATAAAAATATTATTAACCGTAATAATTATGAGTCCTATTTTAGTAAACTTCTGACAAAAAGAGGAATTGAAATACAGAATGATGTTTTAACAAGAGAAACAGTTAGAGCTAAATGTTTACAGTTCTCATCAACTATTTTTGGAATTATTGGTTCAGCTATTTTGATATATAATTATGTTATATAGCTAAATTCCAGCTAGTGATGTAAGAAATATTGGTCTTATGGCGGCAGGTGCAAATACTATGTTAAATAGAACAAATACATTGGTTAATGGCTTTAATTATGGTTGGGGTAATGGGACTTAGTTCACGTTTCAATATGATATTGCTGATGTTAATGACAATAGGTTACACCCACAGTCTATGACTGATGACAATGTTAATGGGTTTCACCCACAACCTATGACTGATGTTAATAATAACGTTATTATATTTACCAAAAGTGAACACTTAAATGAATACTTAAATAAAGACCACTCTAAATTTGATATACTATACGAAAGATAATAAAATCACAAAAGTTATTAATAACAGGAGTAGAGAAGATCTATATTATCTATATAATAAGAGTGAAAAATTTAGTGAAGATCTTGTTAAATATATTAGAGATAAATTAACTCAAATGGGGAGCAGATTTTAGATGAAAGATGTAAGTATATTACCCTAAATACAAAGGGTTATGAAAATTTAACTAATTGTTTCCAGTCTAATGATCATTCTAGAAATTTAATTGAAATTTGAACCCATTACAAATGAGGACTATTAAACGTTAACCCATTATAAATGAGGTATATTAAATGTTCAAAGAATAATTGTAAATATGAGTGTAACACTCCTGCAAATCTAGTTTTCCATTATCAAACATTTCAAAGATAAAATGGGTAAATGTGTATGTGTCTATAAATCAATCAATGGTTTGTGTTGAAAAATATTGTAATTCTAATTCTAGATTGAAGGATAATATTAATACTAATCCTACCATTGATTCTATCATTGATCCCATTAATGGTCTTATCATTGATCCTATCATTAATGCTATCATTGAACCATATAAGAGAAGAGATTATGAAAATGTTTATAGATTTATAAGAAAGGTTAAGAAGAGAGAATATAAAACGATTAAAAAAGTTAAAAGAAGAGATAAAAAATGAGTTGAAAACAGGGGTTAAAAACCAGAGGGGGGTAATAAAACTAATAATGTAATTAATGATAGAAGTATAAATAAAACAGCTAAATATTGTAGTACTATATGTAAAAACTGAAAAGACACTAGATCACTTCTATAACACTGGTACTATATGTAAAGAAATTAATTCAAAGCGCCTTTCATGTTCTATATGCAGTATTGCTTTAAGTACATCTCTTAAAAAACATGAAAGAACAGTCCATTCAAAAAAAATTTAAAAAATATCTGTATTAAATTTAAATATTATATTTTTTTCTTTAATTTTAACATTTTCAGAGGATTATAGATTATAGAATAAAAAAATTCAATTTTGTGTTATTTTCCTATTATATAAGAAAAATTGTTAGATTTTATACAGAGTTAGGCAAAATGAAAGACGAGCAGTCCTCAACCACCAAAGGTGATGAGCTACCTAATGATACTATTATAGAAACTTGTTTCCTTAAAGCCAAGGCATATTGTTAAGAATATATAAAAACTTCAGATGATAAATTTTTTATTTTGTATAAAAATATATAAATCTTTTATTTTGTATAAGAATATGTAAATTTTATTTCTTTTCAAAATATCCTTTTTATGAAGTAATCATTTTCAATTTTATTAAAAGTACAATTTTAATGAAAAAATAAAACATAGCTGGCAGATTGCCAGAAAATAGCAGCAATAGCTTCGTAGATCTGCAGTCTCAAAATTAACAGTAAAAAGATAATAAAATCACAAGAGTTTTTAATAAAAGGGGTAGAGAATATCTACATGATCTATATAATAAGAATGAAAAATTTAGTGAAGATCTTGTTAAATATATTAGAGATAAATTAACTCAAAGGGGAAGCAGATTTTAGATAAAAGATGTAGGTATATTACCCTAAATACAATGGGTTACGAAAATTTAACTAATTGTTTCCAGTCTAAGGATCATTCTAGAAATTTAATTGAAATTTTAACCCATTACAAATGAGGACTATTAAATGTTAACCCATTATAAATGAGGTATATTAAATGTTCAAAGAATAATTGTAAATATGGGTGTAACACTCCTGCAAATCTAGTTTTCCAATATCAAACATTTCAAAGATTAAATGGGTAAATGTGTCTATAGATCAATCAATGGTATTTGTGTTGAAGAAGATTTTAATTCTAATTCTAGATTGAAGGACAAAATTAATACTAATCCTACCATTGATTCTATCATTGATCCCATCATTGATCCTATTATTGATCTTATCATTGATCCTATCATTAATCCTATCATTGAACCATTTAGAGAAGAGATTATGAAAATGTTTATAGATTTATAAGAATGGTTAAGAAGAGAGAACATAAAACGATTGAAAGAGTTAAAAGAAGAGATAATAAATGAGTTGAAAACAGGGGTTAAAAAACCAGAGGGGGGTAATAAAACTAATAATGTAACTAATGATAGAAGTAGAAATAAAACAGCTAAATATTGTACTATATGTAACAAAGAAAAGACACTAGATCACTTCTATAACACTAGTACTATATGTAAAGAATGTAATTCAGAGAGAGTTTCATGTTCTATATACAGTATTGCTTTAAATACATCTTCTCTTAAAAAACATGAAAGAACAGTCCATTCAAAAAAATTAAATATCTATATTAAATTTAAATGTTCATTTTTTTTTTCTGCAATTTTAGCAATTTTAGAAGGCTATAGATTATGGATTATAGAATTAACAAATTCAATTTAGTGTTATCTTCCTATTATATGGGAAAAATTGTTATATTTTATACAGATTTAGGTAAAATTTAGGTTTCCTTAAAGCCAAGGCATATTGTTATCGGTTACAACGCAACTCTGTTAATACTACAGTAAAAGGAGAAGAAGAGAAAAAGTTAAAAGCAATAATTAAAGCTACTATTAAAAACCAAATCACTAGATTATAAGAATGCTATATATGGAAAAAGTAAATATTTAACTAATTATAATATTGATAGTAATATCATTTAGAAACTATAGAGCAGTATAAGATAGCCGAAGATCCATTTGATGATAAGGGTACTAAAGATAGAGATGGTGTGTTTAAATTCTATTATTATTAAATTATTAATTGAATTATATTTTTTAATATTAATTGAATTATATTTTTTAATATTGAATTGTTTTTAATACTAGTCTAGGAATATATATTGAGTTAAGATATTATCTTTTTTATTTTGTTTAATATTTAACTTTTATTTTGTCTAAGAATATATAAAACGTTAAGATAATAAATTTTTTATTTTCTATAAAAATATATAAATCTTTTATTTTGTATAAGAATATGTAAACTTTATTTCTTTTCAAAATATCCGTTTTATGAAGTAATTATTTTCAATTTAATTAAAAGTACATTTTAATGAAAAAATAAAACATAGCTGGCAGATTGCTAGAAAATAGCAGCAATAGCTTCGTAGATCTGCAGTCTCAAAATTAACAGTAAAAAGATAATAAAATCAAAAAAGTTTTTAATAAAAGGGGTAGAGAAGACCTACATGATCTATATAATAAGAATGAAAAATTTAGTGAAGATCTTATTAAATATATTAGAGATAAACTAACTCTAAAGGGAAGCAGATTTTAGATAAAAGATGTAGGTATATTACCCTAAATACAATGGGTTAAGAATATTTAATTGTTTCCAGTCTAATGATCATTCTAGAAATTTAATTGAAATTTTATCCCATTACAAATGAGGACTATTAAATGTTAACCCAATATAAATGAGGTATAATAAATGTTCAAAGAATAATTGTAAATATGAGCGTAACACTCCTGCAAATCTAGTTTTCCAATATCAAACATTTCGAAGATTAAATGGGTAAATGTGTCTAAATCAATCAATGGTATTTGTGTTGAAGAAGATTTTAATTCTAATTATAGATTGATGGACAATATTAATGCTAATCCTACCATTGATTCTATCATTGATCCTATTATTGATCTTATCATTGATCCTATCATTAATCCTATCATGAACCATTCAGAGAAGAGATTCTGAAAATGTTTATAGATTTATAAGAAAGGTTAAGAAGAGAGAACATAAAACGATTAAAAGAGTTAAAAGAAGAGATAATAAATGAGTTTAAAACAGGGGTTAAAAAAACCAGAGGGGGTATTATAACTTATAATGTAACTAATGATAGAAGTAGAAATAAAACAGCTAAATATTGTACTATATGTAACAAAGAAAAGACACTAGATCACTTCTATAACACTAGTACTATATGTAAAGAATGTAATTCAGAGAGAGTTTCATGTTCTATATGCAGTATTGCTTTAAATACATCTTCTCTTAAAGAACATGAAAGAACAGTCCATTCAAAAAAATTAAAATATCTAAATTAAATTTAAATATTATTTTTTTTTCTGTAATTTTAACATTATTAGAAGGTTATAGATTATGGATTATAGAATTAAAAAATTCAATTTGGTGTTATCTTCCTATTATATAGGAAAAATCGTTATATTTTATACAGATTTAGGTAAAATGAAAGACGAGCTATCCTCAACCACCAAAGGCGATGAGCTACCTAATGATACTATTATAGAAACTTGTTTCCTTAAAGCCAAGGCATATTGTTATCGGTTACAACGCAACTCTGTTGATACTACAGTAAAAGGAAAAGAAGAGAAAAAGTTAACAGCAATAACTAAAGCTACTATTAAAAACCAAATCACTAGATTATAAGAATGCTATATATGGAAAAAGTAAATATTTAATTAATTATAATATTGATAGTAATATCATTTAGAAATTATAGAGCAATATAAGATAGCCAAAGATCCATTTGACGATAAGGGTACTAAAGATAGAGATGGTGTGTTTAAATTCTATTATTATTATATTATTAATTGAATTATATTTTTTAATATTAATTGAATTATGTTTTTAATACTAGTCTAGGAATATATATTGAGTTAAAATATTATCTTTTGTATTTTGTTTAATATTTAACTTTTGTTTTGTCTAAGAATATATAAAAAGTTAAGACAATAAATTTTTTATTTTGTATAAAAATATATAAATCTTTTATTTTGTATCAGAATATGTAAATTTTCTTTTTTTTTAAAATATCCTTTTTGTGAAGTAATTATTTTCAATTTAATTAAAAGTACATTTTTAATGAAAAAATAAAACATAGCTGGCAGATTGCCAGAAAATAGGAGCAATAGCTTCGTAGATCTGCAGTCTCAAAATTAACAGTAAAAAGATAATAAAATCACAAAAGTTTTTAATAAACGGGGTAGAGAAGATATACATGATCTATATAACTTAGTGAAGATCTTGTTATATATATTAGAGATAAATTAACTCAAAGGGGAAGCAGATTTTAGATAAAAGATGTAGGTATATCACCCTAAATACAATGGGTTATGAATATTTAACTAATTGTTTCCAGTCTAATGATCATTCTAGAAATTTAATTGAAAATTTAACCCAGTACAAATGAGGACTATTAAATGTTAACCCAATTTAAATGAAGTATATTAAAAGTTCCAAGAATAATTGTAAATATGAGTGTAACACTCGTGCAAATCTAGTTTTCCATTATCAAACATTTCAAACATAAAATGGGTAAATGTGTATGTGTCCATAAATCAATCAATGGTATTTGTGTTGAAGAAGACTGTAATTCTAATTCAGATTGAAGGATAATATTAATGCTAATACTACCATTGATTCTATCATTGATCCTATTATTGATCTTATCATTGATCCTATCATTAATCCTATCATTGAACCATTTAGAGAAGAGATTATGAAAATGTTTATAGATTTATAAGAATGGTTAAGAAGAGAGAACATAAAACGATTGAAAGAGTTAAAAGAAGAGATAATAAATGAGTTGAAAACAGGGGTTAAAAAACCAGAGGGGGGTAATAAAACTAATAATGTAACTAATGATAGAAGTAGAAATAAAACAGCTAAATATTGTACTATATGTAACAAAGAAAAGACACTAGATCACTTCTATAACACTAGTACTATATGTAAAGAATGTAATTCAGAGAGAGTTTCATGTTCTATATACAGTATTGCTTTAAATACATCTTCTCTTAAAAAACATGAAAGAACAGTCCATTCAAAAAAATTAAATATCTATATTAAATTTAAATGTTCATTTTTTTTTCTGCAATTTTAGCATTTTTAGAAGGCTATAGATTATGGATTATAGAATTAACAAATTCAATTTAGTGTTATCTTCCTATTATATGGGAAAAATTGTTATATTTTATACAGATTTAGGTAAAATTTAGGTTTCCTTAAAGCCAAGGCATATTGTTATCGGTTACAACGCAACTCTGTTAATACTACAGTAAAAGGAGAAGAAGAGAAAAAGTTAAAAGCAATAACTAAAGCTACTATTAAAAACCAAATCACTAGATTATAAGAATGCTATATATGGAAAAAGTAAATATTTAACTAATTATAATATTGATAGTAATATCATTTAGAAACTATAGAGCAGTATAAGATAGCCGAAGATCCATTTGATGATAAGGGTACCAAAGATAGAGATGGTGTGTTTAAATTCTATTATTATTAAATTATTAATTGAATTATATTTTTTAATATTAATTGAATTATATTTTTTAATATTGAATTGTTTTTAATACTAGTCTAGGAATATATATTGAGTTAAGATATTATCTTTTTTATTTTGTTTAATATTTAACTTTTATTTCGTCTAAGAATATATAAAACGTTAAGATAATAAATTTTTTATTTTCTATAAAAATATATAAATCTTTTATTTTGTATAAGAATATGTAAACTTTATTTCTTTTCAAAATATCCGTTTTATGAAGTAATTATTTTCAATTTAATTAAAAGTACATTTTTAATGAAAAAATAAAACATAGCTGGCAGATTGCTAGAAAATAGCAGCAATAGCTTCGTAGATCTGCAGTCTCAAAATTAACAGTAAAAAGATAATAAAATCAAAAAAGTTTTTAATAAAAGGGGTAGAGAAGACCTACATGATCTATATAATAAGAATGAAAAATTTAGTGAAGATCTTATTAAATATATTAGAGATAAACTAACTCTAAAGGGAAGCAGATTTTAGATAAAAGATGTAGGTATATTACCCTAAATACAATGGGTTAAGAATATTTAATTAATTGTTTCCAGTCTAATGATCATTCTAGAAATTTAATTGAAATTTTATCGCATTACAAATGAGGACTATTAAATGTTAACCCAATATAAATGAGGTATAATAAATGTTCAAAGAATAATTGTAAATATGAGCGTAACACTCCTGCAAATCTAGTTTTCCAATATCAAACATTTCGAAGATTAAATGGGTAAATGTGTCTAAATCAATCAATGGTATTTGTGTTGAAGAAGATTTTAATTCTAATTATAGATTGATGGACAATATTAATGCTAATCCTACCATTGATTCTATCATTGATCCTATTATTGATCTTATCATTGATCCTATCATTAATCCTATCATGAACCATTCAGAGAAGAGATTCTGAAAATGTTTATAGATTTATAAGAAAGGTTAAGAAGAGAGAACATAAAACGATTAAAAGAGTTAAAAGAAGAGATAATAAATGAGTTTAAAACAGGGGTTAAAAAAACCAGAGGGGGTATTATAACTTATAATGTAACTAATGATAGAAGTAGAAATAAAACAGCTAAATATTGTACTATATGTAACAAAGAAAAGACACTAGATCACTTCTATAACACTAGTACTATATGTAAAGAATGTAATTCAGAGAGAGTTTCATGTTCTATATGCAGTATTGCTTTAAATACATCTTCTCTTAAAGAACATGAAAGAACAGTCCATTCAAAAAAATTAAAATATCTAAATTAAATTTAAATATTATTTTTTTTTCTGTAATTTTAACATTATTAGAAGGTTATAGATTATGGATTATAGAATTAAAAAATTCAATTTGGTGTTATCTTCCTATTATATAGGAAAAATCGTTATATTTTATACAGATTTAGGTAAAATGAAAGACGAGCTATCCTCAACCACCAAAGGCGATGAGCTACCTAATGATACTATTATAGAAACTTGTTTCCTTAAAGCCAAGGCATATTGTTATCGGTTACAACGCAACTCTGTTGATACTACAGTAAAAGGAAAAGAAGAGAAAAAGTTAACAGCAATAACTAAAGCTACTATTAAAAACCAAATCACTAGATTATAAGAATGCTATATATGGAAAAAGTAAATATTTAATTAATTATAATATTGATAGTAATATCATTTAGAAATTATAGAGCAATATAAGATAGCCAAAGATCCATTTGACGATAAGGGTACTAAAGATAGAGATGGTGTGTTTAAATTCTATTATTATTATATTATTAATTGAATTATATTTTTTAATATTAATTGAATTATGTTTTTAATACTAGTCTAGGAATATATATTGAGTTAAGATATTATCTTTTGTATTTTGTTTAATATTTAACTTTTATTTTGTCTAAGAATATATAAAAAGTTAAGACAATAAATTTTTTATTTTGTATAAAAATATATAAATCTTTTATTTTGTATAAGAATATGTAAATTTTCTTTTTTTTTAAAATATCCTTTTTGTGAAGTAATTATTTTCAATTTAATTAAAAGTACATTTTTAATGAAAAAATAAAACATAGCTGGCAGATTGCCAGAAAATAGCAGCAATAGCTTCGTAGATCTGCAGTCTCAAAATTAACAGTAAAAAGATAATAAAATCACAAAAGTTTTTAATAAACGGGGTAGAGAAGATATAAATGATCTATATAACTTAGTGAAGATCTTGTTATATATATTAGAGATAAATTAACTCAAAGGGGAAGCAGATTTTAGATAAAAGATGTAGGTATATCACCCTAAATACAATGGGTTATGAATATTTAACTAATTGTTTCCAGTCTAATGATCATTCTAGAAATTTAATTGAAAATTTAACCCAGTACAAATGAGGACTATTAAATGTTAACCCAATTTAAATGAAGTATATTAAAAGTTCCAAGAATAATTGTAAATATGAGTGTAACACTCGTGCAAATCTAGTTTTCCATTATCAAACATTTCAAACATAAAATGGGTAAATGTGTATGTGTCCATAAATCAATCAATGGTATTTGTGTTGAAGAAGACTGTAATTCTAATTCAGATTGAAGGATAATATTAATGCTAATACTACCATTGATTCTATCATTGATCCTATTATTGATCTTATCATTGATCCTATCATTAATCCTATCATTGAACCATTTAGAGAAGAGATTATGAAAATGTTTATAGATTTATAAGAATGGTTAAGAAGAGAGAACATAAAACGATTGAAAGAGTTAAAAGAAGAGATAATAAATGAGTTGAAAACAGGGGTTAAAAAACCAGAGGGGGGTAATAAAACTAATAATGTAACTAATGATAGAAGTAGAAATAAAACAGCTAAATATTGTACTATATGTAACAAAGAAAAGACACTAGATCACTTCTATAACACTAGTACTATATGTAAAGAATGTAATTCAGAGAGAGTTTCATGTTCTATATGCAGTATTGCTTTAAATACATCTTCTCTTAAAAAACATGAAAGAACAGTCCATTCAAAAAAAACTTAAAAAAACATCAATATTAAATTTAAATATTATATTTTTTTTCTTTAATTATAACATTTTTAGAGGATTATAGATTATGGATTATAGAATAAAAAATTTTAAATAAGTGTTATTTTCCTATTATATCGGAAAAATGATTATATTTCACACAGAGTTAGGTAAAATGAAAGACGGGCTATCCTCAACCACCAAAGGCGATGAGCTACCTAATGATACTATTATAGAAGCTTGTTTGCTTAAAGACAAGGCATATTGTTATCGGTTACAAAGCAACTCTGTTGATACTACAGTTACAGGAGAAGAGAAAAAGTTAGAAGGAATAACCAAGGCTACTATTAAAAACCAAATTACTACAGATTATAAGAATGCTATATATGGAAAAAGTAAATATTTAACTAATTATAAAATTGATAGTAATAAACATCATTTAGAGACTATAGAACAATATAAGATAGCCAAAGATCCATTTGATGATAAGGGTATTAAAGATAGAGATGGTGTGTTTAAATTCTATTATTATTAAATTATTAATTGAATTATCTTTTTTAATATTAATTGAATTATATTTTTTAATATTAATTGAATTATGTTTTTAATACTAGTCTAGGAATATATATTGAGTTAAGATATTATCTTTTTTATTTTGTTTAATATTTAACTTTTAATTTGTCTAAGAATATACAAAAAATTTAAGTTAATAACTTTTCTATTTTGTATAAAAATATATAAATCTTTTATTTTGTATAAGAATATGTAAATTTTAGTTCTTTTCAAAATATCCTTTTTATGAAGTAATTATTTTCAATTTAATTAAAAGTATATTTTTAATGAAAAAATAGAACATAGCTGCCAGATTGCCAGAAAATAGCCGCAATAGCTTCGTAGATCTGCAGTCTCAAAAAAAACAGTGAAAACCACAGACGAAAAAAAATTCGTCTTTTCATTGACGGCTTGTATGTTATATACATTTTGATTAAAAATCTGTTTAAGTTTTCGCTGCCTTTAGTAGCTGCTCTCGAATAACCTTCATTTAGAGTGACACATACACACCCATTTGACCTCATCTCTTTGAATTAAAGTAAATAAAAGTCAATTTCAAAGTGAGGAAGTCATTTTGGAGAGCGAGGTAAGTCAAGTGTGAACAAAAATTTAATCACGCGAATGAACAAAAAACTCACTCCACTAAGAGCGAAAAATGACGTCACGCACGCACTTCAGTTGAAATTGCATGAACGAATGAACAAAAAGCAGATTTGAAGTGGTTGTGACGTCATATGGCCGTAACAAAAATCGCGAAATAAAAAACCAAGAGAAGGCCAATAATAGCCCCAGCTATCGCTGTACGGCTATTAATAAATAAATAATATTTTTTATTAGAAAAGAGGATGCTCCTTAACGCGGGGTCCCCTATATACACATAACTTCAAAAATATCATTTTGAAATGTTCTTTAAATACTAACGATCCACATGAGTCAAATTGTCTCCACAGTCAACACACTGCCGGGCAGCTGTATTGAAGTATTCATTGTCAATACAGTTCTCCGGCCCAGTAATGAACTGAACTCCTACTGTGCACAACGCACTTGGAAATAGGACACAGATCACAAAGATAGATAGCATCTGAAATAAACTCAATACAGCAGTCAAGCAAATTACGCAATACAAGTATTACAAATTACAGTCTTCACAGCTTTTCTTAATTTTATCGGACTTCGATTGACAACTAAGATGAAGTTTTACATTTGTTGTATAAGATTTCCAGGCACGCTCCCTTGTTTTTTTCTCATCTCTTTCTTATCAACGCATTTTTTATTGAAAGGGGGTGTGATCGACATCCCACTATGAAACATCACAGCAGGGTATTTAGAGCTACCGCAAATTGTAAAGCACATTGTAATTTAAACTTATATTAATATGCTAGGATCTAGTAACCGCGTCCAAGGTTTGAAATGATACTAAACTAGAGTCTAGCCTTCCCTCTTGCATAACAATACTATAAACATTGTTTGCGTGAAAAATACTATAAAGTATGTACTATAAATGACTTTAAGGCATGTACAATCAGATGGTCTGGCTATGGGTGCATCACTGGCTTAAATACTAGCAAACGTGTGGATAAAATCGTTTGAGGCATCACTGCAAAAACCAGGGCTCAATGAAAATATTTCCAGATCCGACCAGAACGGGAAGTGCAAAGACTGAAACCGGAGAGTGACTTTCCGAGGAAGAGGAGTAGAATGTGAGTCATGCAAAAACTGGCTTCATGCAAGATGCCAAAAGATATCGAATGAGGAATACGCCAACATGCAGGATGTTGTTTGGATTTGTACTTATTGTAACAACCAACAGATACTGGGGCGTTGAGACGAAATTGTTTAAAAGGTATGTAGATGATATTATCTGCACGGTTCGTGGTGACCCGGACGAGTATGTTGTAGTAGTAGTAGTAGTAGTAGTAGTAGTAGTAGTAGTAGTAGTAGTAGTAGTAGTAGTAGTAGTAGTAGTAGTAGTAGTAGTAGTAGTAGTAGTAGTAGTAGTAGTAGTAGTAGTAGTAGTAGTAGTAGTAGTAGTAGTAGTAGTAGTAGTAGTAGTAGTAGTAGTAGTAGTAGTAGTAGTAGTAGTAGTAGTAGTAGTAGTAGTAGTAGTAGTAGTAGTAGTAGTAGTAGTAGTAGTAGTAGTAGTAGTAGTAGTAGTAGTAGTAGTAGTAGTAGTAGTAGTAGTAGTAGTAGTAGTAGTAGTAGTAGTAGTAGTAGTAGTAGTAGTAGTAGTAGTAGTAGTAGTAGTAGTAGTAGTAGTAGTAGTAGTAGTAGTAGTAGTAGTAGTAGTAGTAGTAGTAGTAGTAGTAGTAGTAGTAGTAGTAGTAGTAGTAGTAGTAGTAGTAGTAGTAGTAGTAGTAGTAGTAGTAGTAGTAGTAGTAGTAGTAGTAGTGTAGTAGTAGTAGTAGTAGTAGTAGTTAGTAGTAGTAGTAGTAGTAGTAGTAGTAGTAGGTAGTAGTAGTAGTAGTAGTAGTAGTAGTAGTAGTAGTAGTAGTAGTAGTAGTAGTAGTAGTAGTAGTAGTAGTAGTAGTAGTAGTAGTAGTAGTAGTAGTAGTAGTAGTAGTAGTAGTAGTAGTAGTAGTAGTAGTAGTAGTAGTAGTAGTAGTAGTAGTAGTAGTAGTAGTAGTAGTAGTAGTAGTAGTAGTAGTAGTAGTAGTAGTAGTAGTAGTAGTAGTAGTAGTAAGGTAGTAGTAGTAGTAGTAGTAGTAGTAGTAGTAGTAGTAGTAGTAGTAGTAGTAGTAGTAGTAGTAGTAGTAGTAGTAGTAGTAGTAGTAGTAGTAGTAGTAGTAGTAGTAGTAGTAGTAGTAGTAGTAGTAGTAGTAGTAGTAGTAGTAGTAGTAGTAGTAGTAGTAGTAGTAGTAGTAGTAGTAGTAGTAGTAGTAGTAGTAGTAGTGTAGTAGTAGTAGTAGTAGTAGTAGTAGTAGTAGTAGTAGTAGTAGTAGTAGTAGTAGTAGTAGTAGTAGTAGTAGTAGTAGTAGTAGTAGTAGTAGTAGTAGTAGTAGTAGTAGTAGTAGTAGTAGTAGTAGTAGTAGTAGTAGTAGTAGTAGTAGTAGTAGTAGTAGTAGTAGTAGTAGTAGTAGTAGTAGTAGTAGTAGTAGTAGTAGTAGTAGTAGTAGTAGTAGTAGTAGTAG
>NC_134472.1:39430926-39483926 GCF_964194025.1 Convolutriloba macropyga
AGTCAGCCACCAATCTCCCAATTTCTAATCCTCCATGCACCGAGTTAGCCAAAATGTAGTTGATGACAAGGCCGAATAGGATTGGGGACCACACATCACCCTGCCTAACGCCCGTTCTGACATCAAATAAGCGTCCTTTCTCACCTTCGGCTTTGACTCGACATTTGAATCCATCATAGCTGTTTCTTATGATGTTTATCACTTTTTGCGGAAGACCATAGTGTTTCATTATCTGGTACATCTGCTCACGATCGACAGAATCGAATGCCGCTCGAAAGTCTATGAAACAAAAGCTAATATCCAATTGAAACGCCATTGATTTCTCTATTATATGACGCAGGGCAAAGAGTTGATCGGCGCATCCTCTGCTTTTTCTGAAGCCGCACTGCTCTTCCCTTAAGACGCGATCCACTGAATCTTTGCATCGATTGAGAATAACGGAAGCGAACACTTTGCCTGGTACTGACAATAGAGAGATCCCTCGGTGGTTCGAACACTCTGACCTCTTTCCTTTACTCTTGTATAATGGGACAATTTCTGCTACCTTCCAGTCATCGGGCAGAACTTCCGTCGACCAACACTTATCTATGATGTCCCAGAGCCACTCGACAATACCCTTGTGTGCTTTCAACATCTCACAGGAAATGTTATCGGGTCCACTTGCCTTGCCATTCTTCAACCTGCGGACAACTTCAAGCACTTCTTCAAATCGAATTGGGCTCAGATCAATCGACAAGCTTTCAGCTGCTTCTTCGGGATCCAATCTCGTACTGCAACTGGATGTTGAGGGACTCAGGAGTTGACTAAAATGTTCCGTCCAGCGATCAAGTCGTTCCTCTTTCGTCCGTAAGTTGACGCCAGTGCTTGAAACTAATTTGGTCAACTGGGGACTCCAGTTTCGGCAAATCTGCTGTGATGCCCCAAAAACCTCCTTCAAGTTGCCTCTGTCCGCAAAGCTCTGCACTTCTTGGCCTTTGCGTTCAAGCCATGCCCGTTTGTCTGCACGTAGAGCTTTTCTGACTTCCTTACAGCAGTTTGTGAACTCTAACAACGCCACCGCGCTGCTGTGTTTCTTCAACTGTAGATCAGCTCGTTTCCGGATAAGTTCAAGAGAATCTGGAGAAATCCAAGGTTTGTTCACTCGCTTGTCCGGAAGGAGGCATTTCACTGCTGCTTGGTTCAGGGCTTTTCGAAAATTGTCCCAAGACTGCTCTGTATTCTCGAAATCGCCGCTCTTATCAAGATGTAACTTGACCTCCTGCGTGAATAAGTCACGCGTTGTTTCATCTTGCAGCTTTGCAGAACTGATTCTGGGCGTGAAACATGGCTTTTTAGACAAAAGTTTCATAGATACTTCCGCAATGACCAGTTCATGATCGGTAATTGTGGTTTTCCCTCTTCTGGTCCTCACATTCGTCAGACATCCTCTGTATCTCTCTGCAAACAGAATGTGATCCAGCATCTTTTTTCGACAACTCGGATCGGGAGGGTTGTAGGTGTACCGATGCACTTGTCGATGCTGGAACCATGTACCACCTACGAGCAATTTGTGTGAAGTGCAAAATGATAACAACTTTTCCGAGTTTTCATTTTCTTCACCCATTCCAAACGGGCCTCTGCAGCTCATGGTGTCATTCAACTGGTGTCCAGGCTCTGCATTGAGGTCACCGATGACACAAATACGCTCCCTATGTTTGAAGCTGGAAACTAGGTCTGAAAGTTGACTCCAAAACAAATCCTTCTCTTGGAGACTAGCTTCATTCGTAGGTGCGTAGCAGACAACAACAGCTAGATTGGCTCTCCTCCGAGCCGCGAACTTGACGTAGCAAATACGTTCACTTAGAGCCACTTCTTCTACGATGCTGTTTATCAATGACTTCTTTACAGCAACGCCCACTCCTCATTGTCTCGACTTTACACCAGACAACCACGAGTCAGACAGGTAGAGCTTGTGGTCTCCGAGATCAATTTCTTGCTCCTGCAATCTCGTCTCCTGCACTCCCAGAATATCCAACTTGTATTGCGCCAGATCCATTTTCAAAGCCTCTAAAGATCCGGCTTGGGTCAGTGTTCTGACGTTTAAAGTTGCAATTCTGAGTTGGTTCCTCGAGTTGGTTCCTCAGTACTACTACTACTACTACTACTACTACTACTACTACTACTACTACTACTACTACTACTACTACTACTACTACTACTACTACTACTACTACTACTACTACTACTACTACTACTACTACTACTACTACTACTGCTACTACTACTACTACTACTACTACTACTACTACTACTAAAACAATTTGAAAGTCATTTCACCTTTGCCCCAACAAGATGGACCATCCGTGGACACGAAGAATCGGTCGCTCGTTGATTTAGTTTTATGCTTAATTTTGGGTTTGGAAGCACAAAACCAGATGAACATGAGTAGAGCGGGAACCAAAATGTTGACTCTTCGCAATCAAACTAGAAAGACACCAATTTGATTAGAGATACTGCAATTAGAAAAACCATCATGAAATTTTTTTAAAAATGAACAACTTCCGATCTTGGCGCTCTTGAACTGCAAATTTGCTGATACTCATCAAATAATAGATCTACACATATCAGTTATGCCACCCCCAAATCTCATCGGCAGTTGAAACTATAGGAATTAGAGTTTATCCGAAAATGAGTTTACACAAAATATAATTTTTTAAAGTCAATTGAAACATTAATATTATTTTTGTTAGCCAGCGACGAAAAATTTATAATTTGTATAATGAGAGTTTTTGTCTTCTTTTGTTAACCAACTATACTTGTTTTCAGATACTTGCACTGAAACAGACCACTTGGGCATAGATAAAGGGGTTAAATTTCTTCTCTGCATTCTCTCTTTCATAGACATGATAGAGTTGAAAATATTCTAATTGTGAATATTATTTTGAAAGGTTCTATTTCGGCTATTGTGCAAAAAACTTGCATTTTTCTCAAGAGAATTTGTCCCAACTTTCAGGTTTTTCCTTCTTGACCACTTTAGGAGTCAATTGATTTTCATCCGTTAAAAATTGTAAACGATCAAATTTGGAAACAATTTCACTTGGAGTACAGACCAGGAATAATAATCAATAGGGCAATACCAGTCAAATTACCAAGATTTTCATTACATTGATTACTTTAATTGGACAGTTAAATATGTATGAAAAAAACCATGTCCCTTTTCACTGTACTACAAAACCAGATGCGTCGTGAAGTATAGCGTGCAAACGCAAACCCTTAAAATTTTTGAAAAAGTGTCTAAAGAAAAATTTTCAATCCTAATCAATCCACCATACAGTTTCAATTTCAATTCATATTCCAAATCAAGATCAGGATCCATTTTGATACAGAAAACATAAATGTTTGCCGTATTGCAAATTTTTTTCACTTTCTTTTATATCTCATATAGCCCATCCAAATCCACCGTAGGAATTGTTATCATTTTGCGTTTTTTTGAAAATGACATTTCACTCGGAGAAAGTGGGAATTGGAGGAGGAGGAATTGGATAATAGTTCAGCTTATAGTGGAAGGAGTTGTTCTTGCATTCAGGGGATTGGGTTGTCCTTTCCACTGTTATTGGTTGGGTTGTCTTTTTCATTGTAGAATGTTGTGTTGTCCTATACATTGTAAATGGTTGGGCTGTCCTATCCAATATCAACGGCGTGGTTTTCCTCAGGACAGCCCTATCTCTTACGTGGTAGGACAAGCCCCCATCTTCATGGGTCTACAAGTTACTACATATAGCAACCCTTCATTGTAATGCGGCGTTTGGCACACAAAGAAAAACTTCATGCAGTTTGGTTTAATGCTACTTTTTGGTGCATTAAAATTGAAAAGTACTTTTCCCTGTATTAGTCCTCTGTCAAAAGAGTTCTTGCTTCTGCGTAATGAGATAAGGTTGTGTAACCTTGAAAAATAAACCCGAACATTGCCATTAAATCGGTAGAACGGATATAGTTACGCTAGTAAGGGTTTAAGCAGATCGAGAGAAGTGAAAACAAGATTTTTCCGTTGTTCCACAGAGCAGAGAGTGGAAAGGTGTATGGCACAGTAATTATGAATACGGATGTGAGAACTTGAAATTTTGAAGATTCAATTATCAATGAAAATGGAGGGGTTTGTCCAATCATTCGGCTCCATAAATCCAACAATGAAGTATAGTTTGAGTTTTTTTGCATTTTGATAAAAAGAGGACACCTCTAAATAAGAAAATTTGGCTATGTTAATCCCAAAGTGAATGAGCAAGCTCTTTTATCCACTTATTCGAAGAAGCAGTTTAATAGTTTTTATGTTGTTTTCTGCTGATTAGTTTCATAGGAGAGTTGATGGTACTCGACACAAAAAACATTTATTTGAGTTAAAATATTTTCAGATCGGCTCTAAAATTAGTAGAAAGAACAATTTTGGCATGAATGATCCAAAATCTAGAGTCAAGTTTGTTTCCGCCATCATTAATTCAGGAGCTACCGCATGTTCATGATGCGGGAAATAAAATAAGCGTATAATACGTTCTAATATACGTAGAATGGTAAAAAAGTTCGCTAAACCCTTTTTTGTAAATACTAGCAGACCCGCAAAAAAGTTACCAGAAAATTGAAAATATACAAAATTTCAGGTTGTTTTGTACCGTGCCACACTTACTGGAACCCATGCTCCTCGTTCAACAGCCATAGGTACCAATGTCTTTGTTTTGTGTATATTACCCCAAAACTCAGTAATCTTTTGTTCAAAACTCTTCCCGGTTTGGTATAGCGCATATTCAAGGAGAGTCAAGACCTGCACAATTAAAAAACTTCCACAAGGCTGCTTATCATAACGCATGTACCATGTCAGGCTGCATATTTAAGGAGCATATTTAAGGAGCAAAAAGCAATGATGAAAACTTGCGAGAGAAAAAAAGAAAGAAGAAACAAAAGAGAAAAAAGAAGATAGAAGAGAAAAGAAGAAATCCACTAAAGGCAGAAAATAGAGAAGTGAAACGTAGAAAAGAAATCTTGAAAAGAAAAGAAGAAAAGACACATATTAAAGATATGAAAGAACAAGAAAAAACACAAGAAAGAGAAAAGGAAGAGATGAAAGACAAAAAGGGATGAGAAAAAAAGCGAAAGAGAGAAACGAAAGAGATAAGAGAAAGGCAGAAACAAATAGGAAACAAAAGCAGAAAAAAAGAAAAAGAAAGAAAAAAAGAGAGAAAATAAAGACTGAAAAAAAGCAGAAGAGAGAGCGTAAAAAACGGGATAGCAGGAGTAAGAAACAAGACAGAACCGAGAGAAAAGACTGGAGAACAATTGACAGAAAATACAAAAAAGAAAAGAAAACAGGAGAAAGGAAAGAAAAAAGATAGTGTAGTGAAAAAGAAAAACTTGAGACATCGGAGACAGAAAAAAAACAAAGGAGAAAAAACTTAAAAAGAAAACAACGGAAAAGTAAGAGAGAAAAGCGAGAAAAAACGAGAGAAAAAAAGAACAACAGAAAAAAAAGAAGAATAACAGAACAGAAAAGAAATGGAAAATCAAAACGAAACGAGAAAAAAAGAAACAGAGAATGAAAAAAACTAAAAGAAAGAGAAAAAAGACATATAAGAGAAAGAAATGCAAACGAGAAAGGAAAAAATTAGACAGCAAAAACTGAACAGAGGAAAGACAGAGTTCCTCTAACTCTAAGAGAAGTCCAAAGCTTGTAAAAAAATTGAACTGTAAATTCAATTTTCTTTCTAAGGACTCAAAAGATGGTTCATTGTGCTGATAGAAATAAATAAATGACCGAAAATTATTTTAAAAAGTTTTATGCAAAATTATTTTGAAAATCAGTTTCCCTTTGCCACAACAAGATGGACCATCCGTTGGCAAGAAAATTCGGCCGCTCGTCGAACTAGTTTTTTTTAAGCTTTGAGTTTGGAAGTGAAAAAACAACTGCACAAGTGAAGAACGAGAACCAAAATCTTGACTCCTCGCAACCCAATTAGAAAGGCACAAATGTGATTAGAGATACTGCAATGAGAAAAACTATTATGAATTTTTTTTCTTGAAAAATGAACAATTTCAGGAATTGGCACTCTTGGACTGCAAGTTTGCTGATTCTCATCAAATACTAGATCCAGACATATCAATTATGCCAATCCAAATCTGATTGGCAGTTGAACTCATGGGAATTCGTGTTTATCCAAAAATGAATTCAAACACAATAACAAAATTTTTTTAATTAATCGAAACATGATTATCAGTTTTGTTAGTCTGCTATGAAAAAAACGAGATTTTACAAAGAGAGTTTCTGCCTTTTTTGTAATCAACTGTCTTGATTGTTCTCAGGCACTTGCAGTTGAACTGACCGCTTGGGCATAGATAAAGGGGTTAGATTCCTTCTTTGCATTTTCATTTTCATAGACATGATAAAGTTGAAACTATTCTAAACTTGAACGATATTTTTGAAAGATTCTATTTCGGCTATAGTGCAAACAACTGAAGAGAATTTGTCCCCGACTGTCAGTTTTTTCCTCCTCGACTATTGAAGCAGTCGATTGGTTTTCGTCCGATAAACAACTGTAAACCATCGATTTTAGAAACAATTACATTTGGAGTACAGAGGGCGCTATCTTATCTAATCGACGATTTTTCATTGATCAACCAGTAGTAGAACAATTGAGCATTGATTCTAGCTCAGTTTTTTCTTTTCTGGTGGTTTGGGCAATTTGTTGAATGCAAATCACTGATTGGGTACTCCCGATAGAATTTGGAAAGTTCAATTTTTGGGCATAAAAAATCCTCAAGAGTTTGACCACTCTTGTATTCAACATTCCAATCGAAGTATTAAAAATTTTTGGAAAGTTTTTAGTAATAAGCAAAAACGCAATACCAGTCAAATGACCAAGATACTCATTACAATGACTACCTCAAAAAATTTCAATCCTAATCTATATACCATACAGTTTTACAGTTTTAATTTCAATTCATTTCAAATCGCGTTAAGGGTGCATAATTTTAGGTAAATACTAGCAGGCCCCCAAAAAACTTCACCAGAAAAGCTTTTAAAAGAACAAAATTTTACAAAATTTCAGATTGTTTTTTACCATCCGTACTGGAACCAATGCCCTTCGTTCAACAGCCATAGATACCAATGTTTTTGGTTGGGGTATTTTAATACCAAACTCAGCAATCTTTTATTCAAAAATTTTTTCGGGTTTGCTATGTTGCATTATTATGGAGAGCAAAGACTTGCACAGATAATAAACTTCGACATGGTTGCCTATCGTAACGAATGTACCTCGTTAGGTTGCATATTTAAGGAGCGTTGCAAAAAAGCAATGATGAAGAACCTGCGAGAGAGAAAAAAGAAGAAATGAAAGAGAAAAAAGAAGATCGAAGAGAAAAGAAGAGAGCGACTAAAGGCAGAAAACTGAGAAAATAAGCGTAGAAAAGAAATCTAGAAAAGAAAAGAAGAAAAGACACATATTAAAGATATAAAAAAAGGAGAAAAGAAACACAAGAAAGAGAAAAGGAAGAGATGAAATACTGAAAGGGATGAGAAAAAAAGCGAACGAGAGAAGAAAAAGACAAAAACAAAGAGGAGATAAAGGCCGAAAAAACGAGAAAAGGAGAGAAAAAAAACAAAAAAGAGCAAAACAGAGAGCAGACAAAAACCGGAAAGCAAGAGAAAAAAAGGACTGAACCGAGAGACAAGACAGAAGAACAAATGAGAGAAAACTCAAAAAAGAGAAAAACGAAAAAAAGATGCAAGAGAAAAGAAAGGAAAAAAGATAGAGTAGTGAAAGAGAAAAACTTGAAACATCGAAGACAGGAACAAAAAGACAAAGGAGAGAAAAGCTAAAACAAAACAAGAGAGAAGTAAGATAGAAAAGCGAGAGCAAAAGAGAGAACGAATAGAACAAAAGAAAAGGAAAGAAAGAATAACAGAATAGAAAAAGAAAGGAAAATCAAAACGGAACGAGAAAAAACTAAAGAGAAATAAAAAGAGATAATAAAAAGCAAAAGGACAAGAGAAGAAAGATAAGAGCGAGAAAAACAAACGAGAAAGGAAGAAAATTAGACAAATGAAAACAGAAGATAAAAAAAGAGGGCTTCTAACTCTAAGAAAGAAACCAATTTTTGAAATTCATATTTCTTTCTAAGGACTCAAACTTTGGTTGTTTATACCGATTGAAATAAAAAAGTAATCGAAAAAAATAAAAAGGTTTTATGCGAAAACATTTTGAAAACCAGTTCCCCTTTGCCACATCAAGATTGACCATCCGTTGGCACGAAGAGTCGGCCGCTCGTTGAAGTAATTTAATTCTTAGTTTTGGGTTTGAAAGCCCAACGCCAACTGCACAAGAGAAGAGCGGGAACCGAAATGTTGACTATTTGCAATCCAATTAGAGGGACACAATTTTGATTAGAGATACTGCAATGAGAAGAACAGTATGAATTATTTTGAAAAAAGAAGAACTTCTGATCTTGACGCTCTTGAACTGCAAATTTGCTGATTCTCATCAAATAATAGATCTAGACATATCAGATATGCCACCACAAATCTGATCGTCAGTTGAAATCATAGTAACTAGAAATTATCGAAAGAAGAATCTACACGCAATAATAATAATTTTACTCAATTGAAACATGAATATTAGTTTTGTTAGTCTGCTATGAAAAATTCATAAATTGTATAATGAGATTTTTTGTTTTCTTTTTGTAATCAACTGTATAGATTGTTTTCAGACATTCGCACTAAAATCGACTGCTTGGGCTCAGATAAAATAATTAGATGCCTTCGTTGCGTTTTCTCTTTCATAGACATGATACAATTGAAAATATTCTAAACTTGAAAGATACTTTTTTGAAAGATTCTTCTTCGGCTATGGTGCAAACAGCTTGCAGTTTTTTCAAAAGAATTTGTCCCCGACTGTCAGTTTTTTCCTCCTTAACTTTTGTAGCAGTCAATTGATTTTCATCCGTTAAAAAACTGTGAACGATCAAATTTGGAATCAATTTCATTTGGAGTATAGACGGCAGTATCTTTTCTAATTGACCATTTTTCATTGATCAGCCAGTGGTAGAACAATTGAACCTTCATTTTTGCGCATGTTTTCTTTTCATGGACGTTTGGGCAAGTTGTTGAGTGCAAGTAACAAACTGGGTGCTCCCGATTGAATTTTTAACGTTCAATTTTGGGGAATAAAAAATCCTCAAGATTTTAACAACTCTTATTGTCAACAATCCAAGCGAAAGAATATTGTTGGAATGTTTTTAATAATTAGCAAAAGGGCAATACCAGTCTAGTGACTAAGATATTCATTACCTTGATTACTTCAATTGGACAGAGTAAAACGTATGAAAAAATCATGACCCTTTTTACTGTACTCAAAACGCGAAGCGTCGCGAAGTATAGCGTGCAAACGGAAACCTTTAAAGTTTTTGAAATAAATGCCTAAAAAAATTTTCAATCGCAATCAATCCACCAAACAGTTTCAATTTCAATTCAATTTTCAAATCAAGGATAGGATCCATGTTGCTACAAAAAACAAAAATATTTTATCGTATCGAGAGTTTTTTTCACTTTCTTGTATATCTCCTGAATACCATCCAAATCCACCCTAGCATTTGTTATCATCATTGCGCCTTTTTTCTCAAAAACGACACTTCATAAACAGTAACTCGGTCCCCTTGATCCCTTTTAGTCAAACAAAAATGTTTATTGATCTTTCCCTCAAACAGAAATGGAGAGAGAATGGTTGAATAATAAACCAAATTATAGTGGAAGTAGTTGTCCTGGCATGTAAAGGGTTGGATTTTCTTTTCCAGTGTTATTGGTTGGGCTGTCTTTTCGCGACGTAAAATGTCGTGTTGTCCTATACACTGTAAATGGTTGGGTTGTCCTATCCAATTTCAACGACATGGTTGTCCTCAGGACAACCCCATCTTTTACGTGGTAGGCCAAGCCCCTATCTTCATGGGGCTAAATAATACTACATATAGCAACTGTTCACTGTAATGCAGCGTTTGGCACAAAAAGATAAATTTCATGCAAGTCGGTGAGAAGATGCTACTTTTCGGTGTATTAAGGAAGACCAATTCTTTTTCATGTATAGATCCTCTGTCAAAAGAATATTTGCTTTTTCTACTGAGATAGGATTGCGTAAGCTTGAAAAATAAACTTGAACAATGCCATTAAAACTGTAGAACGGACATAGTTACGCTATTAAGTATTTAAGCAGATCGAGAGAAATGAAAATGAGAATTCTGCGTGATTTCAGTTGAGCAATCTCAACGATAGGCTATTGTCTTGAAACAGCCATAGAGCGGAAACATGTATGTTAACAATCTGAAGTTACTGAACAGAAGCATTTGGAGCTGTGAAAGTCAGATTCCTAATATTGAGCGGTCATATGGCGAGCCAGAATCCAGAAGAATGATCACATTGAGCAAAATTTAGACATCCACCAGAATGCGAACTAAAATTTCAAGTGAGGTGTGTAAGTTGATGAAAAATATAATTAGAATCTGAGTTGCAGAAACAAATAACCAGAGAAGAACGCACCTAACAGTCTATATATACAGCGTAAAGCCGATCACTGTCCCACAATTATTTTGAACTTGAATGTGAGAACTTGAAATTTTGATTAAATTTTCCCACAGGATTCAATTATCAGTCAAAAAGGATGGCTTTGTCCAATCATTCGGCCCCAAAAATCTAACAACGAGGTACAATTTGAGTGTTTTTTGTGTTTTTATAAAAAAGACATCTCTAAATAAAAAAATATTGGCTCAATTAAGTTCAAAGTGAATAAGCACGCTCTTTCATCCAATTAATCCAAGAAGCAAATTAATGGTTTTTAGGTTGTTTTCTGATAAACAAAAAAAATGTTTTCTGCTGAGTCGTTTCATGGGCGAATTGCAAGCACTCGATGCTGAAAACGCTATTTTAAATAAAAATTTGGTCGATTGGCTTAGAATTTAGTAGAAGTAACACTTCTGGCACAAACGATCCGAATTCTAGGTCAGGTTTGACACCGCCATCAACAAGTCTGGAGCTAATGCATGCCTATGATGCGGGAATTATAATCAGCGTAGAATATGTTCTAATATACGTAGAATGTTCAAAATAGTTTATATAAACTAATTTTAAATAAATACTAGCAGGCTCGCAAAAACGTTACCAGAAAATCATTTAAAAGAATAAAAATATACAAAAACTCAGATTGTTTGGTACCACACGTACTGGAACCAATGCCGTTCGTTCAACAGTCATAAGTACCAATGTTTTGGGTTTGTATATATTATCCCCAAACTCAGCAATCTTTTTGTTCAAAAAGTCTTTCGGGTTTGCTCTAGTGCATATTTAACGAGAATCAAGACTCGCACAAAAAAACTTCTACTTGGTTGCTTATCGTAACGCATGTACCACGTTAGGCTGCACATTTAAAGAGCGTTGCAAAAATCAATGATGAGGAACTTGCGAGAGACAAAAGCAAGAAAAAAAAGAGAAAGACGATAGAAGAGAATAGAAGAGAGCGACTAAAATCAGAAACTAGAGAGAAAAGAATCGTAGCAAAGGAACCTAGAAAAGAAAAGTAGAAAAGCAACAAATTAAATATATTGTGGTACGGTTGTACAATATTAAGTTCATGTTTAGTTGTCTAAGTTTAGTTTCCCTTTAAGTTTGCCCTTGTCTGACTAAAAGTCATAATTCACATACGTTAAGTTTGCCGCCAACTAATAAGTCATCTTTTCAGTTTGTTCACATCACCCACTTATTATCATTTTTCATTCCCATATATTTCATCACTTAATTCAGTTGCTCTTAATCTACTCTGTTTTCCAATAAGAAGAATCCCATTGGATTTGAGGGGGATTTCCACGTCAGATAAAATACAGCTACATTTGTAGCTCAATTGCTAAGCAAAAATAATAGTGGTAATCCAACAAATTAGTAACAGCACCTCGAATCCCACTCTACAATTTCTAAGTGGATTCGTGGCTCAAATACGTATCTCTACGGTCAGGGATATCACATGGCGCAGTCAGCAACCAAAGAACGTGCACTCCTTGGAATTGAACCCTTTTGGGAGAAACCAACACTAGAACCACCTTTGAGATGGGACCGTTGGCAGATCATTTTGAAGTTGGCTATCATGGCAAAAGAGGGTATTTCATTA
The DNA here is from genome assembly GCF_964194025.1 of Convolutriloba macropyga. Lineage (NCBI taxonomy): Eukaryota > Metazoa > Xenacoelomorpha > Acoela > Convolutidae > Convolutriloba > Convolutriloba macropyga. The sequence continues at coordinate 39,443,091 of NC_134472.1, forward strand.
GACATTCTGCTCGAAGATCCCCCAGACAAGGTCATCCTACCTCCTGAGCATATATACGAGGCTAATGTTGAAAACAGTACATCTCAGAGCGAAAGAGATCGAAAAATCCAAAACGAGCAATTGAAGAACTCGTGGATAAATCGTTGTCAGAAAATAGAACTCATAGGTATATTGTCCGGTGAAAAACTCTGGAAGTATTGTGATAACAACGCAGTCTCCCTAACGTATCTCAGCCTGGGGATGGAGGGTAGACGAATATTTGGTTCTCATGAACCAAATATTCAGATTGATTGGGTAACAACAAAGGATCTTTGGGAAAGCCTAGATAGGGTGTTTACTAAACAACGAAACATCACTTTCAATCGGTATACCTTTTTCACCAGGAAACAACTGATGGGAGAACCTGTGGAAAATTTCTACGGTCGTCTTCGGGAAATTTCCTTGAATTGCGATTTAGGAAGCCACGATGAATCAATCATTTGTGATGTATTCATAGCAAACATGCAAGATGGCGAAATCCAAAGAGAATTGTTAAAGGAGACAAGAACAGCGAAGAAGGCACTAGAAGTTGCGATGAACATTGAAATGGGAATACAAAATCAATTGAAAATATCTGGGACTACAGCTCAGACGTCAACAAATGGAATTACCAGTACGACAGTGAATAATGTACAAGGATCATGGAATAGATCACGCCCTTCGACTAACCAATTCGTCAAGCCTACAATTTGTCCAAACTGTGGCTATGGATGGTCAGCTTCGCATAGACAAAATTGCCCAGCCCGTGGAAAGAATTGTAAAAATTGTGTTATTGTTAACCACTTTGCAAAAGTCTTTCGCAAACCTAAATCTCCCTATAAACCAAAACACAGAGTAAATAATGTAGATGATTCTGTTTCTGAGGCGGCCACAGTGGGTACCTCTACAACAGCGGCCGAACAAGTCAACAATATAGACAGACTACTCAAACAGCAGAGAATATACGACGCCAATTTGATTCGGAATATGAAGTCTATAATGATAATTGTGTGGCAACGATTTCAGTTAAAAGCGACACTCGAGAGGTGGAACCGGTGAATTTGGACATTTGTGTCGGGAATACGACAACAAAAGCATTGGTGGTTTCGGGAAGCGTGTGCACAATTATTAATAAAAGCCTCGCAAACGCGGTGGTGTCAGCGTGCAAAGAAGGCTACTGGGCACAGTCACCAGAAATACATGACTTGAAAACTTTCTCTAATGATATAATCATTTTTTCTGGTGTAATTAATACATCAATCAAATGTAATGACTGGATAGCCACGGGCGTTGATGTAACAGTAGTGGAAGATGGTCATCGAACAATCATTGGACGAGATCTCTTCTCAAACCTAGGCTTTTCTCTCACACAATTGAAACAAGTCGCAAATATTGATCAAAATCAATGTTTAATTAAGAAACAGATTGCATTTGATTGTCCAGGTCTCATCACAAGAATCGATAAATCTTTGACATATTCAGTCAAATCCACATTTCACAAACAGTTTACACCTACACATCAAAAAGGATGACGAGTCCCAATTAATTTACAACCACTAGTTAATTCAGAACTTAAAATACTACTTGACGAAAAGCCTATCATAAAATTAAACAGTTGTTCAGATAAAAATTTCATTTCCCCAATAGTTATCACAGTAAAAAGAGATAAAACAGTTAAACTGGTTCTAGACTCCAAAAATTTGAATAAATCTATTCATAAAAATAAATACCAAATGCCGAATATTGATAATTTAATTGACACGATTCAACAAAATTAAAATACAACAGCTTCACAAGAGACAGCATATTTTTCGACTTTGGATTTGAAGTACGCATACAGTCAACTTAATCTAGACCCGGACACAGCTCGGCATTGCAACTTTAAAATTATTAGTGGTGAGGGAACTGGTACTTACCGTTTTATTACCGGTTTCTACCGACTAACTGATATGCCAGCGGCATTCCAAAAAGTAATGGATTATACATCAGTCGGACTTCAAAATACTTATTGCTTTTTGGACGATTTAATCGTAGTTCGTCGAGGTTCTAAAGAAGAACACTTAAATTTAATCAGTCAGGAATCGCACCACTTGAATCAAAAACAGCGGCCATCTTATCACTACCAGCACCAGACAACTTAAAACAACTGCGATCTTTCTTAGGCTCTGTTCCCTCTATAGGAAAATTCATCCCTAACCTATCACAATTGTGTCACCCACTTTGGCCATTACTTAAAAAGAACATCAAATTTGTTTGGAATGATAAACATGAAACCCACTTTCAATCAATTAAAAATAAAGTCGCAAATGCAACGGAAAGTACACATTATAATCCACACTTGGAAAAGCGGATCAAATGCGACTCATCTAGAGCGGGATTAGGAGCAGCATTAGAGCAACGCTCACCTACAGGTTGGCATACAGTTGCATTCGCGTCTCGTTTCCTCAACTCAAACGAGGAACGTTAGTGTTAACGAATTAGAATTATTAGGAGTTGTGTGATTCGTTGAATATTTTAAATACTATTTATTTGGCAAACCATTCACAATCGTCTCAGATCATCGAGCACTACTTTCAATTATGAAAGAACACCGGTCCAACAAATCTTATAATAGTCGTTTAACCCGTTGGATAGATCGTCTTTTACTTTTTGATTTTAATATTGAACATATACCAGGCGCAGAAATGGGGCTGGTAGATTATATTTCCCGCCAACCAAATCAAAAAGCAAAAGTTACAAACAAATATGATGAGGAACTTGCGGTAGCAACAAATACCCGCATTTGTGACGCTATTGCAGCAATTTATGTGAATTTCCACACAGCAAAACTGTCAATCACAGCATTTTTGCAGCGTCAATCACACACATTCCACACGTGCCTCATATCCTCACTCAACAAACTATTCCAATTTGCTTTCTGCCATTAATCGTAATACCATTCAGTTGCTTCTCGAGAATTCTGCAAACGCAACTCAAATCCATCCTAATTCAAATTCAAACACACACTCAAGTCGAATCCAGCCAAAATTCAAAACTCAAGCAAGTTCAACTCAAATTCATTCAATCTTCCAATTCAATATGACAAGCACGAGGTCAAACCCGCAAACCTCCCCCCTACCCACAGCAGGGTCACATTCCAGCCAACCCCCAACTCCGCCGTGAACTCCACCCATTCATCAAATGACGGCCAAAACTCTCCTAACTTGGAACTATCGAAGGAGGAAGTATTTGAAAACAACTTAACGCAATTGTTTACTAAGGGATTCCTGGCCAACCTCACCAGTAAGGACGCGGTGCCTAAAGAGGTGCGAGATTGCATCTTGCAAAACGACCCACAACGGTGTAAAGAGGTGATCCCATATTTGTTCTCATACTGAAGGGACTTGCACGTACGGTCTGGTTGTGTATGTGTGGACGAACGTGTGGCAATTGCACACTCCATTCAAGACGCCGTACTCGAGAGTCTCCACCTCACGCACCCTGGCAGCTGGGGTATGATAACCCTGGGACAATATGCATTTTGGCCATATATGCTTCGTGAAATTCTAAACAAGGCAGCTCAGTGCAAGCCTCGTACTGATATTGGTAAGAACCTCAAACCCGTTGTTCCGGCGTCAAAATGAAAACCTTTATTAAATTGTTCCAAACCCAATAAAAAACTACAAATTGATTTTGGCGGCCCTATCACAAATGAAAAAAATCAAGATATCCATTTTCTTGCATGCATTGACCGTTTTTCAAAATATCCTACTGTAGAAGTCCTTGATAAAACTAACGGACCTAATGTAAATAAATTTTTAGATGAATACGTTCAAATACACGGTGTTCCCCGAAATATTAGATTAGATCAAAATCGTTGTTTAATAGGATATAAAGTTAAGAATTTCTGTAAACAACATAATAATAACATAATCACCGCTCCCCCTAATGACCATAGAGCTATTGGATTAGTAGAGCGTTTGATACAAACTATTATAAGACGCTTAGGCTGCATGAAAGTAGATAGTAGAAATAACACTTTCACAATTAAAGAAGCAATAAAGTCAATAGTATATCAATTGCGTATATGCAAACAAAAAACAACAAATGTAACACCTTTCCAAGCACATTTTGGAAGAAAGCCAAATACAACACTAAGTAATATTAGCACTTTACCAAAGTCATCAAATTTGTCGTAAGAAAACATTCTCTACCACTATTTAGACGCAGATACAGTTCCCGTGGAGAACTACCTCGATGAAAATGGATGGGTGACCGGTGACCGCAGTAACATACTCATCGAAGAGGCGATGCAAAAGGCACAAGTGGATGCAGGACGTCGTTACAATGGTGACACGAACAAATCGGTGTCCAGATTCATTATGCATCCGAAAAAAAAACAAACCCATTCCTTGGTCGGAAAAGTCACTGGAAATCAAATTTGCACGCAAGATGTCTAAGATGTCCAAACGAGATCTTCGTGGTCTATGGGAAACATTGGCCCCGGGCAGTACGGTTGTTCGCACTTCTGACACAACCACAGTTATTAAGGAACCTGGAGTTCCAGAGGTAAGTGTGAGTAACAGCGATATTGCAAAATTCGGTACTCGCGCTGAACGTAATACAGAGTTATGGCAATACGCTCAAAGACGTCCTCTTCCCTATGAGAAAACCACGGAAGAAAAAATAGCCCAACACACAAAGGACCCTAAAAAGAAATACCGTGGGGAGATCAAAATTCGCCATCGACCTACCCAATCTGATGCAACCTCAGGAGTCTCATCAGCCAACAGCAATATTTTGAAGGCCATGTCTTCCCGTAAACCGAAGAAGTCTCAACTGGGAAGTACTCGCTCGCGCAAGTCGTCAACCAATTTAAGTACGTCCAATGCATCCTCTACTGCTGCGTCATCGGTCATCTCGTCAACTGCTTCGCCGTCCACATCGAAAGCAAAAAGGAATCGACAAGCTCCGGACTATTTTGGTTGGGAGAATTCTGTCTGTTCCATTAGCGATGACTCTGCCCCTGCTTCCAAAAGACAAAAGAGTTCAAATCCGGTTATTGAAACGATTCTCCAAGAAGAGGCGTCACAGCCTCCTGCAACTGAAACAGAATTTGAGCACCCAGTATTGAGTCCTCCTGAACCTCCCCCTGTCGGAACCTGGTCTCCGGAGAGTTACGAATACGACGACTATGCAAGGGAGATTAGTATGATCGTCTTCGACGCAGAAAACCAAATTTAAAACTAAGTAAACTATTGTTGATAACTTGTTCCTTCAATATATCAATTTTCATTTATTTCGTTAGCAGTTATTTACTGTAAATCCTGATTTGCAGTACAATTGTGCTGATTTTCTGTTAAAGTTGACCATTTATTTGTGAACGTGTTAAATTTTTAAATTGTTAAAATTCATTTAGTTTCCTCGCAGTAAATCACAATCATTTAATCCGTTTGGGATACGCACCAATATTGTGCAATAATTTGTGCTTTGTACTTACGATTAACAATAACTGTCAAGGACTTCCATGTAATGTAATCTAACCAGCATTAGTCCCTCCTTTCCACTATAATAGTCTGTTGATTGTTGCTGCTCTCATTAATCTACTAATTATACTAAACAGTGCATATGTTATTAATATCCTAAATTTTACACTGTTGCAGTTTAAAACTTGATTAGAGCCGAGGATATGTGGTACTGTTGTACCATATTAAGTTCATGTTTAGTTGTTAAGTTTAGTTTCCCTTTAAGTTTGGCGTTGTCTGACTAAAATTCATAATTCACATACGTTAAGTTTGCCGCCGACTAATAAGTCATCTTTTCAGTTTGTTCACATCACCCACTTATTATCATTTTTCATTCTCATAAATTTCATCACTTAATTCAGTTGCTCTTTATCTACTGTGTTTTCCCATAAGAAGAATCCCATTGAATTCAAGGAGGATTTCCACGTCAGATAAAACACAGCTACATTCGTAGCTCAATTGCTAAGCAAAACTAATAGTGGTAATCCCACAAATTAGTAACAGCTTGGATTCGCACCTCGAATCCCACTCTACAATTTCTAAGTGGATTCGTGGCTCAAATACGTATCTCTACGGTCAGGGATATCACAGATATGAAAGAACGGGAGAATGGAAAAAGAAAAGAAAGAAGAAAGAATGTAAGAAAAAAAACAGAAAAGAAAACAAGAAAGAGAAATGGAAGAGATGAAAGACAGAAAAGGAGGAGAAAAAAAGCGAAAGAGAACAAAAAATAGGAACAAACAGGAGATAAAGACAGAAAAAAAGGAAAAGCAGAGAAAAAAAAGACAAAAAAAGCAAAACAAAGAGCAAAAGGAAAGCAGGAGAAAAAAAAGAGAAAAAAGATAGAGTAGTGAAAGAGAAAAACTTGAGACATCGAAGACCAAAAAAAAGACAGGGGAGAAAAAGGTTAAAACTAAAACAAAAAAGTAAGAAAGAAAAGCGAGAAAAAACGAGAGAAAATATAGAACAGAAGAGAAAAGTAAAGGAAGAATAACAGAAGAGAAAAGAAAAGGAAAATCAAAACGGAACGAGAAAAAAAAACGAAAGGCAGAACTCAAAAGAAAGAAAAAGGAAGACAAAAGAAGACAGAAAAGAGAGAAAAAAGCGAACGAGAAAGGAAGAAAATTAGACAAAAAACTGAAGATAAAAAAAACGGAGTTCTAACTCTAAGAAAAAACCAATTTTTAAACTCTAAATTCATATTTCTTTCTAACGACTCAAATTTTTGTTGTTTATGCGAATAGAAATAAAACAAGTGATCAAAAAAAATTGAAAAATTTCATGTGAAAACATTTTGAAAATCAGTTCCCTTTTGTCACAACAAGATGGACCATCCGTTTGAACGAAGAGTCGGCCGCTCGTCGAACTAATTTAATTCTTAGTTTTGGGTTTGAAAGCGCAACGCCAACTGCACAAGAGAAGAGTGGGAATCAAAATGTTGACTCCATAATCCAATTAAAAAGACACCAATTTGATTAGAGATACTGCAATGAGAAGAACCATTCTGAATTATTCTGAAAAGTGAACAACTTCTGATCTTCGCGCTCTTGAACTGCAAATTTGCTGATTCTCATCAAATAGTAGACATAGACATATCAGTTATGCCACGCCCAAATCTGATCGTCAGTTGAAATCATGGGAATTAGTTTTTATCCAAAAATGAGTTTAAGTACAATAATAATTTTTTAAAATCAATTGAACAATAATATTAGTTTAGTTAGTCTGCTTTGAAAAATTCATAAGTTGTATAACGAGAGTTTTGTCTTCTTTTTGTAATCAAATGTTCAGCTTATTCTCAAACAATTGCACTGGAATAGACCGCATCGGCATAGACAAAGGGGTAAGATTCCTGCTTTGCATTTTCTCTTTCACAGACATGATACATTTGAAAATATTCTAAATTTGAACGTTTTTTTTTGAAAGATTCTATTTCGGCTATGGTGCGAACAACTTGCTGTTTCGTCAAAAAAATTTGTCCCCGACTGTCAGTTTTTTCCTCCGTGACTATTGTAGCATTCAATTGATTTTCATCCGTTAAACAACTGTAAACGATCAAATTTGGAAACAATTTCACTTGGAGTACAGACGACGCTATCTTTTCTAATCGACAATTTTTCATTGATCAGCCAATAGTAGAACAATTGAACCTTCGTTCTCGCACAGTTTTTTCTTTTCTGGTGTTTTTGGCTAGTTGTTGAATGCAAGTATCAAATTGGGTGCTCCCTAGTAGAATTTCTAGTTCTATTTCGGGGCATTGAAAATCCTCAAGGTTTAACCACTCTTGTAGCCAATATTCCAATCAAATGAATATATGTTTTTGGATAATTTTTATTAATATGCAAAAAGCAATACCAGTCAAATGACCAAGATAATCATATTATTGATTACCTTAACTGGACAGGGTAAAAGGTATTAAAAAACCATGTCCTGATTTCACTGTAGTCAATAACCAGAAGCGTCGTGAAGTATAGCGTGTAAAAGCAAATCTTTAAAGTTTTTGAAATGAGTGTCTAAAAAACATTTTCGATCCCAATCCATCCACCATACAGTTTCAATTTCAATTCAATTACAAATAAAAGTCAGGATCCATGTTGCTACAGAAAACTAAAATTTTTGCCGTATCGCGAATTTTTTTTCACTTTCTTGTATATCTCATATATCCCATCCAAACCCACCGTAGGAATTGTTATCAATTCTCGTTTTTTTTTTCGAAAATGACTCTTCATAAACAGTAACTCAGTCCTCTTGATCCCTTTCAGTCAAACAAAAAATTTTTGTAAATATTTCCCTCAAACGGAGAAAGTGGGAAATGGAGGGGGAATGATTGGATAAAAGTTCAACTTATAGTGGAAGGAGTTGTCCATGCATGTAAAAGGTTGGGTTGTCCTTTCCAATGTAATTGGTTGGGCTGTCTTTTCCGATGTAAAATGTTGTGTTGTCCTTTACATTGTTAAATGGTTGGGCTGTCCTATCCAATTTCAACGGCATGGTTGTCCTCAGGACAGCCCTATCTCTTACGTGGTAGGACAAGCCCCCATCTTCATGGGTCTACATGTTACTACATATAGCAACTGTTCATTGTAATGTGGCGTTTGGCACACAAAGAAAAAAATCATGCAGTTTGGTTTAATGCTACTTTTTGGTGCATTAAAATTGAAAAGTACTTTTCCCTGTATTAGTCCTCTGTCAAAAGAGTTCTTGCTTCTGCGTATTGAGATAGGGTTGTGTAACCTTGAAAAATAAACCCGAACATTGCCATTAAATCGGTAGAACGGATATAGTTACGCTAGTAAGGATTTAAGCAGATCGAGAGAAGTGAAAACAAGATTTCTGCGTTATTTTAGTTGAGCAATCTCAACGATAGGCTATTGTCTCGAAACAGTCATAGAGCGGAGAGATATAGGTTAACAATCAAAGTTACTGAGCGAAAGCATATTGAGCTGTCAAAGCCAAATTCCTAATAACGAGCAGTCATATGGAGAGCTAGAATCCAGAAGAATGCTCAGATTAAGCAAGTTTTGGACATCCACTAGAAAGGCAACTAAAATTTGAAGTGAAATGTGTAAGTTGATGAAAATTAGAAGTGTAATCTGAATTCAAAAATAACTTACCGCAGAAAAACGCACCTAACAGTCTATAAAAATAGCGTAAAACCGATCACTCCCCCACAGTAATTATGAATTTGGATGTGAAAACTTGAATGTGTTTTCTTCGATCATTCGACACCAAAAATCTAACAGCGAAGTACAATTTGAGTGTTTTTTGTATTTTGATAAAAAAGGACCCCTCTAAACAAGAAGTTTAGGCTTAATTAAGTTCAAAACGAATAAGCACGCTCTTTTATCCATTTCATCAAAGAAACAGCTTAATAGTTTATATGTTGTTTTCTGCTATACAAAATTGTTGTTTTCGGCGGAGTAATTTCATGGGTGAATTGCTAGCACTCGATGTTGAAAACGCTATTTTGAGTGAAATTGTAGTCGGATCGGTATAAAAATTGGTAGAAAGAACAATTCTGGCACGAACGATCCGAATTCTAGAGTCAGGTTTGATACCGCCATCAACAACTCCGGAGCTACCGCATGCTTATGATGCGGGAATTAAAATAAGCATGTAATACGTTCTAATATACGTAAAAGGTCAGAACCTAAAGTTCGTTTAACCTAATTTTAAGTGATTATAACCACGATACGTACCATTTATCGTGGTTTTCGGCTTAAAATTTTTAGATTTTCCAGACGAATACAATCCGATTTTGACGTCAATAACAGCAGAGAAAAAACCTGTTAAAAGAACATCGAAACTGTCTTGCCATCTAAGATCTCTTGTTACTCCGAACGTTGTAATGCTAATATAGTTGTATGCTAATATTCTTACGTATGCTAATATAGTTGCTATAAATGAGTGTTCACTATGAATTGAATCATCGATCTCCAGTTTTACAGAGATAATATTGATACCGCGACAAAAACTAACGAAAAATTTTCGATCTTTGCCTAATTTTCACGGGAACAAACGAAACTTTATATTATTCATCTTTCAATTTAGCCCCATTGTTATGATAAACTTATAAATAGTTATGATAAATAGATATGATCACGATGAGCTTTAAAGCAGTGGTCCGGATTAAAAGTATTTCAAAATGGATGCGCTGTGCGTCACTGCTGGGGCTCTATTCGGTGCGAAAGAGATACGACTGTGTTTTTAATAACCAGCTGATATATTCTCGGCTTTCAATACACCATATTGGGTCACCAAATCAGTTTGGGCTCTTCTCTATGGATTGACTTGCTTTGCTTCCTAAATGATGAAGCGGATGATGGAAAAACCGAGGTATAGAACTTTTCTATCTACTTCTAGCATAACACCAACAATTTCAGACAACCAAGCGGCGGGTGTGTTGGCAAAGAACAAAACTAGGATGCGTGATGAGATGAACTCGAGTTGTCAAAAGATGCACCAATAAAGAGAAGCCTTCGCCTACACCCACCGAGCCCCAAGAGATTGTCAACTCATCGACAAATTCAGGCATCGACCGATTGTACGATCGGCAACAGTGTACAATTGAGCAATTCTTGTTCAAATGGAGGCCCGGGTTGGAAACATGTTTTACTTGAATTTAAGCAATTCCCCCCCCCCCCCCCCCCCCCCAGCCTTATATAGCCGATAAATTTGCACCCCCCAAAATCTAAGTTTTCGCGAATTGTAAGAGCGATACTCGCAATTCATTGAAACAAGTGTCTAGGTAGATTGAAGGCACTTTTAGAATAGTTTCCTTAAGAAGTTTTAAAAAATCAAGCTCTTATTGTAGCCGATAACACCAAAAATGATCTAATACAGAAAATTTTATTGATGCTTACGTTATATGCAACAAATTTTGGTTGAATACGTAATGCTTTCAAACCATAGCTGTGCTAGCTTTTAATAAATGCATATTGCGCATATATGTTCACGTATAAGATTACTTAGCTTTAACAATATGTTTACACATTTATAAATGGGAGGTGCCTAACTAAGCGGGGGCGCTAGCAGAAAAGATCCGGCGATTCCAGTTGCGTGTTCAACAAACAAAACCAGGAGTTGGAAATATGTTAAAAAAAAAGTGTGAGTATTTTAAGGAAATGCGAGAAGATGCTTATTGCTGGTCTACGTCATTTGCGACTGCTCTTGGGATCACTAGCGAGAATTAGAACCCGAATTTTCAGAAAATTGTGAGAAAAACCATTTGACTTCTTATTTGTCTGATACTGCAAATCATTGATGGTGCTTGGCTACTTTTATAAGATCCTCCCACACCCCCCCCCCCCCCCCCCCCCGACACACACACAAACACATACACGCACGCACGCAGACACACACACGCACGCACAAGTACGCGAACGCATATAGTTAACAAAATTTTTACTTCCATCTTTACGAACTTGTGTGAACAATATGGTATACGTGTTTTTGCACTGATAACAATTTGTGGACTAATTTTGTAATGACTAATAATTTTGCGAAATGGAAACGTAGTAGTCAAGATAATATATCAAAATACCAAGTGTTGCATGTAGTCAAATTCAAATATTCCTCATACAGTGCTACTCTAATAATTTCTCCGTGCGATAAAAATAATTGTTTGGTCTTTTGATTAAAGTCCTATTGGAGTTCAGTGGCCTCAATTTAAGCTCAATATATATTCCCATTTGTAATTTTCTGACTCATGTTTTCTTTAGCATTTCCAGTTGTTACAACCAGTGTGGACGATATACTGTAAGTAGCACTTATCCTTTATTGTTACAGAGAAATTGTTCACTATTCACTATGCAAAATTTTGTTCAAATTTTACACGTGCCATAGTTTTGTTACTACGTTGAAAAGTTGTGCGTTTAACAGTTTTCACAGCTTCCCATTCAATGAGACTTCTCAATCTGCCTTGGCCATACCATTTCAGAGGCTTATAATATGGTCCATTTATATATGCATAACAGTATTCCTTATAACTCAAACACGTCCTTTTTGAAAAGTAAAAAAAAGATAAAATTTTACTTAGTAGTAACAGTTTCAAAACTGTCTTTAAACTGCTACCATTTTTCTTCTATGCTTTGTTTCTAATCTTGTTTATTATTAGTCTCTTTGTATCATTTTCGCAGTGTTCACAATTTACTCATTTGGGCTTCTAAATAGTGAAAGTTCTTAATTACAGAAAGTACGACGACAGGTAATTTCGGCGAAAAAAAATCAAAATGCCTCTTGAAGATGGGCCGCCTTTATCTTCTCTATTCGATTACAAGCCTATTGATAGGGTGATGGAGCCAACTCCAACCGATCAAGTGCCCCATATTCCTGAACAAGATGATGAAATTTCCTCATCAGTTGTTGTGGTCGATTCACAAACTACCTCGGAGCAGTATAGACGGACTTTCTGGGCTGTTAGATTGATATTTCTCGCAGTTAGTTTAGTATTAGCTTTGGCGATGTTCTTCATTTTACTGTATCTGTTTCAACGGAAACAACAACAAGCTGTTCAACGTTGATGTATTTTAAATATCTATACCCGTCAAAAAGTATCGTGCTACAAATAATATCTATTTTTGCCAAACACAACAGCCTTGAGTTGTATCCAACAAAAGGCTTAGTAGACAAAAACATATTTTTCTACTGAATACGACGCTGTCATCAACTCATCAGCATTTTTACGTTTTCAGAATGTTTTTATTGCTCGAATGTGTACGGCTTTCTTTACTTCACAGTTCTACGCATTTAACAAGACCACAAAATGCTTGAACAAATTACACAACTCGCATACAACGTATATAGAAAAAAACCTCAGATTCAAAAATTGAGGTTTAAGTTAACTGCAAAAACTTTTTCTGCGATCAAACCGTGCTTAAATATGTGATGAATAATATGTGACAAATAGTAGAACACATACTATTGTACAATAATCTGAAGGACCTCAGAAACGCCACATGACTCGACAACTCTATTTGTTCAATCTGAAACATACAAAAAAACTGACTCGAGAGTGTTGTCATTGTTTTATTATATCGACTCTAAACAATCGGATTTTATAGCCTATTCTATGATACTCGATTAATTATGACCGATCAACAAGAAAACGGCAACACGGACCATTTTCCCTACAGTAGAATTCAAGATCAGCCAGAAATTGCGATCGAAGCTGAAAGAGATAAGATCGAATTCTCCACGCGCAAATCGCACAGACATATGAAGGGGGCAATAGGTTGCCTTTTTGTCATTTCTGTATTCGTAACAGTCATAGCGATTGCTTTTATTACACAATGATCGATAAACTTTAGCTTAACATTTTAAACTTTCACTATGATAATTAAATGTTTTGTGCAGTCTGCATGTTTTTTTTTGCTCATCATAATAAAAAGTTCTATCTGAATGTTAGTATGCGCCAGCCCCCCTACCAAATTGTTTGAGGCCATTCGATCCATTTCGCTCCATTTCGACCTATAATACTCTGTAGAAACCTAAATACTGTGGTTAGGTGGTGCTTAATAAACGTTGAGCAAAACGGCGCCAAAGAAACGATTATACGTAGTAATTAGACAAGGTCGCATAACGTTGCCAAACCTACATTTTAGGCAAGCAAATCTGCTTGCAAAAATCAGCATTGTCCGCTCCCCCATGTTTTAGGATTAGGATTTATAGGCTTTCTCGGACAAAAGTGACAGTGAGGTAAAACATTTTCACGTTCTAACTGTGGTTTAGAAGACTTAGAAGTAGTAACATTTACACCATGGAAGATCGGGGGGGGGTCATCCCATGTAAGAGATAGGGTTGTCCTGAGGACAAACCAACCTTTTGCATTGGGAAGGACAACCCAACCCTTTACATGCGCTATGACAACCCAATCTTTTGCATGGGATTGGTCAACCCAACCTATTACATGCAGGGACAGCCATAACTTTTACATGCACAGACAGCCGAATTATTAACCAAACATTTTACCCCTCCGTTGAGGGAATTATTACTAAGACTTGACTGAAAAGGATTAAGGGGATTGGGTTACTGTCTAAAAATTATCATCTCTGAAATAAGGCGACATTCTCGCGTATCATCAAATTACGCAATCGCGGATATCAGTAGCAAATTTTTCCAATTTGGACCTAAAAGAGTCATTTCCTTAATAGGAAAAAGGAAAGAACAAAGGAGCGCACAAAGAAAGCCAAAACAGTTTTTAAAGATCAAAAGGTGATTGAATTAAAACTAATTCTTTTAAAAAGAGCAACAGCATTTCACATTAACAGATCATGGGTTTTCAATGTCAAAGTATTCAATTTGAGTGCGTAAAAACCGGTCAATTTAGACATATCAAATTCGATAATCATTTGCATCAGATGGTTTAAGGCTCGTTGAGAACGATTCAAAAAGTGTTCATTGGTCTTAAATTTCTCGTTTTTTGAAATTTGAAATTGTCAAACTGATGAGTTCATGATGTCGAGCAGACAAAAATTGCATTTAGACTAGAATCAATACAAGCATTTACTAGTTGGCATAAAAGAAGTAGGTCTGTTGGTAATAGCTGAAAAGAAACAATGAAATGTTTTAGACCACTGTCGTTGACGATACAAAATGTTGTCGTTCAACTGTGTTTCTAGCAGTTAAAGTTGTCCAATCAATTCCCGGAAATTTGTAGTCAAGAAAAAAATTAGTTTGCTGTACCTCTAGAATATGCATAAAAGAAAAAAGGTTGATGTATAGGCTAAAAAAATTTGCAATGGTTGATATTGCTACCGAATTCCACGACGAAAGGAGGTATGTAGTCATTTACCAAGAATGACACAATTTCTTCACAGATAGCGGCACAGCAACAACAAAAAGAAAAAGTTTCTATCGGTAAATCTAAGAGTAGTAACATTTACACCTTGAATTATCGGGGAGGGTTTGTCCTCCCATGTAAGAGATAGGGTTGTCCTGAGGACAACCTAACCCGATGCATGCGCTATGAAACCCAATCTTTTGCATGGAATAGGAAAACCCAACCCGATACATGCGCCATGACAACCCAACCTTTTGCATGGAATAGGACAACCCAACCTTTTACATGCAGGGACCGCCGAATTATTATCCCAACCTTTTCCCCCTCCATTTCCCGCTTTTGAAGGAATTATTCAATTTTTGCCGAATTATTATCCAAACATTTCCCCCCTTCTTGGAGGGAATTATTTCTTCTTATCAAAGAGTGAAATATTTAGACTTATCAGAAAGACTGGATATAAACAGTGAATTTACTGTAGAACCAAACCACGCAATTTGCTCAAATCCAGCAATTGAAATTTAGCTAAACAACACAAACTTGGGTTGAGAAATTGAACCAAAACTTAACACAAAATCTGTACAATCGAAAAGTTACAAATCACGATAAAAAGCGTTGTTTCTGAAACCAGTGTTTAGCACGGGTAGGTTAAAGTTTTGAAATGGGTTTTAAACAAAAATTGAGCCATTTTCAACAAAAAATTGCAACAAAATAAGCAAGAAATGAAAGAAAAAAATACAAACATTCAAATCTTTTTAATTATTATAGGGAATATACGTACAAATGGGGATATATTAGAGTAAGATAAACAGTTTTAATCGAAATATAAGACATAAAACACAATTCTTAACAGTTACAGAGGTAAAATTAAGGCTGAAAATTGCTGTTTTTTTGTGCGTCGCCCCCTTTTACGCGGTGGTATTGCTTCTTCCTCCTCCGAATTGATTATTTCCCTTCCGTCCTCAGATTCAACAGCTTCATAATCTATGAAGGGACAATTGATTGGAGATTCTTTGTCAATTACTGCTTCGAAATCGACATTATCCTCACAATCCAATTCCGATTCGTTTATTATTTTGTTGAGTCCGGGATCAGGTGGCTCCCAACTTTCAATGAAGAGATCAAGTGACTGCCATCTTTTATTGGAGGCAGGGAGCGTGCTGTCCGAATCTTTATCAGTTTCCCATTCTTCCCCAAACAGATCCTCATTTTCATCTTGCGTTGGTACATCCCACTCTGGATCATTTTCGAGATCAGTGGCTTCAATTGCGTCGGCATGACCGTACGGCAAAGTTTTTATACCGCCCTCAAGAATGAAACGTTTGTCATCGAATGGACTCAGGGACAGTTTAATGATTGAAACAGTCTGTAGAGCGTGACAGTCTGATACAATTCTGTTGTTCGGTGTTCGTAGTGTGGATGACAGGTACAGAGCGTCTTTGTATTTCTGGTGCGTTAATTGTTCCCGGGAAGCTCTGGTAACACCTTTTGCAGAGATTTTTCGGGAATCTAAATACAGAAAAATTACGAGAAGTTTGTGTCCGAATATAGCAGGCGACAATCAAAATGCAGCTTCATTAGGTTATAGTGAAACTTATACACTTGCAATTTAGCTAATTCTGGAATTGTCGCGCCAACAATTTTCGGCTTATCCCAATAGATTCTCTTTGGGTCGTGCGTGATAGCAGCTAAGTTTTGGCCGAAAATTTTGAATGGCTTGAAGATAAAGTGTGAGACATTCTGGAGCACTTGATCTGCATTCTGCGCTAAGGTGAGTTTCATTCTCCTTCTTTTTGACTCACAGGTTTTATCATAAGCGCTATTGTTCATCAGTTTGAACAAATTTTTTTCAAATTTGTTCCTCGCGGTCTGTTTTTTCCGTGTTTAGTCTAACATATGGCTCCATCCAGTTTTTTTTTGCGAAAATTGGAGCCCACGATGTACCCTTTCGACAATCAGACCAAGTTGTACATAAAGCTGAAGATTCCAGTGATGGAACGTGTAACGTTTTTTGTCCGTAACGGATTTAAGTAACTTGGGGACAGATGACCGAGGCATATTGACATTGAATTTCAACTCTCTTTAGTGCTCAACCACTCATCGGGTACTATTTCCTTTGATGGCGCGAGAAGAAAATCACGATGGAGGTCTCGTATAGTGTGGGTGCGTCAAATCTACTTCAAGGATGTAACCTATGGGAGAATCGGATGGTGTATTGAGTACCTGCTCTAGTGGGACTTCCACCAGCAAAAAGTCACCAACGGGTAGATGTTCTGTTTTCATGATGACACCATACAAGTTGTTAGCATCTACCATGAAACCTTTTGCGCACTGTCATAATTCTCTATGTATTTGTTTTTCGCCTTGAAATAACGTTCTTCGCACACCGAGGCAAGACCTCCTCTAATCATGTTTTCAACAATTTTCAGATGTTCTCTATTTGTCAACAATTGACTATTGGCCCGGCAAATTTTGAGAAATGCATCACCAGCGAGGTTTGAGGCACTGTAGTGGTGTGCAGAGTCCAATCCATATGTTTTCATACACAGTCTGCGAAATTCTTCAAACACGCACGCAAGCAAAAGTGTATCGCACTTCAGATATAAGTTATGGTAGTCTTCAAGGTTACAACATTGGAAAGTATCAAAAAAAGTTTTTGTTTTTGTATTTCTTCTTCTGTAGTTTGCAACTTTCCATTGTCTAAGCTGTTTTTCCACTTTTCGAGTGGAGGAAATTCTGTTTCTGCGAACTTTGAGCGGTCAGTCAAGTACGATTAGGGGTATATTCCTTTCTTTTTAATCAAATTTAGAGCATCAACTGACTGATTGCTATCGATCATTGAATTGAAAATTGCGAAAGCCGAAGCGGGTAGGTTAGCAAATAACTTTTCAAGGGATGTAGTTAAAAACTTGAAAGAATCGATGAAGCGTAAATTTTCGTAAATATCTCTGACTTCTCCAGCTCTCCCCGTGACTGTTTTGATTAAGACGCCGAACGTCATCAATATATACTTCTCATCTGTAGATGGGAAGACGCTGATTGTTGTTGATGATTAGCTGGACAAGATGAGACTGGCATTAGAAACGACTCAGAGTCGAAGTAAATAGTGAATGGAGCAAACCATCGCGCCTTGAAATTTTTGAACAGGAAAGAATTTTTATCATCGCCGGTATCTTTATTGTTGCTGGTGCATGGTTTCGACATGCATCATCGTGAACTCGATGTTGCTCTTCAGAGTGGGAAACAGCAAAACAGTTCCTGCAAAGACGCCAATTGTTTGTGAACTGTTTCTCCTTCACAAGGCATACCAGTTTAATGAGGTTATTGATAAGAACATAATGATGTACATCTTCGTTGAACAGGAGTAGAATATCCATCGTTGGTTCAATGTTCTTGTTGTTAGAAACGTACATAGGAAGGAGGTCTCCTTTTGAAAATTGAAACACGTCGACCTGCACGTCATTCATGATTTCGAACTGATGTATATCGTGAAAGCGCATTGGCATGGAAAACTCAACGAGGGGTTTCGTAGCCTCAGGTTTGCTGTATGTAGCCGGGTTAGTCAATTGTGTTCTAATATCTCGGGAAGGGTCAGCTAAGTTTCGTCCCTGCATTTCATGGTACCAAACGGTGTAGCAGTAGTTGAAACTTTCGAAATCATCATTTTTGCGTATATTCAGTAAATACCGTTGATTACAAAGGCAGAGGGGCAGCTCAATAAAAAGATGAACCACGTATTGGCGAAAATTTAGCGAATTTCAAATCAACCCACAGAATTTTTTGAAGAATCCAAGCACTTCCATTAGCTGTGAACACGAAGAGGACTGAGCATCTTTTCCACCATGTAAAAAACGTTTCGTTAGACAATCGGTGATGAAGAGGTGTCATTTCAGAATTGGCGTAGATATCAATATCCGATGCTTCTCCGTTGTCACGCGCTTCTTTATGAAGTGATAGTTTCCCGCTGAATTGAAGTTGTTGTGGACCTTCGTTCAATGTTCTTTGTTCTATAATGTCATTGATTTCATCTTTCTGAGTAGTCTTGAAATCGAGAAGGCCAACTGTGTTGTTACTATCTACCGTACGATAAGACTGTAGACTCTTTCTAAAGGCCGACTCTGTGAGGGTACCTTGTTGTTGTTGATGTTGCTGTTGTTGTTGTTGATATCCATTTTGACGCTCAGTTGGGTTGATAACCCCCCTCGAGTTGTCAAGAACAGGTAACACGTGTTGTGTTCTGATGTGTTCGTTGAACAAGTTTTTGTCGTTGAAAGCAAGATTACAATAATGACAAAGATTTGTAAAACTGCTATGGCAGTCAGAGAGGTGACTTCGAATTTCAGATAATTGACGGCGAGTAACTGGATAAATTGAACAGCGGTATAAAGGTATACGTTTCTCGTCAGCATGAACAATGCGTTCACGACGAGCACGGTTACTTTGTTGCTGTAAACGTCACAAAAATTACACTTTTCTGGCATTTTCAATACATTTTTGAACGAACGGTTTATCAATGCAAGAGTTCTCAAATGTCATTGACTTCAATCTTAATTTACTGTTATGCTGTGCAAAGTTTGAAAGTTTGCGCGCGCAAATTTGAATTTGAAATTAGCCAATCAAATTGAAGTAAACTTGAAAGCGCGCCAAAAATCAAATTCAATCTTAAAAATGACTATCAATCAGTCAAAGCAGAGACAGAAGTTAAACAACCAAAAAATGAAAAAGCATGCAGATTGAAAGTGCCTACCACTTTTATGATTTTATTAAACAATTAAAAATAACTTTGGTAAAAGTTGAAAAGTTCGAATTTGATAAAAATCTTGTTTCATGTCTCGGCAGCACGCATAATAGGAATAACATGAAGGCATCTACACTACGGGTCTCTATTAAGGTATATCATACAAGAAAACAAGTCCTGGAAAAAACAACACTATTAAAAAACATCAGTTGAAATTGCATCGAAAGCTGAGTTTTTTTTAAATGACTTTGACCTCTAAATAAAGGACTTTACCAGGTGTCCAATTGTTGACAAATATGACTGAGAACCGCAGGAGGACTTCTTCGTTGATAGAGTGTTAATATATGAAACTTTTGTGGAAACAACTGAAAGATAACATCACTTTTTTTAATTTTTTCAATTTTTTTGATCAGAAGGATTAAGGGGATTAGGCTTCTTCTCCAAGAATAACGAAAAAAGTTATACTTAGGTTACTTCATCAACTCTCTAACAGGTTCCCATTACAGAAAAACTTTTGTTTAGTAAGCGTAAAAACTCCTCCTTCATGTTAAAAAACTGCATTTTTTCATTTCAAGGGATTAAGAGGGATTAACTAAAATAACAAAAGAAAAATGCAAAAAAACAAGGTTGCAGTAACTTTTTTATCCTGGAGCTTCTGAGATCTTTGATAGCGGAGACAACTGTGTCGTATGAGCCTAACCCCGTTCATTTGAGGAAAGTTTTTCTTTGCTTTTGGATCAATAAAACAAAAACATTTTGTTGTTTTAGTAAAAATTGTTGAAAAAAGACTGTTTTTTATAGGTAGTTTTTGAAAGACTGTTTATGTGGTACCTGTTACTGCGACCAATAGCATACTAGTCATTGATATTATTGCTAAGTTACTCTCGTGTTCGAAGATCAGAAGTTTCGGCTGATATAAAGCGAAAAATTTTTTGAGGTCAAGAAAAAACTGTCGAAATATATATGCAAAAAAAATACAAAATTGAAGGTTTTAAGCTTTTATTTATTGGAAACCATAAAATTGTAAATGAACAAACACTAGGACAATCTCACTAGAATGTCATTGCTGGCAAAAGCTCCCTGTTTTACCGCAAAATTAGCAGAGTGATAATTTCAGTTGTCAACAACGTTTTCTTGAATTTGGGGTTCGCTCTTAATATTCGAATTCTTTTGCAACATTTTGCTCCAAACAAGAAATTTTCACTCCAAACTAATTGGAACAAAGGTATTTTTTGGTTTCCTGATTAATTGTCGTTCTTTCTCTTAACAGTTATCGTTTGCGTTAAATATTTTAATTTTCAAAATATTTCAAAAAATTTCATTTTTTCAAGAAATATTTTTTGAACAAACCTTAAAATATGAAATAGACAAGTCTAATCATTGAAGAGGCGTAGAAATTTTTTATTTTGTTTAATGAGTTGTTCAAACAAGTTGAATTTCAACAAAGTGCAATGTTCATGTGGGACATGATTGAACTTGTTCAATTCTTTATGAAAAGGTTGAAGATTTTTTTTGTGAATTAAGTCTATATCAATAATTGTACAAAATCAATCAACACGATTGATTAAATGATAGATACACAACTGTTGAGCAATCTAAAGCACGCAAGCAATAATAGTTTCAACTTTAGTTTTAAAGATCAAAGGTATCCATCAGGTTGTTTTCTGGTCTTCGTTTTTTAGGAGCCGCACAAACTTGCGGTTTCTCGCCGCTTTCCGGCGATTCAAATAAAGCTGAATTTGATTGCTGTGGTGTATGAAAGCTTGTCCCGGATAGAATGCTTAAGTTGAAATCTTGGTTTCAGTCGCAAAACTTTCGTCGATAACTGTTACTGATTTCCGCAAACAGGGATGGGCTAGGAGTCGGTGTAACTGTGGGACTAGGGTCCACTGCAGGCGTCACGGGCTCACTTGTGGGAGTTTGACTGGCCGGAGAATCGGGCGCAGACATGAGTTCCCACAAATCTGCAAATTCGTCGCATGCCCCATAAACCCCAAGTTGAGTTTCACAAAGTGGAACACACTCACAATCGTAGCGATAGAAAATCTTCCGCACTTCGTCCGTGAAGGTGTCAACATCGGGATTTTCAAAAGCAGGTGTAGTTTTGGGAGGCAAGAAACCACCCGAAGTAATAATGCTGCTCTCAGAAGGCTCGGTTTTGTTAGGTAGAGCTGCAATTGCATTGATAAAGAGTTTTGGATTTAGACAATGCTGGTTAACTGTCCAAACATTGCCAATTTTTTTCTGTTGAATCAAGACGACAAAGTTTTTGTACAATGTCTGGTAAACAAGAGTTCGTTCTCGAGAAATTTCAGATTCAGAAAGAATTTTAACAGACATTATAACGATCAAAACTAGAAAGAGCAGTAGTTTCAATTAGAGATTGAAATTACAACTGTTTAGCAAGAGGAACCAAAAGGTTTCAAGTAGAGATTGAAATGCAACTGTTTAGCAAAAAGAACCAAAGGTACACAATTACTGCACGTTCACGCTAAATTCAACGTGTGCTTTTATTCACGTCACACCTAGGGTCAAATCTGTTTTTAATTTTCATGTGTTATAACGGGCAACCAACCAGTTGAATATAACGGGCAATCAAGTTGAATTGCATTGGTCTCAATTCTTATCGAGGTTAACATCTGTTTTGAGTTTTGTGTACGCAATTACTTTACATTCATATGAAATTCAACCTGTGGTTTTATTAATGTCACGCCTAGGATCACATACGTTTTTAATTTTCATGTTTTGTGGTAGAACGGACCACCAACCTTTTCAGTAGGGAAATCTTATCTAAGGTCACATCTGAAATTAATTATACAATCCAAATTGAATGCAAGAGACATAGTCAAGTACGCCATAGGCGTACTTGACTCTGTATTCACATGTCAGCTGGATTTAATTAGACAAAATGACTAAACTGGTTTAATCCCAACTTGCCGCCGCCATTAATTGGAAACTTTACACATTAGAATAGTTGAAAGTGATAAAAACAAGTTGCACAGTATGGCTTTCACTTCCACTAAAGATACAAAATTTGGAGATTGCTATTTTGATATTTCCAAAACTGATAAGCGTTTAATAAGGGCAATGGTGAAAACTTTTGAAAGGACAGGAACGTATGTGTTTTTGAAACTGTTTAAAAAGGCAGCAGAAGAATACGAGTTTGAACAGAGCATTTCGTCAACTCTGCAAGAATTTGGAAGCTTGGTCAATACGGCAGAGAAGATACTTAACTCAGAAGAAAAGTCAGCAAAGGACTGTACAACAAAACAGCCACCAAATAAAAGGCCTAAACTTCAACACGAGAGCAAGGATAGTGAAAGCAATGTATGAACGTTCTCCAAGTTATTTCAAACAATATCAGAAACAATTTATATTCAAAATTGTCGATCAAAAGCCAACAGACATTAAGAGTTTGATTAATTATGCAGTTTGTCCTCAATTTGAGTCTGAGTTTTGCCACATAGCAACTAACAATTTCCACCTTGATTGATAGTTCAACTGATATTGGGTCTACAAAGCAAATTAAGTCATTTGCTGTCCCCTGTCTTTTCACAACTTTCAAACACCTTTTTTCAAAGTCTTCAAAACTGGAAACGAATGGAGACGTGTTTACATAGTTGAAGTTAGCCGTTGACTTCAATGACAAAACAGGAGAAAAAGTTGACCCAGCAACGGTTCAAAAGCGTCTTAAAATTTCAAAAACAGCAAAGATGTTGACGACGACAAAAACGATGGCGACAAAAACTTCAGGAATCGCACAGAAAACAATCCACAATACCATCTCAACAAAGATAATTTATTCAACAGATATTAAAACATCATGTGAAGTGCGAAGCGAAGCAATTGAACATCATTAGTTTTTACAATTTGTCTTTCGCTAGATACAACATGCGCAATATAAATACAAAAAAGTCCACACAGTTCTGAGTTTTGACTCTGAATTGGTTGATGTTCGAAAAATTGACATATTTGTGCAGTAGTGTCAGAGAGTCGGTGATATAAGTCTCTATTGTTTCGATTACATAGAAGAAGCCAGTGTGTACCAGGGCTGTTCGAGGGCGAAGCATTTACAATAAGAAAACTATTTTTGGGGAGTTTTTGTGGAAAGTTGTTGGCAGCGAATACACCACAAAATTTGTATTTCAGTTTTCTACATTTTTGAATGAAGTCATTGATATCATCTTCATCCATTAGTTGATTAAAATGTAATATCTTGGAACTCAGTGCGCAGAATCAACAAAAATGGTGCTAGCTTTTTCGCCAATAATGAAAATTTTGATATTGCAGGGCAAGGCAGCCGAAAATTTCAGCTCGATCGAAATTGAACAATTTACAATTTGTTAGCTCGGGATGAATAAAATCGTGAGAAACTTGTTGAGTACTAGTCAAGTCAAAAACCATAATAAAATGATTTGAATATTCTGTCAAACTTATGCCATGACCAGTGTCAATATAAGCTAAGTCTGATATCGTAGTGAAATAAAGACGCTTATCATCATTTGTTGATATTGGACTATCTGTGACTGGCATTCTAGTTCGATAGATATAAATCTGTTCCAAATCAAATTTTCGGAAATGAAATGGATTCTGTCCATCGTTACCGAGAAAAGCTTCGTGTGTGTTCAGACATAAAAGTAGTCTTCGGATTGGTTCCCTAGCAAATATGTCTTCTTGTTTCCAACTGTGAAGACCAGTAGAGGCCAAAACTGTTTTTGTAAGGGTTTCAAGGTACAGAGAGGAAGCCTGGCTAGTAAGCAATGTTTTTTCAGTGGCCGACACAACGTCATCGTTCAAAGTCAACTTGCGCACATAAAAATTTGCTTCGACAATTTTCACTTTAAAATGCTTACACCACTCATTAGGCGCCTGTCACACGTGAAAAAGTCGACTGCAACCCTCCGTAAAACGTGCATTTATTTGACTGTCCGACTAAAGCTTTTCTTTTATTAACTTCAGTAGTTGATAAGTCTAACGGACTTTCTTCATACGAGTAGCCTTGACAAGCTAACCAAGTGTTTTTTGCGTCTTTGTTGTGTGAAAACTCAGTCTCAATAAAACTTTTGTGAGCATAATTTCCATTTGCATTCGAAATTTTCAGTCCGTTGCCTGACACTGTGCAGTCAGAGAACAGTAAATGCAGCCCCTTATTGTAAAGATATGGAGCATCAGTTTCAGTCACATCTGCAGCAGCTGTACCGTCATATTTTAAATTTGCTTCGGACGACTGAACAATTTTACATTTGACTTCCAGGAATATTTTTTGTAACTCAATAAAGTTATTTCTATCGCCGGCGACTTCAAATTCCAACATTGGATCATTGGGGCTGCTCACCGGGCCCAGTTTTTGACAAAAACTTCCATCAAATGTTACTAAGAGGGATGGTTTATCAAGCAGATCGAGGTAAGTGTGAGTTGCCTCAGTTGGTAATAAATTAACGATCATCTTTCACCTTTGCAACAAAAATCTGATCAACTTCTTTTTGGAGCTCTTGACTTTGAAATGAATGAGGATTTGCGTTTTTTTGTTTGAACTTATTTGAACGGCTTCCAATTTGTTTCTTTGGTCGTTGTGGGTGTTGTCGCGCTCGTCCTCCTGTTTTTTGATGGTGTTTGAGACTGTGTTTTTCAGGGCTTGTTTTGTTCACTTTTTCATTGAGACTACATCTACAAGTTCAAGTTCGGGAACACCCTGTTTTAAAAGCTCTCTCCCGATACGTTTTGCAGTCGGTAGAATAAAGCGTCGAGCCAATGGTAAAGCAACGCGTCCAATTCCCACAGCTAAAGCCCCATACCCACTTCCCTTTGTCTATAGTGTCCGGAGAAATGCGGCAATGATGTTACCTGATTGGCATAATAGGAATCCATGCTAGTCAGAAAATTTTTCGAATTGCATAGTTAAAATAACTTTACCAATTCTTCCCGAAAAAGGAACCAATTGTCCTGTCTCAGTGCGAAGCTCAATTGAAATTGATTGTATAGTGTTTGATAACACTTTTTTTATAGTCTAAATTTGAAAAAAAAAACAATTCGATGTGTTGGCTCAAATTCGCTCACGCTACCGTTTCTTAGACGTTGTTTTGAATCAATGACACCCACATCACCCACATACTGATACTCAATAATGTTTGTGTAAATGAATTTTGCGTGCTTCCCCGCGCATAGATCTTCACGGAATTCTCCAAAGCATGCTTTTGTCTCATCACTCTTCATTAATTTATTTGATGTAACTGTACTCATTTTGTAACCAATGTGTACACAGCGTCCATCTGGAATTCCTGTAACGCCCACAATGCTAGGTATTTCCTCACTAGGAAAAGTGATTCCTTCATATTTACCAAAAATTATTTCATATTTTCCAGTACTCTTGATTTCTCGAAACGAAAAATTGGGTGGTCCAACTGTTCGCTTGATAGTACCAAGAAGTTGATTAACGTTGGCAAAATTGCCAGTCATGAAAGAAAGTTTTTCTCCATTGTAAGGCCGGGAAATGACATTAGCATCAGATGAAATTTTCTGCGAGTCTTCGTATCCCTTAAGACTGTATGCTATTAAATCTCCATTCAAGACGTGCTCAATTATTGTCGGAAAAATTATTTCACTAAGAGCCACCCTCCAGTCACCAGAAAGTTGAATTTCATCACTGAAAAATTTGCGAAAAGAAGCCGGAGTATTTGACCCAAATATTTGCATAGAAGCTGATGAAATAACATGCACACTGAACTCAGCGTCAAAACGATTTCTACTCATTTTCCACTACAAGAACAAGCTGAAATTCTGATTGATAAAATTTTCCCTCTATTTGTTCTTTGTTTGCATCAATTAGGGAATATGATTGCGGAAATAATGTCGGAATATCTGTTATCTCAAAAACTTCGTCAGTAAACGATTGTTTGCAGCCCTTTCGGAAACCTTTTGTCTTTATTGAAAAATCTGACAAAATCTCCAACAAAGAAGCGAGTTCTTTGAGAAACAGTTGTTTCAGCGCTCAAGGACACAAGCCACGGTACGTCTTTTTTTACTTTGGTTGGTGCCAGCTTTGTTATCCGTTTAACACGTGAATTTATTGTTTTCACAAAGTCGTCTAATTTGTCAATGTAGGAATAAGTCCATTTCTCTTCAAGGTACATATGGATAATAATTTTCAGTGAACGAATATTCCGTTCGGCAAAAACAGACTTTTTATTCCTAAAAAGCGCTAAACAAATGAATTGCTCGTGAGTTGCACAGTGTTTTGAAAGCTCCGAGAAATTCTGTTCCATCATCAACTCACACATTCTCGGGTTGTTTATGTTTGATCATTTTTTTGAATGCATCAGCTGCTTCTGTTGCATATTTTGTCTTCATTGGCTCTACTCTAAGGTATTGTGACAGACAATTAACTGCTACAAAAAGGTACTTAACATCGCAAATGTATTTTGCAAGGTTGTCAACATATGCTAAATCCAATGACCAAATTTCATTGATATCTTTCACAATCACTTTAATCTGGGAAATTGCATTCGATTCGAGCGGTATTTTGTGAAGGACCGCTTGTTATCTAAAGAAGACTTGACTTTTGCTAATGACATTTTGCTGTGTTTTTGTAATCGTTTTGAGCTTCCAAACGATACAGGATCTCTTGAATACAGTTGTTCTAAAATTTTTCTCTCAGAAGACGAAGCAAGACAACTTTTTCTGATTGGCCTTTTTTTTGCTTTGTCGTTTTTTTCTCTTTTTCTGCTGTGGTTCGTTTCGAAGTACCGCGTCCTGTTTGCGGACTTTGTTGTGTTTGGAAAAATTCTTGTTAGCTCTCATAGCTTTTCCATATTTGCTTGGCGTAAGTGTTTGAGACAAGATCAGGCTCAAGTCGAAGAACTAACAAGATTATTGGATATGCTTCTGGATCGATTTTTTCGGTTGGTTGTTGCAAATTATACAAAAAAAAGAAACTTGTACATCCGTGGGTTTATTGTCAAGGTAAATTAGATGGCTCTCTTCCCCAATAGTGATTTGGTTTGATTGAAGAATGAAGTCAAGTACTATTTCCGCGCGTTTGATTTTGTGACTTTCTCTTAATTTAACATTTTTCATTATCGACTCAAATGATTCAACTGTTGGTTTTTTTGTGACAATTGGATCCATTTCACTGTCATCACTAGAGGCCTCCGTTTTTTTCCTGCTCTTCAAAGTTGGTTGGATCTGTTTGGACCAGTCTTTCTGCTTTATCTATATCTCGTTCAATATTTTTTGGATCTGTTTGGATCACTCTATCCGTTTTTCCAACATCCTCTTCATTTATTAGCTTGTTTCGTTGCATGAGTGATAACTGAATAGCTTTGTTTTTATATTGTGGGTTTTCAATAAATTCACTCTTTTGGGGTTGCTTCCTTATAAAAATACGTTTGGGAATTAAAACGAACTCTTCTGTATGCATTATAATTCCATCAAGTAGAAATAACACGAAAGACTAACCGTTTTTAACAGTTCTGATTCTCTACCAAGAGTTCTTTTCCTTTCAAAAAGATTTTTCAAAATGATTTTTTTTTGTGAGTTTCAATTAGTTTTTATTAATCGCAACATTACCGTTGACTACGTTGAGAAAACATTCACAGAAAAATCGAATAAAGTTTTTAGAAGCTGTCTTTATCAGTTTTTTAAGTTGATGTTGCTTGACTGAAGCATTTTTTGCAGCATACATAATTCTCTCTGTTTTATTTGTTCAATTTGTTATTACAGCTTTCGCAGACGTTAAGTAGAAAATTGATGGTCTTGTAGGCATAATCTTTGAGCAGTATCGTAAAACGTCCGACGTCTTTGGGTCTAAATCAATTAATAAATGACCAAAAGGCTGTTTGGTAGCTAGCTCGTAACTTTCTTTGAGAAATTGTGTGTTGTTGAGCTGTCGACCAATTAAACCAATTTGTTCAACGTCACATGGTGATTTGAATAAAACAATTTGTGTTGTATTCAAGTCGATTGTTCTCGACCACTTGCCCTGTTGGAATAAATTGTGCTTAACGTAAATAACACTTATATTTTTGTGACGACATGCAGTCGCAAGTTTTGAAAACTCTTTATAATTAAAAATTTCTTTGCATGAATCATCAAAAACAAGAAGACAGAGTCTTCTAACAGAGTCTTCTAACTCTGAGACAATTTCGAAACTTGTAAAATTTTTAAACTGTACATTCAGTTTTCTCTCTAAGGACTCAAACTTTGGTTGTTCGTGCCGATAGAAATAAAAAATTGATTGAAACTTAGGTGAAAAAGTGTTATGTAGTAACAATTTAAAAATCAATTCGGTTTTGCCACAACAAGATGGACCAGACACTGCCCTAAAGAGTCGATCGCTTGTTGAAACAATTTTATTCATAGCTTTGGGTTTGGAGGTGCGTAACCAATTGTGCAAGAGAGGAGCGAAAACCAAAATGTTGACTCCTCGTAATCCAATTGAAAAAACACCAACTTGATAAGAGATACTGTAATAAGAAAAACTATAATGAAAATTTGAGTAAAATAAACAACTACTGATCGTGGCGCTCCTGAATTGCTAAACCTCCAAGATCTCCTTTCCTGTCGATTCTCATCAAAAACTAAGGCTGTTATACCAGCCCTCGAATCTAACTGATCCACAGTTGAACTCATTGTGAAAACGGTGTTTCGAAAATGAATTAACAAAATAATTAAATTTTCAAATCAACATGAAAATTAGTTTTGTTAGTCAACTATAAAAAATTCACAAGTTGTATAATGAGAGTTTTTGTCCACTTTTTTGTTAACAACTGTATAACTTGCTTTCATGACATACTCCATCCCGTAACACGTAACTTAATCCACACATCTTTGTTCCACAAGCTGCATAATTTTTTAGGTAGATTTTCATCGTTTTGAGGCACTTGCACTGGAACTGACCACTTCGACATAGGTGAAGAGGTTAGATTCATTCTTTGCATTTTCTCTTTCATAGACATGATACAGTTGAAAATGTTCTAAAAGTGAGAGATATTCTTTGAAGGATTCTTTTTCGGCTCCAGTACAAACAACTTGCTATTTCCTCAAAACAGTTTGTCCCCGACTGTCAATTTTTTCCTCCTTGACTAGTGTAACAGTCAATTGATTTTCAGCCGCTAAGCAACTGTAAACAACCAAATTTTGAGACTATTCACTTGGAGTACAGACGGTGTTGTCTTTTCCAATCGACGATTGTTCATGGATCAGCTAGTAGAAGAACAATTGGGCCTTATTCCTCGCAAAATGTTTGTTTTTCTGTCGTTTTGGGCAGGTTGTTGAATGCAGGTCACAAATTGGGAACTCCCGATAGAAACTCAAATGTTCAGTTTTGGGGCATAACAAATCCTCAAGAGTTGTAACTTTTCTCTGAAGTAGTTTTTGCAACGTATCAGTTTTCTCTACACCCTTCGCATAAAAATCTGATAGAGGAAATCAAATCATTACACTCTAAAGAATTTGTTGTAGATAGCAATATGGGTAATCTCCCTTCTCCCAATCCAAACCGTGAAGATATTTTGAAACCCACTGATAAGATTTTTGTTCACTCAAAGTAAGAGAATTGAATGAGTGCGGAGATAAGAATGAAATTGTATCCGTGTAGTTATTGCAAGTTATGGCTAGTTCTTTCACAATAAAATCAGATTTTTTGCTTCGAATGCATTCAAAATCAAGAACAACCACTCTTGCTCTCAACATTCCAATCGATTGAATGAACGGTTTTTGAAAGTCTTTAAGTATAAACAAAAAGCAATACCAGCCACATGACCCACATATTCATTTGTGACTGGACAGGGTAAAACGTATGAATAACCGGGTCCCTTTTCACTGTACTCATAAACAAAGCCACAAGCGTCGTGAAGTATAGCATGCAAACGCAAAACTTTGAAATTTTTAAAATAAACGTCTAACGAAGAATTCTCAATCCCAATCAATCCACCGTACGGTCTCAATTTCAATGCAATTTCAAAATCGAGGTCAGGATCCAAATACAAACATGTTGCTAAAAAGTACAAAAATCTTTCACCGTATTGTGAATATTCTTTTTTATTTTTCTTGTATATCTCATGAATACTATCCAAATCCACTGTAGCTATTGTTGTCATTGCGCACTATTTCAAAAATGGTAATTTCTAGACAGTAACCCAGTCCGCTTAATCTTTTTCAGTCAAGTCCTAGTAATAAATCCCTCGACGGAGGAGGAAATTGTTTGGTTAATAATTCGGCTGTCTGTGCATGTAAAAGTTATGGCTGTCCCTGCATGTAAAAGGTTGGGTTGTCCTATCCCATGCAAAAGGTTGGGTTGTCATAGCGCATGTAAAGGGTTGGGTTGTATTCGTCAATGCAAAAGTTTGGGCTGTCCTCAGGACAACCCTATCTCTTACATGGGAGGACAACCCACCCCCCGATCCTCCATGGTGTAAATGTTACTACTCTTATTTTTAACGATAGAAACTTTTTCTTTTTGTTGTTGCTGTGCCGCTATCTGTGAAGAAATTATATCATTCTTCGTAAATGACTACATACCTCCCCTTCGTCGTGGAATTCGGTAGCAATATCAACAATGGCAAATTGTTGTAGCCCATGTATCAATCTTTTTTCTTTTATGCATATTCTAGAGGTACAGCAAACTATTTTTTTCTTGACTACAAATTTCCGGGAATTGATTGGACAACTTTAACTGCTAGAAACACGGTTGAACGACAATATGTTGATATCGTCAACGACAGTGGTCTAAAACATCTCATTGATTCTTTTCAGCTATTACGAACAGACCTACTTCTTTTATGCCAACTAGTAAATGCTTGTATTGATTCTAGCCTTAATGCAATTTTTGTCTGCTCGACATCAAGAACTCATCAGTTTGACAATTTCAAATTTCAAAAAACGAAAAATTTAAGACCAATGAACACTTTTTGAATCGTTCTCAACGAGCCTTAAACCATCTGATGCAAATTATGATTATCGAATTTGATATGTCTAAATTGACCGGTTTTTACGCACTCAAATTGAATACTTTGACATTGAAAACTCATGATCTGTTAATGTGAAATGCTGTTGCTCTTTTTAAAAGAATTAGTTTTAATTCAACCACTTTTGATCTTTAAAAACTGTTTTAGCTTTCCTTTTGCGCTCCTTTGTTCTTTCCTAACCAGGAAATGCTCTTTTACAACTACTACCAATACTTTGGTCCAAATTGGGAAAATTTGCCACTGATATCCGCGATTGCGTTATTTGATGATACGCGAGAATGTTGGGCAGATTTATGTCAACATTGTCCCAAAATTTGCGTCACTAACATCCGCGCTAAGGTAATTTTTTTCCGCGCAAGGCTACTAAAGTTGATTTAGGGGGATAAAAGGGAATATAATTGGTTCTTGTTATCATTCTTATCAAAATGCAGTTAGGAACCCTTAATATTTTAATCCGTCAAAGTTTTGAGCGTAAATTAAGGGTTCAAAACTTAACCTAAAGTGCGTTGAGCTTAAAGTGAGGGATAATTATTCGTTTTATCTGTCGGGGCTTCAGAAACCGATTAAAGAAAAAGATTGGGCAATAATAAGTACTTCTTATCAAAGTGAAGTGAGGGGTGATTTTAATAATGCGTCAAAGTTTTGAATATAAATTAAAGGATAAAGCGCAGTGTTGACGATACCCCTGCTCACAAATTGCGGACATTTATGACAGTATTGTGGAAACATGTGAATTCTACGCAATGAGTGAATTTTGCAGGGATTGTCCGCAATTTTCTTGTCACTTTTGTCCAAAATTTAACCACTTTTCTCCCACGCAAGAATGGATGACAAAATAACACTCGCGTCCGCAAACGCGGACTCCGCTGAATTTGTAGGATTGGTGATGTAATGAAAATGACAACCTGGATAGTCTTTGATCAGTAAACCCAAACGAAGAGATTGAAACTTTTTGCTTATTGTACAACATATAGAACAAAATTTTGTGAAGGCCGAGCATGATTAGTTTCCTCAAACCTTCATTTCATTGAAGGAGCAAATTTAGAGAAGCCTGCAACAGTTGAGTCACTATGTGTTAACATATTTCGTTTCTAACAATTTTTCGTTTTGAAAAATGAGATATAATTGGCTCTTATGATCAAAATGCAAAGAGGGCTTATTAAGATTTTAGCGGTCAAAGTTGTGAACATAAATTAAGGTTCAAAGTTTAACTTAATTTGGGTTCAACTTAAAGTTAGGCATAATTTTTCGTTTAATCTGTCAAGGCTTCTGAATCTGATTAAAATGGGATGTAATTAGTAATTTTTATCAAAATGAAGTGAGGGGTAAAGATAAATTTAATCCGTTAATGTTTCGAATTTAAATTTAAGGTTAAAGCGCAGTGATTGCGCTATCCCTGCTCATAAACTGCAGACATTGATGACATAAAACCGTGAATGTTTGAGATCAGTGACGCAATTTTGTAAGGATTTTCCGCAATTGTATTGCCACTGCTATGCAAAATATTTCTTTCACGCGAGAAGTGGTGACAAAACAACATCACTCAAGTCTGAAAACGCGGACAGGGTTGCTCTGTAGGACTGGCAACTCGCAATTAGCGCTCTTTGGTAAATATAGTTCTTTTGGTTGGAGCACTGAATTGTAATGAGTTATAATCAGAATTTTATCACGAGTCAGTACCCCTGCCAAAATGGTTGAGACCATTTGATCCGTTTCGCTTCGTTAATTCCATGAAAAGTATCTTAATTCAATCCTTTAGGTGCTGCTCAATGCACTTTGTGCAATAAGTTCTGTCGCCAAATTATCGAAAAATGAGCTATAAAGATCAAATTCAAAATGAAATCAGCGGGTTGCAGATTTTTGCAAGCGTAATTTGTTCTTGACGAATTGAAGCTTTTGAAACCATCAGCGTATTTCAAGCATTTTTTTTGAATCTTTTCGGAAAGTGCTACACGAGAATAGAAATTAAGCATTCGTACCATAGATCAATCAGATTAGAAAAACATCTTTGTAAGTGCACACCTAGAAAGCTGCGCTCAACTGATTAAGTGGAACTCATATTGGATTTCATTTAGTAAAGAAGAGGAACTTCAAAAATTTGAAAGCCATCGTAAATTTCATGTCTTGAAAATCAACAAAAAGGCTTGCTAATTTCCGTAAATAATTTTCCGACCCCACTCAGTCCTTTACGCGTCAAAACAAAAATTGATTTTGTCGTGATTTTTTCACGGCCCACATTTTAAGGTTAGAGTTATAAGCGAACGTGGAAAACAGTGACATTAAGGCGAATTCAGTTCAAATTTGAGAAGGTTTGAAAATATCCGTCACGTTTGTCCACGGTTTGCGTTTCTCAGCTATCGTCGAACAAAAGCTGCTAAAAAGTGCAAATTTAGCCGAAATCAAAGAAAGCATTATTGATTTTCACTAAGACAGATGTTCTTCATTCTGCTAATTGCGAACTAAAATGCAAGTCACTGGTTTCAACGTACTCACAAACAGAAATTAAAAAATTAATTACTGAACTTTGTATTAGGTCATTATTAGTACAATGGAGACATCTAGTTGTACTTAATTCAAAAAGACCGGGAAAATTTGTGCCAAAATCGTGGAGAAGTGTGACGAGGTTTTGCTACAATAGTCCACCATTTAGTCAAATAAGCCCAAAAAAAGCCATTTGCTTTGATGTCACATTCTTAGTTTAAATATCTATCAATACAAACAGAGATAGACTGCCTTCAAAACTTTCAAAAAAGTTAAGCAGTCATAGCAATTGCTTTTATTAGAAATTGATCCATAAAATTTAGCTTAAGTTTTAAACGTTCACTATCAAAAACAAATGTTTTGTCCAATCAGCAATTTTTGGCTAAGCAAATTAAATTATATGCAGCTGTTATTATGAGCCAGCACCCATCAAATTGGTTGAGGCCCCTTGGTTCATTTCCCCATCTTAAAACATTTGTTTAGGTGGTGCTTAATACATGTTAAGCAACACAGCGACAAAGATTATGAGCAGTAATTATACAAAACATGTCGCCAAATTCACCGTAATGAATGTGCTATTTTAATTTTTTCGTTTGCTCTGGGCTTTGACTTGTAGTGAGCTATAAAGTTCAACCTCAGATGAAAAATGGTTTCAGCGAGTTGCAAAAAATTAATAGAATAACGAACAAAAGGTTCACCGCGTTCGACCCACAATTTTGAAGAAATAAATCTTTTAATGCCGAACAGCGTAATTCGGGCCTTTTTCTGAGTTTTTTTTGAAAGGTGCTACAAGTGAATGAAATTTAACCGAGCGTATCATAGATCAATCAGAGTAGACTGTTATCTTTCTAGGTGCACAGCTAACATGACGAGCTAAATGGAACATTTGGAGCCCCTAATTGATTTAAGTTGTCGAGGAAGTGCGAAAGTTTATAAGCCATCACGAAACCTTCGTCTTTGTACTCTATGTGCAGAGAACACGTTTCTAGTAATGTAAATTCAGTAAGATAATGTTAAGTTCAGTCTCTTTTATCGGAGAGTTACTGTTTTACACGTGTTATTTGGACGAAGTCAAGTTCCCACTTTTTGGCGGGAAGAGTTTCAAGTTTTGTAATATTGGCTATGGCCTTCTTGAATTGATGCATCATCAACAGGCTCCGGGGATAGGAAACCCATAAGTTAAACCAAAGAAGGGGAGAATGATGTAACCAAGAGACCAGAGGGTAGCTCGCGTTGCCTAGATTCCCGTTCCGAGAAAAAAGTGAGCAAAAAAACGGCTAATCAGCCAAAACACGTGCGAGACCGGCAACGGGGCGGACGTACGTACAGAAGCCGTTTTTACCTTGACAACGCGTACAGATCCATCTTTTCCAGGCGACGTTTCGACAATTCGTCCCAGAGGCCATATCCCACGCGGAGTGAGGTCTTTGAGGATCCACACCAGGTCATTGACTTTCAACGAATCACCCTGTTCGGACCATTTGCTTCGCTTCGTTAAAGTGGGAAGGTACTCTTTAACTAGGCGTCTCCAGAAGTGGTTCATAAGCTGCTGCACGTTTTTCCACGACTTGAAGGATGCTGGCATGGTTGATGAAAAGTCTCGTAGTGGCAGTGAATTGTAAGGTCTCTGCACCAGAAAATGATTTGGAGTGATGGGTTCTTCATTGTCTGGTACGTCAGCCACATGTGTAAGCGGTCGAGAGTTCAGCATGCTTTCGGTCTCAACCATGATGGTGTGGAAGACATCTGATGTAAGCCTCTTGCTCCCTAGAATGATCAAAATGATCCGTTTAGCATTTTGGATCAACTGTTCCCACGCACCACCAAAATGTGGTCCGTATGGTGGGTTAAATTTCCAAACTGTGTTCTTTATAAGAAGTTCAGAGGCAATGCGTTGATTGTCTAGACTACGGACGCATCGCTTCAATTCTTCGTTTGCACCGACAAATGTTTTGCCGTTGTCACTCAGAATAAGTTTTGGTTGACACCTTCGTGATGCAAAACGTCGGAGGGCTTTAAGAAAAGTGTCCGTGTTTAAATCAGGGCATGACTCAAGATGTGCGGCACGTGTGACCATGCATGTGAAAATGAGGCCGTAATACTTGGTGAGTTTGTCTTTGGTGTCTTCGATATAGAAAGGTCCGAAGAAATCAATTCCTGTATTAGCAAATGGGAATTGCGAGAGAGTATCAGGAAACCTGCACACTGGTAGTGGCGCCATCAACGGCTGGATATTTTGGGCATCAAAACGGCGGCACAAAAAACATCGAAATCGGATGCTTAACAATGTTTTCCTGAGGCCGATTACGACGTATCTCTGTTGAACAAAAGCTTTGACGGCCTCGGTACCTTGGTGTATACAAATTCGATGCGCATGCTCAAGATACAGGCGTGTTATTGAGTCTTTGGCATGAAGAATTATTGGTAATTTAGCTAATTGTAACTCTTCATGAGCAAATTGTAGTCGGCCTTGTGATCTAAGTATTCCGTTTTTGTCTAAGTACGGATTTAGAGATCGAATCTTGCATTTAGAGTCTAGTTTACGTCCTCCTCTTAGCGAGTGAATAGCTGAATGGAAAACTTTTTCCTGTGAAATTCGAATTAAGTGACTGTGTGCTTGGTTGATGTCGTCTGCAGTGTACTGCCCATTGTTATTTCGTTCTTTTTTAATTCTGAAGAGCAGGTTGTAAATAGTTGCGAGTGTTAACAGAAGTTTTTTCCAAGATCGAAAACGGGTTGGGTCAATGACTGGTTCATTCCAGGCGACGTACTGAGGGTTTTGATGTACTTGTTGTGTGAACAGAAACTATTTTGTGTGCGGAGTTCCAGTCGGAGTAATGTTTCTTAAGGAAATCAGGAGCCTGTAACCATTTAGAACATAATTCTTCTGGTTCTAGGCCACGTGTTCCATGGTCTGCAGGATTTTGATTTGTTGGTATATAATGCCATTGATTGGATATTGAAGATTCGTGTATTTCTCGGATTCTGTTGGCGACAAACAGTTTCTGTTTCTTCTTAGAAACAATCCAATCAAGAACGACCCGACTGTCTGTCCAAAAATGTGTATCGTGTATCTTCAGTGTTGTCTCTTTTTGAACTGTTTTCAGTAGTCGTATCCCAATTATTGCGGTCTCAAGCTCAAGTTGTGGAACGCTCAACGATTTCAAAGGAGTTACTTTGGATTTACTGATTATGAAGCTGGTTTCTGTTTGTTTGGTTTTATTGTCGTAACTCCGTAGATAAATTATTGCTGCCATAGCACAAGTGGACGCATCAACAAAGACGTGCAATTGATGTTCAATTTCATGTGAACTAGCAAGAAAATTGAGTGCTCGCGAGTGTTCAATGGGGGGTGATCCGAAATAGCTGTTTAGTATTTTTTGCAATGGTTTATGTAATTTCTCGACTAGCGGTGTGTCCCATTTTAAACCGAGTTGCCAAATTTGTTGCATTACAATCTTGAAGCGTATAGTCACTGGTGACGCAATACCAATTGTGTCGAAAATTGACGCAACAAGACTGAAATTTTTTCTTTGGGTATACATTGCTGCATTCTTTGGAAATTCTTCCAATGGTTTTATGAAAAATTTATCATCAACGAAATTCCATTTTTGTCCTAATACGCGAGTGATATCTTTTGACTCGTCTAAGTCTTCACTTGGAATTTGTTCCAGCACTTCAGGACAATTAGATAAGAACTAGGTCAATTTGAAGCCTCCCCGTTGGAGGCATTCTTTGACTTGCATTACAGTGTCTTTCGCTTCAGTGATAGTGGACAGCGAATGAACGTAGTCGTCCATGTAAAATTGTTTCGTTATTGCCGTAAAAGCTTTGGGAAAGTTTTCGGCATTGTCTTTAGCACATTGATTTAGGACAAAGATGGCCATTGAAGGCGAACAAGTTGCCCCAAAAATCAAGCGAGTGTACTGATATTGCATTATACAATTGTTTTTCGACCAGAGAAACCTAAGTGCTGATTGATCTTCTTGTTTGACAGCAATTTGCATGAACATACTTTCAATATCTGCCAGTATTGCAACTGGATGCTCACGAAAACGTATCAGTATGCCAAGTAAGCTGTTCAAGAGATCTGGTCCTGTTAGGAGGTTGCTGTTCAATGACTGTCCTCGATACTTTGAAGCGGCATTTGCCACCCGTCGAATTTTTCCCGGTTTGTTCGGATTTTGAACAGGATGATGAGGAAGGTACATATTTTCTCAGGTTCAGGTTCTGCCATTTCGACTGGTTTTATGTAATTTTTGATTAAGTCTGTTGAAAGCGTTTGATCGTATTTTTCTTTCAGCGTTGGATTATTACCTAGTCTTTTCTCCAAGCACTTCAGCTGATTAAGAGCACAGTAAAAATTGTTCTCCAAAAGGCAAGGCGTTTTCCAGGGAAAACCAATTTCATATCGCTCAGAGTTATGTCGGATAGTTTTCCGAAAAACTTTTAAGGCATCATTGTCTTCATCTGAAAGAACAGAACAATTTTGTGGGGTTCCTTCACTTTCAATTTTCCAGAATTGCTCAACTAATTCGCTTAGACGTGGTTCTTCCGTCTGCTGTCTTGAGACATGATAAATGAATTGTTTGGTTGTTGTTGAATGATGGTTAAATGTCGATTCTGAACGATTGAGAGAAGTTTCATACTCCCCAGCTAATGTCCATCCGAGTTTTGTTTTCACACCAAACGGTTGATTTATGTTTCCGGGTATTACTTCGATTGGATGAGTGTAAGCGAAAGTGTTTACACCTAGGAGGGCTCCTATTTTGCCACCAGCAACCTGAGGGAAATGTATGTGGCGGAGATTATTAAATGTGTCACATAACTGATTCAACTCAAATATGTTGGCTGGTGTGACGTTCATTGCTGGCGTGCTGTATGCACGAGATATCTCAAAGCTTTGTCTCAATGATTTATATGGAGTGATAATAACTGGCGCTGTTATCTTTGAGAGTGGCATTTCGTTCTGGGTATTCACATATTGGGGTGTAGTAGATGTTTGCGCTTCGCAAGGAAGTGCTAAGAAGTTTGTTATGGTGTCAAGCAAGAATGTGAACTGGCTGCCATGATCTATGAGTGCATACGTATCAAAGGCTTTGTTGCCATTGACAAAAGACACCGGCATCAACTGTAGTTGCTCAAGCCAGTCTCTCGGAGGAGACAGCGTTTTATTTACGCAGAAGCTTTGATTATTTGAAGGAGAATCGAGGTTACTCCTCTGAGTATTTGGCTCTTTCGTTTTACCAAAAAATTGTCCATAGCGACACTGTTGTTGTTTATTTTGGCTGGGTGGCACTTCATTTGATGAATGCTGTGTAGGACTAAATGGGGCAGATCCTGTGGAGAATGCTGCTGGCGGTCGTTTCACTTGTTTTGAAGGCTCGTGTAGAGTAGAATGATGTCGGCCGTTGCAGGACTGGCAGTTCTTTTGCGAAGAACAATTTTGTCTGAGGTGATTATTGCTCAAACAATTCGTGCACAATTTGTTTTTGATAACGATTTTATATCGATCTCGTGGTGATTGCCTTTGGTAGTCGGAACAAGTTGCCAGAAAATGGTTATTATTAAAATGAGGGCAATGTCGGTTGTTTTGCTGTTTTCCGTTAGCTTTCGCGTTGTTTGAGACCGTTACCGAGGATGACAACTCCCTATTAGAAGTGGTTATTTGTGATTTAATTGCAGGCTGCAAAACAGCGTTTGAATTGTCTTTGCCAAATCAGTTTTGGTTATTCATTTAAGATGACGGTTTATAGTGAGCCGTCGGAACACTAAAGTCTTTGACGTAGTCTACGTTGTTTTCTTGTTGTCTAAATGACGTAAAGGTTTGCTCGCGATTGATGGTATCGTAAATTTGAGCATGAAGTTCTAAGAATTGTTGAAAGGAACGAAGTGACGCTGGTTCAGCTGTTGTTGTGAGCCTATGTTTCGTCCATTTCAACAAAATATTGTAAGGCACTTTTTCTTTCGCTTTTTTGAGCAATGTGGAACTCTGAAGGTCTGCCTGGAAGCCAAGGTATTCAAATGTTTGAACTAAGCGCTTTAGAAAATTTGAGAATGCGACAAATGATTTTTTATTGTTTGAATCAGTGGCGTGCCATGACTCGAGTTGATTTATAAAGGCACTCACTACAACACTTGGGTCTCCAAAATGGTTCATCAGTTCATTTAGAGCTGTTTCATAATACGCTGGGTTACAGGAGTACGACTCAAGGATTTGCTTTGCTTTTCCAGACACTGAGTTTTGGAGATACGTGATCCGATGTGTGTCAGTTATACCAGTATTATTATGAACCATAGAAAAGAAATTGTTAATCCATTCATGGTATCGCAGTGGGTTGCCATTGAAGTGCGGCAGTGAGAGTGGGGGTAGTTTGATGGCTTGCTTGTTACTTACAACGTTGTTGGCAATGTTGTTTTTGCCTAGGTTTTCTGGAACTGGTGGTGGCAGACATTGTGGTAATTGAGCAAAATGAGAAGGATTTGTGTTGTTGTTATCATTAAACATTGCAAATGTTGGACCAGACAAGTGAGAAATTCCATTTTTGCAGTTATTGTTGTTGTTATAAATTGTTGTGGCAAGGGGTCTGTGGTTCAATTGTAAATGATCAGCTGTGTACTTTTTGTCTGATTTTGGTAGACCTAGCAACTGGTTCACCGGTGCAGAATTGCAATCATTTATTGTTTTTGTCCTGTACTGTTGTACAAAATGACTTGGTTCGATGTTATTCTCAATCTCATTGCAAACAAAGTGGCTGCCGAGGAGCTGTTGCTGGTGTGAATTCTGCCAAGACTGTGAACTTCCAGCTATCTGATCTTCTGTATTGTGCGCAATGTTCCTCGTTGCGACTGAGTTCA
>NC_134472.1:39484126-39564126 GCF_964194025.1 Convolutriloba macropyga
GGGCGAACGGGTGTTTGGGGGGGGGGGGGGGGTGAGTGTGTCGACCAAATCGAAAACAATTGATCGTTGTGCGAGAAAAATTCAAATTGGTTTCAAGATTTCATGCAAAAGGTCAAAAAAGCTGCAAAATGAGGTAAAGCAAAACAATTTTTTTATTCGTAGGAAAAAACACAACATGACCAGTCCTGAATTGCAAATCAAAGCATTGAACAGACAGAAGACAGTAACATCAGCCTCCTTAAAAGAGCAGTCTTCGATAATGAAGAATTTATAAAACAAGAGGTAAGCGAAAGTAAACAGAACAATGCAAAAATCTGAAAACAAATATTCACTAAACTTTCAGAAACATACGGTAATCAAAGTTATTATGTCCAACAAAATCAACTTCGAAAGACCTTTATACAATGAGAGTTTACAGAAAAAACGCAAACTTAGAAAATCACGGACAAAGTAAAGAACACACATTTCGAAAAACTTTTAACGATTTCGTTAAAAACCGGTGACATCCAAGTCATTGAAGCATGCGAAGAAAACCTGACTTCCAGCTTCTCTCCCCACACTGTCTATAGATTGAAAAGCTTATGACATCAATAATTAAAAAAGTAGGCCAAGGAAGAAATGCAGACAATGAAAAAATAAAAAAACGGTTATAATAAAAAGTGTTATTAATGTCAATATTAGCAGTAACTGAAACACTTAAATGAGATTAACTATGCCTAATTAGAGGACAAATGAGAATTAATTTTAATGACTATGCAACAGAACAAGAACAGTTAGGAAAAACGAGCCAAATCCAAAAATCACGTCGTGAAAATTGTTAGTTTTCAATTAACCACTAAAAAGATTCAATCATTAGAGAATCTAAAGACATATTAATGAATTAAAAACCTAACCAAATGACCAATGGGATATATTACCTATGACACGAAAAGACGGAATTAAATGAAGTGGCAAAAAAATGAAAACAATAAATTTATCAAATTTTAGCTCACAAAAGAACTACTTAGAGCGTTCCATAATGAGGATAAATTAAAGAATGATAAAAGATCAGCAAGAGGAAAAATCCAAAAAATGATTCAAATTTTTCAATGGTCAAACTTGTTATAAACTTTCAATCTCTATTCACATCATTCAAAATTAACTTGAATGAACATCCATAGAGCCATTGAGATCCCTCATTCATGAAAATAAATAACAAAAACAAAGACTACAAAAACGTGCAATAACCAACAAATCTGTTAAGTCTTGAAAAGCATCAGTTGTCTTTTGGTGGGACTTAAACAACTGCAACTGTGCATTATTAGAACACACGTATCACTTTTCCCCCTTTCAAAAGTATTAGTACCGAAAAGAGAGGGAACAGCAAAAACAAGCCAAATTGCTTCCCTTAAAAATTGCCATGGAAACCAAAACAGCTGTTTAAACACCTTTTTCACAATTGACATTTAAGCAGTTAGAAACAATGCGACGCCTTATAACTACCCGCTTTTCGCTCCTCTTACTACTCCAGCGTAACTGAAATCACTTCTCATTGACATGAAATGGTCAAAAAAGTGAAGATCTTTAAAAAAGACAGCAAACCACAATGCAAATTTCTTATTAGCAAATTATGAGCCCCGTCCTTAATGATATTAAATAAACATAACCCACTGAGGTCGGGCGAATTGCTCTCAAACGATCGGAAAGCGGTTGTCTTCTGCAATAGTAATAGCCAGCTGGGGCTTCAGGATTTGGGGGGGGGGTGTTGTGGTGGGGTTGAGCGGAGTGGAGGGGGGGTGTCAAGTATTGGAGGGGGGGGGGGGGGGGGGAAGGGGGACAGGACGAGAGGGGGCTAACGGGTGTTTGGGGGGGGGGGGTGAGTGTGTCGACCAAATCGAAAACAATTGATCGTTGTGCGAGCAGTCTTCGATAATGAAGAATTTATAAAACAAGAGGTAAGCAAAAGTAAACAGAACAATGCAAAAATCTAAAAACAAATATTCACTTAACTTTCAGAAACATACGGTAATCAAAGTTATTATGTCCAACAAAATCAACTTCGAAAGACCTTTATAAAATGAGAGTTTACAGAAAAAACGCAAACTTAGAAAATCACGGACAAAGTAAAGAACACACATTTCGAAAAAAACTTTTAACGATTTCGTTAAAAACCGGTGACATCCAAGTCATTGAAGCATGCGAAGAAAACCTGACTTCTACAGCTTCTCTCCCACACTGTCTATAGATTGAAAGCTTATGACATCTATAATTAAAAAAGTAGGCCAAGGAAGAAAATGCAGACCAATGAAAAAATAAAAAATGGAAGTGTTATTAATGTCAATATTAGCAGTAACTGAAACACTTAAATGAGATTAATTATGCCTAATTAGAGGACAAATGAGAATTATTTTTAATGACTATGCAACAGAACAAGAACAGTTACGAAAAACGAGCCAAATCCAAAAATCACGTCGTGAAAATTGTTAGTTTTCAATTAACCATTAAAAAGATTCAATCAATAGAGAATCTAAAGACATATTAATTAATTGAAAAAAAACCTAGCCAAATGGCCAATGGGATATATTACCTATGACACGAAAAGACAGAATTAAATGAAGTGGCAAAAAATGAAAATAAATTTATCAAATTTTAGCTCACAAAAGAACTACTTAGAGCGTTCCATAATGAGGATAAGTTAAAGAATAAAAGATCAGCAAGAGGAAAAATCAAAAAAATGGTTAAACTTTTTCAATGGTCAAATTTGTTAAAAACGTTCAATCTCTATTCACATCATTCAAAATTAACTTGAATGAACATCCATAGAGCCATTGAGATCCCTCATTCATGAAAATAAATAACAAAAACAAAGACTACAAAAACGTGCAATAACCAACAAATCTGTTAAGTCTTGAAAAGCAT
Source organism: Convolutriloba macropyga (assembly GCF_964194025.1). Classification (NCBI taxonomy): domain Eukaryota; kingdom Metazoa; phylum Xenacoelomorpha; order Acoela; family Convolutidae; genus Convolutriloba; species Convolutriloba macropyga. The sequence continues at coordinate 39,487,025 of NC_134472.1, forward strand.
CAGTTGTCTTTTGGTGGGGCTTAAACAACTGCAACTGTGCATTATTAGAACACACGTATCACCTTTCCCCCTTTCAAAAGTATTAGTACCGAAAAGAGAGAGGGAACAGCAAAAACAAGCCAAATTGCTTCCCTTAAAAATTGCCATGGAAACCAAAACAGCTGTTTAAACACATTTTTCACAATTGAGATTTAAGCAGTTAGAAACAATGCGACGCCTTATAACTACCCGCTTTTCGCTCCTCTTACTACTCCAGCGTAACTGAAATCATTTCTCATTGACATGAAATGGTCAAAAAAAGTGAAGAGATCTTTAAGACAGCAAACCACAATGCAAATTTCTTATTAGCAAATTATGAGCCCCGTCCTTGATGATATTAAATAAACATAACCCACTGAGGTCGGGCGAATTACTCTCAAACGATCGGAAAGCGGTTGGCTTTGTCAGTAGCTAGCCACGGTTTAGTGAGGCTAGCTGTAGCTTTAAGGGCCATGAGGCGAGCGCAGCGGGGTGGTGGTGGGGGGTTGCATTGGGGGGCTGATGGGCTAGCAGTGGGGTGTGTTAAGCTGCACGGGGCTCTTACGGCATGAACGATAAGCAGGGGTGATTGGTGCAGGGGGAGGTACTTGGGGGGGGGGGGTTGGGGGAGGGCACTGATATGAGGGAAGGAGGTGTTGCGAGGGGCAACCTCTATGAACCGCACTTAACGCCATGTGTAAGTCTCCAAAACAGTTTCTGTAAATCGCATACTCGGAGACTAGTGAGATGAAAGGCTCTAAAAGCACTTAATGCCCTCTGGGCGCTACATTTTTATACCAATTTTGAGAACGAACAGTCAAACGAAAAATCGGTCAAGCGAAAAATCGCAATAAAAGACCAACAGGACAAACATAGCCGACAGGTTGCCGGAAAATAGCCGCGATAGATTCTGCTGTCCTCTATTTTGGTTGAAAGGTTAGCAAATTGTGATCAGTAGAGATTCCCATTCGAAAAATTGAAAAAAAGCAGAGCCTTTTGCACTTTTTGCAAGGAACAAAATTGGATAAAAAAAAGAAGTTACAGACCTCAGTGCACTAAAACTATTCTGAAGGTTAAGTTAATAACGGAAAAATTTTCTAAGAACTTCGAGGACTGCCAGGTTAGAAGAACCACGAATAAAGTTGTATTCTTCGAAGAAACATCAAAATTAATAGCACCAAAATTCTAAGAAGAACAGCAAAATCAATTGAACCTAGTAGCTATAACTTGGATAAAAACTTGAACCGAAAAGATGAATTTATTACATATTTAGTGCCAACAGATACGAAGAACCAAATACCGCTAATTTGACAGCAATGTTTATAGTAGAAGAGCATCAGAAGAACATAATTGCTAAAAACTTTGTTCGAGAGCAAGTAATAACTACAAGTACAGCAAAAACTCCCAAAACTCAATGAAAATTAAATTTCAAAAAAACTCGAAAATTCAAAAAAAACATAGCCGACAGATTGCCAGAAAATAGACGCGATAGACGCTTCAGCCATTCCATGGATTTGAAGCAACTAAAAAAGACAGAAAGACTGGCCACCAGTCCTTTAACAGACCATTAGACCTTTTGGGTTAGATCCGGTCTGTCGTTTTTATGAGACATACGCTCTATAAGGAAAAAGCCCTAAGGGAGCATTTTCAAAAATAATATTAGAAACCATAAACTCAAGACTCTAATACTCAAGAATTAGGGGAAATACGTTTGGCAATACTTTGATGCACACTATTGATCTTTAACTAGTAAATTTTCATAAAATTAAAGTTCATTAAGTGATTTCACAAGTAAATTTTTTAAGTGAGGTAAGTTCCCAGTAACTTCACCACTCTAAGTAGCGGCTAAGGGCCTCTAATGAAATTTGATGCCCGCTGAGCTTTACCTGTTCATCCCGTTTCGAAAGCTCAAAATCATGAAAAGTCATCAAAGTCATGAAAGCCAGGGTAAGACAAAACAAAAATCTGTTAAGACGATTAAAAAAAAAATTAGGAGCGCAATAGTAGCCGCCTGGAATTGAGGACGCGGCTATTAAACATAAACCGACTAATGTCGGAAGAATTGCTCTCGAACGACAGTCGAGACAATTTAATTCAGGGGGCTGTAGCCTAGATGAATTTTTCTTTATGGGTGCAAAAATATTTGACCTCTCCCTCACCAGAAGCACTGCCTATTTGGCTATCAGGCCCTTTTTGCAATGCTGAAATATTTTATTTTAGCGACAAGCTTTACTTCGGATTGAGAACGATAGAGATCACTCAAAATGAAGAACCAAAGCGTGAAAGTCACAAAAGTGGAAAACGTTGAAGAAAAGCGCAAAAACGGCCGAGCAAAAAGTTTACATAAAGCCAACAAGTTTACAATAAATGATACGAACTTCGTTCAAGAGTAATTAAATAGGTTCAATTATGCCTCATTAGCAGTCAATGAGCTGGCATTAATGATAATAAGTGTTAAGAAAACAGAAAAATAAACAACATAGCTGACAGATTGCCAGAAAATAGCCGCAATAGATTCATAGATCTGCAGTTTTAAAAAACAGTAAAATAGACAGACAAAAAATTCGTTTTTTCATTGAAGGCTGATCTGTTATATTTTGATTAAGAATCTGTGTAAGTTATTGCTGCCTCTAATAGCTGCTCTCAAAAAACCTTCATTTAGAGTGACACACACACCCATTTGACCTTATCTCTTTGAATCAAAGTAAATAAGTCAATTTCAAAGTGACAAAATCATTTTTGAGAGTGAGGTAAGTCAAGTGTGACCAAAAATTTAATCACGCGAATGAACAACAAACTCGTTCAACTCAGAGCGAAAAATGACGTCACGCACGCAATTCAGTTGAAATTGCATGAACTAATGAACAAAAAGCTGATTTGAAGTGGTTGTGACGTCATATGGTCGTAACAAAAATTGCGACGAAGAAATAAAAAAAACATAGCCGGCAGATTGCCGGAATAGCTGCGAAAGAATAGACCTGCGTTCCATATGATAGAGATAGAAACAGATAGATCAAAATTGAAAAAAATCTATGCCGCCCAAAACATTCAGCGGTAAATTCATAAAGCTTGTTAAAATTCATTCCGCAGAAGCCTCTTATTAGGGACCTTTAATGCACATATGAGTTCCTTTGACCTTAAACAAATTCAAATTAAACTTAAGTTTTAAAGTGCAAAAGTGAGTGAAGTATTGAGTGAAGTAAGTCACGTATGATCAAAATCTAATCACGCAAATAACCTAAAAACTTTTGCTTAAGCGAGTGAGAAATCACGTCACGCGCGCAAATGCCGTCAGTGAGAGGAAGGAGTCATTCAGAAAATTTGACTTTTTCAGCTTTGCTGAGTGAACAAATGTAAAACGAAAAAAAGAGCGTCAGACGACGAAACAAAAAACTTAGCTGGACAAGTCCTGACGTACAATTCAAAGAATTTTCATTGACTAAACAATAAACGACTTATAACGGACTATGAGTGAAATGGGAAAACCATTTCTAAAAAAATTAGATACAAAAATTAGAAAAAAAAACAAAAATCGGTGTCAAAATGCCGCATGTGAACAAAAAATAAATAGTGAGAAATAAAAATTTGGTTCAGACAAAAAACTAGAATGAGCTATTAATGAATTGGGAAAACCATTTAGGAAAAAAAACCCGATCCAAAAAATAAAAAAACAGTAAAAATCAACGTAAAATTGCCGCATGTGAACAAAAAACCACTAGCGAGAAAGCGAATTTTTGTCCAAACACCGTTTTCTCACTACTTTAAAATAAGAGCGAAAAAAATTCACGCCGCAAAACCACTCGCTTTTTCGCTCCCTTTCCTGTTTCGGCGTGACCAAAATCACTACTCGAATTTGACTTCAAAAATCATGAACATACCCGGCAGATTGCCGGAAAATAGCCGCCATTGATTCCAATAAGCATGATTGGGATTGAACGAATAGAATATATTGAAAAAAAAGATTTTTTGTACAAAAATATTTTTTAAGTCCGATTTATTTTGATGGCATTTCGTAGTTGAACATACTTCTGTTTCTTAGAGAGAGGCTACAGGGGCTACTATCAATAACAATAAGCATTAGAGATGGTAAATAAGACTTATAGGAACGACGTTCAAATAGCGGGCATTAAAATTGGGCTTTATGGGTTTATCCCGTTTCTATTTCTGACTTCAATTTTTATACTGACTCTGTTCATTTTGAATTGCTTTGGCTGAGCAGCTGATGTTCAAATTCACTTTTAGCAGAATGAGAGAAGAGAGAAACTAGCCTAGAGAAGTCAAAAAGATTTCACGCAAAATGTCGAAAAAGCGGCAAAATGGTAAAGCGAAAAAAAGTTTGACGAAGTAAAAATACGAAGTAAAAAAAATACGAGCGCAATAATAGCCGGCTGAGAAGATGAGGGCGGCTATTAAAAATGTGTGAACAGATCTTAAAAAAAAGACAGCGCCCCAATACAATTCAAATTCTTTGAATTGTAAAAAAAACCAAGAGCACCGCAATATAGCTTCGTTCAGCTTACAGCTTCGCAGCTATAAAAAAACATACCCGGCAGATTGCCGGAAAATAGCCGCCGTTGATTCCAATAAGCATGATTCGGATTGACAGAATAGAAGATTTTGAAAAAAAAAAGATTTTTGTACAAAAACATTTTTTAAGTCCGATTTAATTTGATGGCATTTCGTAGTTGAACATAACGTACTTCTGTTTCTTAGAGAGAGGCTACAGGGGCTACTATCAATACAAATAAGCATTAGAGATGGTAACTAAGACTTATAGGAACGATGTTCAAATAGCGGGCATCTAAAATTGGTCTTTATGGGTTTATCCCGTTTCTATTTCTGACTTCAATTTTTTATACTGACTTTGTTCATTTTGAATTGCTTTGCTGAGCAACTAATGCTCAAAATCACTTTTAGCAGAATGAGAGAAGAGAGAAACTAGCCTACAGAAGTCAAAAAGATTTCACGCAAAAAGTTGAAAAAGCGGCAAAATGAGGTAAAGCGAAACATTTTTTTATTCGACGAAGTAAAAAAAAAAATAGGAGCGCTATAATAGCCGGCTGAGAAGATGAGGCGGCTATTAACAAGAGAAGGCCAATAATAGCCCAGCTATCGCTGTGCGGCCATTAAAATGAGAGCGCCTAAATAATAGCCATTTGAGAGGCTTACGGCGGCTATTAATAATTGATACGAACTTCGTTTGAGAGCAATTAAAATAGGGCAAAAATCTAACATTCACTATGTTATGACAAATAATGTCAAAAACAAAAATTCATTAGCTGCCAGTTGACGACTTCAAGCAATTAATAGACGCAATTAGAACACATATGTATCACATTAATGGCACTGAAGAGAAAAAACACTAAAATCAAATTGCCGCTCGTGAAACGAATTCGCTTTCAAATTTCAGATACAAATTTCTAAATCGACATTAAAGGTAATTTGACCGAAAAAAATCAAGTTTCAAGACTAATAGCTTTTTGACTACTATCACTACTCAAGCGTGATTAGAATAACCAGTCCAATTTGCTTTCTCACTGAAGAAAAAGTAAAAGTGTGAACAGGTCTTTCAAAAGATATTGCACCAATACAATCCAAATACTTTGGCCTGTAATAGGAGCGCTATAATAGCCGGCTAAGGTGAGGGCGGTATTGATAAATGCTAAACTTTGTTCGAGAGCAATTAATTACGAATCAAGAAAGAAACATTGACGCACCCTCTGACGTTGTATGGTGGTGGCACATCATTGGCTGTGGCGTCCATCTTGGCAATAGTAACTCCTGCTTCATCCTTCAACTTCTCGCCCAGTTCATCGTACTTAGGCGCTAGGCTCTTGCAGTGTCCGCACCACGGAGCATAAAACTCTATCAGCACATCCTTCTCTGGATCATTCACAATAGAATCAAACGTCTTGGCTGTCACAACCTAAAAGTGTGCCATTTTTATACGCTGTAAATCATCAAAAAAAATCATGTCGGACGAGATGCTTTTAAGTGCAGAACGGCTTCAGAATTAACTCTTTTGTGGCGTTCTTCTGTTTTGACATTCCGATAGTTCACGATCACACCAAAGCGCTAGTTTAAGTGCTACAAAATTTGTTTAAACATCGCCGGTAGAGTTCCGTTTAATAGTCACGAAACAAACTTCATGTTTGTAGTTCAGGACAGTGGAGGAAATGTTTTACAGAACTTTGAATTTTTTCTACAAAATTACATGCCATGGCTGAGAATCAATAGACGGACATAAAGTGTGAGGGTGATCAAACTCTAAGAACCACCCTTCACACCATGAATTTATCTCTTAGACAGTTTCGGTGAAATGAATCACATACTTAGAGACTAGTTACCTGTAAGGCTCTAAGAGAACTTACAGCCCTTCGAGGACAAAAAGTCAAATGGTCAGACGAAAAATCGATCAGATGAAGAGTTGGTATTAAGGAATATCGCGTAAAATACGTGCAGGACTTCGCTTGAGAGCAATTCAAAAGACGCACTGAATTAATTCCGTTAAAAAGCATCTGAAAATGGTACCTTTAAAAAGATCAAATAAAGTTACGAGGTTGAGCTTAGAAAATGAACCGACAAAGGTCAAAAAATTGCTCTCGAATGACAGGCGACTCGAATGAAAGTCGAATAACAGACGGCGCAATTTATTTCAGGGGCTGTAGCCTAGATAAATTTTTCCTTATACCAAAAAATTTGCCGAAGGTAGGACTCGAACCCCAACTCCTGAGTACGATTTCTTCACCAAAACGGAGGTAGTAACCACTCGGTTACCAGGGCCTTGTCATTTACTCTCTAACAATCGGTTTTGTTTGGACATCAAACTTTATTTCGAAGAGAGCAATTGAAACCACTCAAAACTCAGGAAGTGCATGAAAAAGTCAAGATTATTCTAGACCGACTAATGTCGGAAGAATTGCTCTCGAACGACAGGCGGGTGGAAAAACTTTTGACCCCACAGGGATTCGACCCATTGCCCTCCCGCCTCATAACCATTTGCACTACCGACTGTGCTGTTTGGCCCTAATATTTGCTTTGCTGCAACCGATTTTATATTAACAACAAGCTTTACATCCGAGAGACCAATGGAGATCACTCAAAAATGAAGAACGAAAGCATGAAAAAGTAACTTGAGAAGTCAAAGAATGTTCTAGAAGAAAAGCGCAAAATGGTCAAGCGAAAAATTTGCATAAAAAAGACCAACAAGTTTACAATAATTGCTATGAACTTCGTTCAAGAGCAATTAACCACTCAAAAATCAAGAAGTGCATGAAAAACTCATTATTCTAGAAGAAAAGCGCAAAATTGTCAAGCAAAAATTTTGCATAAAAAACATAGCCGGTAGAATACCAGAAACGACTCGAAGAGTCGTGCAATAAAAAGTCCTCTCTAACTCTACCTATTTTAGAAATATGAAAATAGAAATAAAACATACCCGGCAGATTGCCGGAAAATAGCCGCCGTTGATTCCAATAAGCATGATTGGGATTGAAATAACAGAAGATATTGAAAAAAAAAGAATTTTGTACAAAAACATTTTTTTAAGTCCGATTTATTTTGATGGCATTTCGTAGTTGAACATACTTCTGTTTCTTAGAGAGAGGCTACAGGGGCTACTATCAATAACAATAAGCATTAGAGATGGTAAATAAGACTTATAGGAACGACGTTCAAATAGCGGGCATCTAAAATTGGGCTTTATGGGTTTATCCCGTTTCTATTTCTGACTTCAATTTTTATACTGACTCTGTTCATTTTGAATTGCTTTGGCTGAGCAGCTGATGTTCAAATTCACTTTTAACAGAATGAGAGAAGAGAGAAACTAGCCTAGAGAAGTCAAAAAGATTTCACGCAAAATGTTGAAAAGGCGGCAAAATGAGGTAAAGCGAAACATTTTTTTATTCGACGAAGTAAAATAGGAGCGCTATAATAGCCGGCTGAGAAGATGAGGGCGGCTATTAAAAAGCAATATAGTGTGACAAAATCAATTTTGGGTAAGAAATGAGGGTAGGTAGGCTGGTGTGGTTTGGTAGATGGTGAGTGTAGTTGGGGGGGGGGGTGGGTTAGGTGTGGGGGAGGGGAGTAGTTTAGATAGGTTGGAGGGATTTATATGGGACCAAAAATTCTCGAAATGAGCTTTTAACCTTGAATATTATCATCAGTTCCTAATTACTATCGATTAAAAACTCAGCTTGCTTGCAAACGAACGAAAACAGAATTCAACGTTCTAAAATAAGTTAGTGTCCGAAAAGTCATCTCAAGTCATGACTTTAGATAAATAAAAGACCTGTAGAATCTCAATACTCCTCTTCGAATCGTAAAAAAAGACGTTAACAATAATTGCTTCTCAATCGACAACAATCAAACATTGCTCCATATCCTTATTCTGAGAAAAATGACGTACTTGACGTTTTCTCTTAGTGGTAGAAAACATCATTGATAGCTGTAGGGTTACGTTGAAAGCAAATCCAATCATGAGGGCGCTTTCGCTCTATGCAGTTAGTTTAGCAATCTATTTTTATAATTTCATTTTTATTGGGTATTGTCTAAGTAATTCATCTTGCTTGCAGCATGAAAGTTACAGTTGAAGGAATGAATATTTTGCAAAATAGCAATGAACATATAGCAAACTAAATTGAATGCTAAAATTGCTCAAGCTGTGCAACAACCACACAAATATCACTTTCTCAGTCGAAATTTTGTTTTAATCTACGCAAACAATATGTTGATACTCGCCAGATGATACGTCCCTTTTTCTTGATGACATTACGCTGCATACTAATTTACGCCACATTTGCATTCGATTTTCGCAGTATGACACATTTTAACGGCTAAATAGGAATCATTTATGGCACTTGAACACTATAGCTTGTTCTGATAAAACAAAATATGACTCAGTACGTTTTGCTTTGAATTAAATGTTAAAACCGGTCAACAGCTGCTTAAGATGAAGACTTGTCATATAATACTTAAAACGTTTCCTGTTTTGCAAATATTTATGCTTCAACAGATGTCTTTAAGAGGACGTTTTAAATAGGATTTGCAATTGCCAAGTGAATTCTGAATTACATTCTTTCAACACTCTCAACAGTGGTCTGACTTCCTTCATAGAATGATGACACGTTCGACTGATTCATGGATTTATAGCTAACTTTACCTTAACAGGTGCAGAGTTATCTTCAGGAGGTTCTTCTGACTTCATGTAAGGCTCCAATTTCTCATCTAGGTACTCCTGTACAAATTTCTCCAAAGCATCCATGCTGAATGTGGTGGCTGGGTCCATTCTAAACTTCTGCCCCTTCTCGCTCCACACGACAACATTGACGTCTTCACTCCCCGTCTCAATGCCCATCTCACTCAACTCTCCTCCAAAGTCCTCTTTGGATGCAACAGCAAATGTCATTTTGCTCTCAAATTTTTTGGCAACCTTCATCACTCTAAATAAAAGCAATACTTACTGACCCAACTTGAAAACGGTTATAAAATGCCAAGTTATGTTCCCTGTTGTGCGAGTTGAATAGTAAAAATTCAGTTTTGATCAAGCTATTCTAACATTTATTATGCATATTCTAACATTTTCTTCCAAAGTAGACAACAATTTCGAACCGTTATTTTTTCTCTAACTTAATATTGAAGTTTGATCTAACAACGCGGCCGATAATTTTATTTGCAGAACACAATTTGGTTAACACTATTTTGAACAGCTTCCATTTAACAGCGACCAAACTAAGAAACATTTGTCTTCAAGATCCAAACAGTTCAAGGCGTGCTTAATTAACGTAGTGAAAAAAATTCATGTTTGCCCTTAAGATAATATAGCTAGCAGATATGCAGAAAATTGCTGCGATAACTTCATAGATGAGTACTCTCAAACCAAAGCCGGCAGATTACCGGAAAACAGCTGCCATTGGCACCCTTTGGGACTATGGGGATAGAAACAACAAATGATAATTGACAGGCTTTTTTCTAAGTGTCGAGAAGTGTTCTAAATTTGTTTGCAGTTTAAGTTAATTACACAGCTATATCAAATTCGGCTTCTAAACTGAAGTCTATTCAACTAGAAATCGCTCTAATACCCTTTGATAACCATGGAACTAAAAACTTATGACCAGGCTTTAGCAGTTTGTCCGTTTTTTTACTCCTTCTCGACTTTGTCCGGATACACCATATTGCGTAATCCACTAAATGGACTTAAAATCCATTCAATAGAAACAGTGAGTGAGATAAGTCAGAAACAAGTCCTGAATTACAATCCAAAGAATTGAATTAACCAATGACATGAACATCAACGTATTGCCAGCAACATCAAACTTTGTCAGTCAACAAACCAAATGACTTTTTAAATGCACATAAGTCGACAAAAAAATCTAAGCACAATTCAAGCTAAATAATTTTCCTCCATTGTAGTGAAAATCATCGAAGAAAACAAAAACATAGCCGACAGATTGCCGGAATTGCTGCGAAAGAATAGACCTGCGTGCCATTTAATAGAGATAGAAACAGATAGATCTAAATTGAAAATCGACGCCGCTCAAAAAACTAGGTAAAAAACATTCAGCGATAAAAGCTTGTTAAAATTCACTCCGCAGAAGCCTCTAATTAGGGACCTTTACTGCACATATGAGTTCCTTTGACCTTGAACAAATTCAAATTAAACTAAGTTTTAAAGTGGAAAAGTCATTTTATTGAGTGAGGTAAGTCACGTATGATCAAAATTTAATCACGCAAATAACCTAAAAACTTTTTCTAAAGCGAGTGAGAAATGACGTCACGCGCGCAAATGCCGTTAGTGAGAGGAAGAACTCAGAAAATTTGACTTTCAACTTTGCTGTGTGAACAAATGTAAAACGAGAAAAGAGCGTCAGACAACGAAACAAAAAAACATAGCAGGACAAGTCCTGACGTACAATTCAAAGAATTTTCACTGACTAAACAAAAAAACCAGACCTAGAATGGACTATAAGTGAATTGAGAAAACCATTTTCAAAAAATCAGATAAAAATAAGAAAAAAACAGAAAATCAAAGTCTAAATGCCGCATGTGAGCAAACAGCTAGCACGAAATGAAAATTTAATTCCAACAAAAAACTAGGCCTAGAATGAGCTGTGAATGGATTGGGAAAACCATTTAGAAAAAAATCCGATCCAAAAAATCGAAAGAACAGTAAAAATCAGAGTGAAACTGCCGCAAGTGAACAAAAAACCACTACCGAGAAACCGAATTTTGGTTCAAACACCGTTTTCTCACTCTACCTTAAAAATAGAGCGAAAAAAATTCACACCGCAAAATCACTCGCTTTTTCGCTCCATTTCCTGTTTCGGCGTGATCAAAACCACTACTCCAATTTGACTTAAAAAATGATGAAAATGTGTGAACAGATCTTAAAAAAAGACAGCGCCCCAATACAATTCAAATTTTTGAATTGTAAAAAACCAAGAGCATCGCAATATAGCTTCGCTCAGCTTACAGCTTCGCAGCAATAAAATAACATACCCGGCAGATTGCCGGAAAATAGCCGCCGTTGATTCCAATAAGCATGATTGGGATTGAAAGAATAGAAGATAATGAAAAAAGATTTTTGTACAAAAACATTTTTTAAGTCCAATTTAATTTGATGGCATTTCGTAGTTGAACATAACGTACTTCTGTTTCTTAGAGAGAGGCTACAGGGGCTACTATCAATACCAATAATACCCGGCAGATTGCCGGAAAATAGCCGCCGTTGATTCCAATAAGCATGATTGGGATTGAAATAACAGAAGATATTGAAAAAAAAAAGATTTTTGTACAAAAACATTTTTAAGTCCGATTTATTTTGGTGGCATTTCGTAGTTGAACATACTTCTATTTCTTAGAGAGAGGCTACTATCAATAACAATAAGCATTAGAGATGGTAAATAAGACTTATAGGAACGACGTTCAAATAGTGGGCATCTAAAAATGGGCTTTATGGGTTTATCCCGTTTCTATTTCTGACATCCATTTTTGTACTATCTCTGTTCATTTTGAATTGCTTTGCTGAGCAACTGATGTTCAAAATCACTTTTAGCAGAATGAGAGAAGAGAGAAACTAGCCTAGAGAAGTCAAAAAGATTTCACGCAAAATATTGAAAAGGCGGCAAAATGAGGTAAAGCGAAACATTTTTTTATTCGACGAAGTATAAAAAAATAGGAGCGCTATAATAGCCGGCTGAGAAGATGAGGGCGGCTATTAATTAGCATTAGAGATGGTAACTAAGACTTATAGGAACGACGTTCAAATAGCGGGCATCTAAAATTGGGCTTCATGGGTTTATCCCGTTTCTACTTCTGAATTCAATTTTTTATACTGACTCTGTTCATTTTAAATTGCTTTGCTGAGCAACTGATGTTCAAATTCACTTTTAGCAGAATGAGAGAAGAGAGAAAATAGCCTAGAGAAGTCAAAAAGATATCACGCAAAATGTTGAAAAAGCGGCAAAATGAGGTAAACCGAAATACTTTTTTATAAGAATAGAAGATAATGAAAAAAGAATTTTTTGTACAAAAACATTTTTTTAAGTCCGATTTAATTTGATGGCATTTCGTAGTTGAACATAACGTACTTCTGTTTCTTAGAGAGAGGCTACAGGGGCTACTATCAATACCAATAATACCCGGCAGATTGCCGGAAAATAGCCGCCGTTGATTCCAATAAGCATGATTGGGATTGAAATAACAGAAGATATTGAAAAAAAAAGATTTTTGTACAAAAACATTTTTAAGTCCGATTTATTTTGGTGGCATTTCGTAGTTGAACATACTTCTATTTCTTAGAGAGAGGCTACTATCAATAACAATAAGCATTAGAGATGGTAAATAAGACTTATAGGAACGACGTTCAAATAGTGGGCATCTAAAAATGGGCTTTATGGGTTTATCCCGTTTCTATTTCTGACATCCATTTTTGTACTATCTCTGTTCATTTTGAATTGCTTTGCTGAGCAACTGATGTTCAAAATCACTTTTAGCAGAATGAGAGAAGAGAGAAACTAGCCTAGAGAAGTCAAAAAGATTTCACGCAAAATATTGAAAAGGCGGCAAAATGAGGTAAAGCGAAACATTTTTTTATTCGACGAAGTATAAAAAAATAGGAGCGCTATAATAGCCGGCTGAGAAGATGAGGGCGGCTATTAATTAGCATTAGAGATGGTAACTAAGACTTATAGGAACGACGTTCAAATAGCGCGCATCTAAAATTGGGCTTTATGGGTTTATCGCGTTTCTACTTCTGAATTCAATTTTTTATACTGACTCTGTTCATTTTAAATTGCTTTGCTGAGCAACTGATGTTCAAATTCACTTTTAGCAGAATGAGAGAAGAGAGAAACTAGCCTAGAGAAGTCAAAAAGATATCACGCAAAATGTTGAAAAAGCGGCAAAATGAGGTAAACCGAAATACTTTTTTATTCGACGAAGTAAAAAAATTAGGAGCGCTATAATAGCCGGCTGAGAAGATGAGGGCGGCTATTGAACATCACATAACTAATGACACCACACACCTTTAGAATACGTGCACCATACAACATTGAAACGTAAAAAGCAGAGAAACCAAACCGACTAATGTCGGAAGAATTGCTCTCGAACGACAGGCGGGTGGAAACAGAGTAGATCACACCGGGATTCGAACCATAGACTTCCCGCTTCCATACCAGAAGCACTGCCCACTGTGCTATCAGTCCCTGATTGTTGCCTTGCTGCAATCGTTTTTATTTAGGCAACAAGCTTTACTTCGGAGTGAGAATAGAGATCACTCAAAAATGAAAGCGCGAAAAAGTCACTAAAGAAGCCAAAAATAATCTACAAGAAAAGCACAAACACGGTCAAGCAAAAGATTTGCATAAAAAGACCATCACGTTTTGCAATAAACTTCGTTCAAGAGCAATTGATCAAATTAGCAATAATTAGTCAACGTAAAGAAAAACAATACATAAGAAAACTAATAAACACAAATAGCATTCAAAGTTAGACAAAACATCTCTTTTAGTACCATCTGGAAAAAAAGGACAAGAATACCAAACAAAGGCAAGATTCAGAAGCTCACAAAGCAATTTGCATCAAAGTAATCAAAAACAGTGAAAAAACTGATATTACGCCAAAGCAGAAGGCCAATACCTGTTACTATTACTAAGCGACAAGATTATTATTACTAGACTGAGCGGCCAAACCACAAAAAAAACGGGCACACTCCAGAATCCCCCAGTAAGTTGAATACAGATGTTTTCATGACTTTGACACCATCTGTTTCAAATTAATTATTGGGCAATAATGGAGTTCCGCGCTTTTGTTTTGTGGTCTGGCCTCTCAGTCTAGTAACAATCTTGTCGCTTAGTATTACTAACAGTTATTGACCTTCTAGTTTGGCGTAATTTTCAATTTTTAATCCATTCCGCTATTTCTGATGACTGATGCAAATTGCTTTGAAATGTTTTAGTGAACAACTTGTAAGAAGTCCAGCGACTAAGATTCATTTATGCTGGTCCCTCAACCAATGAGATGTGTCATCAACGGAATTAAATGAGAAAACATACCCGACAAATCACCGGAAAATAGCCACCATTGATTCGCATAACCCCGATTGTGATTGGAAGAAAAAATAAACAAGTGATTGACGTAAACATGCGAACTAAATTTGATTTCATTTCGTAGTGAGCCACTCCTTTTTCTTAATGAGCGGATAACATGGCTAGTATACCAATAAGCATTAGATATGGTAAGCATAAGTTATTAACAAATTTTTGAAATTAAACAGCCGCCGTCATCTTGCGCTCCTAATTTTTTTATTTCGTCGAATAAAAATTTGTATCGCTTTACATTAGTTCACAGCTTGTTCAATTTTTTGCATGAAATCGACTCTAGGCTAGTTTAATTGTTCGCTAGCTCTGCTCAAATTGCGTCAGAACAGTCGCTGCTCATCAAAGGAATCTAAAGTGAACAGAATTAACAAAGACGTCAGACGGAAAAAAGAGCGTCAGACAACGAAATTCGAAAACTTCAAAAATTCGAAAGAACAGTAAAAATTATAGTGAAACTGCCGCATGTGAACAAAAAACCACTACCGAGAAACGGAATTTTGGTTCAAACACCTTTTTCTCACTCTACCTTAAATTAGAGCAAAAAAAATTTACACCGCAAAACTACTCGTTTTTTCGCTCCATTTCCTGTTTCGGCGTGACCAAAACCACTACTCCAATTTGACTTAAAAAATCATAAAAATGTGTGAACAGATCTTAAAAAAAAGACAGCGCCCCAATACAATTCAAATTTTTACATTGTAAAAAACCAAGAGCACCGCAATATAGCTTCGCTCAGCTTACAGCTTCGCAGCAATAAAAAACATACCCGGCAGATTGCCGGAAAATAGCCGCCGTTGGTTCCAATAAGCATGATTGGGATTGAAAGAATAGAAGATAATGAAAAAAGAATTTTTTGTACAAAAACATTTTTTTAAGTCCGATTTAATTTGATGGCATTTCGTAGTTGAACATAACGTACTTCTATTTCTTAGAGAGAGGCTACAGGGGCTACTATCAATACCAATAAGCATTAGAGAGAGATAACTAATACTTATAGGAACGACGTTCAAATAGCGAGCATCTAAAATTGGGCTTTATGGGTTTATCCCGTTTCTATTTCTGACTTCAATTTTTATACTGACTCTGTTCATTTTGAATTGCTTTGCTGAGCAACTGATGTTCAAAATCACTTTTAGCAGAATGAGAGAAGAGAGAAACTAGCCTAGAGAAGTCAAAAAGATTTGACGCAAAAAGTTGAAAAGGCTGCAAAATGAGGTAAAGCGA
The DNA here is from genome assembly GCF_964194025.1 of Convolutriloba macropyga. NCBI lineage: Eukaryota > Metazoa > Xenacoelomorpha > Acoela > Convolutidae > Convolutriloba > Convolutriloba macropyga. The sequence goes on from NC_134472.1 coordinate 39,502,864, forward strand.
AACATTTTTTTATTCGACGAAGTATAAAAAAAATAGGAGCGCTATAATAGCCGGCTGAGAAGATGAGGGCGGCTATTAATAAGCATTAGAGATGGTAACTAAGACTTATAGGAACGACGTTCAAATAGCGGGCATCTAAAATTGGGCTTTATGGGTTTATCCCGTTTCTACTTCTGACTTCAATTTTTTATACTGACTCTGTTCATTTTGAATTGCTTTGCTGAGCAAATGATGTTCAAATTCACTTTTAGCAGAATGAGAGAAGAGAGAAACTAGCCTAGAGAAGTCAAAAAGATATCACGCAAATTGTTGAAAAAGCGGCAAAATAAGGTAAAGCGAAATATTTTTTTATTCGACGAAGTAAAAAAAAATAGGAGCGCTATAATAGCCGGCTGAGATGATGAGGGCGGCTATTAAACATCACATAACTAATGACACTACACACGTGTATTGTCCTTTAGAATAAGTGCACCATACAACCTTGAAACGTAAAAAGCAGTGAAACCAAACCGACTAATGTCGGAAAAAAATAGGAGCGCTATAATAGCCGGCTGAGAAGATGAGGGCGGCTATTAATAAGCATTAGAGATGGTAACTAAGACTTATAGGAACGACGTTCAAATAGCGGGCATCTAAAATTGGGCATCTCGAACGACAGGCGGGTGGAAACAGAGTAGATCACACCGAAATTCGAACCATAGACTTCCCGCTCCCATACCAGAAGCACTGCCCACTGTGCTATCAGTCCCTGATTGTTGCCTTGCTGCAATCGTTTTTATTTAGGCAACAAGCTTTACTTCGGAGTGAGAATAGAGACCACTCAAAAATGAAAGCGCGAAAAAGTCACTAAAGAAGCCAAAAATAATCTACCAGAAAAACACAAACACGGTCAAGCGAAAAATTTGCATAAAAAGACCATCACGTTTTGCAATAAACTTCGTTCAAGAGCAATTTATCAAATTAGCAATAATTAGTCAACGTAAAGAAAAACAATACATAAGAAAACTAATAAACACAAATAGCATTCAAAGTTAGACAAAACATCTCTTTTAGTACCATCTGGAAAAAAAGGACAAGAATACCAAACAAAGGCAAGATTCAGAAGCACACAAAGCAATTTGCATCAAAGTAATCAAAAACAGTGAAAAAACTGATATTACGCCAAAGCAGAAGGCCAATACCTGTTACTATTACTAAGCGACAAGATTATTATTACTAGACTGAGCGGCCAAACCACAAAAAAAACGGGCACACTCCAGAATCCCCCAGTAAGTTGAATACAGATGTTTTCATGACTTTGACACCATCTGTTTCAAATTAATTATTGGGCAATAATGGAGTTCCGCGCTTTTGTTTTGTGGTCTGGCCTCTCAGTCTAGTAACAATCTTGTCGCTTAGTATTACTAACAGTTATTGACCTTCTAGTTTGGCGTAATTTTCAATTTTTAATCCATTCCGCTATTTCTGATGACTGATGCAAATTGCTTTGAAATGTTTTAGTGAACAACTTGTAAGAAGTCCAGCGACTAAGATTCATTTATGCTGGTCCCTCAACCAATGAGATGTGTCATCAACGGAATTAAATGAGAAAACATACCCGACAAATCACCGGAAAATAGCCACCATTGATTCGCATAACCCCGATTGTGATTGGAAGAAAAAATAAACAAGTGATTGACGTAAACATGCGAACTAAATTTGATTTCATTTCGTAGTGAGCCACTCCTTTTTCTTAATGAGCGGATAACATGGCTAGTATACCAATAAGCATTAGATATGGTAAGCATAAGTTATTAACAAATTTTTGAAATTAAACAGCCGCCGTCATCTTGCGCTCCTAATTTTTTTATTTCGTCGAATAAAAATTTGTATCGCTTTACATTAGTTCACAGCTTGTTCAATTTTTTGCATGAAATCGACTCTAGGCTAGTTTAATTGTTCGCTAGCTCTGCTCAAATTGCGTTAGAACAGTCGCTGCTCATCAAAGGAATCTAAAGTGAACAGAATTAATATGGACAAACGAAATCAAAAATAGAAAGCAAATAAATAAAGTCAAATTTTAGATGCCCGCTACTTTAAGACTTATAGGAACGAAATCAAAGTAGCGGGTATCTAAAATTTTACTTTATTTATCTGCTTTCTATTTTTGATTTCGTTTGTCGATATTAATTCTGTTCACTTTGGATTCCTTTGATGAGCAGCGACTGTTCTAACGCACTTTGAGCAGAGCCAGCCAACAGTTAAATTAGCCTAGAGTCGATTTCATGCAAAATATTGAACAAGCTGTGAACTAAGATAAAGTGATAAAAAATTTTATTCGACGAAATAAAAAGAAAATTAGGAGCGCAATAATAACCTGTTAGGATGACGGCGGCTATTTAATTTCAAAAATTTGTCAATATCTTTTGAACCAAGAAGCACTGAGGTCAAAAAACACTTTGCCATGAACTGAAACGATTAATTTGATTCACTTAAGCTTCATTATCCACTGATGTGACCTGCCATGAGACTAGCGATAAAACAGAAATAAACATCGAGCGGAACGAGAAATAGAGCGGGCCCGGATCGCCAGGTCGCGGTGGACGGACGAGGGAGTATCTGAACGAAGGTCGCGGGGTGACTGAGGGGGCCGAACAAGATTAAGAACTGCCCTTCGCCATGAAATTGTCTCAAACAGGGGCAGTACTTAGATACTAGTAAGGCGTAAATCGGAAACGGGACCACGGGACTAAATTAATTGCGCCATCATTTGTCTATTCGCTTTTTGTTAATCGCATACTTAGAGATTAGTAGAACTTATCGCATTACATATCATCGAAAAGGAGCAAGACTTCGTTTAGAAATAATAAAAACCGGAATTTACCATATTGGGCAAAATTTTACACAAGCGTGAAGCCATCTTCGCAATTTTAGTGAATCATATCTAGAGACTAGTAACGGTTATAGAGTACTGCTCAGCTCCTTAATGTCCTTGCGCTTTATGTTTATTCTTGTTAAAACAAAGGCACGAAAATTTGTCGATCAGGTACAAAAAATAGGTAGTAAAAATAGAAGGAATAGGTAGTAAAAAGAAGGATTAAAATAATTGGTACGAACTTCTTTTCTGAACAATGTAAAACTAACCTGTTTCTGTAGTAGTTGCTTCCTTTGGGATTTTTTACATAGTCAAGTTGATAATAGACGACAGCCTGAGGTTTTTTGAAGAATTGACCATTATCAGGAGTCAGATGACCAGCCAGACCAGCATAGTTGTCTTTCATGAATGATTGGATTTGAGACGACTTGGCGCTGCTATCATCAAAAACGACAGAACTCTCCTCTAACTTGGTGAACAATCGTTTTGGTCTATAGAGAATGATTTGACCAGCTGTAACAGAGGCCGCTTTGATAACATCTGCATTTGTGGTATGAAAACATTTAAAGCTATCGCGTAATTTTCCAGCAGCCGATTGGAACTCTTTGGCAATTCCCAAATCGTCTGAGAAGAAGCCAATGACGTATACATCGTTGTACTCTTGGGCTTTGTTGAAATCTTCAACTGAGGTCAATTCTTTTGATGATGGACCAGCTCTAGACTTCATATAGCTCACAATTCCCTCTAAATAGAATTGGCATTTTTGCTATTCGAACCAGGAAAAAAATCCTTGCCCTAAATGCTCCCAAACGACAGGTGTCGTGTGAAAAGCGATTTGTGGCATGCTTTAACTGCAGGTTCTAACTTATAAAAAATATATGGTAAGAAATATAGAATGTTGTTAATGGAGTTATCGATGACGCAAAAAGGACCAATTTAAAAACTAGAATGGTAAACTTTTCGAAAATAAAAACTCTTATGTTATTTTGATCATTCACATTAACAGCACTAAATATTTAGGAGTAGTTATTGACCTTGGAAAGAATTAACAATAACAGTAAACAACCTAAAAAAGTGTGTCATTTACAGTGAAGCTAATTCATTTATAAGCAAGAATTAATTTCGTTATTGTGATACAAATCAACAATAAGCGAGGACAGATAACGAGATTAAGCGGATCTGCTATTTCAATCTGCCACTAATTACAAATTAACATAATCACGTTACAATCATAATGTATTAAAAACCTAGAAGCACCATTTAAATTCAGTGCATACGGAACTAACAAACAATTGGAGTAGTATTGATGATATGAATTTCTAAAGAGATTAATGCAAAGACCAGCTAAGAAAGAAAATTGTTACTATAAAAGATGATCCAGGGATTGACTAGTCATCATATTGCAGTCGCATTAAATTTTTGATTTTCACATATCTAAAATGTTTGACTTTTATTCGAATATGAACCTTGTTAGCTCATAATTATTGACTAAATAGGAGTTTTTTACTTGGTGGCAAAAATTGGATAATTTCTTTCCAGAAGACAAATCCAAGTATGATGAAATAACTCCAATTTTAATCAGTCTATTATAAAGTTTAGCACCTCGCAACCGAATGGAACTGTTATCGATCTTTCGTTTACAAAAGGTCTCTTCGAACTATTTCAAATTGGAACTTCTGGTCACCCTTAAGCAGGATTGTTTAAAAGTGAAAAGATTATTGCAAAAATCTTGCGTGTGTTGACTGTTTATAGCTTTCAGAACAAACTTGAGAAGTTCGTAAATGTGTAGTTCATAAACCGTTAAGATTGAATTCTTCGCAAATAAGTCGTCGCAGTAATCGCGTTTTTTTTCTGAAGTGAATAAGCTTAAGTATCTTCTTTTGTAAAAAAGAGATGGGTTTTAGAGACGAGTAGCTGCAGCAGCAATAAACTAAAGCACCATACTGCAAGATAGGAGCAACATTAGTATTATAATATTCTAACAGTTTTTTTGTTGTATATAATGTCTGAGCTTAGAGACGATTCCACAATGCTTACTGAGTCTTTCCTTCACATAGTCAATATGGGACTGATATGAGAGTTTTCTGTCTAAATTTATTCCTAAGTATTTGCACACAGGATTCACTGGTATATTATCGGAGTTCATGTAAAATGTCGTGTCTACGGATAGTGCTTTCAGATTTATGAGAACTGTTTTTTCTAAGTTTAGTACTAATTTGTTCCTTTCGAGCCAATCATTGATTGCTTCAAGATCTGATTCAATTTCTTTCTTAGTACATCCTATAGTTTCAATATTTGTATCATCGGCAAAAAGAATAATGTTAACACTTTTACAGACGTTTGGCATGTCATTGATATAAATTAGAAACAATAACGGTCCTAAAATTGATCCTTGAGGAACTCCTTGGTTAATATCTCTCTAAGTTGATGATACTCCATTTACTTCAACTCTTTGATATCTGTTTTCCAAATATGATTTTAACCAACTCAAACGATTACCTCTTAGTCCGTATCTTTCAAGTTTATAAAGTAAGATATCGCGGTTCATTGTGTCAAAAGCTTTCTTTAGGTCTAGAAAAAAACATGTAGCAATAAATTTCATCACGCAGTTCAGCCAGAAATTCCGAATCCGTTCAAATATGATATCACGTAGACCAACACGGCAAAAGAGGGACATGAGCGTGTAATCAAATCTCACCGTTCTATTAAAGTTTTCGGCGTAAAAAACGTCAAAAAGCGACGAATCAAAAACACTTCCGGAACAGTTCGGGAAACGAAGAGATAAAAGAACACAATAGAAGTTCTTTTAAAAATGCAAAAATCAAGTCCTCCGAACTACAGGAAGAGTATTAAAGACAATAACATAAAGCATTAAAGACAATAACATAAACCGAATAATGTCGAAGAATTGCTCTCGAACGACAGGAGATGCAATTTAATTCCAGTCTCAGGTTTAATATTGCATCTAGTCTTATAAATATACACCATGAATTGAAGTATCTAGGATTGAAAATTGATTCAAAGCTCTCCTACCACGCTCATATAAGTTCCGTAACTGAACGTCTTGGACGACAATGCGGTGTAATATCCAAATTAAGACACTTTGTTCCGCGTTACCAATTGATTGCATACTATAGGAATGTGGTATGCCCAATTATCCAAAATGGTGTTCTTGTTTACAGGTGTTGTAGCTTCTCAACCCTTTCTCCGATTTATCAATTGCAAAAGAAAATAATTAAAGTAATATACTTCAGAAAACGTCATGATGATAGTGAAGACTTGTTTACGGCTAATAAGATACTAACTGTGTTCGAATTGCATATCTATGAACTACTAAAATTCGTTTTGAAGTCATTAAATCATATGCATTCCAAGGATTATCTTAATACTATTTTTTAGTTCGAAAGTTGCACTCATTCAACTAGACGCGCTGATTTTATGCTACTGAAAGTTCCATTATGCAAAACTAAAATAAAGCGAAACTCGATTTGTCACCGAGCTTCCAAATTGTTTAATATGTTAAAAATACAATTTCTCATACCTGACTATGTAGGAAATGCAACCATTAAGCAAGTCTCTGATATCTATCATAACTTGAAGGACTCATATATACAAGGGAATTATGATCTCGTTCGAAATGTGTTTTTTGGATAATTTGTTACATCCCTGCAACTCCTGGTAATTCTTTGAAAATAATTGAAAAGTATACGCAAAAATTTGTGCGGTGCCTTTGTAGAAGGCACCGCGATTCGATTTCTGCTGTCACAAATCACTTTTTTCAATTTATAAAGACCGTTTTTTTTCCCTTTTTCCTCCTTCATAGGACTGTTTGAAAAAACACGACAATTTTTAACTTGCAGCGTTGTTCTCTGCTGTAAACAAGTTTCAACTCGATGTAGTTTCAGTACCTATCTGCGGGCTCTGGTGGAGCAATAAGTTCGAGCAGTTAAAAGGTTGCTAAAAAAGAAATCATTTACAAAATGGCAACATAAAATTTAAAAAAATTAAAAATTAAGTTTATCCACTCTGACGTTTATATTACAGGGCACGCCGGAAAGTAGGTCTAAGGACCTCGTTGCGCCATTTATTTTTCTATGTTCGATTGTGATTTCTGTCGTGTTATGATTATCCTTCTTTGTACATTTGATTTATAGGCCGGGATAAATTAACTCTCTCTCTCTCTAATTCAGGGGCTGTAGCGTAGATAAATTTTTCTTTATGGGTGCAAAAATAGTAAGGCACCTCCCGCTCCCTCGCCAGAAGCACTACCCACTCAGCTACCAGGCCCTTGCTGCTATACAAGCAATCGATTTTATTTTAGCAACAAGCTTTACTTTGGAGTGAGAGCAAGAGGTCACTCAAAACGAACGAAAGCGTGAAAAAGTCAGAGAATGTCCTAAAAGCGCAAAAATGTTCAGGCAAAAAATTTGCCTGAAAAAGCAACACGTTTACAAAAATTGCTACGTACTTCGTAAAAGCAAAACCAGACATCTCAAAACACCAATGGACAGACTTTTCTTCAATAAAGACAAAAAACTGTAGATAACACAGGCCAGAAACTCATTGAGACAATCGGGGAAAATGGTGCTCCGAGACAAAGTCAAAATGATCTACAACCCAAAAACTAAAACTTAGGATTACATGATTTTTTATCCAAATCAGATTTTTATTGGATTTTTCAAGTTAAAACGATTTTTATCCAGAACATGATTTTTGTCAGACTGTCTATCAAACAGAAAACCTAGAAAAGAACGAACATAAAATTAACATCGGGCGAATTGCTCTCAGACGACAGGCGAGAGGTTAGCTTCGGTAGTGGCCACGATGTAACTTTTGGACGGTGGGGGGGGGGGGCAATAGAAACACTGGCCACGATGTAACTTTTGGACGGTGGGGGGGGGGGGGGGGGCAATAGAAACACTAAGTTAAAGAACCTCCCTTCACACGATGAATTTATGTCTCCAAAACAGTTCCGATGAATAGCATGAGACTAGTAAAGCGTAAGGCTTGGGTTTGAGTTGTCGGGGTTAGAGGTGGACGTGGGGGAGCGGGCAAAAGAGGATCCGAAAACTGTCCTATACACTGATTTTATGTCTTCTCGGCAGCTTCGATAATTTATACATTTAGAAACTAGCGGAATTCTGAGAACTTCTACGCGTCTTAGAGCAACCCCAAATTTACAGAACAAAGTTAAAAGCAGCAGACACAAAAATCATCAAGCAAAATAGCGCAACCAAAAAGACCACAAGGTGAATGGCATTCATGGAGACTAGGAAAACGCATGGAGCCTAGGAAGACTCAAAGAGCTGCACAACAACTAAGGCAACAAATCGTTTTGAAACGACCAACTAACGTCGAAACAACAGCACTCGAACGACTAGCGGGAGCTCGAATCTATGACAGCCTGCTTCAGTCGGCGTAGGGAAAAAACTTAACTCAGTAAGGAGGCCCCAAATGACTTCAATAGAGGTTATTATATATCACTATAGCCACCAATAAATTTAAAGGGAAAGAGTGGAATTCTTGCGCAATTCTCATCTGCCTTTAGACTGGCGCACCTTTTATTAGCCTAATTGTTGTGATAAACTTATTAAATAGAATTGGATAATGATAAACTTATTAAATAGGATATGCCATGCTGATGGTTTGCATTGTGTGGTCGAGAGCCCAAGAACTAAGATTATAAACAGCCTCCCCCGAACAAGTTCTTCCCGAGCAAGTGCCTTGGTCCTGTTCTTTTTGAGTGTGTGATCGGCTCTCGGCCTGTTGCTGAGGGACAACGGAGGTGCTCCTATAAATTCCTAGACTATATTCAATACCGTTTGTTAGTCTGCTCGTTTGTGCGCCTGGAGGGTATCTCAGTGTGTGTGTCCTCCATTTGAGCTAGAGAATGCTGCCAAACTTTTTGCAGATGAAATTACGCTTCCCTTCTGCCATGGTATGAATCCTGAGTAATTAGAACTTCAGGAACACGTGTACAGGGGAAAACGCTGCTGGAGCCTTCATTCAATCTTATCGCGGAGCAAACTTGGTTGACCTCATCAACGTTGTTCAACAGTACCTATTTCTGATTCTGCAGTCAAAGTGTTTAATCGCAGCATTCTATAACCACAAAAATCCCTGCATACATTTTATTGAATTCTACCGTGCGCATCAATATCAAATTCCAGCCCCAAATTTTCAGAGCTCCTGAAGTTATTGCTACATCAGAAAATATCAGAAAGATCTTACATCAATTCTGCCTCTATTCACCTACTTCAATTTCGTAAAGTCGCTTCAATTGTTTCACCCTATTTTGTCAGTTAATCTTGTAGTAGAGATGGTATCCATTTTTTCCCAGACAAGCAGTTGTTAACGTTATATATTAGCAGCGTTACCTTTCTGTAAGGAAATGTATTAAATTATATTCTTAGTTAATTTCTATCCATTCTCCGTACAGACAACAGCCTCCTCTTAGAAATATCAGACAGTCAGACTCATTTCCAAGTGTTCTCTTCATATCAAAAGAGGTGGAGTGTCGTACTACAGCAGTGGAACGTACATGCAGGTCAAATGTAGTGCTCTAACAACCACAAATTACCATCATCCCGATTTTTTGTGCAAACAATGCAATTAAATAACAAGCAAAGCTGCAAGAGGCTTTAGCTTAACTTCAATAGGCAATGAGGCGATCCCAGAAGCGATTTCTGGAAAAACTTTGAGGATTCGCAAAGGGAAACGTTGCAGAAAATCTATAGCAAAATCGTTCACTGCATTCCCGTCTTAACTATTGGCAAGAACCAACGGGATCAAAAATCTAGACAGACATCCTAATTATAATGCTCGTTAAGACCCCTGAAGATAATTAGCAAAGCGGAAACGCAATGCAATGTGCAATGAAAGTGCCTCATCTAATCCTCATCCGCACCGAAACGCAATAACGATGGATCCAAATCGAAAACAATCAAGAATACTGGATCAATGGATCATATGCAGTTTGGATGACTTGTTTTAACGAAGCAGAGGCACTTCGAGAATTACCCAAGACCAATTATTTTTGGAAAATCAAGGATTCGCAAAGAAACGTTCCGCTAAATCTATAGCGAAATCGTTCAGTGGAAGCCAGTCTTTTTGACTATCAGCACAAACAAAACTAGCTGCAAGATTGTTGACAACCTAAACAATCCTCGCTATGACCCTGAAGAATAATACGAAGAGCGATAAAGAATGTTGTGCAATAAGAACGCCTCATCTAATTCTCGTTAGATCGAAAAGCCTCAGCGATGGAGCAATATCAAACATACCCGGCAGATTGCCGGAAAATAGCCGCCGTTGATTCCCATAACTCTATTGGGATTGAAAGAAAAGAAAACATCAACAAAAATCGATTTTTGCATAAAAACATTTTTAAGTGCGATTTATTTTGATGTCATTTCGTAATTGAACATACTCCTGTCTCTCAGTGAGAGGCTACATGATCTAGTATCGATACCAATAAGCATTATAGATAGTAACTAAAACTTATGAGAACAAAGTTCAAGTACCGGGCATCTAAAATTGGGCTTTATGGGTTTATCCCGTTTCTATTTCTGACTTCAATTTTTTATACTGACTCTGTTCATTTTGAATTGCTTTGCTGAGCAACTGATGTTCAAAATCACTTTTAGCAGAATGAGAGAACAGACAAACTAGCCTAGAGAAGTCAAAAAGATTTCACGCAAAATGTTGAAAAAGCGGCAAAATGAGGTAAAGCGAAACTTTTTTATTCGACGAAGTAAAAAAAAAAACATAGCCGGAAGAATTCCGGAAGCGACTCGAAGGAAAAAACGAACGCCCCTAACAAACATAAAACTTATTCTACTGTTTGACCACAATAACTAACATAATGCTTATCCTACTGAATAACACTTGTCACTTTAAAACAAAAAAAAAGAAAAAGAACAATGAAAAAATAACTGACCAGAAAAGACGATAAAGCACGTGAAAATTTTAAATTGAGTTGCAAGTTTAAAAACAACTTTTGTCGAAAACCCGTGAAATAGGTTTAGTTTAATTTTGTTGAATGACTGCTATTTGAGACAAAAACCAAACACAAATTTCAAGTAGAATAAACGAAGGTAAAAGAAAGGAAATGAAAAACAAAACCAAAAATATTTTCTGTAAAAAAAAACAAAAAAATTGGCCACAAATAATGAATCAGATACCATTATGCTGAAATCAAATCATTATTTCAAAAAACTTTTAATACTACATCTGGTCAAGTGTCCACCAATCCAAATCATTGTTTATTTATATGAGTAAAAACGAAGAACGAAAAAAAATAGAAAAAAAGTTAGTGTTTAAGAAAAGTTAGTGATATTTGTCATTGAAAAGTGCACTAAATATATTTCAACAAAACCTCTAGAAAAGCTCCTATCAAAAGCTAGACCACTAGAAACTAGCAAAAAGCAGACAATCAGAAGAACTCAGCAAAAATTCCAAAAAAAAAACACGAAAATTTGCGGAACTCTTCATAAAAGTTACTCAATTATCTTTAACAAAATGATTCAAAACTGAAATCAAAATCATCAACACGCATCAAGGACAACTAATTTGGACTATAGGCATCCCGAAATGCTATAAAAAAATTGCAGAACACAAAGGGCATTTAAAAAAAAATTGAAAAAAAATCATAGAAAAAATTGAGCTTTTTTTAATTTCACGGGAGCACATAGACCCAAAAAACGTTAATTGGAGCGAATTAGTACTGGAAGACTTCGAAAACAATAGGAAAGTCGAATAGGCTGAAAAATTTTTCTAAGTTTAGAACAGCAAAAAATTAAGAAAAATAATTCAAAATTTTTCAGTTCATTGTCATTTTTCTAAACAAAAAAATCGTTTCCAACCTAAGAGAATGTAATCACTTGGTATCTAAAAACTCAGTTACTAACATGCGTCTATTGAAAGCCATTACAAAGCATTATAACAAAACAAAACGCAAAAAAATGCTAAAATTCGTCTAAAATTCAGCAAAATAGCTGAAAAACCAGCAAAATGGTATAAAAATCTTATTAATGACCAAAAACTTGCGAATCAATATTAAAACAACCCTAAGCATCACACAATATCATAATCAGACCTCTAAACCAAAAAAAATAAAAAAACGGTTTTAAAAAGCCGCATGTGAACAAAAAAATTTCGCTCGCTTAGAGAAAATTTTTTCACACATCAATTTATCGCTCTCTCAAAAACAGCGGTATGAACAAAAACCACTCTCTTTTCGCTCCACTCTTCAATTTTGTTCAGCACAAAAACCACTCCAAATTTTTTCACGCGTTTCATTTCCCGCTTTAAAAATCACTCCAATAAAATTGATTAAAAAAAAAGGACTTCTCCAATACTCCTCTTCGAGTCGTAAAAATAGGAGCGCTATAATAGCCGGCTGAGAAGATGAGGGCGGCTATTAAAAACAATGTATACAAGACTGGACCAACGGATCAGATGCAGTTTCGATTACCTATTTACCGCAGCAAATACACTTCAGGAGCGTTTACGTTAGACAAATAGAAAATTAAGCGAATGAATACAAGGCCCTTGATGAACAAATGGAAATCGGTAAGCTATCAAGCGCTTTAGGACGCTTGTCTGATAATAGGTGGTGTCTAATCCACACGAGGAAAAACTCAAAATAGTGCACGAGATTAAGCGAAAAGCATCCAATTATTTAGAGATACTGTCTTAACAGATCTGCGGACATGATGGCAATGGCAATGTATGGTGTAGCTAATCTTCATCTCATAGATTTACCGGAAGATCAGACTATCAACCATAAGTGGTACGCCGATTACAGGAATTCTACTGCTAGCCCTCAGACGTTGTACTGGAACGGCTGAATGAACATGGGAATGCCTTTAGATATATATCGAAGTGTCACCTAACTGCAACCGAAATACGTAGAAAGCTAAAAATTCTGGTTTAGATGTTGAGGTGATTGAAGATATCATAGCGCAGTGGCTATTGCTAACTTATGAACATAAAGATCCATTACATGATTTCTGCCCTTCATGATCTACTTAAATTTTGTAATGTCACTTCAATTGTTTCGCCCGATTTTTTGGAAAGGAAATGAAAAAACACTAATTTTTTCGGTTGCAGATGTTGACGTAATTTAATGTCATCGTGTTTTAGGGTCCATGCTAACTAGGGTCCATGCTAAAATAATTTGCGAACAGTTCCTAAAAGAAGTAAAAAAAAATAGTCGGTCCTACTGAGAAAACTGCCGACTTCAAGATGCCGCAAAAGCACGGCTGGAAACGACTTCACCTTTTACATACTGAACCATTCTTCTTCCAACGATAATATAGAAATATCTCCTCTTCCAGTAAGAGAAGGCGGCCTAAACTTATTACCTGAATACATTGCAAACGATTATCGAAGACATTTTCAACTCGTTGAGCCCCTGTATGGTGCTGCAAACGCAGTCCGGCAAGAAGAAATCATTGAGAAAATACGAAAAAGCAGCTACAGGCTCGTGAAAATTTCAAAGATTTCCCTGATGATACATGCTTATTCTTAAGATCTTGCAACAGAAAGAGCGTCGTGCTGGTTGAAACTGCTTCCATTTTGATTCAGACAATGGAGAATTTAGAGAAGGGATTGTCCTCAGATACTGCTGGGAATTTGTAAAAACACCATCAACCTGTGCATGTGGAGAAACATTTAACGTAGCTCATGCTTTACATTGTCCAGTGAGGGAGCTAGCAACGTCGAAAGCCATACAGAGGTTGGCGAGAGAGAGGATTCAAATTGAGACGTAATTACATACATCAGGACAAAACTCAGCTTCGCGCTCTTGCGTAGCTCCATACCCCGCCTCCAAGGCGCGCGATCTCTGTGCCGTCGTCCCGTTGGCGAAGCTTCCATTGGAGCCATAGTAGAAGATGCAGTAGAATAGGAAACACTTTTTCAATAATTGCTTCAAACTTCGTTCGAGAGCAACTAAAAAGACTACAAGACTAATATAAGTTCAGCAAATTTCGTCTGAGAGCAATTAAAAAACATATCTGACTCACGTCGGAATAATTGCTCTCAAAAGACTGCTGAGAGCTCTAATCAATTGTAGCCTTCTTCATTCGGGGGGGGGGGGGCTAAATGGGACTAAGAAGTTCAATGGTGGGATTTCAATCAACCCCATTAGGTTACAATATACCACTATTGATTTAAATTGAAAATGGCACCAGTTTCGGCGCACTTATCATTGGACTTCTAATATTAAATTGCCGCCAATTGAGTTCAGCTGTTTGAAATGGCGAACGAGAGAGAACTTCAGATCACGCAAAACGAAAAAGTTAAGGGTAAAATTTTCGAGAGCAATTAACGACATAAACCTAGAAAACCCAAGATCTATTTAACTAATAAAGACTAAAAACTTTTATCAATCTTGGCGACACAAACAAACGTACGGTATTAGATACCCAATTTTACAAAGGCTATTCTCAGATGCAAAACAGAAAAAGGTTTGTAACTTCCGACAGAAAAACAAATATAGATCTTGTGCTCTTACGTGGGCTCATTTCAGCAGGATCATGAATTTGAATCCACTCTCCGAATTATAAGTATGAACCAATTAACAAAGCCCAGAAACTAATTTGTGTCAACATTACGCAAAAATTTTTAATTTAAACTCACTGCTAAGTAGGTGAACACCAATGGAACAAAGCACAGAGGCATAAGAAAATCCTATTAAAGCCTGTACATTTGTCTTCTAAAATTAGGAAAACACTATCAAAGTTTGCTTCAGTTTTTGAGGACTTTCATCTTTTCGGTTCAAAATAATCCCACAATTTCGGATTAAATTCAGCGTACTAGATCAAAAATTCAGCTTGCAGCAGTTCAGGCCAAGTACAACCACTGAAAGGGTGAAAAATCACGCAAAGTTTGATAGCTGCTCAATTTTACTGGGACTATGAAATGTTAGCGATCATTATATTCTCAAGTGGATTTTCAAGTCAAGCTTTTCCGAGTTTGCCTATATTCCTCTAAATAAAATATAACCCGAAAAACTACATTATGTATCCAGAAGAAAGACCTCTAGCTAAGTTAATGCCTAAGATCACAAGTTTTTGTTCTTACCTGATCTAAGTGGGGAGAACAAAAGCATATTGCAAGAGGCCTATTTCTTGTTGTGAAGAAAAGAAACGTACTGCTGATATTTGATTAAAAGAACTGCTAATCTGCTGTGTTGATGAGAATATCATGTTAACCAAGTTAATTGTCAGTTGATTTTGAACTAAGATTTTGTTGCAATAAAAAAAAATAAAGTGCCGTGTACACCATCCGGCCACGATGGATGTAGGTCGGAAAAATAGGGGAGGATGAGTAGCACTTAGCCGGATGCTGCACTCCAAGCTGTTCCCCTCCAGACTATTCCACAAAACCCCGGAAACCTTGTTATTGTTTCACTAGGCCTGTTGCCCTTGTTTCAATTCATTAGTAACCCGATACTTCGAAATGCATTACTTTAATATACACTGCACCCACCTTAAAGTGTTAAGAAGTCAAACAGAAGAAAAGATGTTAGATCAGACATTACTCCAATTTTAGCGTTTGAAAGAAATTTTTACATCAATTTCCAGATGACCAAAAGAAAAAAACTACATCGAATATTCACAGTAAAAGGTTTTCAGGAACCCACAAGAACTTCAGTTTTCCCTTGCAAAAATTTAAGTGAGATTCAAATTCTAGTTGCATTTTCTCTCAACTCTAGGTTAAGAATGCTAGCGTTGGGTACAAACTTCCTTCACACTACAACCCTTCACACTAATGTTTTATGTCTCCAAAAGTTTCGATGTCTTGTAACCTGAAAGGGTCTAAAAGAATTTAGTGCCCTCCGGGAGTTACCTGCTTATCCAATTTTAGAACAAAAAGTTGATGAAGCCAGTCAGAAAAGAAACGATCAGACAAAAATTTGCACAAAATGCATCAGACTTAAAATGCATAAAGACCGCAGGACTAACACAATTGCAAAAAACTTCGTTTGAGAGAAATTAAAAGCATAATAGTTAATACAAGAAGGCAACGCTCGACTTAAGAGGACATAAATTCGAACTGAGACAAGTTCGCACTCCTACGCAGCGCCATTATCTGTCGTGGTATAGGCTGCCCTGGTATAAAACGATTAACTAAGTTTATAGTACCTGTAATAATGTGCGGAACGGAAGGCGACACCAAATTAATATGAAAAACGCAAAATGGTCAGGCAAAAAAAAGACCGACACGTTTACAATAATTGCTATGAGCTTCCTTCAAGAGCAATTAAAAAGGAGTTTTTATGACTAGTGCTTAATCCTGTGCACTCAAGGATATCGCCACTTGTTCGCCTTTCTCTTTTAAAAGCTCACCAGAACTAATTTTAGCTCCAAAGACGGAGTAAACATAGACCTAACTTGCCCCCCTGGATCACGCCTGCGACATCACATCTAATGAAAACGCTTAACACGCTTCAGAGAAAACAAAATTCACTAGCCAACAATGATTCGTTGAGACTCGAGATAGAAACGTCGAGAAACAGTCTAGCAGAAGCCGTAGACCTAGACCAGAAAAGTTACGAATCAAAGCTTTTCAACTCACGAAACTCTCACGCCATGTACAAGTATTTTAAAAGCTTACGAAAAGGACCGTCAGTTCCGCCACAGGTTAAATGGAACAAAGACGTAGCAAACTGATGCTGAAAAAGCCTCTTAATAAATATTTCTGTTCAGTTTTCGTGTTATTGGTCTTCAAAAACAGTTTGAGTGAAAATAAAAATTTGAACAATTTTACTGAGACGGAAGAAGCAATAGTTGAAATTCTTGGGTCATTAGATGTATCAAAATCATGTGGGCCTGATAACTTGGCTGCAGTTGTCCTCAGGAACTGCGCAAAAGAACTTAAGAAATCTATCTTTGAGTTATTCAGAAATTTTAGGCGCCTCGGAACCTATCTTAGTGCATGGAGATTAGGAGCAGTTAGCCCAATTTTTAAGAAAAAGGGATCGAAAGCAGATGTGGTAAGTTATCGTCCTGTAACACTTATGCATTGTCTCGAAAGTTCTAGAAAAATTTTTTGTATGGCTCAATTTTCAATTTTTTCAAAGGACTCATAACTGATTCACAGTACGGTTTTCGTGAAAGAAGATCAGTTATTCTTCAAATGATTACCTACTTAGATAAGATATACAAATTCTGTTCTGAGAACAATCGAGAAAATAGCTCATTTCTCTTTAAATTTTCCAAAGCTTTCGACCAAATTGATCATGGAATACTCTTTACGTAAGATCAATTGCATTGGAATAGGTTCTAAAATCGAAGAATTCGCCGGTCACCTTGGGTGTACCTCAGGGCTCAATACTTGGGCCCCTACTTTCTTATTTTCATTAATGACTTACCTGAAACAGTTTTCAACTCCAGTCTTTCTTTTTGCTGACGATCTCAAATTATTATAAGAAAATCTTGGAAACTCACACGGAATCAAACAAGATCTAGATTCAAAATTGCGTTGGAGTTACGAAAATAACAGCTTAAATTTATCGAAATGTCAGTACATAAATTTCAATATCAAGTCGACATTAAGTCCGGTATTGGGTCAAAGGTCGCTGGAAAAATCGAGAACTGTGGAGGACCTTGGAATCACTATGAACGACAGCCTCACTTGGAAGGAACATGTAGAAATGCGGACTCGTGAAGCCAACAAATTCTTGCACCAAATTAAAAACATCATATCTACTGACGGTTACTGCAAAACTAAATCTTTATAAGAGTACGCTTATTCCAATCTTAATCTATGGATCTAACTGTTATATGCCTTCAAGATCTGACATGCGACTCTTTGAAAAATCTCAAGAAGTTTCGAAATGGATCTTACCGAACCTTAATCATTGCGAACGACTAAAATCCCTGAACTTAATACCTCTCAACTATTACATTGTGCTAACAGATCTTCTTTTGCTATCGAAATTGGTGAACAATTATTATGCGGTCAACATCAGCGAGCATATTAATTTTGTGCAAAGACGGTCCAAGTTTTCGGTTTGTGTAGCCTGAAATCAAAAAAGAATTTCAGCGGTCAAATTTTTTCTATCAAATCACATATAGAGCAAATATCATTGATTCAAATGTTAAATTCTTTTAACCACTCGGACTCAAAAATCGAATCTTAACCTTGATTGGGAAGTACTTCAAAATGTTATTTCAGCATCGAAAACTCGTGTTCCATAACATTCATCTGTCCCTGCGAAAAAAGTCGGTCCTCAAATGAAATAAACTTACCAAACTTAAACTAGTATGATTCATCTTTATATATATTTTGCGGGAGCAGTCCCACATGTTTGTGGAAGCCATAATAATAATAATAATAATAATAATAATAATAACATAGCTGGCAGATTGCCAGAAAATAACCGCAATAGATTCGTAGAACGGCAGACCAAAAAAGAAAAAACAGTAAAAAAGACAGACCAAAAAATTTGGTCTTTTCATTGAAGGCTGATCTGTTATGTTTTGATTAAAAATCTGTATAAGTTATTGCTACCTCTATTAGCTGATTCCAAATAACCTTCATATAGAGTGACACACACCCATTTACCTTCTCTTTGAATTAAAGTAAATAAAAGTCAATTTCAAAGTCAGGAAGTCATTTTTAAGATTGAGGTAAGTCAAGTTTGAATCAAAAATTTTATCACGCGCATGAACATATAAACTCGCTCCACTAAGAGCGAAAAATGACGTCACACATGCAATTCAGTTGAAATTGCATGAACGAATAAACAAAAAGTGGCTGTGACGTCATACGGTCGTAACAAAAATCATGACGACGAAATAAAAAACATAGGACAAGTCCTGACGTACAATTCAAAGAATTTTCATTGACTAAACAGAAAACTAAACCTAGAACCGACTATTAATGGT
Source organism: Convolutriloba macropyga (assembly GCF_964194025.1). Classification (NCBI taxonomy): domain Eukaryota; kingdom Metazoa; phylum Xenacoelomorpha; order Acoela; family Convolutidae; genus Convolutriloba; species Convolutriloba macropyga. Next base: position 39,521,620 of record NC_134472.1, read on the forward strand.
TTGGCAAAACCATTTAGAAACAAATCCGATCCCAAAAATCGAAAAAAACAGAAAAAATCTAAGTGAAATTGCCGCATGTGAACAAAAAACCACTAGCGAGAAAGCGAATTTTTGTTCAGACACCGTTTTCTCACTCTACTTTAAACTTAGAGCGAAAAACTTTCACGCCGCAAAACCACTCGCTTTTTCGCTCCACTTCCTGTTTTTGCGTGACCAAAATCACTACAATTTGACTTCAAAAATCATGAAAAAGTGTGAACAGATCTAACAGATCTTAAAAAAAACATAGCCGGAAGAATTCCAGAAACGACTCGAAAGAGAAAATTGCCCATCCTTATGACTAAACAACTGAACAACTATTGTGAACCCTGAACCTCCACAAATGCCATAAAAAATGAAGGAAGAATAGAAACGGCATTCAAAAACAAATTGAACAGAACTATAAAAACTTTTTAACTTGTTTTTTTATAGTACAAGGAAACATAGAGCAATGGAAAGCTCGCAAAACAATGGACAAGTCATAATAGGCTAAGAAACTTGTCTAAGATTAAAAGAAAAACTAAAAAAAAATTAAAATGGTTCAATTTTTCTGTCAATTTTCCTGAGAAAAAAATGAGCTGCACCAAGAAAACTTTAGTCAATTGCTATCTGAAAATTTCATAAGAAACAAGCTGCTATCCAAATCCCATTTAAAGCATTAAAACAAAAAAAACGGGCAAAAAATCATTAAATTACGCCTAAAAATCAGCAAAACTGATCAAAAATCTCCAAATTAGCAATAAACTCAAATTTACTACTTGAAATCTTCAATTACTACCAGAACAAGCCTAAAACTAATACAATATAATAATCAAACCTCATAACCATCAAAAGTTGCAAAAAACTGCTTTTAAAAGCCGCACGTGAACAAAAAAAATTCGCTCGCTTAGAGAGAATTTTTTCACACGTCAATTTTTCGCTCTCTCAAAAACAGCGGTATGAACGAAAACCACTCTCTTTTCGCTCCGCTCTTCACTTATGTTCACCACCAAAATCACTCCAAATTTTTTCACGCGTTTCATTTCCCGCTCCAAAAACCACTCCAACAAAATTAATTTAAAAAAGGACTTCTCCAATACTCCTATTCGAGTCGTAAAAAGAGCGCCCCAATACAATTCAAACTCTTTGAATCGTAAAAAACCAAGAGAAGGCCAATAATAGCCCCAGCTATCGCTGTGCGGCTATTAAAAAGTTCCATATAAAGCATTTTCTTTGGAAGTTTTCAAGTTGTCCAAGTCTACTAATATCAGGCGTGCAAAATGTGAACCATAAATTAAGAAAGGCATAATCATTGATTTTTAAAGGCTGAGTTTCACAGTGGAAGGAGTGCTCCAAGGAACAACATTTTTCAGGCTATGAAAACATCTACATGCTTTCTACAACCTGTTTTCGACATGACTAGTCGATTTCAAATCAGAGCTAATTACTACTCCCAAGTCTTTTGAATTTCTATATTATCGATTTTAAAGCCATAGTTTACTACAGTTTGCAATCATTCCATTTACTATGTTCCAATTGTACAACCTCAAGTCATTTCGAAAATAGAACTAAATAGCCATTTTAGGTCATCGACAAACATCCAGTGTATAGTCAAGTGGTAAATATAAATACGCTGATGTGATGTTTCATAGTGGGGGCTCACTGTTCTGCCCATTGGGTGGCTCATACACCTTAATTGTGTTAATGTATAAAAAATTTCCGCTGAGTCGTTTAAATTAAATAGCTAGTCTTTATATAGCAAGTATTTGCTATTACTTACTGCTTTCCCGGGGGCCAGAATACTCCTCAACGTTATCTAATCCTCTGAAAACTTTCAATGTTGGATACCCTGACACGCCATATTTCCCACAAGTATCCTTTCCGGCTTCTGTACAATCCACCTAATTAAATTTAAATTAGGTACACTCAAAGACAAAATCAAACGCACAAAATCTACTACAAGGTAAACTGCTTTGGTTGGAAAGCTCTAGAAGGAAGAAAACTCAATTGTGTTTTTAAAATTTAAAGTTTATAGAAGACAAAAAAGCAAGTTCAAGCACGAGTTTCAGAAATAACGTGATTTTAAATTTGAAATACCTTGGCGAGCGGAATAGGTGGGTCGTTTTTAACAAGTTGAGTTGCAGCCTTCTCATACTCTGGTGCCAACTTCTTGCAGTGTCCGCACCTAAACAATTCTTCGGCAATCAGGGTCTCTATTTCCAGGCTTACTTGTAGTTTGTGATAAAACTTACCATGGAGCAAAAAATTCAACGAGAATGATATCCTTGTCTTTTACTTCGTCTTCAAAAGTTGCGTCTGACAACTCAATGACATCAGAGGCAAAAGATGCTGCAATCAAAAACGCCAATACACATAGCAATCTCATTTTTAAACCCTAAACACTAATTATTTGCCACTATTCCAAATTTAATTCCGGGATCAACAGATTGTCTCCAGTTATCACCAGCACTTGACTTTTGTACATTAAGCAAATTTGTCAGGACCTGATTGGTTAGTTTCGGGAAAAGAACTTTTTCAGAACATAAAATAATAAAATTTATTGAAATACCACTGTCACAATAAAAACCAAATTGCCTTCAGAAAACATCATATATAAGGCGCAAAACAGTCTATTCAGAAGCGAATTTTTCAATGTCTTCCAAATTTTCTAATGACGTTGTTGGTCACCAAAAAGACATGTTGGTGATTAAAAAAACCCTGAGAAAAACGGCACTCAGATTAATGGGGAACATACTTTAGGGAGTGATATAGGGTCTTTTACACTGCTACAATAATCTAGAGATACCGTTAACCAAAAGGTCATTTCAATCTTTCTCAAAATTCTGGGAAATTGATTCACTATTGCCCTGCGGGCCTGGTGCTTGTGGAGACGCCATCCGCTTTAAACGGTTACTATAATCCTATTGGCCTCTCAGATTGCCTGTTTCTCCCTGTGACCACCTTAAAATATGCCGACGACATCGCATATATTGGTCGAAGCCTTGAAAATCTGGACCGAAAGATTAATGACAATGTCATCAACCTAAAAACAGCCGGTCTGTCTGTGAAGCACACGAAGACAGAGATGAGAACCATTATATCTGATCAAATCAGCCCTTCAAACCTGGATTATCTTGACTCCTTTATCGACGTGACAAAGATATCGCCAATCGTCAGCGTCTCACATTGGCAGCGATGACAAAACTACAACAGATAGGGAAAAATGCCGAAACACGCATGTGCAGACCACTCCTCCAAACCTCGACAAAATGGGGTAACTATCGGCGGCAATCGATTCACCTGGAGATAGAAAATGGCTAATCACCTTGCACCACACATCATCAAGATAGACGACGAGAACACATGGGGACCCTTGAAGGAACTAGCTATAAACTTTTAGTAATACTGTAAGAACAATGCCCTCCGGCGATTTGTTAATTTATGATGATAAAAATTTTGTACATGTATGTAATAAATGAATAATAAACAGAAAAGTCATTATTGAATTAGGAACAGTAATAATTGAACAAATAGATAGGAACAACACTGAGCATGAACTAAATTTAAATTCACGCCGCATCAATTGGCAGAATCGAATTTGGTCTGGTTCCTTCTTGAAATTTTCTAAAAAGTAAGCTTTGTATCTTTTTTTTTGGCAGTAATGGAAGATTTTGACAAAGTTGCGTTCTCTTTTATTATGATATCTAACAACACTATTGATCACAACGTTTTCAAAGTATTTAGATCTAGCAACAATTTCCGTTTGTGAAATTAAAAGTTTGCCGTTGGAAAAGGGATGCCAGAATTATTTTTTAGTTGTTTTCTTGTTATATTTAAAAATTTGTCACGTGTATAGTGCAACCATATCTTGAATTAACAATCGAACAGGTAATACATTATTAATTAGATCGTGAGATTAATCATACTTTCTACGATTGCAGCGAGCTTTGAGAGCTCAATTTAATTTTTTTCGAGAGTTGTTATAAGATTCTGAGGCATTGAGCACAAAAGTACTGCTGGATATCACGATATCAAAGTTTCGTAATGTATAAAGAGAGTTTATGCCTTGTTTCGTGCTACGTAATACATTTTTTTTTACTTCGGATTGAAAGGTGAGTTTTTTTATCTTATAACACCAAGATATTTTACTTCTGTTTTTTTTTCATATTCTTTTGTCCATCGATTTTAATTGAGAGATCTTTAGTATTCGTGGAATCAAATGCAATGAATTCCGTTTCGTCAATATAGACAAAACTGTTTGGTTCCGTGAAATCGCGCTTGAAATATTTTCATCTGTTAAGCAATTGTAGAAATCGTGCATTATTGAACTAATTCCTATCAGTATACAGCCCTCTTATTTGCTGTCCATCTCATATGATTCCTAATTATAGGTTCAGTATGTAAGAAGTGATGGCCGTTCACGCTCCTTTAAGGAATTCGACATTTGATGGACTGGAGGTTACTCAGGGCCTCACATGGGCATCTTGGAGGCCTGGAGGAGAATACACGAAAAAAGTCATTGTGAAGAATGTTGCGTACGACAAAAAGAAAATAGACTTTCTGTAAGTTGTATCAATTAGATTGATTCAGTATGCTCGGTATAATATGATTTTAATTTTGAGTTGACTTCAGTTGTCTAAGGTAGCTCCAAGAAATGATAACTACCTCATGGTGTTTTTGTTTGAAGGGTGCCTCATAGCCAGGTGTTTGGGACTCTGGTCTATCCAAAAGCTGTCACGTTGAACCCTGGGACTACATACTCAATGCCCATTGTTTTCAAACCTCTAGAGAGCAGGCAATATGAGGACAAAATTGAGTTCAAGACTAAGGTACGAATAGTCAATTTAAAGATCTACATATGAATAATTGAATTTCAGAAGCTCTGATTCAACTCTTAATTTATCAAAGTTCTCATGAATGTTTCCTAATTTCTGAATCCACTTTGAGATATTTATTCCGCCCACTATGAACAGAACAAGGTGAATCGATAATGTGAGTTCACATATAATATTCGATCTCGTCGTTTGCCGAGCAACTTGAAACCATACAATCTTGAAAACAATATATGTTTAACTTAGATGCACATGAGCAGGTGTTTATTTGTTATTGCTGGCCAATCACAATCGAGAAAAGGGGAATATTGTTTTCTGATTGGCTGATTGCTCAACAAATTCTCCATGTTTTAAAATAGGATATGCGCGTTAACATAAAATTGCTCAGAAATTGCGATCAGCCGAAAAAGAAAAATTATTCTTTTTTGGGGGGAAACTGGTCTCACGTTCGGTTGTGATATATTCATATCAAGTCCCACGGGCCGCTGAGGCATGGCCATGGCCCGCATGGAATGGCCAGATGCGGTAAAAATTATAATCTAGCATTAGGCTATGTCCAATTTAGGCTAATTGAACATTTAAAAGTACAGTGTTTAATAGCCGCAGAGCGATAGCTGGGGCTATTATTGGCCTTCTCTTGGTTTTTTTATGACTTGAAGAGGAGTATTGGTTTTCTTAAGGTTTTTTTTACAGGAAGTACTATTCGTTCAATCGCTGTTTTGACCTAAAAGCGAAAGTGAGAAAAATTGCCATGTGAACTATTTTTTTCTGAGCGAGAGAATTTTTTTGATCATGCGCTTGAAAAGTAGTTTTTGACTGAATGGCACTTATAGAAAACCGTTTTTAGCCGTTTTTTCGTCTAAGTGACCCAGTTTTTTGCTTGTAATTTGGTTTTTTTGTAGAAATGATTTCTAGTTGATGCTATATTGAAATGTAAACATCGGAAATTGATACCACAGTGTTTTGAACAGCCTGAAAATGCGTTTGAAGTTCAAAATTAGCCCATATTTCTTGAGTTTTTAGTTAATTTCTGTCTTTTGTTCTTTTAATTTCTTCTTTTTGGATCTTTTAGCCGTCTGAATATCAAAAATCAGTTAATATGGCAACTTCCCGTTGATAATGCATATAATCAACGCCTCTTTCTACCTCGATGTAATTTTGTTTTTTAAATTTTATATAGTGCGATTTTGGTAGTTTTTTTCCTATTTTTCTGTTTTTTGTCTGTATTTTGGTTTTATTGTTTTAACGCATTTTTTAGTGTTAAATTTAACGCATTTTTTAGCGTTAAATTTTTGAAAAACAGTATTTTTTTATTAAAGCTGTCTTATAAATTTTTTGACCATTTTTTTTTGCAAAATTTTCAAAATGTTTCAATATTTCGTATGTTTGATTTCCGCTTTTTCTTTTTTGTTCTGTTCAGGAGGATGGATCGTTTTCTCGGATAACTCATTGTCGTTTCTCTGCCTCGAATGCTGAAAAATGAAATGTATTCGTTTTTCTTGTTTTTTTAATTTGATTTTTAACTTTCAAAAATTAGTCTTTGTTACGGTGTTCTTTACGTTGTTTCCATGCTCTTCACATTCTAGTTTGTATCATTCCGGCTCTGTCCTGGCACCTACATTTATTTTGGTTAGGTTGATTTTTTCAGTTTTTAAAAAATTGAGTGATTTCAGCTTTTTCTTAGATTTTCGTAATTTCTTTAGTTTGCAATTGATTTCATTAAACATAAGGCAGTACTCGGAGTTTACTAGCAAGCCTTTTCCAAAATCTCTTTTTATTACTTTTTATTGTAATTTTTTCCGGCCTTGGCATTGTTCTTAAACGATTTTTTGCCTTTGAATATTATTATGTTGCTTTTCTATGATTATTTTAATTTTTGATTTAGTTTGAAATCATGTTGTCTAGTATCTCTACACCAAGGAAGAAGTATGTGTTGATTTTGTCTTAATTGCAGTGATTAGAAATCTACTTGTAGTAGTTTTCTGATTCTTAAATTTGAGCATTTTTTTTGAAAAATTTTATATATTATATATATATATATATATTTTATATATTATATATATATATATATATATATGTATATATATATATATATATATATATATATATATATATATATATATATACATTTGCTGCTTTTTGTTTCTCTTGGTGAGTGGTTTAAATTTCACCAATTCTTAGATCAGACCGGGGGGGGGCCTAATGAGTGTAAGGTTTACTACAAAAGGTAATGGCTTCAGCTCCATTTATTTTTTTGTGAAGTTTTTACGCTTCGAGTCGCTTCCGGAATTCTTCCGGCTATGTTTTTTATTTCGTCGTCGCGTTTTTTGTTACGACCATATGACGTCACAAACACTTGAAATCTGCTTTTTGTTCATTCGTTCATGAAATTTCAACTGAATTGCGTGCGTGACGTCATTTTTCGCTCTTAGTAGAGCGAGTTTTTTTGTTCATTTGCGTGATTAAATTTTTGGTCACGTTTGACTTATCTCACTCTCAAAAATGACTTCCTCACTTTGAAATTGACTTTATATACTTTATTTCAAAGAGATAAGGTCAAATGGGTATGTGTCACTCTAAGTGAATGTTATTTGAGAGCAGCTAATAGAGGCAGCAAAAACTTATACCGATTTTTAGTCAAAATATAACATATCAGCCTTCAATGAAAAGACGAGTTTTTTGGTCTGTCTTTTTTACAGTTTTTTTTGAGACTGCAGATCTACGAAGCTATTGCGGCTTTTTTCTGGCAATCTGCCAGCTGTGTTTTTAATTTCTCAACCACTTCAAAGTAGGCGTTCTTTGCCACTGGCTGTCTCTTTCCTCTTTCCGTAGAAAGGCGACATTGTTTTTAAAAATCAGAATATTAACTTTTGTGCCATTCCAATTGCGTACGGTTTTCTTAAATATCAGAATTTTCTCAACTTGTTCTCAGACTTAAAGACAGTCAGACGTAATTGATTTGGTTAAAATTATGTTTTTTGTCCTAGTTAAAAGTAAAGGTTAATTAAAGGAAAAGTTCTCAATAATGAGTTTTATAGTTCTTTAAAAATTTTTGAAGTTAATGGAAATAAGTTCCGCTTTTTAAAAAATGTTTTGGAGGTGTGTGCCAATGACGCAGGACACCATTATTTTGAAGAATGCGAGACATAATAAATAGCCAAACCTTTGCGATAAACTTATTGAATGGCAAATTCGTTTGCTGCTTGGTAAGAAGATTATCAGTTTGCATTACAAGCGATGAATCGGATAAGAGTTGGGTAGCCAATGCATTCGCAAAAAGTTTTAGTGATACAATTAATGATAGGGAGCCATTTATCAAATAACATCAAACACGATGGCAGACAAGCGATTCAGCTGTCAGCGATCGCATTCTATAGCTTAATTTCTTGTAATACTTTTCACAGGTTGCAGAAATAGTTTGATTATTTTCTTTATAATTTCATTTCTAGGTTACTGATTCCGGTGGTAATGAGCTGGGTTATAGGCCCGTAACTTTCCCTATATATTACTCACTATGTTTAAACACAATGTCTAATCACAAAGTTGATAAAGGCGCAAAGACAAATACGGCAGTGGTTGCTAAAGATGACTACTATCTATCAATTCACGAACTGCTTGAAGCAGACTCAGAGTGCTCCAAACAACTCACAGAAAAGCGTAACAAAGAATGGATTCTATGCTTGCTCCGCAACTCCATTTCACATCTAAAAAAGGCCAAATCTAACTAAGAGATCATGTCATCGATTGAACAGAAACGAACGAAAATTGAGCTCCCTGTGGAAAAAGCTGTAAATAGTAAACAAAAGCTAATCTTCAACGCAATTAGTTGTCCAGGTCTCGGAGTTAGTCATCATGCTCGTACAAATACCAACCAAAGTTCTTCTGATGAGATGAAGCAGGAAATTCAGCTAAAGTTTTAGGCGTACCGGAAATCCAAGAAAATCGGTCATATTAGTAGAGAAATTGATATTATGCTAAACTATTTTGACGTTTTAAAAGTGTTATGATTGCTACCGGACTCATGTGTCGACTGTATTAATTGAAACCTGACATTAACTTTTTCCGACATTTGGGAAAAACGAAAATTTTATTTGCAGGCTTTCGAATTCGGTTCCTCAAACATCAGAATGTTTTAATTTTTTCAGAACTCTCTCCAAGTAAGAAAATTATTCACAAAGCTCTAAAGAAGCGATACCAATGACATCTTAAGGTTTTGACTGGTCATGGCTCTCACTGAAAAAAAATTATAAGGAGACAGCGAGGATTATGACTGCAACCGATTATGTTCTATCAAAGTAGGACTCATAAATTGTTAAAGTGCTCTGCGTTTTCAGAAGCAAAGGCGATGAAGACGTTTTTATCTGTTAATTTATACATCTCAAAATGCATCTCTTCAATAGGAGAAATTGGCCTTTGCCGCAAACAGCTGATAAATAAAAAGGTCCGCCATGATCCGAATCTGGATGAGGATTGTCAATATTCAGCAGCCATGTATATTGAAAAATTTTCTCAAAAAGATTCTCGAATTTAGGGCGTTTTGTTTTACTAAAATCTTTTAAACCAAGAGTCTGATTATCCTTCTGTTTTGTTTCACGTTTGACATTAACGTCTGCGTCTGTAAAAGCTGGAACTTTAAATAATTATTTTGCCAGCCTGTATTCCAAGTCTGTTCTTAGCTTCACAGACTTCACAAATGTCGAATTTAGAAAGAATTCGCAAGATAATAAGATATTTTGTCAAGACTAAATACTCGGATTCTAATACAATTTTTTCCTTCTTTGTTAATTAGTGATATTTAAAGTGAATTGCTTTTAATGCTAATTAATCTTTTTCTGTCTCTACGAAAAATTGTCAAACTTTGAAGTTTGAACAGTGGCAGAGAACTGTGTTAAATTTATTTTGTGGCCCAAAATCAAGAGCTTTTTTTCTGTCGAAATCAATTGAAAATATTATTTGATATGATCCCTGCCTTTTACAAAAATGGGTCAAATTACTTTTGTTTAACAAATTTTTTCATCAATATGATTATTAAACTAAGATAGATTATCCATCAAACAATGTTCCATTTTTTGGATGTCCCTTTTTACTGCTGCAGCGACAAAAGTATCTCTGGCATGAAAAACTGCTAACTACCGTAGTTCCACAGACTAAGTAGACTAAATGTTTCCTATTGAAAGTTCCATTTTTTAATTTTGAAATCCTCTCGTTCACCAACTCATACAAGAAATACAATAACGAAAAGAAGTTTATACCCCCACGGAAATAAACCCCCACGGAAATAAACCCCCACGGAAAAGAACCCCCACGGAAATAAACCCCCACTGAAATAAACCCCCCACGGAAATAAACCCCCCACGTAAAAGAACCCCCACGGAAATAAAGCCCCACGGAAAAGAACCCTCACGGAAATAAACCCCCACGGAATTAAACCACCACGGAAATAAACCCCCACGGAAATAAACCCCCACGTAAAAGAACCCCCACAGAAATAAACCCCCAGGGAAATAAAACACCACGGAAATAAACCCCCACGGAAATAAACCCCCACGGAAATAAACCCCCACGGAAATAAGCCCTCATGGAAAAAACCCCCCACGGAAATAAACCCCCACGGAAAAGAACCCCCACGGAAATAAACCCACATGGAAAAGAATTCCACGGAAAGAACCCTCACGGAAATAAACCCCCACGGAAATAAAACACCACGGAAATAAACCCCCACAGAAAAGAACCCCCACGGAAATAAACCCCCACGGAAATAAACCCTCATGGAAATAAACCCCCACGGAAATAAACCCCCCACTGAAAAGAACCCCCACGGAAAAGATCCCCCACGGAAATAAACCCCCACGAAAATAAACCTCCACAGAAATAAACCCCCACGGAAAAGAACTCCCACGGAATTAAACCCCCGCGGAAATAAACCCCCACGGAAATAAACCCCCACGGAAATAAACTCCCTTGGAAATAAACCCCCACGGAAATAAACCCCCACGGAAATAAACCCCCACGGAAATAAACCCCCATGGAAAAAAACCCACGGAAATAAACCTCCATTTTAAAATTGAATTTCGATCGTGATAATTGCGCTAAATGCGCAGCCTTTTAATAGAAAAGTGGGGGTTTATTTCCGAATGACAATCGAGTACATTTGGTTGATAAATTCTTTTTCTAAATAAAAAATTTAAAAAAGCATCGTCTTGACTTAGACAGGCATTAAAAAGCTATTGAAGTTGCTTTTCAGGGAACTTCTGATTAGAAAATTGTTGACATGAATTGCTTAAGGTTAAATTTTTTTTCTATATTTGTCTTTATTTGTCTTTGAGAAATGAAAAATTTGTAAACATCTTCATCAATAGATTCAGTTTTGCATGAGCTTTTTGATGATGCCTCTTTTGTATCTCTCCGCACAAGAATATTGATCGGCCAAAATTGGCTCAACAAAAAAGTAGGGCTGGTATAAATTTCCTGGGCTCGAAATAAATCTGGAGAGTGGGAACAATTTGAAGGGTTTATTTCAGAATAAGAAGTTTTCAATACCGATCAGAGCTGTTCTGCCAGAAGCCGACGTTCAAATTCCGGATCAACTCAATTTCACATATTGCGCAGTCAAAGACACAGTTTCCTTAAAATTTTCTATCAAGAATTTGAGGTTAGAAAAGTAAAAACTTTTTTAAATTCCACCGATTGCGATGATTCGTTATCTCATCCCGTGTTGATATTTTAGTCCGCTGACATTGCCGTTCAAATGGAGAATACCCAAGTGTTTCTCAATTTATCCCGCAGAAGGTACTCTAATAGAAAATGGTGTATGCCAGACAGAGATTAAATTCAGCCCCGAGGCCGCCGGTGTATACGAAGGCCAGGCAATTTTAGTCTTCGGTGACAGCAAATGGAAGCAAATAAAGCTTGAAGGCATAGGAAAATATCCCTACGTCAGTTTGAAACCGGGTACCACGCCCCAAATTGACGATGCGACGCAATTTTCGGACTTTATGCTGCCTGACAAAACTTTAGATTTCGGGGAAACTGATTTCGGCCAAATAGTTACAAAATCTATTGAGTTTGAAAATACAACAAACATTAATGCCGCCTTTACTGTTTCCCATTTGAGCTCAGGACGAGATATTGATCGATTCTTCTTTTGCCCGTCAACATCAGGGCAAATACTGGCACAAAATAAAGTTAATATTAAATTCACTTATCAGCCGTTTGTTTGTGAACACCAGAACATAGAATACTTTGCAATCACACCTGTAGGACAGTTGTCGAGAACCATAGTGAAATGCATGGGACGCGGGAAAGGACCTGCAGTTAAGTTGAATTGTAACCAACTTGACTTTGGCATTATTGAGAAGGTCGGAACGTCTAAAACTCTATCTTTGGTTGTATCAAATGAATCTTCAATGCCTGCGCATTTCCAGGTAACTATCATAGATGGTGGTTATATGGTTATTTGATTTTCTTCCACAATAAATGCATTCGAATTGCATTGAGCAGTTAAAACAATGAAATAAATGAGTTAAATTTTGGACAAATTGTAATGTATGTAAATTTGATGTAAGGAAGAGGAAATAGTTCCCTCATTGTTTCTTTAGTCTTATTATCCAAAATTTGCTATTTCACTTCGATTGTTTAGTTCAACACTTGCAACTTTGACTCTGATAGTGTGTTCAAAGTGTCCCCCAAGACAGGCCAAGTACACAAAGGTCATCCAGTCACAGTTGGGGTTACCTTTACACCCACACACTCCATCGGGTGTCACAAGAGACTTCGAGTGATGATTAATCAACAGGTGAGAAGCGACAGGTTCTACCCATTATTTCAACCGCAGACTTGCCCGTTAAGTATTTTTCGTGGATTTATTGAGGTTTAAATTTTGAGATACGATTTTTTTCTCATATTTCGTGAAGAGAGAATTAATTTCTCCTTCAAGTATAATCAGTAGTGGGAAAAAGGTGCTATTCCGCCACTTCCTAATCGGAAGATGACTAAATACCACTTTTTTCCCAGTACTCTATACATCTACTACTTGCTTATACCCCCAATTTATTCACTACTATATATTAGCTCTATATTCAATCAAAATTCAATCAAAATCAAAAAATCAATCAAAATCAATCATTATTTTATGAATTACTCTAAGAGTGATTTTCACTCTTTATTTATTCTAAATCTGGTATTAATTAAGAAAAAAGGTCTAAATCTAAAATTAATATCAATAAAAACCAAAACTACATGACAGATAAATTAAAATAAGAAGAATTAGCTTCTTGAATATTATACTTATAAACATGCTCTCTGAATTGATTTCTAGTATGACCATATCTATATCTATGAAGATAAATACATAGTCTACATTTCCTATTTCTAAATCTATATAATGATATATGTTTATAAACATTACACATACTACATGTTAGATATTGATCAGGATCAGAATAATGATATCCCAAATGTTCTATATAATCTTTCACTTTAGCCATATTTTTACATACATAACAAGAATATTCTAATTCTCTACAATTATTACAACATTCTTTCCAAGGTTTATTTATACACTTATTGCATTTCATTTTCATTTTTCGAAAAATTATTTTTTGATTATTTCCCTAAATAAATACATCATGTCTCAATCAACTAACACTAGTGTCAATAACTTCTGCGATGTCTGTAATTTATCCTTTGAAACAAAGAAGTGTTTATACAGGCATCAAACATACGATCTCAAACATAAGGAACTTTTGGAGAAAATGTTTGAGTCTGAGGAAGAAGAAATCTTGGAGAAGGTGTATAATTCGGATGAAGATGATTATATTATTAAAACTAAGACCAAAACTAAGGATATTATTAAAACTAAGGATATTATTAAAACTGAAACTGAAACTAAAACTGAACCATGCTGGGTTTGTGGCGATAAGTTTAAAAATCAGATAGGTCTACAAACTCACATGAATAAACACTGGAGAGAAAACGTTGTCTTAAACGATAATTATAATATTAAATCAAGCTTTAATCAAAGGCAGTTATATATTAGTAAATCTGATGGTAGTTTTTTCAAGGATATTAATGAACCAGTAGATTACATATTAGACGAGTTTAAACCATTTAAATCATATAAATATAAAGTTACTGCCAATTGCTTATATAAGAAGAGAGACTCAGAAGAAGAAAAGACTACTAATATAAACTTTAGAACGGATGAATATATGGATAAAGATCATCGACTGAATCTAAACCAATGGCTTGATCATGTTAGAGAAACGTATGAGGGTTACGGCTACGATTAAGAGTTTATTGGAATAACAGACATGCAAATAAATATAGGACTAAACCATCATTAGGATCTTATACTGAACTGCCACCAGGTCTAAGAGATAAAACAAAAGCGATTTTAAATATTAGAAGTACTATATTTAACTGTTTACGATTATGTATTACAGCTGCATTGCATCCTGTAACTGAACATGCAACTAGAGAAAATAAGTATATTAATAATCTAGTCGATGACTGGGAATATAATGAAACTGCATATGATTATATAACAAAAATCAAAAATAAATGTAATATCAATATTTGGTTTTACAGGCCTACGGCCGTGCTTCGCCACAGACCTACTCAAGATAGTAACATAGCAAAAGTAGAACGCCTAGAGAAATGTCTTTGTAAAAGATAGACAAAATGTTAGGATTCTAGTCTGGAATGAACATTGTGCTCTAATTAAAAATGTAGAAGTATTACTAGAAAGACCCAATACCAAACATGCAAAGTTCTGGTTTTGTCATAATTGTACCTATTGGTTTAGCTCTCAATATAAATATGAAACTCATGAATGCTGTGTCCAAATCAAACCAAAGATTGTTTGCCCTACGTTAAAACAAATTAAATTCAAGAATCAACATAGACAACAAGAAGGGAACAATGTTATATTTAGTGATATTGAATGTTACATGAAAGGAACAGATGAAAAGATTGGTAGCAATACATATAAGATATCTGAACATGTACCTATTGCTAATGGCTACAGTTGGCATAGCAAAGATGAAGTGCTTAGCAGATCATACTTTGGTCCAGACTGCATCAAAGATTATGTTTGAGATTTATTAGAAATAGAAACAAAACATAGTATTAAGATAAACAAAGCAATGATATTTACAGAAGAAGATAAATTGTATCGTGATACCAATGATATATGTCACATTTGTAATAAAAACTGTGTTAACAAAGTTAGAGATCACTGTCATCAAACAGGTAGATATAGAGGTCCAGCATGTAATATTTGTAACTTGAACTATAAACATCAAAACTTCATTCCAGTAATATTTCATAATGGTAAAGGCTATGACTTCAATCTATTATTTAATGAGATATTTAAACAGAATAATAGCAGGAGAAGAATTGATATCTTACCTAATACTAATGGTAAAGCTAGAATGTTCAGAGTGGGTGTATTAAAGTTTATATATAGTTACAGTTTCTTGACAATGTCTCTTGATAAAATAGCAAAGGTTTACTACATAAAAAATAAAAGATTATATCCTTATGAATACTTTAAGGATGAGAATAGCTATAATAATAAACTAGGTAATCTATCAATTCAAGACTTTAGATCATCACTTACAACTAAATTACCAACTCAAGATGAAGTAGATGATTTTATTAATTCTAATAGTAATAAAATAGGTAAAGAATTAACATTAGAATATATGGAAAATGATATATTCATATTAGGACATTGCTTCAATCTATTTGTTAAGTTAAAAATGAATACATATAAACTCAATCCTCTACATTATATTAGTCTACCAAGCTACAGCTTCGATGTTTGCTAAAACTAAGCAAAGTTGAATTAGACACAATACAAGATGAGCAAATACTAAAAGACTTCATTAGTGCAATGAGAAGTGGCATATGTGGTGTTATGGGTTATAGGTATATTAGAAGTCAGAGTCAGAGTCAGAACAAAGATCCCTCAGGGAACCTGCTTCGCAGATGGCAGAGCATGACCGAAGGTCTATCTGGTACATCGATACCAATAAATTATACGGTTATGCACTAATGCATAAGCTACCATATAAAGATTTTGAGTACTCCAATACAACTCTAGATGAAGTATTAAATACTTCAGATGATAGTGATTATGGCTATTGGCTTATCTGTGATTTAGAATATACTAATGAATGTAAAGAGAGAACTAGCAACTTCCAACTACTACCCCATGGAAGAGAAGTAGAGAATAATGAACTGGGATACAAACAAAGACCCCCAACTTCATCAAAAAGCAAGAAACTAATATTAGATCAGAATAATAAATATGAATACCCAATACACTATCGGATGTTAAAGTTTGTTGTTAAGATGGGTATAAAGGTTACTAAAGTCCATAGAACAATTAAATTTAAATAAGATTATATACTTAGAGACTACATTGAACTTAATACTAAATTGAGAGCTGAAGCTAAAACTTAACCTGAGAAAGATATATTTAAGTTAATGAATAATTCATTGTTTGGTAAAAGTTGTGAGAATCCTTTACAGTATCTAGAAGCTAAGATTCTAACCGATGATTATGAAATACTTAAAGCTGTTAGTAAACCAACATGTAAAGATGTAATTAGATATGAAAACTATACTCTAATAGAATTCTATAAAAAGGAAATACAATATGATAAGCCGATTTATTTAGGATCTACAGTACTAGAGCTCAGTAAGCTTCATATCTATAAATTCTTTTATAATGTATTAAATCCCTCGCTTAAAGATCTAATGTTACAATACATGGACACGGATAGCTTCGTGTTAAGCTTTAGCGAGGGCAATGTCGACAATGAGCACATGGATCTGAGTAATCTAGATAAACCAATAAAAACTAATAATAAGATACCGGGCAAATTTAAACACGAATTAAGTAGTAAGGTTATAGAAGAATTCGTGGTATTAAAACCCAAAACATATAGTATAAAGAACTATGGGGCAAAAGAAAAAGGTATAAAGAAAGTAATGGAAAGCACGAAGAATATTATAGTGCTCTGATAGATAATAAGGAAAGGATAGTAGAGAAAAGCAGGATTCAAAAAGTAGGAAGTTGTATGGCCACAATTAAGATAAGTAAAAGAAGTTTAAGTAATTTTGATGAGAAAAGATTTTATGTAAATAATATAAAACGTTATCCCCTAGATGAGAACATGCATCTATTCAAAAGAGATCTGCTAAATAAAATCTGCGAACCGACTTCGTCTGTGGCAAGTCATGCAGGTTGGGGAACCAAGGCCGAGGGCCCTTCCTTGATTAATAATACTACTTTAGAGCTATTAATAAAATTAGGGTTAGATGTAAGTAAAGAATCATTAGAAGCACTAATAAATAATATTAAAGAATTAACAATTAAGGAAGATAGAAAGTTTATTGAAACCACTATTAGATTATATAATAACCTACCTACTTAATATAATAATATTTTATATATATATTTATATATATATATATATATATATAAAATGACTAAACTAGAAACACTTATGGAATTAAATATTCTAGAAAAACAAAACAGAAGAAATAGATTAGAAGACAAATTAAAACAACAAGAATATTATGGTGAAATAGAAGAGTTATTTGATGCTTTAACTAAAACTTTATGTGCGAACAATGAACACAATCTAGCATTAAGTGAACCAACATTACGGGCAATAGATTGGCAAAATCAAGAGTTAGATAAACAAACTAAGATGGTCCAGCAAGCTGGCTCCCAATTTAATGAAGTCCAATGGCAAAGCTGTAGAGGAAGCTCGAGATAAGCCAGGACTTTTAGTAGATAAAGACACAGCTCAAATTATTAATTTATTGTCAGTTCAATCTAACCCTCAATTAAAGTTCGGAAATTTAGCTATCGCTGAATTTGAAATGAATGGTGTTAAACTAATTTATCAAGAAAATGCATTTATAGTTAAGGATAATATATATGAATTTTCAGATGTGTTATAAACTTTCTTACTAACCCAAATATAAAATATGGTGAAATCGAGGAAGATGAAAACAAAATTAAAAGATTTTTATTTGATATTGGATATGATTTAGGAAAAGGGGATAAGAAAAGTGCTAGGTATAGAGCAATAAAACGTATAATAGGGGTAAAAGATGATGTATATGGTAGGGGATTAAATAGCACTCCCGATCAGGGAAACTGCTCAATGAAGTTGTTTTGCAATTTGACTTGCCACGAACAAAGTTCGTTGGATAACCACAGACGGAGTCTGTTCGCAGATCCAAATAGTTTAATAGAAAGATTAGAATTATTAATACTAGAAACCAAAGCTGGTCATGATAAATTATACGATGAAATGCTAGATATATCTAAGCAACTATTATCTATGAATATTATTAATCAAGAGCAACTAGATAATTTTGTTTTTAACTATGGTAAATAAACAAAAATGAACAAAGCTATCAGGGAAGCTGTTTCACAGATCAGGGAACCCGCATCGCAGATGACTATATCCACAAGTAAACAGGACACAATTAAAACTAAACAACAATTACTAGCTAAAGAAGTATTCAGTCCTCAAATAACAAAGTTTAGAAGAGAAAGAATAATACCATTATATAAAGATGAAACAGGGTCAGCTGATTTAATTGCTAAGTCATCTCTAAGTGAATACAATAATAATTATAAGTTTATATTAACTGTTATATATATATATATATATATATATATATATATATATATATATATATATATATATATGTATATTCATAAAATATGCATGGGCTATTCCATTGAAGAATAAATCTGGTTTATCTATAACTAATGGTTTTAAAATAGTATTAAGTGAACATCCACAGGGTGGCTCTGAAAGTCCACAAGGTGGCTTCGAAGTTCGAAAACCAGAACAGAAAAGTTATGGGTAGATAGAGGTAGTGAGTTTTACAATAAAACATTTAAATCTTTACTTAAAGAATACGAAACAGAACTATATTCTACTTATAGTGATTTAAGGGCTGTGTTTATAGAGAGATTTAATAGAACATTTAATTGATAATAAGAAAAGGATAGTAGAGGAAAGCAGGATTCAAAAAGTAGGAAGTTGTATGGCCACAATTAAGATAAGTAAAAGAAGTTTAAGTAATTTTGATGATAAAATATTTCATGTAAATAATATAAAAAGTTGTCCCATAGATGAGAACATGTATCTATTCAAATGAGATCTGGTAAATAAAATCTGCGAACAGACTTCGTCTATGGCAAGTCATGCAGGTTGGGGAACCAAGGCCGAAGGCCCTTCCCTGATTAATAAGACTACTTTAGAGCTATTAATAAAATTAGGGTTAGATGTAAGTAAAGAATCATTAGAAGCACTAATAAATAATATTAAAGAATTAACAATTAAGGAAGATAGAAAGTTTATTGAAACCGCTATTAGATTATATAATAACCTACCTACTTAATATAGTAATATTTTATATATATAAAAAATGACTAAACTAGAAACACTTATGGAATTAAATATTCTAGAAAAACAAAACAGAAGGAATAGATTAGAAGATAAATTAAAACAACAAGAATATTATGGTGAAATAGAAGAGTTATTTGATGCTTTAACTAAAACTTTATGTGCGAACAGTGAACACAATCTAGCATTAAGTGAACAAACATTAAGGGCAATAGATTGGCAAAATCACGAGTTATATAAACAAACTAAAATGTTCCAGCAAGCTGGCTCCCAGTTTAATGAAGTCCAATGGCAAAGCTGTAGAGGAAGCTCGAGATAAGCAGGACTTTTAGTAGATAAAGACACAGCTCAAATTATTAATTTAATGTCAGTTCAATCTAACCCTCAATTAAAGTTAAAGTTCGGAAATTTAGATACGCTGAATTTGAAATGAATGGTGTTAAACTAATTTATCAAGAAAATGCATTTATAGTTAAGGGTAATATATATGAATTTTCAGATGTGTTTATAAACTTTCTTACTAACCCAAATATAAAATATGGTGAAATCGAAGAAGATGAAAACAAAATTAAAAGGTTTTTATTTGATATTGGATATGATTTAGGAAAAGGGGATAAGAAAAGTGCTAGGTATAGAGCAATAAAACGTATAATAGGGGTAAAAGATGATGTATATGGTAGGGGATAAAATAGCACTCCCGATCAGGGAAACTGCTCAACGAAGTTGTTTTGCCAATTGACTTGCCACGAACAAAGTTCGTTGGATAACCACAGACGGAGTCTGTTCGCAGATCCAAATAGTTCAATAGAAAGATTAGAATTATTAATACTAGAAACAAAAGCTGGTCAAGATGGATTATATGATGAAGTGCTAGATATATCTAAGCAACTATTATCTATGAATATTATTAATCAAGAGCAACTAGATAATTTTGTTTTTAACTATGGTGAATAAACAAAAATGAACAAAGCTATCAGGGAAGCTGTTTCACAGGTCAAGGAACCCGCATCGCAGATGACTATATCCACAAGTAAACAGGACACAATTAAAACTAAACAACAATTACTAGCTAAAGAAGTTTTGAGTCCTCAAATAACAAAGTTTAGAAGAGAAAGAATAATACCATTATATAAAGATGAAACAGGGTCAGCTGATTTAATTAATAAGTCATCTCTATGTAAATACAATAATAATTATAAGTTTATATTAACTGTTATATATATATATTCACAAAATATGCATGGGCTATTCCATTGAAGAATAAATCTGGTTTATCTATAACTAATGGTTTTAAAATAGTATTAAGTGAACATCCACAGGGTGGCTCTGAAAGTCCACAAGGTGGCTTCGAAGTTCGAAAACCAGAACAGAAAAGTTATGGGTAGATAGAGGTAGTGAGTTTTGCTATAAAACGTTTAAATCTTTACTTAAAGAATATGAAACAGAACTATATTCTACTTATAGTGATTTAAAGGCTGTGTTTATAGAGAGATTTAATAGAACATTTAATAGATAATAAGGAAAGGATAGTAGAGGAAAGCAGGATTCAAAAAGTAGGAAGTTGTATGGCCACAATTAAGATAAGTAAAAGAAGTTTAAGTAAATTTGATGATAAAAGATTTTATGTAAATAATATAAAAAGTTTTCCCCTAGATGAGAACATGTATCTATTCAAAAGAGATCTGGTAAATAAAATCTGCGAACAGACTTCGTCTGTGGCAAGCCAAGCAGGTTGGGGAACCAAGGCCGAAGGCCCTTCCCTGATTAATAATACTACTTTAGAGCTATTAATAAAATTAGGGTTAGATGTAAGTAAAGAATCATTAGAAGCACTAATATATAATATTAAAGAATTAACAATTAAGGAAGATAGAAAGTTTATCGAAACCGCTATTAGATTATATAATAACCTATCTACTTAATATAATAATATTTTTATATATATAAAAAATTACTAAACTAGAAACACTTATAGAATTAAATAATCTAGAAAAACAAAACAGAAGAAATAGATTAGAAGACAAATTAAAACAACAAGAATATTATGGTCAAATAGAAGAGTTATTTGATCCTTTAACTAAAACTTTAAGTGCCAACAGTGAACACAATCTAGCATTAAGTGAACAAACATTAAGGGCAATAGATTGGCAAAATCAAGAGTTAGATAAACAAACTAAGATGATCCAGCAAGCTGGCTCCCAGTTTAATGAAGCTTTAATGAAGTTCAATGGCAAAGCTGTAGAGGAAGCTCGAGATAAGCCAGGACTTTTAATAGATAAAGACACAGCTCATATTATTAATTTAATGTCAGTTCAATCTAACCCTCAATTAAAGTTAAAGTTCGGAAATTTAGATATCGCTGAATTTGAAATGAATGGTGTTAAACTAATTTATCAGGAAAATGCATTTATAGTTAAGGATAATATATATGAATTTTCAGATGTGTTATAAACTTTCTTACTAACCCAAATATAAAATATGGTGAAATCGAGGAAGATGAAAACAAAATTAAAAGGTTTTTATTTGATATTGGATATGATTTAGGAAAAGGGGATAAGAAAAGTGCTAGGTATAGAGCAATAAAACGTATAATAGGGGTAAAAGATGATGTATATGGTAGGGGATTAAATAGCACTCCCGATCAGGGAAACTGCTCAACGAAGTTGTTTTGCAATTTGACTTGCCACGAACAAAGTTCGTTGGATAACCACAGACGGAGTCTGTTCGCAGATCCAAATAGTTTAATAGAAAGATTAGAGTTATTAATACTAGAAACCAAAGCTGGTCATGATGGATTATATGATGAAATGCTAGATATATCTAAGCAACTATTATCTATGAATATTATTAATCAAGAGCAACTAGATAATTTTGTTTTTAACTATGGTAAATAAACAAAAATGAACAAAGCTATCAGGGAAGCTGTTTCACAGATCAGGGAACCCGCATCGCAGATGACTATATCCACAAGTAAACAGGACACAATTAAAACTAAACAACAATTACTAGCTAAAGAAGTATTTAGTCCTCAAATAACTCTCAAAAAAGTTTAGAAGAGAAAGAATAATACCATTATATGAAGATGAAACAGGGTCAGCTGATTTAATTGCTAAGTCATCTCTAAGTAAATACAATAATAATTATAAGTTTATATTAACTGTTATATATATATATATATATATATATATATATATATATATATATTCATAAAATTTGCATGGGCTATTCCATTGAAGAATAAATCTGGTTTATCTATAACTAATGGTTTTAAAATAATATTAAGTGAACATCCACAGGGTGGCTCTGAAAGTCCACAAGGTGGCTTCGAAGTTCGAAAACCAGAACAGAAAAGTTATGGGTAGATAGAGGTAGTGAGTTTTGCAATAAAACATTTAAATCTTTACTTAAAGAATATGAAACAGAACTATATTCTACTTATAGTGATTTAAAGGCTGTGTTTATAGAGAGATTTAATAGAACATTTAATAGATAATAAGGAAAGGATAGTAGAGGAAAGCAGTATTCAAAAACTAGGAAGTTGTATGGCCACAATTAAGATAAGTAAAAGAAGTTTAAGTAATTTTGATGATAAAAGATTTCATGTAAATAATATAAAAAGTTATCCCATAGATGAGAACATGTATCTATTCAAATGAGATCTGGTAAATAAAATCTGCGAACAGACTTCGTCTGTGGCAAGTCATGCAGGTTGGGGAACCAAGGCCGAAGGCCCTTCCCTGATTAATAATACTACTTTAGAGCTATTAATAAAATTAGGGTTAGATGTAAGTAAAGAATCATTAGAAGCACTAATAAATAATATTAAAGAATTAACAATTAAGGAAGATAGAAAGTTTATCGAAACCGCTATTAGATTATATAATAACCTACCTACTTAATATAATAATTTTTTTATATATATAAAAAATTACTAAACTAGAAACACTTATAGAATTTAATAATCTAGAAAAACAAAACAGAAGAAATAGATTAGAAGACAAATTAAAACAACAAGAATATTATGGTGAAATAGAAGAGTTATTTGATCCTTTAACTAAAACTTTAAGTGCGAACAGTGAACACAATCTAGCATTAAGTGAACAAACATTAAGGGCAATAGATTGGCAAAATCACGAGTTATATAAACAAACTAAGATGTTCCAGCAAGCTGGCTCCCAGTTTAATGAAGTCCAATGGCAAAGCTGTAGAGGAAGCTCGAGATAAGCCAGGACTTTTAGTAGATAAAGACACAGCTAAAATTATTAATTTAATGTCAGTTCAATCTAACCCTCAATTAAAGTTAAAGTTCGGAAATTTAGATATCGCTGAATTTGAAATGAATGGTGTTAAACTAATTTATCAAGAAAATGCATTTATAGTTAAGGGTAGTATATATGAATTTTCAGATGTGTTTATAAACTTTCTTACTAACCCAAATATAAAATATGGTGAAATCGAGGAAGATGAAAACAAAATTAAAAGGTTTTTATTTGATATTGGATATGATTTAGGAAAAGGGGATAAGAAAAGTGCTGGGTATAGAGCAATAAAACGTATAATAGGGGTAAAAGATGATGTATGTGGTAGGGGATTAAATAGCACTCCCGATCAGGGAAACTGCTCAACGAAGTTGTTTTGCAAATTGACTTGCCACGAACAAAGTTCGCTGGATAACCACAGACGGAGTCTGTTCGCAGATCCAAATAGTTCAATAGAAAGATTAGAATTATTAATACTAGAAACAAAAGCTGGTCAAGATGGATTATATGATGAAGTGCTAGATATATCTAAGCAACTATTATCTATGAATATTATTAATCAAGAGCAACTAGATAATTTTGTTTTTAACTATGGTGAATAAACAAAAATGAACAAAGCTATCAGGGAAGCTGTTTCACAGATCAAGGAACCCGCATCGCAGATGACTATATCCACAAGTAAACAGGACACAATTAAAACTAAACAACAATTACTAGCTAAAGAAGTTTTGAGTCCTCAAATAATAAAGTTTAGAAGAGAAAGAATAATAGCATTATTTAAAGATGAAACAGGTTCAGCTGATTTAATTGATAAGTCATCTCTAAGTAAATACAATAATAATTATAAGTTTATATTAACTGTTATATATATATATATATATATATATATATATATATATATATTCACAAAATAAGCATGGGCTATTCCATTGAAGAATAAATCTGGTTTATCTATAACTAATGGTTTTAGAATAGTATTAAGTGAACATCCACAGGGTGGCTCTGAAAGTCCACAAGGCGGCTTCGAAGTTCGAAAACGAGAACAGAAAAGTTATGGGTAGATAGAGGTAGTGAGTTTTGCAATAAAACATTTAAATCTTTACTTAAAGAATATGAAACAGAACTATATTCTACTTATAGTGATTTAAAGGCTGTTTTTATAGAGAGATTTAATAGAACATTTAATAGATAATAAGGAAAGGATAGTAGAAGAAAGCAGGATTCAAAAAGTATGATGTTGTATGGCCACAATTAAGATAAGTAAAAGAAGTTTAACAATTTTGATGATAAAAGATTTTATGTAAATAATATAAAAAGTTATCCCCCAGATGAGAACATGTATCTATTCAAAAGAGATGTGGTAAATGAAATCTGCGAACAGACTTCGTCTGTGGCAAGCCAAGCAGGTTGGGGAACCAAGGCCGAAGGCCCTTCCCTGATTAATAATACTACTTTAGAGCTATTAATAAAATTAGGGTTAGATGTAAGTAAAGAATCATTAGAAGCACTAATAAATAATATTAAAGAATTAACAATTAAGGAAGATAGAAAGTTTATCGAAACCGCTATTAGATTATATAATAACCTACCTACTTAATATAATAATTTTTTTATATATATAAAAAATTACTAAACTAGAAACACTTATAGAATTTAATAATCTAGAAAAACAAAACAGAAGAAATAGATTAGAAGACAAATTAAAACAACAAGAATATTATGGTGAAATAGAAGAGTTATTTGATCCTTTAACTAAAACTTTAAGTGCGAACAGTGAACACAATCTAGCATTAAGTGAACAAACATTAAGGGCAGTAGATTGGCAAAATCAAGAGTTAGATAAACAAACTAAGATGATCCAGCAAGCTGGCTCCCAGTTTAATGAAGCTTTAATGAAGTTCAATGGCAAAGCTGTAGAGGAAGCTCGAGATAAGCCAGGACTTTTAGTAGATAAAGACACAGCTCAAATTATTAATTTAATGTCAGTTCAATCTAACCCTCAATTAAAGTTAAAGTTCGGAAATTTAGATATCGCTGAATTTGAAATGAATGGTGTTAAACTAATTTATCAAGAAAATGCATTTATAGTTAAGGGTAGTATATATGAATTTTCAGATGTGTTTATAAACTTTCTTACTAACCCAAATATAAAATATGGTGAAATCGAGGAAGATGAAAACAAAATTAAAAGGTTTTTATTTGATATTGGATATGATTTAGGAAAAGGGGATAAGAAAAGTGCTAGGTATAGAGCAATAAAACGTATAATAGGGGTAAAAGATGATGTATATGGTAGGGGATTAAATAGCACTCCCGATCAGGGAAACTGCTCAACGAAGTTGTTTTGCAAATTGACTTGCCACGAACAAAGTTCGCTGGATAACCACAGACGGAGTCTGTTCGCAGATCCAAATAGTTCAATAGAAAGATTAGAATTATCAATACTAGAAACAAAAGCTGGTCAAGATGGATTATGTGATGAAGTGCTAGATATATCTAAGCAACTATTATCAATGAATATTATTAATCAAGAGCAACTAGATAATTTTGTTTTTAACTATGGTGAATAAACAAAAATGAACAAAGCTATCAGGGAAGCGGTTTCACAGATCAAGGAACCCGCATCGCAGATGACTATATCCACAAGTAAACAGGACACAATTAAAACTAAACAACAATTACTAGCTAAAGAAGTTTTGAGTCCTCGAATAATAAAGTTTAGAAGAGAAAGAATAATACCATTATTTAAAGATGAAACAGGGTCAGCTGATTTAATTGATAAGTCATCTCTAAGTAAATACAATAATAATTATAAGTTTTTATTAACTGTATATATATATATATATATATATATATATATATATATATATATATATTCACAAAATAATCATGGGCTATTCCATTGAAGAATAAATCTGGTTTATCTATAACTAATGGTTTTAAAATAGTATTAAGTGAACATCCACAGGGTGGCTCTGAAAGTCCACAAGTCGGCTTCGAAGTTCGAAAACCAGAACAGAAAAGTTATGGGTAGATAGAGGTAGTGAGTTTTGCAATAAAACATTTAAATCTTTACTTAAAGAATATGAAACAGAACTATATTCTACTTATAGTGATTTAAAGGCTGTGTTTATAGAGAGATTTAATAGAACATTTAATAGATAATAAGGAAAGGATAGTAGAAGAAAGCAGGATTCAAAAAGTAGGAAGTTGTATGGCCACAATTAAGATAAGTAAAAGAAGTTTAACAATTTTGATGATAAAAGATTTTATGTAAATAATATAAAAAGTTATCCCCCAGATGAGAACATGTATCTATTCAAAAGAGATGTGGTAAATAAAATCTGCGAACAGACTTCGTCTGTGGCAAGCCAAGCAGGTTGGGGAACCAAGGCCGAAGGCCCTTCCCTGATTAATAATACTACTTTAGAACTATTAATAAAATTAGGGTTAGATGTAAGTAAAGAATCATTAGAAGCACTAATAAATAATATTAAAGAATTAACAATTAAGGAAGATAGAAAGTTTATCGAAACCGCTATTAGATTATATAATAACCTACCTACTTAATATAATAATATTTTTATATATATAAAAAATTACTAAACTAGAAACACTTATAGAATTAAATAATCTAGAAAAACAAAACAGAAGAAATAGATTAGAAGACAAATTAAAACAACAAGAATATTATGGTGAAATAGAAGAGTTATTTGATCCTTTAACTAAAACTTTAAGTGCGAACAGTGAACACAATCTAGCATTAAGTGAACAAACATTAAGGGCAATAGATTGGCAAAATCAAGAGTTAGATAAACAAACTAAGATGATCCAGCAAGCTGGCTCCCAGTTTAATGAAGCTTTAATGAAGTTCAATGGCAAAGCTGTAGAGGAAGCTCGAGATAAGCCAGGACTTTTAATAGATAAAGACACAGCTCAAATTATTAACTTAATGTCAGTTCAATCTTACCCTCAATTGAAGTTAAAGTTCGCAAATTTAGATATCGCTGAATTTGAAATGAAATGTGTTAAACTAATTTATCAAGAAAATGCATTTATAGTTAAGGATAATATATATGATTTTTCAGATGTGTTATAAACTTTCTTACTAACCCAAATATAAAATATGGTGAAATCGAGGAAGATGAAAACAAAATTAAAAGGTTTTTATTTGATATTGGATATGATTTAGGAAAAGGGGATAAGAAAAGTGCTAGGTATAGAGCAATAAAACGTATAATAGGGGTAAAAGATGATGTATATGGTAGGGGATAAAATAGCACTCCCGATCAGGGAAACTGCTCAACGAAGTTGTTTTGCCAATTGACTTGCCACGAACAAAGTTCGTTGGATAACCACAGACGGAGTCTGTTCGCAGATCCAAATAGTTCAATAGAAAGATTAGAATTATTAATACTAGAAACAAAAGCTGGTCATGATGGATTTTATGATGAAATGCTAGATATATCTAAGCAACTATTATTTATGAATATTATTGATCAAGAGCAACTAGATAATTTTGTTTTTAACTATGGTAAATAAACAAAAATGAACAAAGCTATAAGGGAAGCTGTTTCACAGATCAGGGAACCCGCATCGCAGATGACTATATCCAAAAGTAAACAGGACACAATTAAAACTAAACAACAATTACTAGCTAAAGAAGTATTCAGTCCTCAAATAACAAAGTTTAGAAGAGAAAGAATAATACCATTATATAAAGATGAAACATGGTCCGCTGATTTAATTGATAAGTCATCTCTAAGTAAATACAATAATAATTATAAGTTTATATTAACTGTTATAGATATATTCACAAAATATGCATGGGCTTTAAAATAGTATCAATTGAACTGCTCTGAAAGTCCACAAGTTCGAAAACCAGAAAAATTATGGGTAGATAGAGGTAGTGAGTTTTACAATAAAACGTTTAAATCTTTACTTAAAGAATATGAAACAAAATTATATTCTTCTTATTTTGATTTAAAGGCTGTGTTTATAGAGAGATTCAATAGAACATTATTACACATAATTAATAAACCAATATTCATCAATGGTGATCCGCGAAGCGGCTTCGCCGATGGTAATTGGGTAAATATACTAAATGATTCAGTCATAACATATAACAATAACATTCATTCAACAATTAATCTCACACCAGTTGATGCTTCTAATAATCCCGATAGGGTTGAATACTCATTCATTTATAGGAATATTATACCTAAACTTAAAGGTTACACTTCTAATTGGAATAGAGAATTGTTTAAAGTTAATGAAGTTCTAAAAACACAACCACCAACATATAAAATAGAAGATATTAATGGAGAGATAATAGAAGGTAAATATTATGAACAGGAACTATTAAAATCCGAGTTTGACTTTGAATCTAATAATAAAGTTTTAGAATCATTAAATATCAGGGAACCTGCTTCGCAGATAGACCTACGGTCCTAAGCCGGCAAGCCGGATTTATTTCTTAATATAAATAATGACAAGAAATAGATTTAACCAAGCGAAACATCATATGGGGAATGGAAACAACTTAACACTAAGTAAGGCTCGTGGGTTATTCCTAAAAGATAATGATAATATTGATATGAAGGATACCTATAAAATTACAAATGTACATCCTCCGATATATGAAAAAGATGTTGTTAATAAAGAGTATTGTGACAATAACTTATTATCCTCTTCTAATAAAATAGACATTTTAAGTAGAAACATAACTGAACTAAGAAAGGGTGACTTTGATAAAGTTACAACTAAAACATAACAACTAAATGAAACACAAGTTAATGATGAACTAATTAATGAGTTTATTGAATCAGCAAATGAAGTCACAAATACTGTTAAGTTTTGTAATAAATTTGCTGCTGATACTATCTCTAAATATAATCAATTAAAACTAGAGATTGATAATAATAAGTTTAATCACTAGCAGAATATCACTAACATACAACTAGATGAATTTTTTTTACTACTGGGCGAAAAGAATTTAAAGAAGTTAATAAAAAGACTAATATAGATGAAGCCCTTTTAAAGAATAAAAAGAGAATAGTACAATCTATAATTGCTATACTTTTACGAAGAACGTTAGTTGATAATAAAGAACAAGAAAGACTAGAGAAGCATTATGGTTTTAAACAAGAAGATATAACGAAAGAAATAGAAAGAATGTTTACTAATTAAAATAACGCAAACTATGACTAACCCAACAGCGCCGAGTGAGAGATTACTATATCCAGATTTGTCATCAGTATCAGAAAGATTAATAAATGAAAAGATCTTAGCTACTAATAAATTTATTAATAATATTAACATTATAAAAGATATTAGAAGTTATTATAAAACTGAAACTAATAACTATAATAAGAAGTTAAGTAGATATAAAAATTATATTAACGTAGCTGAGATAACAGAAATAGTATTATCATCAATAGCAACAACGTTAACAACAATATCAGTTGCATTAACAGGTATAGGATTACCTTATTCTATACCAACAGCTTTTGCTACAGCAACTGTTTGTGGTTCATTATCAAAAACACTTAATACTTAATTAAGAAATAAAATTATAAAGTATTCACAAATGTTTATTTAAGTAAACAGTTTAGCGACAAGTTAATAGACTATATACTAACTCAATGAATGATAATAAAATAGATAATGATAAGTATAATGATTTAGTTAAGGTATATGAGGATTATAGGAAGAACAAGAAAAACAGGCTGAGTGTTTTTTGAAACTAAAGTTGTTAGTGTTTAGTTATAATAATGTATTTAGTAATAATAATATTAGTATTAATATTTATCGATAATCATAAACATAATATAAATAAAATCATAATCATAAATATAATATAATCATAATCATAAACAGAAATATAAACATAATCATAAATTTAATCTCGACTATAATCAAATAATTATCTCTTCTTAGTACCTAAGTATAACCCTCTTCCTTTTTGTACTACCTTTATACATTCACCAGTAGTTGCAAATTTAATTAAATCAGGTGTAGCCGCTAGAGCTGCTCTAGGGTTTCTACTTGCAGCTGCACTTTCTATTTTACTTGCTATTTCTAATGCTCTTACTGGATTATTAGCAACTTTCTTTCCAAAGTTAACCGTAGCTCTACCAACACTTTTGAAGAAATCTTTCAATCCCTCATCTTCTATTGTTGCATCAGATACTGTCACTGATTTATTCCTTCTACACTTAGTGCAGGATCCTCTTAACTTTTTAGTACCTTTTGAAGTAATAGCTCCACTTATGTTATTAGTACCACTATAAAATCTACCTCCTACACAATATGAATTAGGTTTGAACTTGTTTAAAAGACTCATTTCTATAAATAAAAAATAATGGAAGTTAAAAAGTATAATCCCTTTTTTGTTATTAAGCCTAAGCCTACGGGTTCCACCCGTGAGCGAAGCTCGAAGCCCAGGGTTAAACCTAAAGCCAAACCCAAGCCCCAAACTAAACTTGAAGCTAGCGGCTTAGCTCTAGAGAATAAAAAGAAATTAGATATTTTTTATGCTAAGAGTTCTCTTAAGACTAGTGGGAAATAGTTTGATTATCATTGATTTAGTCATTGTTTAGTCATTGATTAAGTCAATAAATATATCATTTATTATAATTATGACTTAAATATAACTAAGACTATGTCTATGATATAATAGACCTTCGGTCATTAATCTCTACGAGATTATATCAACCATCTTATTACCATCACTATTCACACTAATAACCTTTCTAGTTAATACTAATGCATGACATATAACATCGGCAACTGCAGCACTAAATTTAAAATTAAGTTGTATTGGTTGTGGACCTATATGATAATTTTGATATCTAGTATCAAATACATATATTCTATAACTACTTTTGAATGTTCTATGATTTATATACGGTTTTATATTATGTGGTCTCCCATTATAATTTTTATGAAAGCTAACAATCTCTTTAAAAGCTTCATTATAATTATTGGTACCATAATTAATATTCATTCTATCCTCAGGATAAAACTCGCTACCAATCTTACAATAACATTCAGTAACATTCATTATATGAAATGTACTTGCATCATGAGTTTGTTCATTAACATTATTATTATTCTCAAAAGCAATTATTATATATTGCGGTCTTTCCATACCACTTTCATACCTAGATCTAATAAGAAGTTAGTAGCATTGGGTACATTCTGATAAAATGTCTTTCTTTCATAATAACTAAAGTCTACATTATTCTTTTTACTTAAACCCTTTTGCACAATAATTCTATTGTCATTACTAGGATCAATACTGGGCACACACCATGATATATCTCTAATTTCTATATTACCATCATTACAGACTGCACCAAGATTAGCATTAACTCTATATAGAGCTCTATCATTATTATTCCTTTTTAATATTAGTTTAAATCCTAATCCATATATAATCTTTTCTAAATCATTTACGAAACCAAATAGATCACTCATCTTAATCATCATATACATATGACCTTGTTCTGCAGCAATATGGTCACCTTTAAGTTGACTATCTCTATTACCTTGATTTCTAACAAAACCACTCTCATATTCATCAACAGTGCTAGTTAATAACTTATACATCAATAGATTAGGATGACAATGATCTATATATTCAATAGTCCTACCACCACTAATTTCGAGCTTAATTGAACTAAACAATGCCATCATACCATAATTAACTAATCTGATATTAGCATCATTAGCAAATACACCACCAGCATCATCTGATACAACAAACTCTATCTCTAGATATGAATCATGTAAATTTAAATGATTCTCTTCTCTATTAAGTATGATATTAATATTAGTATTGATTGGATTCATTGTTGCTAGATTGTTTGGTTTATATTTTATAATCTTACTTTTGTGTATATCATTATTATAACCATAAGTTGTATCCAAATTAAAATCCATTTTTATAAGATAAAAAATGTATAACTGAAAATGTACAACTAACTATAGATATAACTATAAATATAGCATTATTTGAATATAAAAAATGACAGACAATTTAATCTTATGAGAACTGCAAAAGATACATGATGCTTTAACTAAAACTAAAGATGAACATACACTTAATTTTAGAATGGTAAAATCAACAGAAAGGTTTAATTTTAGTGAACCTATACTTAATACAACAAAATTAGGTTTAATTAGATTATCAGTTTATAACTCGGTGTTTAATGTAAATGGGAATAATAATAAATTTAGGTTCAATTCTTTAGATCGACAAATTTTCTCTGATACAAAATTATATATTATAACATCTGGTGCATATGAATTATCTGAAATAGCAGAAATAATAAAAGAAGAAACTGAAGGTAATGTTATAATAGAAGTAGATAAAAATACAATGAAATGTAAAATGGAAATAAAACAAGGAGTACTTAGCTTTGATGTAGAGAACTCAATGAGATCATTACTAGGATTTAGGAAAGTATTATATAGAGCTGGTACATATACATCTCAGAAAATTGTTGATATTATGGGTTTTAATACAATTAATTTTCATTGTAATATTATATCTGGAGCTAAAGATAATGGTAATGATACAGACATACTATATACTTTTAATCTAACTGAACCACCAGGCTATTTGATAAATATTATACCAACTAATATCTTATATCAAAATGTAACTAAAGATAGAATAAAATATATGGAATTTCATATTAAAGATGAGCATGGAAGACCTATATACTTTAATGTTGATGTATTAAGTTTTACTTTGCATTTAGTGTAACAGCTAGGCAAAGCCTTGTTTTATTATAATCATAACATATTTGAAATAGTATTTTTTCCTTAAAAAAATGTTTAGTATTAAATGTGATGAATGTAAAAATAAGTCTTGGGCTCAAAGTTGTAATTGGTGTCAGGGTAAATCATATCAATGTTTTGTATGTAATAGAGTTATAACATATAGAGATAAACATAATCATTTACTAGAACATTTTAATAATCCCGATCAATATCTAACATGTAGAAAGTGTAAAGTGTATAAACATATCTCCCAGTTTAAACAATTCTATTGTAGGTTATGTACATATTGACAGATTAGTATAGTTATAAATTATAATTAAACATAAATAAATAATTATAATTAAATAAACATATAATTATAAACATAACTATACCATATACAGATTAGTATAGTTATAAATTATAATTAAACATAAGTAAATAATTATAATTAAATATCTACAATACTCTCCGATCCCAATTAATTCTTAGTTTACCATTAATATTTTTATTTTTAGTTATATCAATGACAATGTAATTATAAGGCTCTTTCCATACCTTATTACATATATTAGCAAAATCATTATAACTAAGTTCAACATTATTAAAGAAATCTTGATATATCGATGCTAGGACTTTACCTCACTGTTCAAATAAAATAAATAGATTACAGTTCTCTCTAACACTCTGTCTATCCAGAGAGAACAGGTTTTGATTAAGATATATCATATTGCAATTATTATGTTTACCTCTACAAAAGTATTCATTAATAACTGGTTCTTTGGCTCTAACATCATCGAATATCATTAGTTTGTTTAAGTCTTTGGGTAAATTATCAGGAGAGGGTAAATCTTTTATATCTTTAATGAATTCTATAATTGCTTTATTATTTGTTCTTTCTAATCCATTGTATCGATCACCAGTAGGTCCAATGATGTATAGTTTATCAAAATATATACTAGCTAGAATTAGTTTTTTTAATGAGAATGTCTTACCACATTCACTAGGACCAGATATTATACATCTAAAGTTATCTTTGAATTCAGCTTCAGTAATTATATCATCATCATTTAGCCATGATTGTAGATCATCATTTATATTAACAGAGATATCACTAGTAGGGGTATTATTGTTTGGTTTACCCTTTTGATGGGGCTTCGCCCATGTTTCACCATGTTTTTCATCAAATTGATATATAACATTATCATTATCATTATCAGTAACATTATCATTAACATCATCATTATCCTTAACATTAACATTATCATTATCATTAACATTATTATTAATATTATCATTAACATCATTATTATCCTTAACATTAACATTATCATTAATATTATCATTAGCATTATCATTATCATTATCATTAACATTATCAATGACATTATCAATGACATTATTATTATCATTAACATTATCAATAACGTTATTTGCAAAGCTACTTCGTAGATCGTTAACATTAACATTATCATTAACATTACAACCTAAAAAAAACACTCATTATATATTTCAGGACATTTAACTTGATTAACTAGAATATTCAAAGCACTTTTAATTCTAAATCCTCTATCAATAAGAATATATAAACAATAAGAATATATAAACGATCATAAGAATATATAAACGATCATATATAAACAATAAGCCCCACAATAAGATTCATTATATTGTTGTATTCTTTCATTAGAGCCTAGATCAAAATATTCTTCTAGGAATAATGGTGGGGTTTCTACACCAAAACTGTCAAAGTAATACACAGGACCACCTTCTCTTCTTATAACTAAAACCCAATGTGTACCTTCAGTTGGATGTAGATTTACAATAATATTGAAGTTAGGTTCATAGATCTGCGAAGCAGGTTCCCTTATTGTTTCAGGACTTTGATCTCTCATTACTATTTCAATTTGTGTTAGACTTATATCTTTTCCTATATCTTTTATGCTGATATCACTCATAGCATTATTACCAATATTAAATTTATTATTGAATTCCTCAAAAGTTAGGATAAGCATTTTTATATAATAAATTTAATAAGTCTTAGTCTAAGTCTAAATCAAGTCTATATTATATATATATAAATGGAGACGGGTAGTGTAGTTTTTCTTTATTTTTTATAATTATACTTTGTTGTATAATATAGGATTCAATACCGAGTAAATACACAAAATTAGAAGAAAGCTTTGGTGGATTTATGAATAGGAGTCTAGTTAGATTTGAATATGAAAAGTCAACATTACATACTATTGTTTATGGTGGAACTGGTACTGTGAAAACATATTTTATAAGACAATATTTAAAATTATACTCAGTCCAAAACCGAGACCAGAACCAAAACCAAAACCACGACCAAGCTAAAAATATAGTTATAGTGTGTAAAGATGACAGAGACTGGATAGATCCTGAGTCTAATAAGTTTTATACTGGGTTTAATAAATGTGATATAAATATGATCACAAAAAATATGCATGAATTTCAAAATTGTGTAATAGTACTTGATGATATGGGTGATAGGTTAAATAAGGATATAGCTTATTATTTTACTGAAGCTGGACATTATAATATTCAAATGATTGTAATGTGTCATAAACCAGCTCAAATAATTAATACGGCAAGAATGAGTTGTGATACTATTTATTTAACAACTTATAATGGACCTGATCTATTTAAAAATTTTAATGAGATATATAAATATGGACCTGACTTTAGTAAAATAATTAGTGAGTTAAATAGTAACCATTGTAATCGTACAGATGGAATGTCAGATGAACTTCGTTATGGTATAATTCAATATAATAAGAAGGAAAATACTTTTATTATTGTTAATAGTAATAGAACAATGATATATGATTCAAGAGTTGGTTTCCTTGATCTAAAAGCTCTTAGTTTAAAAGATGAATTAGAAAGAGAAGATATAAATAAACTTATAGCATATATGAAATCACTCATGATAAATGCAACAGATAGAAAAACCATTAATCATGATAATTATCAGTTTTATTTTAATAAACTTCTTACTTTAAATAATATTAAAATTCAGAATGATGTTTTAACAAAAGAGATGGTTAAAGCAGAAGGTTTATAACAATTATCAAATATTGGTGGAATTATAGGTTGGGTTTTAGTTATAACTATTTATCCTTTTATATTTATCCTGATTCAATAATAAAAACGGTTGGAGCCGTGGCAATGAGTGCAAGCAATATGTTGAATAGAGCAAACACTTTGGTTAACGTTGGATTTGGAGAGGATCTGCCAAACAGGTTCCCTTTTACACAAAGTGATTATACTGATACACAAAGTAATTATACTGATACAC
This sequence comes from Convolutriloba macropyga, assembly GCF_964194025.1. Taxonomy (NCBI): domain Eukaryota; kingdom Metazoa; phylum Xenacoelomorpha; order Acoela; family Convolutidae; genus Convolutriloba; species Convolutriloba macropyga. The sequence goes on from NC_134472.1 coordinate 39,558,266, forward strand.
AAAGTAGCTTTGCTAATACACAAAGTGATTATACGAATAGTGAAACATGGACAAAGTCCTATCTAAAAAATAGTTTAGTTAGTTTGTTACACCCTTAGAAAAACTACAAGAAGAATATATAAATGAAGAGATGGGAATTTTGAATAGAAAGGGAGGAAAGTTTTTAACCAGACTATATGGAAATAATGAAGAATTTAGAGAAGAGATTATAATTTTTGTTAGGGATAAAAAAGAATTAGACCTTGAATTGATTTTAGATAAGAGATGTAAAACTAATACACTCAAGACGTTAGGAAATAAATATTTAGGAGAGTGTATCACATCTAAAGATAATACTAAAGATTTAATTGAAATCATGGCTAAGTATTATCCGCGAAGCGGTTACACCGATGGTGAAACATCTGCGAAGCAGTTCCACTGATGGACAAAGTCATATCAGTGAAATGATTAGGTAAATATTATAGTTTACCCTATTATAAATGCTTTTAAAATGTTTAGAGTGTAACTATAAATATGGAAACATTGCTGTTTTAAAATATCATTATGAATCATGTCATAAAGATAAAACTGATAAATGTATGTGTGGTAATATAATACTAAGTGGTATTTGTGCTAATAATTTTTCTCCATGGGGTTGTTCTTTAAAAATTGAATCTAGTTCTAGTTCTAGCTCTAGTTCTTGTTCTAGTTCTATCTATGACTCTAACCCCAACCTTAACCCTAACCTTAACCTTAACCCCAACCCTAACCTTAACCCTAACTTTAGCCCAGAAGTCTTAATTAGAAGTTATAATAAATGTAATTATAGAAAACCACTAACTGATTTTGATGAGAGTAAGTATACATGTAGAAGTTGTACTTCAGCTAAATTTAATTGTCCGTATTTTGCTTCTGTTATGAGATATGATGGGATAAGGGCTCATGTAAAGAAACAACATCCAGATGTAGAATTAACTAGAGGATTTAGTAGAAATCTGTGAAGCAGGTTCCCCGATTTGAGTGAGAAAACAATTAATCCTAGTTGGCAAAGCAAGACTGTAAGTCCTTTAGTTATTAGCCAAACTGAGGGAAGTTGTTCGTGTAAATATTATAATTTTGTGTCATTTTTTATTAATAATGGGTTAAATATAGAAAAAGTAAAAGAAAATATAAATTTATTGAAGAGTATAGATAATTTGAAATAAAAGTATAAAAAAATTAAAAAATATCAAAAAAGAGGGAATCACTCTTTAAGAGCGAAAAAGAGCGATCTTTCTACTGGGGCATCACTCCGATAGGGGCGATTTCGCTCTTAAAGAGTGATTCGCTCTTAAAAGAGGGATTTCTCTCTTATTTTGAAATTTGCTTTATTTTTTTAAATAAATTATTAAATTTTGCTATTACTTTGGGTTTTAGCTTAATTATGACTTGAACAAGTAATAAATAAAAACAAGGATCTTATTTTATATAAATATTAGCAAAATGTAAAATTTATAGAAGAGTTGAGCTCGTTTTTTTTTTTCAAGTTATCCACGAAGTGGTTACATCAATTTTCGCAAGGTGGTTTTACGTGCTTTTTACACGGTCTCACTAGTTTTATACTAGTATCTGGGATACGTCCACTGGAGTCAGTGGGGATAGAACTCGAACTATCCGTCTGATAATGGATAATTACCAGCTTAACTCTGTACAAGTGGATTGCACTTAGTGAGACAAGAAATGATAGATTTTGAGTGAATATAAAGGTAATATGTAGTAGTGGATAAAACAAGCTAATATATAGTAGTGAATAAAATGGGGGTATAAGCAAGTAGTAGATATATAGAGTAGTGGGAAAAAGGTGGTATTTAGTCATCTTCCGATTAGGAAGTGGCGGAATAGCACCTTTTTCCCACTACTATAATCATAGTAGACATTTATAATTTCACAACAATAAACACGAATAGGACAAATAAATGGGGTCCTGTGACCTACTAGAAATTTGCCCATAATTTAAACAACTGAAGAAGCATGTCCATAAACACAAATTAAGAATTCTAATTTGAGACTCGAATAACAAATTTACCAAATTTTTAGCAAAATGTGGAAAATTTTTTAGCAAAAATTGCAAAAAAAACGTGAAAAAATACAAGGGATATTTTCTAATGTTCACAAAATTTTAAACCTCAATAACCGGCTGGAAAAAACGAAATTCAAAAATCTTTCTGATTCTGTATTCTACCCTGGACGGGCTTTCTAATGATAGCGCTCACAATTCTCTACGATGAATATATCGATCCGTCCAAAAAATTGACCGAACAAAAAAAACCAGTTCAGCATATAGTTCCTCCTCCACTAAAGTGAGTTGGAACAACAAGAACGCAGGAGAAATGATAGAAAAAAATGTCTAACAATTGCCACTATAAACAGAAACTTCTCCAATTTTTGAGAAAACTTTTGCTGTTAACATCTTCAATACCAACAGCAACTCGTTTTAGTCTAAACAATAAACCAATAATAGGAACAACGATAATTTCTTCAACAATGATCTTTAAGAGCCAGACAGAGGAAAAGATTAGATTTGGATTGATTGTATTATGGATTAAATTTATCAATTAATGACCTTTGAACTAAAAATTTATCGACTGAAATGTACAAAAAGAGGCTTTTTGGAGAGACTAATTAAACCTCATGATGACATGTTATGATTTTATAGAGCTAAAATATTCTGTTTCAATTTTTGAATAACTTTAAGGTCATCAAGATCAATAAGGTCAAAAGTTGGCAGTAGTGAAAAAAGGGGGGTCTACCGCACAGTTTTAGGATCCCTCCCATCCAGTCTCGAACCTAAGTCAAAATTACACTTCAACAACTCTAGATTAATGCCTAAACCACTGCACTACCAGAACTAACTGCTGTAAGGTTCAAACGCAATATAATTCGTAACTGTTACGGTTGTTAACACATTATAAAGTGAGTATTTCAACTGAAAATAAGGTCATAAAATAAAGTCAACTTGGTTCAGTTGGTTAACCTCGCTCGCAATCCCAACTGAATCAGGTTGACTTTTCGAAGCCCCAAAGTTTCCACCAGATTCCAACTAAAACTGAGAAAATTCCACTGAGACAGAGCAGGTCTTGGAATTTTCCCATTATCTTTCTTTCGATAATTTTTTTATCAAAAGCAAATAAAACCCGCCTATAAAACAGGCCTTTTTCTTACAATAGCAACACAACAAAAATGTTGAGCAACCCACCGAGTAGCTTTCAATTCATTATATACAGTGCCCAAATTCTACTACCTGCTCAGCAAACTGTTGAGTCCCTATCGGTCAAGAGACGTTAAACAGAACATGCCCAGTTAACCTTGACCGCTCAGCGACAACCGAAAGGCCTAGCTCATTGGATTGACCAATTCACCGGTTGGCAGTTTGCAGTCGTCAACCATGAGCCCAACAAAATTGAACCAAGTGCATCCTTCAGATGGTGCGATGACATCTCCACGGAGCACCAGCACATCATTGTCCATTGTCCCTTCAAACGATAATCCTAAACACGTGGAGAAAACTATCAAGTCCTTTATTCGACATGAAAGCAAAGTACTGAACGAAATCAGAGCACGAGTGTTTGTGCCCCAAAGCGCCTTTCAGACATTTAATCAACAGTTCTTGCGATTCAACGTATCGGAGATTTCAAGACGAGGAGACATCTTCGAAGAGTTCATACGAAACACTGATTCTTTAGTTGAAAACATACCAAAGCGAAGCCAGCAAATGGACTTGGTATGGGAAATTGAGAGATCTAGTCCAGCTCGCAGAACCGAAATCAATACATTAACCGAGTACCAGAAGCGACTAATTGCAAAAATTGAAAGTCTCGAGAGCACTGACTCCCCATTCAAGGACACCATTGAGGCATTTGTAGACATTCTGGCAGCCGGTTGGGGATCATTATACCGAACTGATCATTCAATGTTTATTGAAGTCCATTGTGGACTCACAAATGCACAATGTTCATGTTGGGAATGCTGGGATGCAGCAACGGAGGATAAAGAAATTATGGAAAAAACCAATGACTCACCAAAGTAAACAAAAAACATGATAACACGAGATAAGAACTATTAGATAACTTGATCATTATCTATTTCATATCCTTTTAAATCAGTCGCATGTTCCAATCTGCTGACATTAATAAAGTTTTGTGTAATTTCAAGCTTGTCTCTCGAGCGTTTCCACAAAACGAAAAGTCGAAAAATGGTTTTATTGCAGTTTGCATGCTCATAGATCCGAAAGTAGATGTCAATGCAGTTGACAAATTAGCTCCATATGGTGGACTTATAGGCCCGGGAGATAGTGCACTACATGAATACTTGAAAGATTCGAAAGTCCTTCGAGTGCATGCAATTTTTCACGACGCCTATGGTTTTATGAAAGAAAAGTACAAAACCGGCCCTGGTTATATGTACATGATTTCAAACTTTCCAAGCCATTTTCTATTGGGTCACATTAGCGGCATTATTCATTGGACCGCTTTCAAAGTGCTCTTGTCAGACACTTTCCAGAAGATGCCATTTAGATATGACAACTTATGATCCAAACCTATTCACTTTGCATATTTCAAAGTTAGCTGCTATTCAAGTTATACAAAACACCAACAGCTCAAGTATTGTATTGAGGAAACAATGTTGGAAAAAATTGAATGAAAAATTCATACTAGTTCAAACAGAAATAGATTTGACTTTAAATGAGCTGCAATTAATTTCCGAAGCGGCCAAATTAGCTCTCTACTTTTTGTCTGCTTCTGAAGAGGCTAACAAGTCAAAGCCACCAAAAGTGCCCGGCCGCAATACAAACTAATAGTGGCAGATTCGCCGGACTGTTCGATCGAATTAGCAAACAAAATTATTTTTGACAAAGAAGATCAGGAACGACCCCCTTGGAAGATTGGATGCAGTGTTGAAAGATCATTGGTATTCTGTATTATACATTTATTGGTGCTCATTGGTTCAATTGTATCATGTATCCTTTATTTATTTGTTTTTAATCATGATAGTGACAACAAACCTCATATCTGGTCTGTCTTGGCCTTTTGCTTGGGCTGTATAATCCCTACACCAAAATGATTAAAAGAATCTCAACCGAGCCACATTTGTTGATGATGGTGGTAGGACCCAGTGGTTCCGGCAAATCAATGTTAGTTGCTGATCTATTAGTTAATTAAAAAATATTTCAACGAAGTTTTGATATAATTTTGTATATATACCAGCATTGGCAGCCATTATATGATGAACTGCGGTCAAAAAGTAATAAAATCACCTTTGTTCAGGGATTGAATTGGAAACAACTTAAGTCCCGCGGAAACACAAAAAGGCAGCTTTTAATTTTTGATGATATTTATAATGAAGCATGCAATCAAGCAGAGTTTCTTCAGCTTGTTGTCTCAGGTAGACATCAAAACCAACACGCCATTATTTTGAAACACAATTTGTATCAAAAAGGTCAAAATGCAAAAACAATAGAATTAAATGTCACTCAAATGCTGTTGATGAAAAACCCCCGTGACATTGTTCAAATTGATTGCCTAGGGAGGCAGTTGGGTTGCCGTTCTCTCTTACTATCAGCATATAAATCAGCAACCTCAAAACCATTTGGTCACCTATTGATTGATTTAGATCCTCGATGTGATGAGAAGCTGCGTTTATGTTCACAGATCAACAGCGACGTTACCATTTTTTATTGCTCGAGCACACCGCAGAACATAATCAAACTTGATGAATCGTTCACAACATCTGAGTACTTTAGATCTCTTTATAACTCTTAAACCATTACTGCAAAAATTTTTTCTCCTCCACTGTTCCGAGACGTTTGTTAAATTCATTATTGACTGCGTATTTAACATCATTAA
>NC_134472.1:39564326-39569326 GCF_964194025.1 Convolutriloba macropyga
GATGTAGCTTATAGTGTCGGCGTACGGCTCTCCGCGTTTTTCGCTGATCTTGAATGGGAGTTGTTTCATAACGCGCGATGCTGATGGCCCAACACCGCCTGAGCAAGCAAGTCTTAGGGCAGCTCTTCGCATGAGGGTTGAAAATCTTCACATCGAAGAAAGTGCGATTAAAGCGGGAGCCCCACATACCGTTTGTCTTGATGTCCAGTCGAGCTTCATCATCAGTAGTTGTGGAATCACTCGAGAAAATTTCTCCATCGAGCGACTGAAGTTTTGGTTCTATCTGGACATCGTGGCAAATGTCATCCATCAGGTTTACAAACACGTCTCTGATTTCTTTTGTGTCGTAAGTGCGTATGCCCGCCTTTGGCGCAATTTAGGGCATGGGGGAGGCTAAATTTTTTTCCGCATGGGCATATGGCTGGCGTGTTCTTCGCTTCCCAGGTGTAGCGAAGTGCTATTCCATCACTGAACTCAGTCTTCATGAGGTCAAAACCATGTTTTGATAACGGAAGCGCGTTAGGGCAGCTAGATGCTCCTTTCGCCGTGGCCAGCTGGATGGTATACTTAATTTCTGGTAGATTGTTTTTGATTCTGGATTTTCGAGATGAGTTCACGTTGCATGTCTGCTTTCTGTCTTAGACTGATCTTGGTTTGTTCTAATTCACATTGTTGAGTTTTGAATGAATCATTTTTGAATGACGCCAATGGACTTGAGAGTTCAATTGATTGCTCACGATTTTTATGAAGATCTTGTAGGAGGGCGATGTTAAGCCCACCCATTCTGAGAGGGAGAGAAAAAATTTCTCTTTCCTCTTAGATTATTTCTTTGCCGACGATGTTCGGCATGACTCGGCCAAGTTGGTCCTCCACCTTGTCCAAAACCCCGTCCATGGATGGTGTAGTACGCGAGAGGAAGCTCAACTTCTGTTGAACCCCCTTCGTCAAACATGCATCGGCATTCTGGGGAGATTTGAGAGCAAATTGACCAAGTCTGTCCAAAGTTTTTGTGTATTTAATTTCTGCATATTTCATAATTTCTGCATCTTTTTACAGGCCTCAGAGCTTCCGATAACTGATCCCAGGACTCGAGCGCCCTGCGTGATTTCCACATTTGTGCCTGCAAACACAGTTGACGCTTGGCGCTCGGCTCCTGGCTTAATTATCAACTGACACTTCGGAAGATTGACAAGATATCCGTACTTGGGAACAAGCTGAGTGAGCTTGTCGAAGAGTGCCCTGATATATTTCAATTTGCCGACGACGATACCATCATCAGCATAGTATTTTTGTGTCAAGGAGTCATTGTGAAATCTTGTTATTAGGGGTATGATTGCGATTCCATACATTGCCATCGCAAGGGGATCGCCTTATGTCGTACCTTCCTGAAACAGAATGGTCGACTTACCGATGTAGAGATGAGATGGGTGGCTGTAGGAATTCTGTAAGGCAACATGCAAAGATGGGCATAAGGCTTTCACGTTCTGTAATGCTGTTCGTCTATTGAGCACGTTAAATGCGTTTTGGCATCAATTAGTAGAATTGCTTCGTTTTCGGGATAATCAAAACTGTGGCGAAACTAATGCTTAGCATGTTCTATGCCGCATTTCTGGCCCGGGCACAGCTGCATATTTCCACCGAGGGTTGTTAGATCTTGCCTGATGCAGTCGACGATTATGCGTCCGGTGATGCGACGCATTACTTCACCAATACCAATAGGTCTCACACCTGGACATTTATCCAGAGCCACTAGTCGACAACCATTGTATGCGATCAAATCATCTGGTGGTATTATGGACGTGGCCAGCCTCTTAGCAAACTTCGCAACAAGCTTGCACAGGTTCGTGGAGGTTTGCCCTAAAGCAGAAAGTAGTCTACGCCAATCATCGGCATCGAGACCTGAAGGCCCGGCACTGCCATGAGTCTTCATTTCATGCTTCCGGATGAGCCTGGCACTGATTTGTCGAAAACAGCAGGGTGGTAGGGAAGTGTGCGTGGATGTTCGCTCTGAATGCAGTTGGGCTCCAAGGGTTGTCCCTCAGGATGTTTGTCGCGTAAAATCTCGGGGACCGGTCTACCGTCTATGAGATCGGTAGGTGCGAGCACGCCGCGTTTATGCTCATCCGAAAGAACGCCAATAGCATTACTGATCTTACCACGAGACATGAAATTGGTGAACATCTTGAGGTCAGAGTGCTGCTTTTTGTTCCTTGAATTCATTTGGATTTCCTTCGCTTCACAGAACATTTCTGAGAAGTTGCAGCTGTGCCATGCACGCAGTCTACGCTTGGTGGTCTTATTGTTCGACCCATCGTCCGTGTTCTTTGCTCGACTGAGGTTTAGGTGCGGAAGTATCATACAGAGGGTCAGAGATATATCGGATCTATCCGTGTTTACGGCAATCGGGGAGAGGACACTGTGAAAGGCTTCGGTGAACTGTTCCCGTGTCTTGTTCTTACTGAGCGTGAAGAACGATGGCTTCCATGTGACGACCTCGCGGTATATTTCGCGCACTGTGACCGCGTGATGAGGCTGGAAGTTGTCCCAATAATTATCCGATGGTGCGGCGACGGAACGTTCGGGGGCGTGCGATGTTGCAGGAGCAGGATCAATGAGTGCAGTGCCGGGAACATCATAGTATTGTGTGGTGCCGGCGTTGCGATTGCTTTTCGGTGGCTGCGGTGTCCTCAGAGCAGCTTTTGCAGCTGAAGTTTTTGTTCCAATCTTTCGCTGCGGCTAGACCACTGCATTTCACGTGAAAATATTTATAACACTTATGACACCCGACGCCTCCCGTACGTAGGGAACCTTGCAGAGTGGACAATGGGTTTGATCAACCAACAGGCTACGGGCTAGGTGTGGGGAAGGCTGGACGGGGGACTAGATTAAGTTAATTACAGGAGCGTAATAACAGCAACAATATTTAAAGTATTGAATGATGTTAAACAGAATAATAATGAAAACATGGTTTCCATGAAAGGAGAAGTGCACGGTGTCTTTACAGAACAGGTTAGGTTCAAGAACATTTCTAAATGGGGGTGAAACAATAAACAACTTTAAGGCACAAGATCAGTATAATTATACAAAGCGTAGTTAAGGGTACTGATTTTCTTATTTATGAGACGATTGCAGCTGGTGGGTATAACTTTGGGAACAATCAAATTATTTTGGCTAAATTTAACAATAATGAGCTGAATGAGGAATTTCCAATGCTCTATGAAAGTTTTTCATATAACAGTTTTTCAGATTTATTCACGTTTATCTTCCTGTCATTTGAAATGACCCTTGTTTTTATATATTGAATGTTGGTGTTTCAACAATGGATACCTCAAATCAGGAAAAAAGATTAAAATCAAGTTTTTTGTCCTAGAAAGCTTTTTATTAGATGAGGACAAACTGTGAAAAGCTGCTATTTGAACATATATTGGTAGTATATGTTTTCTTGCTCTTATAATGTCTCCGTCTGATTTTTATTTTTTATTAGCGAAACACATTGCCTTGTGAATTTAAAATTGAAGCGAGAATTTCTAACGAGAAGAAGCAAACGCTTCTCATGCCTTTCGAGTGATAATTTTTCCTGTGTGTTGTAGGAACTTCTACTTTCCGAATGATTTGAAACTTGAGCTGGAGTACTGGGCTCAGTCGGGCGAGTTCACGAATGAGGAACTGCACCAGCTGATGGTGGCAGAGAACAAACTGTACAAGGTCCACCCACAGAGTGGCACCCTACAGCCAGGACAATCTGTCGGCATCACCTTCACTTACCAACATCTGTTTCCTGGTAAGGAAATTGTGCTGTGCTCTTCACCGACGCTGAATAATGAGAAAGTTCATAACTATGCACTATCGAAAGGTAATGAGATCAATTTGATCATTCTTCATCACAGGTTATTTTCCTGAACATTTTTGACTGTTAAGTTTCCGGATCTTTGTGATCGTAATTTGGTTTCTCTCCTTTACAAGGATTGTCTGCTGTTTTGTCCAAACATCAACTGGTATCCCAAAAGCCACTTTTCAAGTTCAGATCCCAAAATCTAATTCAAAGGAGTGAGAAAAATTCAAAAATTCTGAATTTATTGGGGGTGCTGTTTCTCGAAGATCTGCTCGCTCGTTTTGAAGTCAACCAAAAAGGGTGGTCTGAAACCGAAAATTTTGCAAGCAACTTCTAATACACAGCGAGAATACTGATTGAACAGTTTTTTCGTTCCCAAAAAATTTTTGCTGAGATGCTGAAATTTAGCTTCTATTCATTTCAAATTATATATTTCGGTTATTTTAGTGTGTACTTTACAGCTGTAAGGCAAATACGGCTATGATGTAGTTTTGGTTCTAGTGTATGGTTTTTAATAAAGCATTTTTGTAGTATTTTAATTCGTGACTTGTTAATAGCCGCCCTCATCTTCTCAGCCGGCTATTATAGCGCTCCTATTTTTTTTACAATTCAAAGAATTTGAATTGTATTGGGGCGCTGTCTTTTTTTTAAGATCTGTTCACACATTTTCATGATTTTTGAAGTCAAATTGGATTAGTGATTTTGGTGACGCCGAAACAGGAAGTGGAGCGAAAAAGCGAGTGGTTTTGCGGCGTGAAATTTTTTTTGCTCTAAATTTAAAGTAGAGTGAAAAAACGGTGTTTGAACGAAAATTCGCTTTCTCGCTAGTGGTTTTTTTGTTCACATGCGGCAATTTCACTTTCATTTTTACAGTTTTTTGATTTTCTGGATCGGTTTTTTCTAAATGGTTTTCCCAATCCATTCATAGTCCATTCTTGGTCTAGTTTTCTGTTTAGTCAATGAAAACTCTTTGAATTGTACGTCAGGACTTGTCCTACTATGTTTTTTACTTCGTCGAACTTTTTTTCGGTTTACCCATTTTGCCGCTTTTTCGACATTTTGCGTGAAATCTTTTTGACTCCTCTGGGATAGTTTCACTCTTCTGTCATTCTGCTCAAAGTCCTTTTAAATAGCAGCTGCTCAGCAAAGCAATTCAAAATGAAGAGAG
>NC_134472.1:39574326-39939201 GCF_964194025.1 Convolutriloba macropyga
AAAACTTGAAGCAGGCAGTTTGCTTGAGGAAGTTTTGAGCAAGTTGGTCTTTTTATGCTAGAAACAGACACGTTCTTTTTTTGCAATAAACACAGATAAAAAATCACAAACTTGCAAACATTATCAAAATATAATACATGTTCGTGGTTATTATTTTCAAAATGGAAGATAGTTCTTGATTAAAATGCGGAACTCGAAAACAATATAACCAATTACTTAAAAAGTTAAAAGCACGGAAAACGAGATGACTTTCACGAAACGCGTGATAAAACGATGACAAATAGGTAAGTCTCAATGCGCTATGATAAAAAACTGAGCTTTAAGTTTATTTGAATATTTTAGAGAACCCAATTAAAGGTGTAATTTCTTCGTTTTATTAAGACTCATTTTCCACGCCCTTTTAATTAGGCTAACATCTTATCAAATTGAAAAACAGTTCTCATTTTGTCACATAAGTCTCATGTTTCAAAAACTTTTTTGTTCTTCCCGGGTCGAGGTTTGGTCAAAAAATAATGTAAGATTAGCGGTGATTAGCGGTGAAAAACTTTTTTCACCGCAAAGCGCCCGCATCTTTTAGCGTTCAATGCGTTCATAGCGGTGAATTTTTGTAAGATTAGCGGTTAATTTAGCGGTGAATTTTTGTAAGATTAGCGATTTTAGCGGTGAAAAATTTTTTTTCACCGCTTCGTGGTAGCGCTGAAAATTTTTTTTCACCGCATTATGCTAGTAGCGGTGAAAATTTTTTTTCACAGCTTAAGCGGTGAAAGAAAAATTTTCATCGCTACGAGCAGAATGCGGTGAAAAAAAAATTTTCAGCGCTACCGTCAGAATGCGGTGAAAAAAAATTTTTATGCGCTACCACGACTCGGGGTTTTCAAAGCAACATCATTTTTTACATTACCTGAACCAGCACCCAAGCTGGTTTTTTGACAATGACAATCCAGACAGCTGCAGACATGTGCCTAATACGCCAACTACGTCCCCAACATGAGGTGCACAAAATCCCAGTGGGGGGAAACCGACTAACTGGCGTCTCAACGGGGCAGGGGGGGTGCACCTCTTCATTAAATAAATTTTACATTTCCTAGGCAAGCTATAGCAAAAATTCTTTTTGTTTTAGACTCTAAATACACTGCGGATACTCCATACCGAGTTTGGTTTGATTTGGACAACTCCTTGACCCGATCAAAAAGACCTATTTTTAAAATTCTTTATTTGCGAAATTCGCAAATTTCCGTATGAAACACTAACTTTTTTCCTAGGCAAGCTATACCAAAAATTCTTTTTGTTTTATGCTCTAATTACATAGGGGATACTACATACCATGTTTGGTTCGATTTGAACAACTCCTTGACCCGACGAAAAAGACCTATTTTTAAAAATATTTTTTCGAAATAATTGCAACTTTCCGTATGAAAAACTAACTTTTTTCCTAGGCAAGCTATACCAAAAATTCTTTTTGTTTTATGCTCTAATTACACAGGGGATACTCCATTCCGAGTTTAGTTTGATTTGAACAACTTCCTAATCCGACGAAATAGACCAATTTTCAAAATTCAATAATTGCAATTTATTTGAAATAATAGCAAATTTCGTATGAAACACTAACTTTTTTCCTAGGCAAGCTATACCAAAAATTCTTTTTGTTTTATGCTCTAATTACACAGGGGATACTCCATGCCGAGTTGGGTTCGTTTTGAACAACTCCTTGATCCGACGAAATAGACCAATTTTCAAAACTCAATAATTGCAATTTATTTGAAATAATAGCAAATTTCCGTATGAAACACTAACTTTTTTCCTAGGCAAGCTATACCAAAAATTCTTTTTGTTTTATGCTCTAATTACAATGGGGATACTCCATGCCGAGTTTGATTCGATTTGAACAACTCCCTGATCCGACGAAATAGACCAATTTTCAAAATTCAATAATTGCAATTTATTTGAAATAATAGCAAATTTCCGTGTGAAACACTAACTTTTTTCCTAGGCAAGCTATACCAAAAATTCTTTCTGTTTTATGCTCTAATTACACAGGGGATACTCCATGCCGAGTTGGGTTCGTTTTGAACAACTCCTTGATCCGACGAAATAGACCAATTTTCAAAACTCAATAATTGCAATTTATTTGAAGTAATAGCAAATTTCCGTTTGAAACACTAACTTTTTTCCTAGGCAAGCTAAACCAAAAATTCTTTTTGTTTTATGCTCTAATTACACAGGGGATACTCCATGCCGACTTTGGTTCGTTTTGAACAACTCCTTGATCCGACGAAATAGACCAATTTTCAAAATTCAATAATTGCAATTTATTTGAAATAATAGCAAATTTCCGTGTGAAACACTAACTTTTTTCCTAGGCAAGCTATACCAAAAATTCTTTCTGTTTTATGCTCTAATTACACAGGGGATACTCCATTCCGAGTTTAGTTCGATTTGAACAACTTCCTGATCCGATGAAACAGACCAATTTTCAAAATTCAATAATTGCAATTTATTTGAAATAATAGCAAAATTCCGTATGAAACACTAACTTTTTTCCTAGGCAAGCTATACCAAAAATTCTTGTTGTTTTATGCTCTAATTACACAGGGGATACTCCATGCCGAGTTGGGTTCGTTTTGAACAACTCCTTGATCCGACGAAATAGACCAATTTTCAAAACTCAATAATTGCAATTTATTTGAAATAATAGCAAATTTCCGTATGAAACACCAACCTTTTTGCTAGGCAAGCTATACCAAAAATTCTTTTTGTTTTATGCTCTAATTACACAGGGGATACTCCATGCCGAGTTTGATTCGATTTGAACAACTCCCTGATCCGACGAAATAGACCAATTTTCAAAATTCAATAATTGCAATTTATTTGAAGTAATAGCAAATTTCCGTATGAAACACTAACTTTTTTCCTAGGCAAGCTATACCAAAAATTCTTTTTGTTTTATGCTCTAATTACCTAGGGGATACTACATACCATGTTTGGTTCGATTTGAACAACTCCTTGACCCGACGAAAAAGACCTATTTTTAAAAATATTTTTTCGAAATAATTGCAACTTTCCGTATGAAAAACTAACTTTTTTCCTAGGCAAGCTATACCAAAAATTCTTTTTGTTTTATGCTCTAATTACATAGGGGATACTACATACCATGTTTGGTTCGATTTGAACAACTCCTTGACCCGACGAAAAAGACCTATTTTTAAAAATATTTTTTCGAAATAATTGCAACTTTCCGTATGAAAAACTAACTTTTTTCCTAGGCAAGCTATACCAAAAATTCTTTTTGTTTTATGCTCTAATTACACAGGGGATACTCCATTCCGAGTTTAGTTTGATTTGAACAACTTCCTAATCCGACGAAATAGACCAATTTTCAAAATTCAATAATTGCAATTTATTTGAAATAATAGCAAATTTCGTATGAAACACTAACTTTTTTCCTAGGCAAGCTATACCAAAAATTCTTTTTGTTTTATGCTCTAATTACACAGGGGATACTCCATGCCGAGTTGGGTTCGTTTTGAACAACTCCTTGATCCGACGAAATAGACCAATTTTTAAAAATATTTTTTCGAAATAATTGCAACTTTCCGTATGAAAAACTAACTTTTTTCCTAGGCAAGCTATACCAAAAATTCTTTTTGTTTTATGCTCTAATTACACAGGGGATACTCCATTCCGAGTTTAGTTTGATTTGAACAACTTCCTAATCCGACGAAATAGACCAATTTTCAAAATTCAATAATTGCAATTTATTTGAAATAATAGCAAATTTCGTATGAAACACTAACTTTTTTCCTAGGCAAGCTATACCAAAAATTCTTTTTGTTTTATGCTCTAATTACATAGGGGATACTACATACCATGTTTGGTTCGATTTGAACAACTCCTTGACCCGACGAAAAAGACCTATTTTTAAAAATATTTTTTCGAAATAATTGCAACTTTCCGTATGAAAAACTAACTTTTTTCCTAGGCAAGCTATACCAAAAATTCTTTTTGTTTTATGCTCTAATTACACAGGGGATACTCCATTCCGAGTTTAGTTTGATTTGAACAACTTCCTAATCCGACGAAATAGACCAATTTTCAAAATTCAATAATTGCAATTTATTTGAAATAATAGCAAATTTCGTATGAAACACTAACTTTTTTCCTAGGCAAGCTATACCAAAAATTCTTTTTGTTTTATGTTCTAATTACACAGGGGATACTCCATGCCGAGTTGGGTTCGTTTTGAACAACTCCTTGATCCGACGAAATAGACCAATTTTCAAAACTCAATAATTGCAATTTATTTGAAATAATAGCAAATTTCCGTATGAAACACTAACTTTTTTCCTAGGCAAGCTATACCAAAAATTCTTTTTGTTTTATGCTCTAATTACAATGGGGATACTCCATGCCGAGTTTGATTCGATTTGAACAACTCCCTGATCCGACGAAATAGACCAATTTTCAAAATTCAATAATTGCAATTTATTTGAAATAATAGCAAATTTCCGTGTGAAACACTAACTTTTTTCCTAGGCAAGCTATACCAAAAATTCTTTCTGTTTTATGCTCTAATTACACAGGGGATACTCCATGCCGAGTTGGGTTCGTTTTGAACAACTCCTTGATCCGACGAAATAGACCAATTTTCAAAACTCAATAATTGCAATTTATTTGAAGTAATAGCAAATTTCCGTTTGAAACACTAACTTTTTTCCTAGGCAAGCTAAACCAAAAATTCTTTTTGTTTTATGCTCTAATTACACAGGGGATACTCCATGCCGACTTTGGTTCGTTTTGAACAACTCCTTGATCCGACGAAATAGACCAATTTTCAAAATTCAATAATTGCAATTTATTTGAAATAATAGCAAATTTCCGTGTGAAACACTAACTTTTTTCCTAGGCAAGCTATACCAAAAATTCTTTCTGTTTTATGCTCTAATTACACAGGGGATACTCCATTCCGAGTTTAGTTCGATTTGAACAACTTCCTGATCCGATGAAATAGACCAATTTTCAAAATTCAATAATTGCAATTTATTTGAAATAATAGCAAAATTCCGTATGAAACACTAACTTTTTTCCTAGGCAAGCTATACCAAAAATTCTTGTTGTTTTATGCTCTAATTACACAGGGGATACTCCATGCCGAGTTGGGTTCGTTTTGAACAACTCCTTGATCCGACGAAATAGACCAATTTTCAAAACTCAATAATTGCAATTTATTTGAAATAATAGCAAATTTCCGTATGAAACACCAACCTTTTTGCTAGGCAAGCTATACCAAAAATTCTTTTTGTTTTATGCTCTAATTACACAGGGGATACTCCATGCCGAGTTTGATTCGATTTGAACAACTCCCTGATCCGACGAAATAGACCAATTTTCAAAATTCAATAATTGCAATTTATTTGAAGTAATAGCAAATTTCCGTATGAAACACTAACTTTTTTCCTAGGCAAGCTATACCAAAAATTCTTTTTGTTTTATGCTCTAATTACAATGGGGATACTACATACCATGTTTGGTTCGATTTGAACAACTCCTTGACCCGACGAAAAAGACCTATTTTTAAAAATATTTTTTCGAAATAATTGCAACTTTCCGTATGAAAAACTAACTTTTTTCCTAGGCTAGCTATAGCAAAAATTCTTTTTGTTTTAGACTCTATATACACTGGGGATACTCCATGCCGAGTTTGGTTCGATTTGAACAACTCCTTGATCCGACGAAATAGACCTATTTCTAAAAATATTTCGAAATAATTGCAACTTTCCGTATGAAAAACTAACTTTTTCCTAGGCTAGCTATAGCAAAAATTCTTTTTGTTTTAGACTCTATATACACTGGGGATACTCCATGCCGAGTTTGGTTCGATTTGAACAACTCCTTGATCCGACGAAATAGACCTATTTCTAAAAATATTTCGAAATAATTGCAACTTTCCGTATGAAAAACTAACTTTTTCCTAGGCTAGCTATAGCAAAAATTCTTTTTGTTTTAGACTCTATATACACTGGGGATACTCCATGCCGAGTTTGGTTCGATTTGAACAACTCCTTGATCCGACGAAATAGACCTATTTCTAAAAATATTTCGAAATAATTGCAACTTTCCGTATGAAACACCAACCTTTTTGCTAGGCAAGCTATACCAAAAATTCTTTTTGTTTTATGCTCTAATTACACAGGGGATACTCCATGCCGAGTTTGATTCGATTTGAACAACTCCCTGATCCGACGAAATAGACCAATTTTCAAAATTCAATAATTGCAATTTATTTGAAGTAATAGCAAATTTCCGTATGAAACACTAACTTTTTTCCTAGGCAAGCTATACCAAAAATTCTTTTTGTTTTATGCTCTAATTACCTAGGGGATACTACATACCATGTTTGGTTCGATTTGAACAACTCCTTGACCCGACGAAAAAGACCTATTTTTAAAAATATTTTTTCGAAATAATTGCAACTTTCCGTA
This sequence comes from Convolutriloba macropyga, assembly GCF_964194025.1. Classification (NCBI taxonomy): domain Eukaryota; kingdom Metazoa; phylum Xenacoelomorpha; order Acoela; family Convolutidae; genus Convolutriloba; species Convolutriloba macropyga. The sequence continues at coordinate 39,580,806 of NC_134472.1, forward strand.
TGAAAAACTAACTTTTTTCCTAGGCTAGCTATAGCAAAAATTCTTTTTGTTTTAGACTCTATATACACTGGGGATACTCCATGCCGAGTTTGGTTCGATTTGAACAACTCCTTGATCCGACGAAATAGACCTATTTCTAAAAATATTTCGAAATAATTGCAACTTTCCGTATGAAAAACTAACTTTTTCCTAGGCTAGCTATAGCAAAAATTCTTTTTGTTTTAGACTCTATATACACTGGAGATACTCCATACCGAGTTTGGTTCGATTTGAACAACTCCTTGACCCGACGAAAAAGACCTATTTTTAAAAATATTTATTCGAAATAATTGCAACTTTCCGTATGAAAAACTAACTTTTTCCTAGGCTAGCTATAGCAAAAATTCTTTTTGTTTTAGACTCTATATACACTGGGGATACTCCATGCCGAGTTTGGTTCGATTTGAACAACTCCTTGATCCGACGAAATAGACCTATTTCTAAAAATATTTCGAAATAATTGCAACTTTCCGTATGAAAAACTAACTTTTTTCCTAGGCTAGCTATAGCAAAAATTCTTTTTGTTTTAGACTCTATATACACTGGGGATACTCCATGCCGAGTTTGGTTCGATTTGAACAACTCCTTGATCCGACGAAATAGACCTATTTCTAAAATTCGTTATTTGCGAAATTCGCAAATTTCCGTATGAAACACTAACTTTTTTTTCCTAGGCAAGCTATATCAAAAATTCTTTTTGTTTTATGCTCTAATTACACAGGGGATACTCCATTCCGAGTTTAGTTCGATTTGAACAACTTCCTGATCCGACGAAATAGACCAATTTTCAAAATTCAATAATTGCAATTTATTTGAAATAATAGCAAATTTCCGTATGAAACACTAACTTTTTTCCTAGGCAAGCTATACCAAAAATTCTTTTTGTTTTATGCTCTAATTACACAGGGGATACTCCATGCCGAGTTGGGTTCGTTTTGAACAACTCCTTGATCCGACGAAATAGACCTATTTCTAAAAATATTTCGAAATAATTGCAACTTTCCGTATGAAAAACTAACTTTTTCCTAGGCTAGCTATAGCAAAAATTCTTTTTGTTTTAGACTCTATATACACTGGGGATACTCCATGCCGAGTTTGGTTCGATTTGAACAACTCCTTGATCCGACGAAATAGACCTATTTCTAAAAATATTTCGAAATAATTGCAACTTTCCGTATGAAAAACTAACTTTTTTCCTAGGCTAGCTATAGCAAAAATTCTTTTTGTTTTAGACTCTATATACACTGGGGATACTCCATGCCGAGTTTGGTTCGATTTGAACAACTCCTTGATCCGACGAAATAGACCTATTTCTAAAATTCGTTATTTGCGAAATTCGCAAATTTCCGTATGAAACACTAACTTTTTTTTCCTAGGCAAGCTATATCAAAAATTCTTTTTGTTTTATGCTCTAATTACACAGGGGATACTCCATTCCGAGTTTAGTTCGATTTGAACAACTTCCTGATCCGACGAAATAGACCAATTTTCAAAATTCAATAATTGCAATTTATTTGAAATAATAGCAAATTTCCGTATGAAACACTAACTTTTTTCCTAGGCAAGCTATACCAAAAATTCTTTTTGTTTTATGCTCTAATTACACAGGGGATACTCCATGCCGAGTTGGGTTCGTTTTGAACAACTCCTTGATCCGACGAAATAGACCAATTTTCAAAACTCAATAATTGCAATTTATTTGAAATAATAGCAAATTTCCGTATGAAACACTAACTTTTTTCCTAGGCAAGCTATACCAAAAATTCTTTTTGTTTTATGCTCTAATTACACAAGGGATACTCCATGCCGAGTTTGATTCGATTTGAACAACTCCCTGATCCGACGAAATAGACCAATTTTCAAAATTCAATAATTGCAATTTATTTGAAGTAATAGCAAATTTCCGTATGAAACACTAACTTTTTTCCTAGGCAAGCTACACCAAAAATTCTTTTTGTTTTATGCTCTAATTACCTAGGGGATACTACATACCATGTTTGGTTCGATTTGAACAACTCCTTGACCCGACGAAAAAGACCTATTTTTAAAAATATTTTTTCGAAATAATTGCAACTTTCCGTATGAAAAACTAACTTTTTTCCTAGGCTAGCTATAGCAAAAATTCTTTTTGTTTTAGACTCTATATACACTGGAGATACTCCATACCGAGTTTGGTTCGATTTGAACAACTCCTTGACCCGACGAAAAAGACCTATTTTTAAAAATATTTATTCGAAATAATTGCAACTTTCCGTATGAAAAACTAACTTTTTCCTAGGCTAGCTATAGCAAAAATTCTTTTTGTTTTAGACTCTATATACACTGGGGATACTCCATGCCGAGTTTGGTTCGATTTGAACAACTCCTTGATCCGACGAAATAGACCTATTTCTAAAAATATTTCGAAATAATTGCAACTTTCCGTATGAAAAACTAACTTTTTTCCTAGGCTAGCTATAGCAAAAATTCTTTTTGTTTTAGACTCTATATACACTGGGGATACTCCATGCCGAGTTTGGTTCGATTTGAACAACTCCTTGATCCGACGAAATAGACCTATTTCTAAAATTCGTTATTTGCGAAATTCGCAAATTTCCGTATGAAACACTAACTTTTTTTTCCTAGGCAAGCTATATCAAAAATTCTTTTTGTTTTATGCTCTAATTACACAGGGGATACTCCATTCCGAGTTTAGTTCGATTTGAACAACTTCCTGATCCGACGAAATAGACCAATTTTCAAAATTCAATAATTGCAATTTATTTGAAATAATAGCAAATTTCCGTATGAAACACTAACTTTTTTCCTAGGCAAGCTATACCAAAAATTCTTTTTGTTTTATGCTCTAATTACACAGGGGATACTCCATGCCGAGTTGGGTTCGTTTTGAACAACTCCTTGATCCGACGAAATAGACCAATTTTCAAAACTCAATAATTGCAATTTATTTGAAATAATAGCAAATTTCCGTATGAAACACTAACTTTTTTCCTAGGCAAGCTATACCAAAAATTCTTTTTGTTTTATGCTCTAATTACACAGGGGATACTCCATGCCGAGTTTGATTCGATTTGAACAACTCCCTGATCCGACGAAATAGACCAATTTTCAAAATTCAATAATTGCAATTTATTTGAAGTAATAGCAAATTTCCGTATGAAACACTAACTTTTTTCCTAGGCAAGCTAAACCAAAAATTCTTTTTGTTTTATGCTCTAATTACACAGGGGATACTCCATGCCGACTTTGGTTCTTTTTGAACAACTCCTTGATCCGACGAAATAGACCAATTTTCAAAATTCAATAATTGCAATTTATTTGAAATAATAGCAAATTTCCGTGTGAAACACTAACTTTTTTCCTAGGCAAGCTATACCAAAAATTCTTTTTGTTTTATGCTCTAATTACACAGGGGATACTCCATTCCGAGTTTAGTTCGATTTGAACAACTTCCTGATCCGACGAAATAGACCAATTTTCAAAATTCAATAATTGCAATTTATTTGAAATAATAGCAATTTTCCGTATGAAACACTAACTTTTTTCCTAGGCAAGCTATACCAAAAATTCTTGTTGTTTTATGCTCTAATTACACAGGGGATACTCCATGCCGAGTTGGGTTCGTTTTGAACAACTCCTTGATCCGACGAAATAGACCAATTTTCAAAACTCAATAATTGCAATTTATTTGAAATAATAGCAAATTTCCGTATGAAACACTAACTTTTTTCCTAGGCAAGCTATACCAAAAATTCTTTTTGTTTTATGCTCTAATTACACAGGGGATACTCCATGCCGACTTTGGTTCGTTTTGAACAACTCCTTGATCCGACGAAATAGACCAATTTTCAAAATTCAATAATTGCAATTTATTTGAAATAATAGCAAATTTCCGTGTGAAACACTAACTTTTTTCCTAGGCAAGCTATACCAAAAATTCTTTCTGTTTTATGCTCTAATTACACAGGGGATACTCCATTCCGAGTTTAGTTCGATTTGAACAACTTCCTGATCCGATGAAATAGACCAATTTTCAAAATTCAATAATTGCAATTTATTTGAAATAATAGCAAATTTCCGTATGAAACACTAACTTTTTCCTAGGCAAGCTATACCAAAAATTCTTGTTGTTTTATGCTCTAATTACACAGGGGATACTCCATGCCGAGTTGGGTTCGTTTTGAACAACTCCTTGATCCGACGAAATAGACCAATTTTCAAAACTCAATAATTGCAATTTATTTGAAATAATAGCAAATTTCCGTATGAAACACCAACCTTTTTGCTAGGCAAGCTATACCAAAAATTCTTTTTGTTTTATGCTCTAATTACACAGGGGATACTCCATGCCGAGTTTGATTCGATTTGAACAACTCCCTGATCCGACGAAATAGACCAATTTTCAAAATTCAATAATTGCAATTTATTTGAAGTAATAGCAAATTTCCGTATGAAACACTAACTTTTTTCCTAGGCAAGCTATACCAAAAATTCTTTTTGTTTTATGCTCTAATTACCTAGGGGATACTACATACCATGTTTGGTTCGATTTGAACAACTCCTTGACCCGACGAAAAAGACCTATTTTTAAAAATATTTTTTCGAAATAATTGCAACTTTCCGTATGAAAAACTAACTTTTTTCCTAGGCTAGCTATAGCAAAAATTCTTTTTGTTTTAGACTCTATATACACTGGAGATACTCCATACCGAGTTTGGTTCGATTTGAACAACTCCTTGACCCGACGAAAAAGACCTATTTTTAAAAATATTTATTCGAAATAATTGCAACTTTCCGTATGAAAAACTAACTTTTTTCCTAGGCTAGCTATAGCAAAAATTCTTCTTGTTTTAGACTCTATATACACTGGGGATACTCCATGCCGAGTTTGGTTCGATTTGAACAACTCCTTGATCCGACGAAATAGACCTATTTCTAAAAATATTTCGAAATAATTGCAACTTTCCGTATGAAAAACTAACTTTTTTCCTAGGCAAGCTATATCAAAAATTCTTTTTGTTTTATGCTCTAATTACACAGGGGATACTCCATTCCGAGTTTAGTTCGATTTGAACAACTTCCTGATCCGACGAAATAGACCAATTTTCAAAATTCAATAATTGCAATTTATTTGAAATAATAGCAAATTTCCGTATGAAACACTAACTTTTTTTCCTAGGCAAGCTATACCAAAAATTCTTTTTGTTTTATGCTCTAATTACACAGGGGATACTCCATGCCGAGTTGGGTTCGTTTTGAACAACTCCTTGATCCGACGAAATAGACCAATTTTCAAAACTCAATAATTGCAATTTATTTGAAATAATAGCAAATTTCCGTATGAAACACTAACTTTTTTCCTAGGCAAGCTATACCAAAAATTCTTTTTGTTTTATGCTCTAATTACACAGGGAATACTCCATGCCGAGTTTGATTCGATTTGAACAACTCCCTGATCCGACGAAATAGACCAATTTTCAAAATTCAATAATTGCAATTTATTTGAAGTAATAGCAAATTTCCGTATGAAACACTAACTTTTTTCCTAGGCAAGCTAAACCAAAAATTCTTTTTGTTTTATGCTCTAATTACACAGGGGATACTCCATGCCGACTTTGGTTCGTTTTGAACAACTCCTTGATCCGACGAAATAGACCAATTTTCAAAATTCAATAATTGCAATTTATTTGAAATAATAGCAAATTTCCGTGTGAAACACTAACTTTTTTCCTAGGCAAGCTATACCAAAAATTCTTTTTGTTTTATGCTCTAATTACACAGGGGATACTCCATTCCGAGTTTAGTTCGATTTGAACAACTTCCTGATCCGACGAAATAGACCAATTTTCAAAATTCAATAATTGCAATTTATTTGAAATAATAGCAATTTTCCGTATGAAACACTAACTTTTTTCCTAGGCAAGCTATACCAAAAATTCTTGTTTTTTTATGCTCTAATTACACAGGGGATACTCCATGCCGAGTTGGGTTCGTTTTGAACAACTCCTTGATCCGACGAAATAGACCAATTTTCAAAACTCAATAATTGCAATTTATTTGAAATAATAGCAAATTTCCGTATGAAACACCAACCTTTTTGCTAGGCAAGCTATACCAAAAATTCTTTTTGTTTTATGCTCTAATTACACAGGGGATACTCCATGCCGAGTTTGATTCGATTTGAACAACTCCCTGATCCGACGAAATAGACCAATTTTCAAAATTCAATAACTGCAATTTATTTGAAGTAATAGCAAATTTCCGTATGAAACACTAACTTTTTTCCTAGGCAAGCTATACCAAAAATTCTTTTTGTTTTATGCTCTAATTACCTAGGGGATACTACATACCATGTTTGGTTCGATTTGAACAACTCGAAATAATTGCAACTTTCCGTATGAAAAACTAACTTTTTTCCTAGGCTAGCTATAGCAAAAATTCTTTTTGTTTTAGACTCTATATACACTGGAGATACTCCATACCGAGTTTGGTTCGATTTGAACAACTCCTTGACCCGACGAAAAAGACCTATTTTTAAAAATATTTATTCGAAATAATTGCAACTTTCCATATGAAAAACTAACTTTTTTCCTAGGCTAGCTATAGCAAAAATTCTTTTTGTTTTAGACTCTATATACACTGGGGATACTCCATGCCGAGTTTGGTTCGATTTTAACAACTCCTTGATCCGACGAAATAGACCTATTTCTAAAAATATTTCGAAATAATTGCAACTTTCCGTATGAAAAACTAACTTTTTTCCTAGGCTAGCTATAGCAAAAATTCTTTTTGTTTTAGACTCTATATACACTGGGGATACTCCATGCCGAGTTTGGTTCGATTTGAACAACTCCTTGATCCGACGAAATAGACCTATTTCTAAAATTCGTTATTTGCGAAATTCGCAAATTTCCGTATGAAACACTAACTTTTTTTTCCTAGGCAAGCTATATCAAAAATTCTTTTTGTTTTATGCTCTAATTACACAGGGGATACTCCATTCCGAGTTTAGTTCGATTTGAACAACTTCCTGATCCGACGAAATAGACCAATTTTCAAAATTCAATAATTGCAATTTATTTGAAATAATAGCAAATTTCCGTATGAAACACTAACTTTTTTCCTAGGCAAGCTATACCAAAAATTCTTTTTGTTTTATGCTCTAATTACACAGGGGATACTCCATGCCGAGTTGGGTTCGTTTTGAACAACTCCTTGATCCGACGAAATAGACCAATTTTCAAAACTCAATAATTGCAATTTATTTGAAATAATAGCAAATTTCCGTATGAAACACTAACTTTTTTCCTAGGCAAGCTATACCAAAAATTCTTTTTGTTTTATGCTCTAATTACACAGGGGATACTCCATGCCGAGTTTGATTCGATTTGAACAACTCCCTGATCCGACGAAATAGACCAATTTTCAAAATTCAATAATTGCAATTTATTTGAAGTAATAGCAAATTTCCGTATGAAACACTAACTTTTTTCCTAGGCAAGCTAAACCAAAAATTCTTTTTGTTTTATGCTCTAATTACACAGGGGATACTCCATGCCGACTTTGGTTCGTTTTGAACAACTCCTTGATCCGACGAAATAGACCAATTTTCAAAATTCAATAATTGCAATTTATTTGAAATAATAGCAAATTTCCGTGTGAAACACTAACTTTTTTCCTAGGCAAGCTATACCAAAAATTCTTTTTGTTTTATGCTCTAATTACACAGGGGATACTCCATTCCGAGTTTAGTTCGATTTGAACAACTTCCTGATCCGACGAAATAGACCAATTTTCAAAATTCAATAATTGCAATTTATTTGAAATAATAGCAATTTTCCGTATGAAACACTAACTTTTTTCCTAGGCAAGCTATACCAAAAATTCTTGTTGTTTTATGCTCTAATTACACAGGGGATACTCCATGCCGAGTTGGGTTCGTTTTGAACAACTCCTTGATCCGACGAAATAGACCAATTTTCAAAACTCAAGAATTGCAATTTATTTGAAATAATAGCAAATTTCCGTATGAAACACTAACTTTTTTCCTAGGCAAGCTATACCAAAAATTCTTTTTGTTTTATGCTCTAATTACACAGGGGATACTCCATGCCGAGTTTGATTCGATTTGAACAACTCCCTGATCCGACGAAATAGACCAATTTTCAAAATTCAATAATTGCAATTTATTTGAAGTAATAGCAAATTTCCGTATGAAACACTAACTTTTTTCCTAGGCAAGCTAAACCAAAAATTCTTTTTGTTTTATGCTCTAATTACACAGGGGATACTCCATGCCGACTTTGGTTCGTTTTGAACAACTCCTTGATCCGACGAAATAGACCAATTTTCAAAATTCAATAATTGCAATTTATTTGAAATAATAGCAAATTTCCGTATGAAACATTAACTTTTTTCCTAGGCAAGCTATACCAAAATTTTTTTTTGTTTTTGCACTCTAGGTACCCATGGTATACTCAATTCCCAGTTTGGTTCGATTTGAACAACTCCTTGACCCGATGAAAAAGACCTATTTTTAAAATTATTGATTTGAAATAATAGCAAATTTCCGTATGAAAAATTAAATTTTTCCTAGGCAAGCTATAGCAAAAATTCTTTTTGTTTTACAATCTTGGTGCCCGTGGTATACTCCATACCCAGTTTGGTTCGATTCGAACATTTCCTTGACCCGATGAAAAAGGCCTATTTTTAAAAATTATTTAAAATTAAGTATTGGAATTAATCGGAAATTTCCGTACGAAAAACTAACTTTTTTCCTACGCAACTTGTAGGAAAAATTCTCTTTGTTTCACACTCTAGGTACCCATGGTATAATTCATACCCAGTTTGGTTCGATTTGAACAACTCCTTGACCCGATGAAAAAAGCCTATTTTTAAAAATTATTTAAAATTAATTATTCGAATTAATCGGAAATTTCCGTACGAAAAACTAATTTTTTTCCGACGCAAGTTATAGCGAAAACTCTTTTTGTTTTAGACTCTAGTTACACAGGGGATACTCCATACCGAGTTTGGCTTGATTTGGACAACTCCTTGACTCGATGAAAAAGACCTATTTTTAAAAATTATTTAAAATTAAGTATTGGAATTAATCGGAAATTTCCGTACGAAAAACTAACTTTTTTCCTACGCAACTTGTAGGAAAAATTCTTTTTGTTTCACACTCTAGGTACCCATGGTATAATTCATACCCAATTTGGTTCGATTTGAACAACTCCTTGACCCGATGAAAAATACTATACTTAAAAATTAAATAAACGAAATAATAGCAAAATTCCATATGAAATACTAACTTTTTTGCTAGGCAAGCTATACCAAAAATTCTTTTCGTCTTAGACTCTAGGTACACAGGGGATACTCCATACCGAGTTTGGCTTGATTTGGACAACTCCTTGACTCGATGAAAAAGACCTATTTTCAAAATTATTTATTTGAAATAATCGCAAATTTGCATACGAAAAACTAACTTTTTTCAGAGGCAAGCTATAGCAAAAATTCTTTTTGTTTTACACTCTAGGTACCCATGGTATACTCCATACCCAGTTTGGTTCGATTCGAACAACTCCTTGACCCGATGAAAAAGGCCTATTTTTAAAAATTATTTAAAATTAAGTATTGGAATTAATCGGAAATTTCCGTACGAAAAACTAACTTTTTTCCTACGCAACTTGTAGGAAAAATTCTTTTTGTTTCACACTCTAGGTACCCATGGTATAATTCATACCCAATTTGGTTCGATTTGAACAACTCCTTGACCCGATGAAAAATACTATACTTAAAAATTAAATAAACGAAATAATAGCAAAATTCCATATGAAATACTAACTTTTTTGCTAGGCAAGCTATACCAAAAATTCTTTTCGTCTTAGACTCTAGGTACACAGGGGATACTCCATACCGAGTTTGGCTTGATTTGGACAACTCCTTGACTCGATGAAAAAGACCTATTTTCAAAATTATTTATTTGAAATAATAGCAAATTTCCGTATGAAAAATTAACTTTTTTCCTAGGCAAGCTATAGCAAAAATTCTTTTTGTTTTACAATCTTGGTGCCCGTGGTATACTCCATACCCAGTTTGGTTCGATTTGAACAACTCCTTGACCCGATGAAAAAAGCCTATTTTTAATAATTATTTAAAATTAATTATTCGAATTAATCGGAAATTTCCGTACGAAAAACTAACTTTTTTCCGACACAAGTTATAGGGAAAGCTCTTTTTGTTTTAGACTCTAGTTACACAGGGGATACTCCATACCGAGTTTGGCTTGATTTGGACAACTCCTTGACTCGATGAAAAAGGCCTATTTTCAAAATTATTTATTTGAAATAATCGCAAACTTCCATACGAAAAACTAACTTTTTTCAGAGGCAAGCTATAGCAAAAATTTTTGTTTTACACTCCAGGTACCCATGGTATAATTCATACCCAATTTGGTTCGATTTGAACAACTCCTTGACCCGATGAAAAATACTATACTTAAAAATTAAATAAACGAAATAATAGCAAAATTCCGTATGAAATACTAACTTTTTTGCTAGGCAAGCTATACCAAAAATTCTTTTCGTCTTAGACTCTAGGTACACAGGGGATACTCCATACCGAGTTTGGTTTGATTTGGACAACTCCTTGACCCGATCAAAAAGACCTATTTTTAAAATTATTGATTTGAAATAGTAGCAAATTTCCGTATGAAAAATTAACTTTTTTCCTAGGCAAGCTATAGCAAAAATTCTTTTTGTTTTACAATCTTGGTGCCCGTGGTATACTCCAAACCCAGTTTGGTTCGATTTGAACAACTCCTTGACCCGATGAAAAAAGCCCAATTTTAAAAATTATTTAAAATTAATTATTCGAATTAATCGGAAATTTCCGTACGAAAAACTAACTTTTTTTCCGACGCAAGTTATAGCGAAAACTCTTTTTGTTTTAGACTCTAGTTACACAGGGGATACTCCATTCCGAGTTTGGCTTGATTTGGACAACTCCTTGACTCGATGAAAAAGACCTATTTTCAAAATTATTTATTTGAAATAATAGCAAATTTCCGTATGAAAAATTAACTTTTTTCCTAGGCAAGCTATAGCAAAAATTCTTTTTGTTTTACAATCTTGGTGCCCGTGGTATACTCCATAACCAGTTTGGTTCGATTTGAACAACTCCTTGACCCGATGAAAAAGGCCTATTTTTAAAAATTATTTAAAATTAAGTATTGGAATTAATCGGAAATTTCCGTACGAAAAACTAACTTTTTTCCTACGCAACTTGTAGGAAAAATTCTCTTTGTTTCACACTCTAGGTACCCATGGTATAATTCATACCCAGTTTGGTTCGATTTGAACAACTCCTTGACCCGATGAAAAAAGCCTATTTTTAATAATTATTTAAAATTAATTATTCGAATTAATCGGAAATTTCCGTACGAAAAACTAACTTTTTTCCGACACAAGTTATAGGGAAAGCTCTTTTTGTTTTAGACTCTAGTTACACAGTGGATACTCCATGCCAAGTTTGGCTTGATTTGGACAACTCCTTGACTCGATGAAAAAGACCTATTTTCAAAATTATTTATTTGAAATAATCGCAAATTTCCATACGAAAAACTAACTTTTTTCAGAGGCAAGCTACAGCAAAAATTCTTGTTTTACACTCTAGGTACCCATGGTATACATCATACCCAGTGTGGTTCGATTTGAACAACTCCTTGACCCGATGAAAAAGGCCTATTTTTAAAAATTATTTAAAATTAAGTATTGGAATTAATCGGAAATTTCCGTACGAAAAACTAACTTTTTTCCTAGGCAACTTGTAGGAAAAATTCTCTTTGTTTCACACTCTAGGTACCCATGGTATAATTCATACCCAGTTTGGTTCGATTTGAACAACTCCTTGACCCGATGAAAAAAGCCTATTTTTAAAAATTATTTAAAATTAATTATTCGAATTAATCGGAAATTTCCGTACGAAAAACTAACTTTTTTCCGACGCAAGTTATAGCGAAAACTCTTTTTGTTTTAGACTCTAGTTACACAGGGGATACTCCATACCGAGTTTGGCTTGATTTGGACAACTCCTTGACTCGATGAAAAAGACCTATTTTCAAAATTATTTATTTGAAATAATCGCAAATTTCCATACGAAAAACTAACTTTTTTCAGAGGCAAGCTATAGCAAAAATTCTTTTTGTTTTACACTCTAGGTACCCATGGTATACTCCATACCCAGTTTGGTTCGATTCGAACAACTCCTTGACCCGATGAAAAAGGCCTATTTTTAAAAATTATTCAAAATTAAGTATTGGAATTAATCGGAAATTTCCGTACGAAAAACTAACTTTTTTCCTACGCAACTTGTAGGAAAAATTCTTTTTGTTTCACACTCTAGGTACCCATGGTATAATTCATACCCAATTTGGTTCGATTTGAACAACTCCTTGACCCGATGAAAAATACTATACTTAAAAATTAAATAAACGAAATAATAGCAAAATTCCGTATGAAATACTAACTTTTTTGCTAGGCAAGCTATACCAAAAATTCTTTTCGTCTTAGACTCTAGGTACACAGGGGATACTCCATACTGAGTTTGGCTTGATTTGGACAACTCCTTGACCCGATCAAAAAGACCTATTTTTAAAATTATTGATTTGAAATAATAGCAAATTTCCGTATGAAAAATTAACTTTTTTCCTAGGCAAGCTATAGCAAAAATTCTTTTTGTTTTACAATCTTGGTGCCCGTGGTATACTCCAAACCCAGTTTGGTTCGATTTGAACAACTCCTTGACCTGATGAAAAAAGCCTAATTTTAAAAATTATTTAAAATTAATTATTCGAATTAATCGGAAATTTCCGTACGAAAAACTAACTTTTTTCCGACGCAAGTTATAGCGAAAACTCTTTTTGTTTTAGACTCTAGTTACACAGGGGATACTCCATACCGAGTTTGGCTTGATTTGGACAACTCCTTGACTCGATGAAAAAGACCTATTTTCAAAATTATTTATTTGAAATAATAGCAAATTTCCGTATGAAAAATTAACTTTTTTCCTAGGCAAGCTATAGCAAAAATTCTTTTTGTTTTACAATCTTGGTGCCCGTGGTATACTCCATACCCAGTTTGGTTCGATTTGAACAACTCCTTGACCCGATGAAAAAAGCCTATTTTTAATAATTATTTAAAATTAATTATTCGAATTAATCGGAAATTTCCGTACGAAAAACTAACTTTTTTCCGACACAAGTTAAAGGGAAAGCTCTTGTTTTAGACTCTAGTTATACAGGGGATACTCCATACCGAGTTTGGCTTGATTTGGACAACTCCTTGACTCGATGAAAAAGACCTATTTTCAAAATTATTTATTTGAAATAATCGCAAATTTCCATACGAAAAACTAACTTTTTTCAGAGGCAAGCTACAGCAAAAATTCTTGTTTTACACTCTAGGTACCCATGGTATACATCATACCCATTGTGGTTCGATTTGAACAACTCCTTGACCCGATGAAAAAGGCCTATTTTTAAAAATTATTTAAAATTAATTATTCGAATTAATCGGAAATTTCCGTACCAAAAACTAACTTTTTTCCTACGCAACTTATAGGAAAAATTCTTTTTGTTTCACACTCTAGGTACCCATGATATAATTCATACCCAGTTTGGTTCGATTTGAACAACTCCTTGACCCGATGAAAAAGAACTATTTTTAAAATTATTTATTTGAAATAATCGCAAATTTCCGTACGAAAAACTAACTTTTTTCAGAGGCAAGCCATAGCAAAATTTCTTTTCGTTTTACACTCTAGTTACCCATGGTTTACTCCATATCCAGTTTGGTTTGGTTTGAACAACTCCTTGACCCGATGAAAAAGACCTATTTTTAAAATTCGTCATTCGCTAAATTCGCAAATAACAAATCGTTATTCGGAAAAAACTTCCCAGGCAAAAAAAATCAATTACAAATAAACCAGAGGATCAAATAATTCATTTTATCATCAACACTTCAGCTTACAATAATGAAAACAAGAACAAATTTGCAAAAATTACTATAATAAGCACATTGAGTAACAAATTTTTGGAACAATTTGAATCAAACTACAAGTAAAATCAGATACGTTTATAGTAAAACAAATTACAGAATCATTTTCGTTTGTATTCAACGTCAGTTTGCCGTATTTAAACAATTTTTGCGTTTTTTGTTTGAAGTGTGCAATGCTTGTACTCACGGACATTACCTTTTCCTTCTTTTTTGAACTTCTTCATAATAACAACAACTTCTTGCTTGCACAATCGACATTTGACCCAATTTCTCTTTACTGGAAACAGTGGCTCGCGTTCAAATCCATTAATTTCCGTCTTTATGCAATTCATATAGCACAATTTTCTGGACTTTTTTCGAATAGTTTTGGATGCTGCCATAAATAAGTTAATTCTCAAATTGAAGAACATCCATCCATTAAAATGGCTTTGATTTCTTCTGGAACAAAGGAATTTCACTCCAACTACGCCTGGCAATCTTTTCACTATATGGCGTTTAGCAGCAATCATGTCCGATGCCAAACGATTTCCAAAGCGTAACGCAAATCTATGTCGAATGGTTGACTTTTTTGGAATTTTAGTTGATTTCGATAACTTGTGACTGTTTCCTTTGAATGACTTTTCCCTCATCATCCTTTCTTCTTTTTCTTTTTCTTGTGCATGAATTCTGGCCAGCAATTTGCTCCTCAATTCCGAATTGAGATCCATCAAAAACAAATATCTGAAGATCAAAAGACTATTTCTTAAAATATTATTCTCTCACATCAAACTAAGAAGAGACAAAAACCTTTAAGCTAGGCAAACTATAGCAGAAATTTCCTTTGTCTTACACTCTACCTACACAGGGGGTACTTCATGCCAAGTTTGGTTCAATTTGGACAACTTCTCGACCCAATCAAAAATAACTAATAATTAAAATTCGCTAACCGCGAAATTCGGAAAACTCCGTATGAGAACGCAACTTTTTTCCTAAGCAAGATATACCGAAAATCCCCTTCGTTTTAGACTCTAGGTACACAGGGGAAACTCCATACCGAGTTTCCACTTGATTTGGAGCACCCGTTGACCCGATGAAAAAGACCTCTTTTTAACATTCGTTATTCGCGAAATTCGCAAATTTATGTATGAAAAGACAACTTTTTTCCTAGACAAGCTATAGCAAAAATTCTTTTTGTTTTAGACTCTATGTACACATAGGATTCTCTATACCGAGTTTGGTTCAATTTCATGAAGGTTTTGACCATACGAAAAAGACCTATTTTTAAAATTCGTTATTTGCGAAATTCGCAAATTTCCGTATGAAAAAATAACTTTTCTCCTAGGCAAGCTATACCAAAAATTCTTTTTGTTTTAGACTCTAGGTACACATAGGATTATCGATGCCGAGTTTGGTTCAATTTCATGAAGGTTTTGACCATACGAAAAAGACCTATTTTTAAAATTCGTTATTTGCGAAATTCGCGAATTTCCGTATGAAAAACTAACTTTTTTCCTAGGCAAGCTATAGCAAAAATTCTTTTTGTTTTACACTCTAGGTACCCATGGTATACTGCATACCAAGTTTTGCTCGATTTGAAAAACTCCTTGAACCGATGAAAAAACCTATTTTTAAAAATTATTTAAAATTAATTATTCGAATTAATCGGAAATTTCCGTACGAAAAACTAACTTTTTTCCTACGCAAGCTATAGCAATAATTTTTTTTTGTTTTAGACTCTAGGTACACATAGGATTCTCTATACCGAGTTTGGTTCAATTCCATGAAGATTTTGACCATACGAAAAAGACCTATTTTTAAACTTCGTTATTTGCGAAATTCGCAAATTTCCGTATGAAAAACTAACCCTTCTCCTAGGCAAGCTATAGCAAAAATTCTTTTTGTTTTAGACTCTATGTACACATACGATTCTCTATACCGAGTTTCGTTCAATTTCATGAAGGTTTTGACCATACGAAAGAGACCTATTTTTAAAATTCGTTATTTGCGAAATTCGCAAATTTCCGTATGAAAAACTAAATTTTCTCCTAGGCAAGCTATACCAAAAATTCTTTTTGTTTTAGACTCTAGGTACACATAGGATTATCGATACCGAGTTTGGTTCAATTTCATGAAGGTTTTGACCATACGAAAAAGACCTATTTTTAAAATTCGTTATTTGCGAAATTCGCAAATTTCCGTATGAAAAACTAACCCTTCTCCTAGGCAAGCTATAGCAAAAATTCTTTTTGTTTTAGACTCTATGTACACATACGATTCTCTATACCGAGTTTGGTTCAATTTCATGAAGGTTTTGACCATACGAAAAAGACCTATTTGTAAAATTCGTTATTTGCGAAATTCGCAAATTTCCGTATGAAAAACTAACTTTTCTCCTAGGCAAGCTATACCAAAAATTCTTTTTGTTTTATGCTCTAAATACATAGGGGATACTACATACCCAGTTTGGTTTGATGTGGGCAACTCCTTGACCCGATGAAAAAGACCTATTTTGAAAAATTACTTAAAATTAATTATTCGAATTAATCGGAAATTTCCGTACGAAAACCTAGTTTTTTCGTACGCAAGCGATAGCCAAAATTCTTTTTGTTTTAGACTCTTGGTACACAGGGGATACTACATGCCGAGTTTGGCTTGATTTGGACAACTCCTTGACCCGATCAAAAAGACCTATTTTTTTAAATTATTGATTTGAAATAATAGCAAATTTCCGTATGAAAAACTAACTTTTTTCCTAGGCAAGCTATAGCAAATTTTTTTTTTGTTCTAGACTCTACATACAATAGGGATACTCCATACCGAGTTTGGTTCGATTTGGACAACTCCTTGACCCGATCAAAAAGACCTATTTTTAAAATTCAATCGCAATTTATTCGAAATAATTGCATATTTGCGTATGAAATACTAACTTTTTTCTAGGCAAGCTATAGCGAAAATTCTTATTTTTTTACCCTCTAGGTACCCATTGTATACTCAATACCCAGTTTGGTTCGATTTGAACAACTCCTTGACCCAATGAAAAATACTATATTTAAAAATTAAATAAACGAAATAATCGCAAAATTCCGTATGAAATACTAACTTTTTTTCCTAGGCAAGCTATACCAAAAATTCTTTTTGTTTTACACTCTAAGTACCCATGGTATACTCAATACCCAGTTGGGTTCGATTTGAACAACTCCTTGACCCGATGAAAAATACTATATTTAAAAATTAAATAAACGAAATGATCGCAAAATTCCGTATGAAATACTAACTTTTTTCCTAGGCAAGCTATACCAAAAATTCTTTTTGTTTTAGACTCTATATACACTGGGGATACTCAATGCAGAGTTTGGTTTGATTTGAACAACTCCTTGATCCGACGAAATAGACCAATTTTCAAAATTCAATAATTGCAATTTATTTGAAGTAATAGCAAATTTCCGTATGAAACACTAACTTTTTTCCTAGGCAAGCTAAACCAAAAATTCTTTTTGTTTTATGCTCTAATTACGTAGGGGATACTCCATGCCAAGTTTGGTTCGATTTGGACGATTCCTTGACCCGATGAAAAAGCCCTTTTTTAAAATTCGTTATTTGCGAAATTCGCATATTTCCGTATGAAGTACTAACTTTTTTCCTAGGCAAGCTATACCAAAAATTCTTTTTGTTTTATGCTCTAATTACATAGTGGATACCACATACCAAGTTTGGTTCGATTTGAACAACTCCGTGACCCGACGAAAAAGACCTATTTTTAAAAATATTTATTCGAAATAATTGCAATTTTCCGTATGAAAAACTAACTTTTTTTCTAGCCTAACTATAGCAAAAATTCTTTTTGTTTTAGACTCTACATACACTGCTGGGGATATTCCATGCCGAGTTTCGTTCGATTTGAACAACTCCTTGTTCCGACGAAATAGACCTATTTCTAAAATTTGTTATTTGCGAAATTCGCAAATTTCCGTATGAAAAAAAAACTTTTTTCCTTGGCAAGCTATACAAAAAATTCTTTTTCTTTTATGCTATAATTACACAGGGGATACTCCATGCCGAGTTTGGTTCGATTTGAACTACTCCTTGATCCGACGAAATAGACCAATTTTCAAAATTCAATAATTGCCATTTATTTGATATAATAGCAAATTTCCGTATGAAAAACTATAACTTTTTTCCTAGGCAAGCTATACCAAAAATTCTTTTTGTTTTATGCTCTAAATACATAGGGGATACTACATACCAAGTTTGGTTCGATTTGAACAACTCCGTGACCCGACGAAAAAGACCTATTTTTAAAAATGTTCGAAATAATTGCAATTTTCCGTATGAAAAACTAACTTTTTTCCTAGGCTAGCTATAGCAAAAATTCTTTTTGTTTTAGACTCTATATACACTGGGGATACTACATGCCGAGTTTGGTTTGAGTTGAACAACTCCTTGATCCGACGAAATAGACCAATTTTCAAAATTCAATAATTGCAATTTATTTGAAATAATAGCAAATTTCCGTATGAAAAACTAACTTTTTTCCTAGGCAAGCTATACCAAAAATTCTTTTTGTTTTATGCTCTAAATACATAGGGGATACTACATACCAAGTTTGGTTCGATTTGAACAACTCCATGACCCGACGAAAAAGACCTATTTTTAAAAATATTTATTCGAAATAATTATAATTTTCCGTATGAAAAACTAACTTTTTTCCTAGGCTAGCTATAGCAAAAATTCTTTTTGTTATAGACTCTATATACACTGGGGATACTCCATGCCGAGTTTGGTTCGATTTGAACAACTCCGTGACCCGACGAAAAAGACCTATTTTTAAAAATATTTATTCGAAATAATTGCAATTTTCCGTATGAAAAACTAACTTTTTTCTAGCCTATCTATAGCAAAAATTCTTTTTGTTTTAGACTCTACATACACTGCTGGGGATATTCCATGCCGAGTTTCGTTCGATTTGAACAACTCCTTGTTCCGACGAAATAGACCTATTTCTAAAATTCGTTATTTGCGAAATTCGCAAATTTCCGAATGAAAAAAAACTTTTTTCCTAGGCAAGCTATACAAAAAATTATTTTTCTTTTATGCTATAATTACACAGGGGATACTCCATGCCGAGTTTGGTTCAATTTGAACTACTCCTTAATCCGACGAAATAGACCAATTTTCAAAATTCGTTATTTGCGAAATTCGCCAATTTCCGTATGAAATACTAACTTTTTTCCTAGGCAAGCTATACCAAAAATTCTGTTTGTTTTAGACTCTATATACACTGGGGATACTCAATGCAGAGTTTGGTTTGATTTGAACAACTCCTTGATCCGACGAAATAGACCAATTTTCAAAATTCAATAATTGCAATTTATTTTAAATAATAGCAAATTTCCGTATGAAAAACTAACCTTTTTCCTAGGCAAGCTATACCAAAAATTCTTTTTGTTTTATGCTCTAATTACATAGGGGATACCACATACCAAGTTTGGTTCGGTTTGAACAACTCCTTTACCCGACGAAAAAGACCTATTTTTAAAAATATTTATTCGAATTAATTGCAACTTTCAGTATGAAAAACTAACTTTTTTCCTAGGCTAGCTATAGCAAAAATTCTTTTTGTTTTAGACTCTATATACACTGGGGATACTCCATGCCGAGTTTGGCTTGATTTGAACAACTCCTTGATCCGACGAAATAGACCAATTTTCAAAACTCAATAATTGCAATTTATTTAAAATAATAGCAAATTTCCGTATGAAAAACTAACTTTTTTCCTAGTTAAGCTATACCAAAAATTCTTTTTGTCTTATGCTCTAAATACATAGGGGATACTACATACCAAGTTTGGTTCGATTTGAACAACTCCGTGACCCGACGAAAAAGACCTATTTTTAAAAATATTTATTCGAAATAATTGCAATTTTCCGTATGAAAAACTAACTTTTTTTCTAGCCTAACTATAGCAAAAATTCTTTTTGTTTTAGACTCTACATACACTGCTGGGGATATTCCATGCCGAGTTTCGTTCGATTTGAACAACTCCTTGTTCCGACGAAATAGACCTATTTCTAAAATTTGTTATTTGCGAAATTCGCAAATTTCCGTATGAAAAAAAAACTTTTTTCCTAGGCAAGCTATACAGAAAATTCTTTTTCTTCTATGCTATAATTACACAGGGGATACTCCATGCCGAGTTTGGTTCGATTTGAACTACTCCTTGATCCGACGAAATAGACCAATTTTCAAAATTCAATAATTGCAATTTATTTGATATAATAGCAAATTTCCGTATGAAAAACTATAACTTTTTTCCTAGGCAAGCTATACCAAAAATTCTTTTTGTTTTATGCTCTAAATACATAGGGGATACTACATACCAAGTTTGGTTCGATTTGAACAACTCCGTGACCCGACGAAAAAGACCTATTTTTAAAAATATTCGAAATAATTGCAATTTTCCGTATGAAAAACTAACTTTTTTCCTAGGCTAGCTATAGCAAAAATTCTTTTTGTTTTAGACTCTATATACACTAGGGATACTACATTCCAAGTTTGGTTCGATTTGAACAACTCCGTGACCCGACGTAAAAGACCTATTTTTAAAAATATTCGAAATAATTGCAATTTTCCGTATGAAAAACTAACTTTTTTCCTAGGCTAGCTATAGCAAAAATTCTTTTTGTTTTATGCTCTAAATACATAGGGGATACTACATACCAAGTTTGGTTCGATTTGAACAACTCCGTGACCCGACGAAAAAGACCTATTTTTTAAAAATATTCGAAATAATTGCAATTTTCCGTATGAAAAACTAACTTTTTTCCTAGGCTAGCTATAGCAAAAATTCTTTTTGTTTTAGACTCTATATACACTGGGGATACTACATGCCGAGTTTGGTTTGATTTACTTTGATTTGAACAACTCCTTGATCCGACGAAATAGACCAATTTTCAAAATTCAATAATTGCAATTTATTTGAAATAATAGCAAATTTCCGTATGAAAAACTAACTTTTTTCCTAGGCAAGCTATACCAAAAATTCTTTTTGTTTTATGCTCTAAATACATAGGGGATACTACATACCAAGTTTGGTTCGATTTGAACAACTCCGTGACCCGACGAAAAAGACCTATTTTTAAAAATATTTATTCGAAATAATTGCAATTTTCCGTATGAAAAACTAACTTTTTTCCTAGGCTAGCTATAGCAAAAATTCTTTTTGTTATAGACTCTATATACACTGGGGATACTCCATGCCGAGTTTGGTTCGATTTGAACAACTCCGTGACCCGACGAAAAAGACCTATTTTTAAAAATATTTATTCGAAATAATTGCAATTTTCCGTATGAAAAACTAACTTTTTTTCTAGCCTAACTATAGCAAAAATTCTTTTTGTTTTAGACTCTACATACACTGCTGGGGATATTCCATGCCGAGTTTCGTTCGATTTGAACAACTCCTTGTTCCGACGAAATAGACCTATTTCTAAAATTCGTTATTTGCGAAATTCGCAAATTTCCGAATGAAAAAAAAACTTTTTTCCTAGGCAAGCTATACAAAAAATTATTTTTCTATTATGCTATAATTACACAGGGGATACTCCATGCAGAGTTTGGTTCAATTTGAACTACTCCTTGATCCGACGAAATAGACCAATTTTCAAAATTCGTTATTTGCGAAATTCGCCAATTTCCGTATGAAAAACTAACTTTTTTCCTAGGCAAGCTATACCAACAATTCTTTTTGTTTTATGCTCCAATTACACACGGGATACTCCATGCCGAGTTTGGTTCGGTTTGAACAACTCCTTGATCCGACGAAATAGACCAATTTTCAAAATTCAATAATTGCAATTTCTTTGAAACAATAGCAAATTTCTGTATGAAAAACTAACTTTTTTCCTAGGCTAGCTATAGCAAAAATTCTTTTTGTTTTAGACTCTATATACACTGGGGATACTACATGCCGAGTTTGGTTTGATTTACTTTGATTTGAACAACTCCTTGATCCGACGAAATAGACCAATTTTCAAAATTCAATAATTGCAATTTATTTGAAATAATAGCAAATTTCCGTATGAAAAACTAACTTTTTTCCTAGGCAAGCTATACCAAAAATTCTTTTTGTTTTATGCTCTAAATACATAGGGGATACTACATACCAAGTTTGGTTCGATTTGAACAACTCCGTGACCCGACGAAAAAGACCTATTTTTAAAAATATTTATTCGAAATAATTGCAATTTTCCGTATGAAAAACTAACTTTTTTCCTAGGCTAGCTATAGCAAAAATTCTTTTTGTTATAGACTCTATATACACTGGGGATACTCCATGCCGAGTTTGGTTCGATTTGAACAACTCCGTGACCCGACGAAAAAGACCTATTTTTAAAAATATTTATTCGAAATAATTGCAATTTTCCGTATGAAAAACTAACTTTTTTTCTAGCCTAACTATAGCAAAAATTCTTTTTGTTTTAGACTCTACATACACTGCTGGGGATATTCCATGCCGAGTTTCGTTCGATTTGAACAACTCCTTGTTCCGACGAAATAGACCTATTTCTAAAATTCGTTATTTGCGAAATTCGCAAATTTCCGAATGAAAAAAAAACTTTTTTCCTAGGCAAGCTATACAAAAAATTATTTTTCTATTATGCTATAATTACACAGGGGATACTCCATGCAGAGTTTGGTTCAATTTGAACTACTCCTTGATCCGACGAAATAGACCAATTTTCAAAATTCGTTATTTGCGAAATTCGCCAATTTCCGTATGAAAAACTAACTTTTTTCCTAGGCAAGCTATACCAACAATTCTTTTTGTTTTATGCTCCAATTACACACGGGATACTCCATGCCGAGTTTGGTTCGGTTTGAACAACTCCTTGATCCGACGAAATAGACCAATTTTCAAAATTCAATAATTGCAATTTCTTTGAAACAATAGCAAATTTCTGTATGAAAAACTAACTTTTCTCCTAGGCAAGCTATAGCAAAAATTCTTGTTTTAGACTCTATATACACTGGGGATACTACATACCAAGTTTGGTTCGATTTGAACAACTCCGCGACCCGACGAAAAAGACCTATTTTTAAAAATATTCGAAATAATTGCAATTTTCCGTATAAAAAACTAACCTTTTTCCTTGGCTAGCTATAGCAAAAATTCTTTTTGTTTTATGCTCTAAATACATAGGGGATACTACATACCAAGTTTGGTTCGATTTGAACAACTCCGTGACCCGACGAAAAAGACCTATTTTAAAAATATTCGAAATAATTGCAGTTTTCCGTATGAAGAACTAACTTTTTTCCTAGGCTAGCTATAGCAAAAATTCTTTTTGTTTTAGACTCTATATACACTGGGGATACTACATGCCGAGTTTGGTTTGATTTGAACAACTCCTTGATCCGACGAAATAGACCAATTTTCAAAATTCAATAATTGCAATTTATTTGAAATAATAGCAAATTTCCGTATGAAAAACTAACTTTTTTCCTAGGCAAGCTATACCAAAAATTCTTTTTGTTTTATGCTCTAAATACATAGGGGATACTACATACCAAGTTTGGTTCGATTTGAACAACTCCGTGACCCGACGAAAAAGACCTATTTTAAAAATATTCGAAATAATTGCAGTTTTCCGTATGAAGAACTAACTTTTTTCCTAGGCTAGCTATAGCAAAAATTCTTTTTGTTTTAGACTCTATATACACTGGGGATACTACATGCCGAGTTTGGTTTGATTTGAACAACTCCTTGATCCGACGAAATAGACCAATTTTCAAAATTCAATAATTGCAATTTATTTGAAATAATAGCAAATTTCCGTATGAAAAACTAACTTTTTTCCTAGGCAAGCTATACCAAAAATTCTTTTTGTTTTATGCTCTAAATACATAGGGGATACTACATACCAAGTTTGGTTCGATTTGAACAACTCCGTGACCCGACGAAAAAGACCTATTTTTAAAAATATTTATTCGAAATAATTGCAATTTTCCGTATGAAAAACTAACTTTTTTCCTAGGCTAGCTATAGCAAAAATTCTATTTGTTTTAGACTCTATATACACTGGGGATACTCCATGCCGAGTTTGGTTCGATTTGAACAACTCCGTGACCCGACGAAAAAGACCTATTTTTAAAAATGTTTATTCGAAATAATTGCAATTTTCCGTATGAAAAACTAACTTTTTTCTAGCCTATCTATAGCAAAAATTCTTTTTGTTTTAGACTCTACATACACTGCTGGGGATATTCCATGCCGAGTTTCGTTCGATTTGAACAACTCCGTGACCCGACGAAAAAGACCTATTTTTAAAAATATTTATTCGAAATAATTGCAATTTTCCGTATGAAAAACTAACTTTTTTCCTAGGCTAGCTATAGCAAAAATTCTATTTGTTTTAGACTCTATATACACTGGGGATACTCCATGCCGAGTTTGGTTCGATTTGAACAACTCCGTGACCCGACGAAAAAGACCTATTTTTAAAAATGTTTATTCGAAATAATTGCAATTTTCCGTATGAAAAACTAACTTTTTTCTAGCCTATCTATAGCAAAAATTCTTTTTGTTTTAGACTCTACATACACTGCTGGGGATATTCCATGCCGAGTTTCGTTCGATTTGAACAACTCCGTGACCCGACGAAAAAGACCTATTTTTAAAAATATTTATTCGAAATAATTGCAATTTTCCGTATGAAAAACTAACTTTTTTCCTAGGCTAGCTATAGCAAAAATTCTTTTTGTTTTATGCTCTAAATACATAGGGGATACTACATACCAAGTTTGGTTCGATTTGAACAACTCCGTGACCGACGAAAAAGACCTATTTTTAAAAATATTCGAAATAATTGCAATTTTCCGTATGAAAAACTAACTTTTTTCCTAGGCTAGCTATAGCAAAAATTCTTTTTGTTTTAGACTCTATATACACTGGGGATACTACATGCCGAGTTTGGTTTGATTTGAACAACTCCTTGATCCGACGAAATAGACCAATTTTCAAAATTCGTTATTTGCGAAATTCGCCAATTTCCGTATGAAAAACTAACTTTTTTCCTAGGCAAGCTATACCAACAATTCTTTTTGTTTTAGGCTCTAATTACACACGGGATACTCCAAGCCGAGTTTGGTTCGATTTGAACAACTCCTTGATCCGACGAAATAGACCAATTTTCAAAATTCAATAATTGCAATTTATTTGAAATAATAGCAAATTATTTCCGTATGAAAAACTAATTTTTTTTCCTAGGCAAGCTATACCAAAAATTCTTTTTGTTTTATGCTCTAAATACATAGGGGATACTACATACCAAGTTTGGTTCGATTTGAACAACTCCGTGACCCGACGAAAAAGACCTATTTTTAAAAATATTTATTCGAAATAATTGCAATTTTCCGTATGAAAAACTAACTTTTTTCCTAGGCCAGCTATAGCAAAATTTTTTTTGTTTTAGACTCTATATACACTGGGGATACTCCATGCCGAGTTTGGTTCGATTTGAACAACTCCGTGACCCGACGAACAAGACCTATTTTTAAAAATATTTATTCGAAATAATTGCAATTTTCCGTATGAAAAACTAACTTTTTTCCTAGGCCAGCTATAGCAAAATTTTTTTTGTTTTAGACTCTATATACACTGGGGATACTCCATGCCGAGTTTGGTTCGATTTGAGCAACTCCGTGACCCGACGAAAAAGACCTATTTTTAAAAATTTTTATTCGAAATAATTGCAATTTTCCGTATGAAAAACTAACTTTTTTCTAGCCTATCTATAGCAAAAATTCTTTTTGTTTTAGACTCTACATACACTGCTGGGGATATTCCATGCCGAGTTTCGTTCGATTTGAACAACTCCTTGTTCCGACGAAATAGACCTATTTCTAAAATTCGTTATTTGCGAAATTCGCAAATTTCCGTATGAAAAAAAACTTTTTTCCTAGGCAAGCTATACAAAAAATTATTTTTCTTTTATGCTGTAATTACACAGGGGATACTCCATGCCGAGTTTGGTTCAATTTGAACTACTCCTTGATCCGACGAAATAGACCAATTTTCAAAATTCGTTATTTGCGAAATTCGCCAATTTCCGTATGAAAAACTAACTTTTTTCCTAGGCAAGCTATACCAACAATTCTTTTTGTTTTAGGCTCTAATTACACACGGGATACTCCAAGCCGAGTTTGGTTCGATTTGAACAACTCCTTAATCCGACGAAATAGAGCAATTTTCAAAATTCAATAATTGCAATTTCTTTGAAATAATAGCAAATTTCCGTATGAAAAACTAACTTTTCTCCTAGGCAAGCTATAGCAAAAATTCTTTTTGTTTTAGACTCTAGGTACACAGGGGATACTCCATACCAAGTTTGGTTCGATTTGGACGATTCCTTGACCCGATGAAAAAGACCTATTTTTAAAAATATTTATTCGAAATAATTGCAATTTTCCGTATGAAAAACTAACTTTTTTCCTAGGCTAGCTATAGCAAAAATTCTTTTAGTTTTAGACTCTATATACACTGGGGATACTCCATGCCGAGTTTGATTCGATTTGAACAACTCCGTGACCCGACGAAAAAGACCTATTTTTAAAAATGTTTATTCGAAATAATTGCAATTTTCCGTATGAAAAACTAACTTTTTTCTAGCCTATCTATAGCAAAAATTCTTTTTGTTTTAGACTCTACATACACTGCTGGGGATATTCCATGCCGAGTTTCGTTCGATTTGAACAACTCCTTGTTCCGACGAAATAGACCTATTTCTAAAATTCGTTATTTGCGAAATTCGCAAATTTCCGTATGAAAAAAAAACTTTTTTCCTAGGCAAGCTGTACAAAAAATTATTTTTCTTTTATGCTATAATTACACAGGGGATACTCCATGCCGAGTTTGGTTGGATTTGAACTACTCCTTGATCCGACGAAATAGACCAATTTTCAAAATTCGTTATTTGCGAAATTCGCCGATTTCCGTATGAAAAACTAACTTTTTTCCTAGGCAAGCTATACCAACAATTCTTTTTGTTTTATGCTCTAATTACACACGGGATACTCCAAGCCGGGTTTGGTTCGATTTGAACAACTCCTTGATCCGACGAAATAGACCAATTTTCAAAATTCAATAATTGCAATTTCTTTGAAATAATAGCAAATTTCCGTATGAAAAACTAACTTTTCTCCTAGGCAAGCTATAGCAAAAATTGTTTTAGACTCTAGGTACACAGGGGATACTCCATACCAAGTTTGGTTCGATTTGGACGATTCCTTGACCCGATGAAAAAGACCTATTTTTAAAACTCGTTATTTGCGAAATTCGCAAATTTCCGTATGAAAAACTAACTTTTTTCCTAGGCAAGCTATACCAAAAATTCTCTTTGTTTTATGCTCTAATTACATAGGGAATACTACATACCAAGTTTGGTTCGATTTGAGCAACTCCTTGACCCGATGAAAAAGACCTATTTTTAAAATTCGTTATTCGAGAAATTCGGAAATTTCCGTATGAAAAACCAGCTTTTTTCCTACGCAAGCTATTTTGTCGGAAGCTGAAAAATAGATGTGAGCTGAGCAGCTGAGAACCCAGGATTTAAAAAAAGTTGTGAAAAGACAAACAAACCGATTTTTATATTTTTTTCTATGCTGCAACCGATTTTATATAAGCAACTTTGGAGCACTAGCAATCACTCAAAAATGATGAACGAAGCTTGAAAAAGTCACTTGAGAAGTCAAAGAATGTTCTAGAAGACAAGCCCAAAATTGTCAAGCGAAAGATTTGCATAAAAAAAGAAACAAAACACACGTTTATAATAATTGCTATGAACTGCGTTCAAGAGCAATTAAAAACTCAAATTTAATCGGAAACTTGCGTACGGAAAAATAACGTTTTTTAAGACTAACTATAGCAGAAATCCTTTCTGTTTAAGACTTTACATACACAGGTGATACCCCATTCAAAAGGAGCTAACCCATTGCTAAGCTGAGAAGTTTCATTGGCACTAACTGTTCATTAATCATGCTCAAACTGATGCAAAATTCTAATAAAATACATCTGATCGTAAACAAATTTAATCAGTTCTGAAGTTATGTCATCCACAGAGCAATGAATCAGCTGCTCAGTTTCTTCTACAGCGTATCCTAGAGGTTCAAGCACGCTTTCATAATCCATAAAGTCCGTTCCCTCGAGGCTGATGTTCAGAGTCTCGACAATTTTGAATAACAAGACAATTAATTGACCCATTATCATAGAAAGTTAGAATTTGTCCAACTTTCTTGTTTTCATTTCCAATTTCAACAAAACTGTTATTGGAGCCTCGTGCGTAACTGTCTGAGTCCAATCGAAATTTTCCCCAATAACGGCAAAAGACTCGCGCTGAGGGAAACTGTTGCAACAATTCTTCTATATATGTTGTACTAATCAAGCCAAGAGTCTGATTCACAGAATCCTTGCGACCGATTATATTTTTGCTCACAGGCTTCAGGGAATCATCTGTCAAACTTGAACTAACAATTTCTTTGTTGCGTATGTATCTTTGGTCCAACAACTTACAAATATTCACAGAACCAGTAACTGGTCGAATGAGATAATGATTCGCTGATTCAAATAAAGAAGCTGAAGTAGTCCATAGGGGTCCAAACGTCTCTCATTGCCAAGCAAGGTGTCTCAATAGATGGAAGTTGATAGATTCAAAAGATCTCCCAGGAAACTTGAAACTCATATTCCGACAAAAAGCCTCAAGGAGCAGTCCGCAAAATTTTGCATTTTTTTTACTATCATATAACGCACGCAGTGCAAAAACTAAGTAACTCAGATCGCGGAATGTTTACTTATCACTCATAACAGGTCGAAACACAATGAAAGACAAGTAGAGAAGATACGTCTTTAGTTCATTCGCTTTAAGGTTCTTAATTTCTCGTAATGAGCGCACACTGCGTTTGAATTCCGAGGGCAACTTCAAGGCGCTTGTATTATTCTCCACCTCAACGGGAGATCCACTTATCTCAAACAAATACTCAAGCAAGTCTTTCGCGACACCTTTCAAAAGTTGGTGCATAGTATCAGTGGGCGCGGTAAGCGGAAGATTAGTTATAATACTAAAAATTTTGGGATATTCCTGAACTCCTTTGCAATAAACTTCAGGATCATTCTCTTTGTTCTGCTTCCTGAAATCAACGTCGCCACTCTCATAGCAAACTGCTCGCCTGTAATGCTGTTCAGGCTTTCTCAAAATAATTATTTCGCTACTCGGGTAGCAATGGGCTCGAAAACGATGTTTACCTCGCATATCGCATAAACTGCATCCGTAAAAACCGTTATGACGCTTCATTTTTAAGACACTACTTTTACACACAAGGTCTGCAATTAGAACAACAGTTTTGAACTCGACTGAGAAAGCAGTATTTCCAAACTCCAATTCGCACTTATTGAGGAGTTCCTCTTTATAAAATCCAAAAAAATCATCCCAAGGACAATCGCTATTTCCATACCACAGACTACACAAGACAATATTTTCAAATTTTGAGCGCAGAACAGGGGGAAAATCGGCAATGGCCACCCAAATTGGATAGGCAGATTCACACGCAGACTTTTGTACAACAGCGCCATCTGTATTAAGAATCAATTTAACCTTAATTGTGTTATCTTTCACCAAGTACTGCAAAGTCATGTCTGACGTTGAATCCTTTTTGAGTTATATTCGAAGATCTGCTCTAAATTTTGGTAAACAACAGCCCGTAGTTGTTTCAGAAAACATAAGCAAACCAACTGCCCATCTTCATAAATCTGGTGACTTCGAATATAACTTTTAGCTACATCTGGTATCAGCTTCTTCACAGCAAACGGAGGCGGGAATTCCGAACTAGGATGTATGACTCTTTCTCTTTTAATTAAATCATAGAGAAGCTCATACGAGCAACCATGTTTCGTGACTATGCTTAAGAGAGAAATCATTGAGTTATGAATGGATACATTTGAATTTTCACACAAAGTGTTAAAAGAAAACTTAAACTTTCTCCCTTCGTCCGAATCGTTTTCAGCGCTTGAACTTTGGTTACTCTTCTCACTTTGCGCATCCAAATAAACGGAATCTTCGGTAATACTGTGAGAATTAACAGTGTCTATGCAAAGCTCTGAATTGTCGCTCTCATTTAAAGAATTTGAAGTCGAGTCAACATCATCAAGATCGCGTTGATCAGCGTTATCGTTGATGCCATTATCATTATTGATACTATTATCATCGTTATCAATATCATAAGCACACTTGTCATCATTACAATCATGGTCACTACCATTGTCATCATCGACATCAGATTGCTCAAATAAATGGGCTACTTGTGTTTGTTCGATAAAACTATCAATAATATTGGCGCCCTTGGGTAACTTCAAGGATTTACTTTGGAGTTTGTGTTTTCTGGCATACTTCCTTTTTCCCACCCTTTTATTCCTTGCAGAGCTGGTAGTATGCTCTAGAAGGGTTAGGTGAGTTGTTTCAGTTTCTTCAATCAATTGGCCTGCTGTTGCATAGTGCTGCGCAAAAACGTTTGAACTTTCTCCAGAGCCTACGTAAGCGTCCTCTTCTAAAATGGGGCTAGGAGCTCTCCCTGACGTGCTTTCTTCGTTCGCAGTTGACTTAACTAACAAATCCAACGACTGTCTTTCAGCTCCTTCATCAGGCAAAAACGATGTTGAAGGTTCATCGGTACAGTTTGCGTCTGTATACACTTCAAATTTGCATTCATCAATGCTGCCAAAAAAAGAGTCACCATAATCAACTGTTATCTCTTCATCGGGGTATATAGAACTTGATATCGGATGGTCCGATATCGCAGATAATCACAACTATATCCTTGGAAGTAGCGCGTATTCGGCATGCAAGAATGGTTGACAAATCTGGCAACACCAAGAAGAACAACCTCTCGGCTCGTAGAGCTGCTCTTCATTATTGACAAGGGTGTCAATTTTTCCCTGAAATCCGTCGGAATGTCTTCGATAATACCAACAACTTCATGAATTGGTTCTAACCTAGGATTAAGAACTCTTCCAGTCTTGTTGAACAACCCAAGGCCTCCAAATTTATCTGGTTCATTTTTAAACCCTTTCGAGTCTGCTGTTCTGTAAATCATTGAAAAGCCTTCCAGAGTTTTGCTAAGTTTTTGATTCGAGCTGACTTTCGCAACTATTGATGTTGATGTGTCCTAAGGAAGCACCATCATTGGTTTGCGCGTAAACACTTGTAATAAATTTGAGCTCACAAAAGCGTCTAATTTTCTAAGATCTTCGCATTTTGTCATGATTCAACTGAAAATCAGAGTAATTTTGCCATAGCGTCTTTAAAATTTACGCTGAAAGAACTAGGTCAACTATTTCGTAGAAGAACAAAATGATTCGAAGTTTCAAGCTCAATTTGATACAAAAGGGCTACAAAATCAGCAAATCATAACATGTATCAAGTATAAGACTAACTGCCATGAATTAAACATACAACTAACACGGCAACCAAAGCTATTTAGATTTCTAATCTTTAATTTAGAGTTATGATAATCAGGTAAAAAGTGAACTTCTTTAATCAGCTGAGTCAACTAATTTTATCAAAGTTAAAATCAAATCTCAAAAAATCATAAATTTCTGTCAGATTTCTGTATGAGCTACATTTAAGGTTATGAAAATTCACTGATCTTCAACTACATCTGCTGCTGTTTCATCAATTAGTCCCAAGTTCTCTGAGTTTTTTTCAGTCTGAGCTACCAAATGCGATTCGTCATCCGCAACGGTGTGGTCACGTACAAACTGGTTGTAGGCTTTCCTTGCAGTCTTATATGCCAAAATTGGTGTTGAAGGATACTTCTGTTGAACTACGGCTAAGAAGCAAAAAAATCAAAATTAATATCGAGGTTTTCGACAAAGAAGAAAGATATTAAAAGAAGATTGAAAGCTATTCTCAATTTGGAACTTACTCTTGAACCTTTCAAGTTCTGTTGACACAGCTGATCGAGTTTTGTGTTTTTGAGTTCTTTTGAGGCGATACAATTCTATTGCTTTCCTCACTAGACGAGAACAATTTAGAACCAAGCAGTCGACTGAAAACGCCAACGTCAGCACCAGCACGCAAATTCATTAAATCAAAACCGTTGTGTTCAACAGGCGTTTTGGGCGAGTTCCATTCTGGGTTATCGTCGGCGCTTTGAAAGTCATGTCTTGCATAGGATAGCTCCTCCTTCAACGCTTGTCTCTGAATTATGAGCACTTTATTTTCCTCTAGCAAGAAAAACACAAAAAGCATTTTGAAAGAAGCATCTTACCTCTCTGTTCAATGATTGAATTAAATTAGCTCTTTTCATCAGTTCCCTCTCGCACTCTTTCTCAAAAGCTTCCTTCAGTGCCTTCATTCGTTTTTCATACTGTTCAGCATATTCTTTAAAGGAAGCGCACCCAGCACTTGAATCCGAATCATGGTGTTGAAAAGCAGGTGTTAGCTTTGGACAAGGTGGCAATTCTTCGGCTTTTTCTTGATTGTTCTAGAAAAAACAAGGAAACAATCTGTGAAACAATGTCTTAAATTTGATATTTTTAAATTCAACAAAAAAACCTCAGGCGTCAATTCCTCTGGCAGAGGAACAGTCACGGCTTTTGATGACTTCGTTATTGTCTTAACAGTCGGAGTGGCTCCCAGTTTTAGAGCACTTGTCTGAGAGTTGCTTGGCATTTTCTTTGACAGAAATTTGATATCGTCACAAAACTTTTGTTTTCGATCCGCCTTTATGTACGTTACATGCAGTCGATCGGGTTTTCTGCCACTCCTCAACTGCTCATCGTACTTTTTGTAAATCTCGTTGACGTATTTCTTGGGTCCCCTGAACAATAAACGGCAACGAACACTTTGAGAATTTATTGAGAGGTCAACCGTCTTGTTTTCTTCAACGCTAGAACGCTGTATGCAAATTAAAATTATCGGGCCACAAATCACTAGTGGCAGTGATAGCGTAGCGCTCAGTTTTGCTGACAAAAATCCATCTCTGTTCATTTTTAAGGAGCGATTGCTTAATTGATTCGTTGATCTCAATTTCGGAGGCCGACTCGTTTCGTCGCTTTGTTGGATTCAGCCTCGTTCTCTTAGCCGGACCTCCTTGCGCGAAACCCTGTTGTGATACAGTTTCTGCTTCGTTTGAGCTACAGTATCTGATTCGAACAAGGGCTCAGCGCCTTGGCTCATAGAAGAATTACCGAAGGTCAATTTCTGTTGTTTTTGGATGATTGATTTTGATCGAAGATAGAGTCAAATTAGATCTGGCCCTTCCTGATTTTCCCATTTGATCTAAAAAAAGGTTCAAAGGCTTAAAATGAATCGAAAATTGAGCGCGCATTAATTGCTGGGTAATTACAATCAATCACGATAATGAAAAATATTCAAAACATGCCAATCATTGTTGTGAATTAAGCTGATTAATCAAACATTAAACAAACTGATTAACCACGAAAATCAAATACACTTTTCACTGCATTAATGAATCTTTCGAATCAATAAATTCAAGAAACTACAAACAGTGTCAACAGTCACACTAAAAAGTAATACTTAGACTTCAAAACATTCTCATTCTTTCCTCTCATTTTCGTAGTCATTTTTTCGGTCGCTTGGGCTGTCTCTTCTTTTCAAAAAATTTTTCCGATTGCGTCCTGCTTGATTAGCAGATTTGCGAGCTCTTTCTAAGGCGTCAAGATAGTTTTTCTGACCAAACAGTCTTCTGATTTGAGCTAAAAACAACACATTAATTTCCGTTTACGTAGTTTATGTCTCACTGAATATCTTATTTCAAAAACCTTTGAATTGAGAAACTTTACGAGGAGTTGCCGGCTAACGCTGGTCTTCCTTGCTTTTTGAAGGAGAAATCATTTTTTCAGTTAGCCCATCCATATTCCAAAGTTTTCGTCTGAGCTTTCGGCCAGCATCTTCGGGGTTTTTCACAAATCCAAGATCATAGAGGTCAACGCCATCGAAAAAGCAAACAGCCTGAACAGGCGATTCATGCTCGTCTGACTCAATAGATGATTTATTTGTTTCTCCAGAAATCTCAATTTTACACTCACGCGACTATAAAACAAATATGAAAGGATGTTCAAACAAAAAAAACAACAAAGCCAACCAAAGTTTTAAAGCTGTGCAGCTGCTGCTCCAGTTTATTGTTGTGTTCTCTGAACGTGTTAACGTGTGCTTGAATCAAGCTGGCGAATTTATCCTCATCTGCTTTCAGCATTGCACAGACCTCTTCATGATGATCGCAACACTGAAAAAAACACAGATATAAGGAAGTTTTATTGCGATAGATAGAGCATCTTTCACTTACCGTTGCCTCCACATTTGATTTGCTTTTCGTTTCTCGGACCAAACTCGAAAAAGCCATCTGCTCACTTTTACGCTTCTCCGCTTTTTGATTTACTTTGGTTTCTTGGATTGAAATTGAAGATGATTCTACCGCATCTAGCACTGGTTTCTTTGTGTTCTGTTGTTCACGGTTAACCAGTTTCACTTGTTTAGCGGTCCGTTTTTTGAAGCAACTGGAAAATTATCCTGCAGATCAACCGAAGTACTCGCAACTGCAGGTTTTCTATTTGAATGCTCGATCTGATTCTTCGCCGCCAGCTGGTTTTGGTACAGAGTTGAAATCGCACTCTCGGCACCTTTAAATAATACTTATTTCTACCATCTTCGAGATTCAGATTCGTTTCTGTCAAAAGCTCCATGTTTATATTTTGTTGCAGCGTATACTTGACAGGCCAACGTTCATCAACTAAATAAAAGAATTGCAGATCTCCTTCATCGTTTCGGAACAAATAGGTAAACAAGTTGTTTAGTGGCATTTCCTCTGAAAATAGCAAACGAAAATAAACCAGTCAACAGCATGGTAGGTTTTTAAAATTATTGTCTGAAAAATGAAAGTCTCAACAATCGTTCTGAACAGTTTTCTCAACAAACTTGACAGTTCCTCCTCAATGATTGCGAACTCACACGAAACAATACTAATACTCCTCATCAAGTCATGAAAGACTGAGACGTTTAGAGGAAATGCTTCTCTTCGAGATTCCAAATTCTCAAAAAGAGAGAGAGAGGGGGGAACACTCCAAACTATATACCGAATTTGATCCGATTTGAAGAAGAAATTGACCCTTAAGAAAAAGACCTATTTTAGAATTCATAATCGCAATTTATTCGAAATAATCGCAGATTTCCGTATGAAACGCTAACTTTTTTCCTAGGCAGGCTAAAGCAGAAATTCTTTTTGTTTTAGACTCTAATTACACAGGGGATTCTTCATATCGAGTTTGGTTTGATTTGAACAACTCCTTGACCCGATAAAATTTCTATATTTTTGAAAATAGAAAAAGCGAATAAGTCGATATTTCCGATTGAAATACGAACTTTTTTCCTAGGCAAGCTATACCAAAAATTCTTTTTGTTTTATGCTCTAATTAAATAGGGGATACTACATACCAAGTTTGGTTCGATTTTAACAACTCCTTGAGCCGATGAAAAAGACCTATTTTTAAAAATTATTTAAAATTAATTAATCGAAATAATCGGAAATTTCCTTACGAAAACTAACTTTTTTCCTACGCATGCTGTAGCGAAAATTCTATTTGTTTTAGCCTCTAGGTGCACAGGGGATACTCCATACCAAGTTTGGTTCGATTTGGACGATTCCTTGACCCGACGAAAAAGACCTATTTTTAAAATTCGTTATTTGCGAAATTCGCAAATTTCCGTATGAAAAACTAACTTTTGTCCTAGGCAAGCTATACCAAAAATTCTTTTTGTTTTATTCTCTAATTACGTAGGGGATACTACATACCAAGTTTTGTTCGATTTGAACAACTCCTTGAGCCGATGAAAAAGAACTATTTTTAAAAATTATTTAAAATTAGTTATTCGGATTAATCGGAAATTTCCGTACGAAAAACTAACTTTTTTCCTACGCAAGCTGTAGCGAAAATTCTTTTTGTTTTAGCGTCTAGGTACACAGGGGATACTCCATACCAAGTTTGGTTCGATTTGGACGATTCCTTGACCCGACGAAAAAGACCTATTTTTAAAATTCGTTATTTGCGAAATTCGCAAATTTCCGTATGAAAAACTAACTTTTATCCTAGGCAAGCTATACCAAAAATTCTTTTTGTTTTATTCTCTAATTACATAGGGGATACAACATACCAAGTTTGGTTCGATTTGAACAACTCCTTGACCCGATGAAAAAGACCTATTTTTAAAAATTACTTAAAATTAATTATTCGAATTAATCGGAAATTTCCGTACGAAAACCTAACTTTTTTCCTACGCAAGCTGTAGCGAAAATTCTTTTCGTTTTAGCCTCTAGGTACAAAGGGGATACTCCATACCAAGTTTGGTTCGATTTGGACGATTCCTTGACCCGACGAAAAAGACCTATTTTTAAAATTCGTTATTTGCGAAATTCGCAAATTTCCGTATGAAATACTAACTTTTTTCCTAGGCAAGCTATGCCAAAAATTCTTTTCGTTTTAGACTCTACATACACTGGGGATACTCCATGCCGAGTTTGGTTTGATTTGAACAACTCCTTGATCCGACGAAATAGACCTATTTTTAAAATTCGTTATTTGCGAAATTCGCAGATTTCCGTATGAAAAACTAACTTTTTTCCTAGGCAAGCTATACAAAAAATTCTTTTTGTTTTATGCTCTAATTACACAGGGGATACTCCACGCCGAGTGTGGTTCGATTTGAACAACTCCTTGATCCGAAGAAATTGACCAATTTTCAAAATTGCAATTTATTTGAAATAATAGCAAACTTGCGTATGAAACACTAACTTTTTTCCTAGGCAAGCTGTAGCGAAAATTCTTTTTGTTTTAGCCTCTAGGTACACAGGGGATACTCCATACCAAGTTTGGTTCGATTTGAACAACTCCTTGAGCCGATGAAAAAGAACTTTTTTTAAAAATTATTTAAAATTAATTATTCGAATTAATCGGAAATTTCCGTACGAAAAACTAACTTTTTTCCTACGCAAGCTGTAGCGAAAATTCTTTTTGTTTTAGCCTCTAGGTACACAGGGGATACTCCATACCGAGATTGGTTCGATTTGGACGATTCCTTGACCCGACGAAAAAGACCTATTTTTAAAATTCGTTATTTGCGAAATTCGCAAATTTCGGTATGAAAAACTAACTTTTCTCCTAGGCAAGCTATACCAAAAATTCTTTTTGTTTTATGCTCTAATTACATAGGGGATACTACATACCAAATTTTTTTCGATTTGAACAACTCCTTGACCCGATGAAAAAGACCTATTTTTAAAAATTACTTAAAATTAATTATTCGAATTAATCGGAAATTTCCGTACGAAAACCTAACTTTTTTCCTACGCAAGCTGTAGCGAAAATTCTTTTCGTTTTAGCCTCTAGGTACACAGGGGATACTCCATACCAAGTTGGGTTCGATTTGGACGATTCTTGAAACGACGAAAAAGACCTATTTTTAAAATTCGTTATTTGCGAAATTCGCAAATTTCCGTATGAAATACTAACTTTTTTCCTAGGCAAGCTATGCCAAAAATTCTTTTTGTTTTAGACTCTACATACACTGGGGATACTCCATGCCGAGTGTGGTTTGATTTGAAGAACTCCTTGATCCGACGAAATAGACCTATTTTTAAAATTCGTTATTTGCGAAATTTGCAAATTTCCGTATGAAAAACTAACTTTTTTCGTAGGCAAGCTATACAAAAAATTCTTTTCGTTTTATGCTCTAATTACACAGGGCATACTCCACGCCGAGTTTGGTTTGATTTGAACAACTCCTTGATCCGAAGAAATTGACCAATTTTCAAAATTCAAAATTGCAATTTATTTGAAATAATAGCAAATTTGCGTATGAAACACTAACTTTTTTCCTAGGCAAGCTGTAGCGAAAATTCTTTTTGTTTTAGCCTCTAGGTACACAGGGGATACTCCATACCAAGTTTGGTTCGATTTGGACGATTCCTTGACGCGACGAAAAAGACCTATTTTTAAAATTCGTTATTTGCGAAATTCGCAAATTTCCGTATGAAAAACTAACTTTTCTCCTAGGCAAGCTATACCAAAAATTCTTTTTGTTTTATGCTCTAATTACATAGGGGATACTACACACCAAGTTTGGTTTGATTTGAACAACTCCTTGAGCCGATGAAAAAGAACTATTTTTAAAAATTATTTAAAATTAATTATTCGAATTAATCGGAAATTTCCGTACGAAAAACTAACTTTTTTCCTACGCAAGCTGTAGCAAACATTCTTTTTGTTTTAGCCTCTAGGTACACAGGGGATACTCCATACCAAGTTTGGTTTGATTTGGACGATTCCTTGACCCGACGAAAAAGACCTATATTTAAAATTCGTTATTTGCGAAATTCGCAAATTTCCGTATGAAAAACTAACTTTTTTCCTAGGCAAGCTAAACAAAAAATTCTTTTTGTTTTATGCTCTAATTACACAGGGGATACTCCACGCCGAGTTTGGTTCGATTTGAACAACTCCTTGATCCGAAGAAATTGACCAATTTTCAAAATTGCAATTTATTTGAAATAATAGCAAATTTGCGTATGAAACACTAACTTTTTTCCTAGGCAAGCTGTAGCGAAAATTCTTTTTGTTTTAGCCTCTAGGTACACAGGGGATACTCCATACCAAGTTTGGTTCGATTTGGACGATTCCTTGACCCGACGAAAAAGACCTATTTTTAAAATTCGTTATTTGCGAAGTTCGCAAATTTCCGTATGAAAAACTAACTTTTCTCCTAGGCAAGCTATACCAAAAATTCTTTTTGTTTTATTCTCTAATTACATAGGGGATACTACATACCAAGTTTGGTTCGATTTGAACAACTCCTTGAGCCGATGAAAAAGAACTTTTTTTAAAAATTATTTAAAATTAATTATTCGAATTAATCGGAATTTTCCGTACGAAAAACTAACTTTTTTCCTACGCAAGCTGTAGCGAAAATTCTCTTTTTGTTTTAGCCTCTAGGTACACAGGGGATACTCCATACCAAGTTTGGTTCGATTTGGACGATTCCTTGACCCGACGAAAAAGACCTATTTTTAAAATTCG
The DNA here is from genome assembly GCF_964194025.1 of Convolutriloba macropyga. Taxonomy (NCBI): domain Eukaryota; kingdom Metazoa; phylum Xenacoelomorpha; order Acoela; family Convolutidae; genus Convolutriloba; species Convolutriloba macropyga. Next base: position 39,620,016 of record NC_134472.1, read on the forward strand.
TTATTTGCGAAATTCGCAAATTTCCGTATGAAAAACTAACTTTTATCCTAGGCAAGCTATACCAAAAATTCTTTTTGTTTTATTCTCTAATTACATAGGGGATACTACATACCAAATTTGGTTCGATTTGAACAACTCCTTGACCCGATGAAAAAGACCTATTTTTAAAAATTACTTAAAATTAATTATTCGAATTAATCGGAAATTTCCGTACGAAAACCTAACTTTTTTCCTACGCAAGCTGTAGCGAAAATTCTTTTCGTTTTAGCCTCTAGGTACACAGGGGATACTCCATACCAAGTTTGGTTCGATTTGGACGATTCCTTGAACCGACGAAAAAGACCTATTTTTAAAATTCGTTATTTGCGAAATTCGCAAATTTCCGTATGACAAACTAACTTTTCTCCTAGGCAAGCTATGCCAAAAATTCTTTTTGTTTTAGACTCTACATACACTGGGGATACTCCATGCCGAGTGTGGTTTGATTTGAAGAACACCTTGATCCGACGAAATAGACCTATTTTTAAAATTCGTTATTTGCGAAATTTGCAAATTTCCGTATGAAAAACTAACTTTTTTCGTAGGCAAGCTATACAAAAAATTCTTTTTGTTTTATGCTCTAATTACACAGGGGATACTCCACGCCGAGTTTGGTTCGATTTGAACCACTCCTTGATCCGAAGAAATTGACCAATTTTCAAAATTCAAAATTGCAATTTATTTGAAATAATAGCAAATTTGCGTATGAAACACTAACTTTTTTCCTAGGCAAGCTGTAGCGAAAATTCTTTTTGTTTTAGCCTCTAGGTACACAGGGGATACTCCATACCAAGTTTGGTTCGATTTGGACGATTCCTTGACCCGACGAAAAAGACCTATTTTTAAAATTCGTTATTTGCGAAATTCGCAAATTTCCGTATGAAAAACTAACTTTTCTCCTAGGCAAGCTATGCCAAAAATTCTTTTTGTTTTAGACTCTACATACACTGGGGATACTCCATGCCGAGTGTGGTTTGATTTGAAGAACTCCTTGATCCGACGAAATAGACCTATTTTTAAAATTCGTTATTTGCGAAATTCGCAAATTTCCGTATGAAAAACTAACTTTTATCCTAGGCAAGCTATACCAAAAATTCTTTTTGTTTTATTCTCTAATTACATAGGGGATACTACATACCAAATTTGGTTCGATTTGAACAACTCCTTGACCCGATGAAAAAGACCTATTTTTAAAAATTACTTAAAATTAATTATTCGAATTAATCGGAAATTTCCGTACGAAAACCTAACTTTTTTCCTACGCAAGCTGTAGCGAAAATTCTTTTCGTTTTAGCCTCTAGGTACACAGGGGATACTCCATACCAAGTTTGGTTCGATTTGGACGATTCCTTGAACCGACGAAAAAGACCTATTTTTAAAATTCGTTATTTGCGAAATTCGCAAATTTCCGTATGACAAACTAACTTTTCTCCTAGGCAAGCTATGCCAAAAATTCTTTTTGTTTTAGACTCTACATACACTGGGGATACTCCATGCCGAGTGTGGTTTGATTTGAAGAACACCTTGATCCGACGAAATAGACCTATTTTTAAAATTCGTTATTTGCGAAATTTGCAAATTTCCGTATGAAAAACTAACTTTTTTCGTAGGCAAGCTATACAAAAAATTCTTTTTGTTTTATGCTCTAATTACACAGGGGATACTCCACGCCGAGTTTGGTTCGATTTGAACCACTCCTTGATCCGAAGAAATTGACCAATTTTCAAAATTCAAAATTGCAATTTATTTGAAATAATAGCAAATTTGCGTATGAAACACTAACTTTTTTCCTAGGCAAGCTGTAGCGAAAATTCTTTTTGTTTTAGCCTCTAGGTACACAGGGGATACTCCATACCAAGTTTGGTTCGATTTGGACGATTCCTTGACCCGACGAAAAAGACCTATTTTTAAAATTCGTTATTTGCGAACTTCGCAAATTTCCGTATGAAAAACTAACTTTTCTCCTAGGCAAGCTATGCCAAAAATTCTTTTTGTTTTAGACTCTACATACACTGGGGATACTCCATGCCGAGTGTGGTTTGATTTGAAGAACTCCTTGATCCGACGAAATAGACCTATTTTTAAAATTCGTTATTTGCGAAATTTGCAAATTTCCGTATGAAAAACTAACTTTTTTCGTAGGCAAGCTACACAAAAAATTCTTTTTGTTTTATGCTCTAATTACACAGGGGATACTCCACGCCGAGTTTGGTTCGATTTGAACCACTCCTTGATCCGAAGAAATTGACCAATTTTCAAAATTCAAAATTGCAATTTATTTGAAATAATAGCAAATTTGCGTATGAAACACTAACTTTTTTTCCTAGTCAAGCTGTAGCGAAAATTCTTTTTGTTTTAGCCTCTAGTTACACAGGGGATACTCCATACCAAGTTTGGTTCGATTTGGACGATTCCTTGACCCGACGAAAAAGACCTATTTTTAAAATTCGTTATTTGCGAAATTCGCAAATTTCCGTATGAAAAACTAACTTTTCTCCTAGGCAAGCTATACCAAAAATTCTTTTTGTTTTATGCTCTAATTACATAGGGGATACTACACACCAAGTTTGTTTCGATTTGAACAACTCCTTGAGCCGATGAAAAAGAACTATTTTTAAAAATTATTTAAAATTAATTATTCGAATTAATCGGAAATTTCCGTACGAAAAACTAACTTTTTTCCTACGCAAGCTGTAGCAAACATTCTTTTCGTTTTAGCCTCTAGGTACACAGGGGATACTCCATACCAAGTTTGGTTCGATTTGGACGATTCCTTGACCCGACGAAAAAGACCTATTTTTAAAATTCGTTATTTGCGAAATTCGCAAATTTCCGTATGACAAACTAACTTTTCTCCTAGGCAAGCTATACCAAAAATTCTTTTTGTTTTGTGCTCTAATTACATAGGGGATACTCCATACCAAGTTTGGTTCGATTTGGACGATTCCTTGACCCGACGAAAAAGACCTATTTTTAAAATTCGTTATTTGCGAAATTCGCAAATTTCCGTATGACAAACTAACTTTTCTCCTAGGCAAGCTATACCAAAAATTCTTTTTGTTTTGTGCTCTAATTACATAGGGGATACTCCATACCAAGTTTGGTTCGATTTGGACGATTCCTTGACCCGACGAAAAAGACCTATTTTTAAAATTCGTTATTTGCGAAATTCGCAAATTTCCGTATGACAAACTAACTTTTCTCCTAGGCAAGCTATGCCAAAAATTCTTTTTGTTTTAGACTCTACATACACTGGGGATACTCCATGCCGAGTTTGGTTCGATTTGAACCACTCCTTGATCCGAAGAAATTGACCAATTTTCAAAATTCAAAATTGCAATTTATTTGAAATAATAGCAAATTTCCGTATGAAATACTAACTTTTTTCCTACGCAAGCTGTAGCGAGAATTCTTTTCGTTTTAGCCTCTAGGTACACAGGGGATACTCCATACCAAGTTTGGTTCGATTTGGACGATTCCTTGACCCGACGAAAAAGACCTATTTTTAAAATTCGTTATTTGCGAAATTCGCAAATTTCCGTATGACAAACTAACTTTTCTCCTAGGCAAGCTATACCAAAAATTCTTTTTGTTTTGTGCTCTAATTACATAGGGGATACTCCATACCAAGTTTGGTTCGATTTGGACGATTTCTTGACCCGATGAAAAAGACCTATTTTTAAAATTCGTTATTTGCGAAATTCGCAAATTTCCGTATGAAATACTAACTTTTTTCCTAGGCAAGCTATGCCAAAAATTCTTTTTGTTTTAGACTCTACATACACTGGGGATACTCCATGCCGAGTGTGGTTTGATTTGAAGAACTCCTTGATCCGACGAAATAGACCTATTTTTAAAATTCGTTATTTGCGAAATTTGCAAATTTCCGTATGAAAAACTAACTTTTTTCGTAGGCAAGCTATACAAAAAGTTCTTTTTGTTTTATGCTCTAATTACACAGGGGATACTCCACGCCGAGTTTGGTTCGATTTGAACCACTCCTTGATCCGGAGAAATTGACCAATTTTCAAAATTCAAAATTGCAATTTATTTGAAATAATAGCAAATTTGCGTATGAAACACTAACTTTTTTTCCTAGGCAAGCTGTAGCGAAAATTCTTTTTGTTTTAGCCTCTAGGTACACAGGGGATACTCCATACCAAGTTTGGTTCGATTTGGACGATTCCTTGACCCGACGAAAAAGACCTATTTTTAAAATTCGTTATTTGCGAAATTCGCAAATTTCCGTATGAAAAACTAACTTTTCTCCTAGGCAAGCTATACCAAAAATTCTTTTTGTTTTATGCTCTAATTACATAGGGGATACTACACACCAAGTTTGTTTCGATTTGAACAACTCCTTGAACCGATGAAAAAGAACTATTTTTTAAAAATTATTTAAAATTAATTATTCGAATTAATCGGAAATTTCCGTACGAAAAACTAACTTTTTTCCTAAGCAAGCTGTAGCGAACATTCTTTTTGTTTTAGCCTCTAGGTACACAGGGGATACTCCATACCAAGTTTGGTTCGATTTGGACGATTCCTTGACCCGACGAAAAAGACCTATATTTAAAATTCGTTATTTGCGAAATTCGCAAATTTCCGTATGAAAAACTAACTTTTGTCCTAGGCAAGGTATACCAAAAATTCTTTTTGTTTTATTCTCTAATTACATAGGGGATACTACATACCAAGTTTGGTTCGATTTGAACAACTCCTTGACCCGATGAAAAAGACCTATTTTTAAAAATTATTTAAAATTAATTATTCGAATTAATCGGAAATTTCCGTACGAAAACCTAACTTTTTTCCTACGCAAGCTGTAGCGAAAATTCTTTTTGTTTTAGCCTCTAGGTACACAGGGGATACTCCATACCAAGTTTGGTTCGATTTGGACGATTCCTTGACCCGACGAAAAAGACCTATTTTTAAAATTCGTTATTTGCGAAATTCGCAAATTTCCGTATGAAAAACTAACTTTTCTCCTAGGCAAGCTATACCAAAAATTCTTTTTGTTTTATGCTCTAATTACATAGGGGATACTACACACCAAGTTTGTTTCGATTTGAACAACTCCTTGAGCCGATGAAAAAGAACTATTTTTAAAAATTATTTAAAATTAATTATTCGAATTAATCGGAAATTTCCGTACGAAAAACTAACTTTTTTCCTAAGCAAGCTATACCAAAAATTCTTTTTGTTTTATTCTCTAATTACACAGGGGATACTCCATACCAAGTTTGGTTCGATTTGGACGATTCCTTGACCCGACGAAAAAGACCTATTTTTAAAATTCGTTATTTGCGAAATTCGCAAATTTCCGTATGAAAAACTAACTTTTCTCCTAGGCAAGCTATACCAAAAATTCTTTTTGTTTTATGCTCTAATTACATAGGGGATACTACACACCAAGTTTGTTTCGATTTGAACAACTCCTTGAGCCGATGAAAAAGAACTATTTTTAAAAATTATTTAAAATTAATTATTCGAATTAATCGGAAATTTCCGTACGAAAAACTAACTTTTTTCCTAAGCAAGCTGTAGCGAACATTCTTTTTGTTTTAGCCTCTAGGTACACAGGGGATACTCCATACCAAGTTTGGTTCGATTTGAACGATTCCTTGACCCGACGAAAAAGACCTATATTTAAAATTCGTTATTTGCGAAATTCGCAAATTTCCGTATGAAAAACTAACTTTTGTCCTAGGCAAGCTATACCAAAAATTCTTTTTGTTTTATTCTCTAATTACATAGGGGATACTACATACCAAGTTTGGTTCGATTTGAACAACTCCTTGACCCGATGAAAAAGACCTATTTTTAAAAATTACTTAAAATTAATTATTCGAATTAATCGGAAATTTCCGTACGAAAACCTAACTTTTTTCCTACGCAAGCTGTAGCGAAAATTCTTTTCGTTTTAGCCTCTAGGTACACAGGGGATACTCCATACTGAGTTTGGTTCGATTTGGACAACTCCTTGACCCGACGAAAAAGACCTATTTTTAAAATTCGTTATTTGCGAAATTCGCAAATTTCGGTATGAAAAACTAACTTTTCTCCTAGGCAAGCTATACCAAAAATTCTTTTTGTTTTATGCTCTAATTACATAGGGGATACTCCATACCAAGTTTGGTTCGATTTGGACGATTCCTTGACCCGATGAAAAAGACCTATTTTTAAAATTCGTTATTTGCGAAATTCGCAAATTTCCGTATGAAATACTAACTTTTTTCCTAGGCAAGCTATACCAAAAATTCTTTTTGTTTTATGCTCTAATTACACAGGGGATACTCCATGCCGAGTTTGGTTCGATTTGAACAACTCCTTGATCCGACGAAATAGACCTATTTTTAAAATTCGTTATTTGCGAAATTCGCAAATTTCCGTATGAAAAACTAACTTTTTTCCTAGGCAAGCTATACCAAAAATTCTTTTTGTTTTATGCTCTAATTACACAGGGGATACTCCATGCCGAGTTTGGTTCGATTTGAACAACTCCTTGAACCGAAGAAATAGACCAATTTTCAAAATTCAAAATTGCAATTTATTTGAAATAATAGCAAATTTTCGTATGAAACACTAACTTTTTTCCTAGGCAAGCTATAGAAAACTTTTTTTGTTTTAGACTCTAGATACACAGGGGATACTCCATACCGAGATTGGTTCGATTTGGACAACTCCTTGACCCGACGAAAGAGACCTATTTTTAAAATCTAGCAAAAAATCTTTTTGATTTAGCCTCTAGGTACACAGGGGATACTCCATTTCGAGTTTGGTTCGATTTGGACAACTCCTTGACCCGACGAAAAATACCTATTTTTAAAATTCGTTATTTGCGAAATTCGCAAATTTCGGTATGAAAAACTAACTTTTTTCCTAGGCAAGCTATAGCAAAATTTTTTTTTGTTTTAGACTCTAGATACACAGGGGATACTCCATACCGAGATTGGTTCGATTTGGACGATTCCTTGACCCGATGAAAAAGACCTATTTTTAAAATTCGTTATTTGCGAAATTCGCAAATTTCCGTATGAAATACTAACTTTTTTCCTAGGCAAGCTATACCAAAAATTCTTTTTGTTTTATGCTCTAATTACACAGGGGATACTCCATGCCGAGTTTGGTTCGATTTGAACAACTCCTTGATCCGACGAAATAGACCTATTTTTAAAATTCGTTATTTGCGAAATTCGCAAATTTCCGTATGAAAAACTAACTTTTTTCCTAGGCAAGCTATACCAAAAATTCTTTTTGTTTTATGCTCTAATTACACAGGGGATACTCCACGCCGAGTTTGGTTCGATTTGAACAACTCCTTGAACCGAAGAAATAGACCAATTTTCAAAATTCAAAATTGCAATTTATTTGAAATAATAGCAAATTTTCGTATGAAACACTAACTTTTTTCCTAGGCAAGCTATAGAAAACTTTTTTTGTTTTAGACTCTAGATACACAGGGGATACTCCATACCGAGATTGGTTCGATTTGGACAACTCCTTGACCCGACGAAAGAGACCTATTTTTAAAATCTAGCAAAAAATCTTTTTGATTTAGCCTCTAGGTACACAGGGGATACTCCATTTCGAGTTTGGTTCGATTTGGACAACTCCTTGACCCGACGAAAAAGACCTATTTTTAAAATTCGTTATTTGCGAAATTCGCAAATTTCGGTATGAAAAACTAACTTTTTTCTAGGCAAGCTATAGCAAAATTTTTTTTTGTTTTAGACTCTAGATACACAGGGGATACTCCATACCGAGATTGGTTCGATTTGGACAACTCCTTGACCCGACGAAAAAGACCTATTTTTAAAATTCGTTATTTGCGAAATTCGCAAATTTCGGTATGAAAAACTAACTTTTCTCCTAGGCAAGCTATACCAAAAATTCTTTTTGTTTTATGCTCTAATTACATAGGGGATACTCCATACCAAGTTTGGTTCGATTTGGACGATTCCTTGACCCGATGAAAAAGACCTATTTTTAAAATTCGTTATTTGCGAAATTCGCAAATTTCCGTATGAAATACTAACTTTTTTCCTAGGCAAGCTATACCAAAAATTCTTTTTGTTTTATGCTCTAATTACACAGGGGATACTCCATGCCGAGTTTGGTTCGATTTGAACAACTCCTTGATCCGACGAAATAGACCTATTTTTAAAATTCGTTATTTGCGAAATTCGCAAATTTCCGTATGAAAAACTAACTTTTTTCCTAGGCAAGCTATACCAAAAATTCTTTTTGTTTTATGCTCTAATTACACAGGGGATACTCCACGCCGAGTTTGGTTCGATTTGAACAACTCCTTGAACCGAAGAAATAGACCAATTTTCAAAATTCAAAATTGCAATTTATTTGAAATAATAGCAAATTTTCGTATGAAACACTAACTTTTTTCCTAGGCAAGCTATAGAAATTTTTTTTTGTTTTAGACTCTAGATACACAGGGGATACTCCATACCGAGATTGGTTCGATTTGGACAACTCCTTGACCCGACGAAAAAGACCTATTTTTAAAATTCGTTATTTGCGAAATTCGCAAATTTCGGTATGAAAAACTAACTTTTCTCCTAGGCAAGCTATACCAAAAATTCTTTTTGTTTTATGCTCTAATTACATAGGGGATACTCCATACCAAGTTTGGTTCGATTTGGACGATTCCTTGACCCGATGAAAAAGACCTATTTTTAAAATTCGTTATTTGCGAAATTCGCAAATTTCCGTATGAAATACTAACTTTTTTCCTAGGCAAGCTATACCAAAAATTCTTTTTGTTTTATGCTCTAATTACACAGGGGATACTCCATGCCGAGTTTGGTTCGATTTGAACAACTCCTTGATCCGACGAAATAGACCTATTTTTAAAATTCGTTATTTGCGAAATTCGCAAATTTCCGTATGAAAAACTAACTTTTTTCCTAGGCAAGCTATACCAAAAATTCTTTTTGTTTTATGCTCTAATTACACAGGGGATACTCCACGCCGAGTTTGGTTCGATTTGAACAACTCCTTGAACCGAAGAAATAGACCGATTTTCAAAATTCAAAATTGCAATTTATTTGAAATAATAGCAAATTTTCGTATAAAACACTAACTTTTTTCCTAGGCAAGCTATAGAAAATTTTTTTTTGTTTTAGACTCTAGATACACAGGGGATACTCCATACCGAGATTGGTTCGATTTGGACAACTCCTTGACCCGACGAAAAAGACCTATTTTTAAAATTCGTTATTTGCGAAATTCGCAAATTTCGGTATGAAAAACTAACTTTTTTCCTAGGCAAGCTATACCAAAAATTCTTTTTGTTTTATGCTCTAATTACACAGGGGATACTCCACGCCGAGTTTGGTTCGATTTGAACAACTCCTTGAACCGAAGAAATAGACCAATTTTCAAAATTCAAAATTGCAATTTATTTGAAATAATAGCAAATTTTCGTATGAAACACTAACTTTTTTCCTAGGCAAGCTATAGAAATTTTTTTTTGTTTTAGACTCTAGATACACAGGGGATACTCCATACCGAGATTGGTTCGATTTGGACAACTCCTTGACCCGACGAAAAAGACCTATTTTTAAAATTCGTTATTAGCGAAATTCGCAAATTTCGGTATGAAAAACTAACTTTTCTCCTAGGCAAGCTATACCAAAAATTCTTTTTGTTTTATGCTCTAATTACATAGGGATACTCCATACCAAGTTTGGTTCGATTTGGACGATTCCTTGACCCGATGAAAAAGACCTATTTTTAAAATTCGTTATTTGCGAAATTCGCAAATTTCCGTATGAAATACTAACTTTTTTCCTAGGCAAGCTATACCAAAAATTCTTTTTGTTTTATGCTCTAATTACACAGGGGATACTCCATGCCGAGTTTGGTTCGATTTGAACAACTCCTTGATCCGACGAAATAGACCTATTTTTAAAATTCGTTATTTGCGAAATTCGCAAATTTCCGTATGAAAAACTAACTTTTTTCCTAGGCAAGCTATACCAAAAATTCTTTTTGTTTTATGCTCTAATTACACAGGGGATACTCCACGCCGAGTTTGGTTCGATTTGAACAACTCCTTGAACCGAAGAAATAGACCGATTTTCAAAATTCAAAATTGCAATTTATTTGAAATAATAGCAAATTTTCGTATGAAACACTAACTTTTTTCCTAGGCAAGCTATAGAAAAATTTTTTTTGTTTTAGACTCTAGATACACAGGGGATACTCCATACCGAGATTGGTTCGATTTGGACAACTCCTTGACCCGACGAAAAAGACCTATTTTTAAAATTCGTTATTTGCGAAATTCGCAAATTTCGGTATGAAAAACTAACTTTTCTCCTAGGCAAGCTATACCAAAAATTCTGTTTGTTTTATGCTCTAATTACATAGGGGATACTCCATACCAAGTTTGGTTCGATTTGGACGATTCCTTGACCCGATGAAAAAGACCTATTTTTAAAATTCGTTATTTGCGAAATTCGCAAGTTTCCGTATGAAATACTAACTTTTTTCCTAGGCAAGCTATACCAAAAATTCTTTTTGTTTTATGCTCTAATTACACAGGGGATACTCCATGCCGAGTTTGGTTCGATTTGAACAACTCCTTGATCCGACGAAATAGACCTATTTTTAAAATTCGTTATTTGCGAAATTCGCAAATTTCCGTATGAAAAACTAACTTTTTTCCTAGGCAAGCTATACCAAAAATTCTTTTTGTTTTATGCTCTAATTACACAGGGGATACTCCACGCCGAGTTTGGTTCGATTTGAACAACTCCTTGAACCGAAGAAATAGACCAATTTTCAAAATTCAAAATTGCAATTTATTTGAAATAATAGCAAATTTTCGTATGAAACACTAACTTTTTTCCTAGGCAAGCTATAGAAAATTTTTTTTTGTTTTAGACTCTAGATACACAGGGGATACTCCATACCGAGATTGGTTTGATTTGGACAACTCCTTGACCCGACGAAAAAGACCTATTTTTAAAATTCGTTATTTGCGAAATTCGCAAATTTCGGTATGAAAAACTAACTTTTCTCCTAGGCAAGCTATACCAAAAATTCTTTTTGTTTTATGCTCTAATTACATAGGGGATACTCCATACCAAGTTTGGTTCGATTTGGACGATTCCTTGACCCGATGAAAAAGACCTATTTTTAAAATTCGTTATTTGCGAAATTCGCAAATTTCCGTATGAAATACTAACTTTTTTCCTAGGCAAGCTATACCAAAAATTCTTTTTGTTTTATGCTCTAATTACACAGGGGATACTCCATGCCGAGTTTGGTTCGATTTGAACAACTCCTTGATCCGACGAAATAGACCTATTTTTAACATTCGTTATTTGCGAAATTCGCAAATTTCGGTATGAAAAACTAACTTTTTTCCTAGGCAAGCTATAGAAAATTTTTTTTGTTTTAGACTCTAGATACACAGGGGATACTCCATACCGAGATTGGTTCGATTTGGACAACTCCTTGACCCGACGAAAGAGACCTATTTTTAAAATCTAGCAAAAAATCTTTTTGATTTAGCCTCTAGGTACACAGGGGATACTCCATTTCGAGTTTGGTTCGATTTGGACAACTCCTTGACCCGACGAAAAAGACCTATTTTTAAAATTCGTTATTTGCGAAATTCGCAAATTTCGGTATGAAAAACTAACTTTTTTCCTAGGCAAGCTATAGCAAATTTTTTTTTTGTTTTAGACTCTAGATACACAGGGGATACTCCATACCGAGATTGGTTCGATTTGGACAACTCCTTGACCCGACGAAAAAGACCTATTTTTAAAATTCGTTATTTGCGAAATTCGCAATTTTCGGTATGAAAAACTAACTTTTCTCCTAGGCAAGCTATACCAAAAACTCTTTTTGTTTTATGCTCTAATTACATAGGGGATACTCCATACCAAGTTTGGTTCGATTTGGACGATTCCTTGACCCGATGAAAAAGACCTATTTTTAAAATTCGTTATTTGCGAAATTCGCAAATTTCCGTATGAAATACTAACTTTTTTCCTAGGCAAGCTATACCAAAAATTCTTTTTGTTTTATGCTCTAATTACACAGGGGATACTCCATGCCGAGTTTGGTTCGATTTGAACAACTCCTTGATCCGACGAAATAGACCTATTTTTAAAATTCGTTATTTGCGAAATTCGCAAATTTCCGTATGAAAAACTAACTTTTTTCCTAGGCAAGCTATACCAAAAATTCTTTTTGGTTTTATGCTCTAATTACACAGGGGATACTCCACGCCGAGTTTGGTTCGATTTGAACAACTCCTTGAACCAAAGAAATAGACCAATTTTCAAAATTCAAAATTGCAATTTATTTGAAATAATAGCAAATTTTCGTATGAAACACTAACTTTTTTCCTAGGCAAGCTATAGAAATTTTTTTTTGTTTTAGACTCTAGATACACAGGGGATACTCCATACCGAGATTGGTTCGATTTGGACAACTCCTTGACCCGACGAAAGAGACCTATTTTTAAAATCTAGCAAAAAATCTTTTTGATTTAGCCTCTAGGTACACAGGGGATACTCCATTTCGAGTTTGGTTCGATTTGGACAACTCCTTGACCCGACGAAAAAGACCTATTTTTAAAATTCGTTATTTGCGAAATTCGCAAATTTCGGTATGAAAAACTAACTTTTTTCCTAGGCAAGCTATAGCAAAATTTTTTTTGTTTTAGACTCTAGATACACAGGGGATACTCCATACCGAGATTGGTTCGATTTGGACAACTCCTTAACCCGACGAAAAAGACCTATTTTTAAAAATTACTTAAAATTAATTATTCGAATTAATCGGAAATTTCCGTACGAAAACCTAACTTTTTTCCTACGCAAGCTGTAGCGAAAATTCTTTTCGTTTTAGCCTCTAGGTACACAGGGGATACTCCATACCGAGTTTGGTTCGATTTGGACGATTCCTTGACCCGACGAAAAAGACCTATTTTTAAAATTCGTTATTTGCGAAATGCGCAAATTTCCGTATGAAAAACTAACTTTTCTCCTAGGCAAGCTATACCAAAAATTCTTTTTGTTTTATTCTCTAATTACATAGGGGATACTACATACCAAGTTTGGTTCGATTTGAACAACTCCTTGACCCGATGAAAAAGACCTATTTTTAAAAATTACTTAAAATTAATTATTCGAATTAATCGGAAATTTCCGTACGAAAACCTAACTTTTTTCCTACGCAAGCTGTAGCGAAAATTCTTTTCGTTTTAGCCTCTAGGTACACAGGGGATACTCCATACCAAGTTTGGTTCGATTTGGACGATTCCTTGACCCGATGAAAAAGACCTTTTTTTAAAATTCGTTATTTGCGAAATTCGCAAATTTCCGTATGAAATACTAACTTTTTTCCTAGGCAAGCTATACCAAAAATTCTTTTTGTTTTATGCTCTAATTACACAGGGATACTCCATGCCGAGTTTGGTTCGATTTGAACAACTCCTTGATCCGACGAAATAGACCTATTTTTAAAATTCGTTATTTGCGAAATTCGCAAATTTCGGTATGAAAAACTAACTTTTTTCCTAGGCAAGCTGTAGCGAAAATTCTTTTTGTTTTTAGCCTCTAGGTACACAGGGGATACTCCATACCAAGTTTGGTTCGATTTGGACGATTCCTTGACCCGACGAAAAAGACCTATTTTTAAAATTCGTTATTTGCGAAATGCGCAAATTTCCGTATGAAAAACTAACTTTTCTCCTAGGCAAGCTATACCAAAAATTCTTTTTGTTTTATTCTCTAATTACATAGGGGATACTACATACCAAGTTTGGTTCGATTTGAACAACTCCTTGACCCGATGAAAAAGACCTATTTTTAAAAATTACTTAAAATTAATTATTCGAATTAATCGGAAATTTCCGTACGAAAACCTAACTTTTTTCCTACGCAAGCTGTAGCGAAAATTCTTTTCGTTTTAGCCTCTAGGTACACAGGGGATACTCCATACCGAGTTTGGTTCGATTTGGACAACTCCTTGACCCGACGAAAAAGACCTATTTTTAAAATTCGTTATTTGCGAAATTCGCAAATTTCGGTATGAAAAACTAACTTTTCTCCTAGGCAAGCTATACCAAAAATTCTTTTTGTTTTATGCTCTAATTACATAGGGGATACTCCATACCAAGTTTGGTTCGATTTGGACGATTCCTTCACCCGATGAAAAAGACCTTTTTTTAAAATTCGTTATTTGCGAAATTCGCAAATTTCCGTATGAAATACTAACTTTTTTCCTAGGCAAGCTATACCAAAAATTCTTTTTGTTTTATGCTCTAATTACACAGGGATACTCCATGCCGAGTTTGGTTCGATTTGAACAACTCCTTGATCCGACGAAATAGACCTATTTTTAAAATTCGTTATTTGCGAAATTCGCAAATTTCCGTATAAAAAACTAACTTTTTTCCTAGGCAAGCTATACCAAAAATTCTTTTTGTTTTATGCTCTAATTACACAGGGGATACTCCACGCCGAGTTTGGTTCGATTTGAACAACTCCTTGAACCGAAGAAATAGACCAATTTTCAAAATTCAAAATTGCAATTTATTTGAAATAATAGCAAATTTTCGTATGAAACACTAACTTTTTTCCTAGGCAAGCTATAGAAAATTTTTTTTTGTTTTAGACTCTAGATACACAGGGGATACTCCATACCGAGATTGGTTCGATTTGGACAACTCCTTGACCCGACGAAAGAGACCTATTTTTAAAATCTAGCAAAACATCTTTTTGATTTAGCCTCTAGGTACACAGGGGATACTCCATTTCGAGTTTGGTTCGATTTGGACAACTCCTTGACCCGACGAAAAAGACCTATTTTTAAAATTTGTTATTTGCGAAATTCGCAAATTTCGGTATGAAAAACTAACTTTTTTCCTAGGCAAGCTATAGCAAAATTTTTTTTTGTTTTAGACTCTAGATACACAGGGGATACTCCATACCGAGATTGGTTCGATTTGGACAACTCCTTGACCCGACGAAAAAGACCTATTTTTAAAATTCGTTATTTGCAAAATTCGCAAATTTCGGTATGAAAAACTAACTTTTCTCCTAGGCAAGCTATACCAAAAATTCTTTTTGTTTTATGCTCTAATTACGTAGGGGATACTCCATACCAAGTTTGGTTCGATTTGGACGATTCCTTGACCCGATGAAAAAGCCCTTTTTTTAAAATTCGTTATTTGCGAAATTCGCATATTTCCGTATGAAGTACGAACTTTTTTCCTAGGCAAGCTATACCAAAAATTCTTTTTGTTTTATGCTCTAATTACACAGGGGATACTCCACGCCGAGTTTGGTTCGATTTGAACAGTTCCTTGATTCGACGAAATAGACCAATCTTCAAAATTCAAAATTGCAATTTATTTGAAATAATAGCAAATTTACCTATGAAACACTAACTTTTTTCCTAGGCAAGCTATACCAAAAATTCTTTTTGTTTTATGCTCTAATTACACAGGGGATACTCCTTGCCGAGTTTGGTTCGATTTGAACAACTCCTTGATCCGACGAAATAGACCTATTTTTAAAATTCGTTATTTGCGAAATTCGCAAATTTCCGTATGAAAAACTAACTTTTTTCCTAGGCAAGCTATACCAAAAATTCTTTTTGTTTTATGCTCTAATTACACAGGGGATACTCCACGCCGAGTTTGGTTCGATTTGAACAACTCCTTGAACCGAAGAAATAGACCAATTTTCAAAATTCAAAATTGCAATTTATTTGAAATAATAGCAAATTTTTGTATGAAACACTAACTTTTTTCCTAGGCAAGCTATAGAAAATTTTTTTTTGTTTTAGACTCTAGATACACAGGGGATACTCCATACCGAGATTGGTTCGATTTGGACAACTCCTTGACCCGACGAAAGAGACCTATTTTTAAAATCTAGCAAAAAATCTTTTTGATTTAGCCTCTAGGTACACAGGGGATACTCCATTCCGAGTTTGGTTCGATTTGGACAACTCCTTGACCCGACGAAAAAGACCTATTTTTAAAATTTGTTATTTGCGAAATTCGCAAATTTCGGTATGAAAAACTAACTTTTTTCCTAGGCAAGCTATACCAAAAATTCTTTTTGTTTTATGCTCTAATTACACAGGGGATACTCCACGCCGAGTTTGGTTCGATTTGAACAACTCCTTGAACCGAAGAAATAGACCAATTTTCAAAATTCAAAATTGCAATTTATTTGAAATAATAGCAAATTTTTGTATGAAACACTAACTTTTTTCCTAGGCAAGCTATAGAAAATTTTTTTTTGTTTTAGACTCTAGATACACAGGGGATACTCCATACCGAGATTGGTTCGATTTGGACAACTCCTTGACCCGACGAAAGAGACCTATTTTTAAAATCTAGCAAAAAATCTTTTTGATTTAGCCTCTAGGTACACAGGGGATACTCCATTCCGAGTTTGGTTCGATTTGGACAACTCCTTGACCCGACGAAAAAGACCTATTTTTAAAATTCGTTATTTGCGAAATTCGCAAATTTCGGTATGAAAAACTAACTTTTTTCCTAGGCAAGCTATAGCAAAATTTTTTTGTTTTAGACTCTAGATACACAGGGGATACTCCATACCGAGATTGGTTCGATTTGGACAACTCCTTGACCCGACGAAAAAGACTTATTTTTAAAATTCGTTATTTGCGAAATTCGCAAATTTCGGTATGAAAAACTAACTTTTCTTCTTGGCAAGCTATACCAGAAATTCTTTTTGTTTTATGCTCTAATTACGTAGGGGATACTCCATGCCAAGTTTGGTTCGATTTGGACGATTCCTTGACCCGATGAAAAAGCCCTTTTTTAAAATTCGTTATTTGCGAAATTCGCATATTTCCGTATGAAGTACTAACTTTTTTCCTAGGCAAGCTATACCAAAAATTCTTTTTGTTTTGGACTCTACATACACTGGGGATACTCCATGCCGAGTTTGGTTCGATTTGAACAGTTCCTTGATTCGACGAAATAGACCAATCTTCAAAATTCAAAATTGCAATTTATTTGAAATAATAGCAAATTTACCTATGAAACACTAACTTTTTTCCTAGGCAAGCTATACCAAAAATTCTTTTTGTTTTATGCTCTAATTACACAGGGGATACTCCATGCCGAGTTTGGTTCGATTTGAACAACTCCTTGATCCGACGAAATAGACCTATTTTTAAAATTCGTTATTTGCGAAATTCGCAAATTTCCGTATGAAAAACTAATTTTTTTCCTAGGCAAGCTATACCAAAAATTCTTTTTGTTTTATGCTCTAATTACACAGGGGATACTCCACGCCGAGTTTGGTTCGATTTGAACAACTCCTTGATCCGAAGAAATAGACCAATTTTCAAAATTCAAAATTGCAATTTATTTGAAATAATAGCAAATTTCCGTATGAAACACTAACTTTTTTCCTAGGCAAGCTATAGCAAAATTTTTTTTGTTTTAGACTCTAGATACACAGGGGATACTCCATACCGAGATTGGTTCGATTTGGACAACTCCTTGACCCGACGAAAGAGACCTGTTTTTAAAATCTAGCAGAAAAATCTTTTTGATTTAGCCTCTAGGTACACAGGGGATACTCCATGCCGAGTTTGGTTCGATTTGGACAACTCCTTGACCCGACGAAAAAGACCTATTTTTAAAATTCGTTATTTTGCGAAATTCGCAAATTTCCGTATGAAAAACAAACTTTTTTCCTAGGCAAGCTATACCAAACATTCTTTTTGTTTATCCTCTAATTACACAGGGGATACTCCATGCCGAATTTGGTTCGTTTTGAACAACTCCTTGATCCGACGAAATAGACCAATTTTCAAAATTCAATAATTGCAATTTATTTGAAATAATAGCAAATTTCCGTATGAAACAATAACTTTTTTCCTAGGCAAGCTATACCAAACATTCTTTTTTGTTTTAGACTCTAGATACACAGGGGATACTCCATACCGAGTTTGGTTCGATTTGGACAACTCCTTGACCCGACGAAAGAGACCTATTTTTAAAATTATTTATTTGAAATAATAGCAAATTTCCGTATGAAACACTAACTTTTTTCCTAGGCAAGCTATAGCAAAAAATTTTTTTGTTTTAGCCTCTAGGTACACAGGGGATACTCCATACCGAGTTTGGTTCGATTTGGACAACTCCTTGACCCGACGAAAAAGATCTATTTTTAAAATTCCTTATTTTGCGAAATTCGCAAATTTCCGTATGAAAAACTAACTTTTTTCCTAGGCAAGCTATAGCAAAAATTCTTTTTGTTTTAGCCTCTAGGTACACAGGGGATACTCCATACCGAGTTTGGTTCCATTTGGACAACTCCTTGACCCGACGAGAAAGACCTATTTTTAAAATTCGTTGTTTGCGAAATTCGCAAATTTCCGTATGAAAAACTAACTTTTTTCCTAGGCAAGCTATAGCAAGAATTCTTTTTGTTTTAGCCTCTAGGTACACAGGGGATACTCCATACCGAGTTTGGTTCGATTTGGACAACTCCTTGATCCGAAGAAATAGACCAATTTTCAAAATTCAAAATTGCAATTTATTTGAAATAATAGCAAATTTCCGTATGAAACACTAACTTTTTTCCTAGGCAAGCTATAGCAAAATTTTTTTTGTTTTAGACTCTAGATACACAGGGGATACTCCATACCGAGATTGGTTCGATTTGGACAACTCCTTGACCCGACGAAAGAGACCTGTTTTTAAAATCTAGCAGAAAAATCTTTTTGATTTAGCCTCTAGGTACACAGGGGATACTCCATGCCGAGTTTGGTTCGATTTGGACAACTCCTTGACCCGACGAAAAAGACCTATTTTTAAAATTCGTTATTTTGCGAAATTCGCAAATTTCCGTATGAAAAACAAACTTTTTTCCTAGGCAAGCTATACCAAACATTCTTTTTGTTTATCCTCTAATTACACAGGGGATACTCCATGCCGAATTTGGTTCGTTTTGAACAACTCCTTGATCCGACGAAATAGACCAATTTTCAAAATTCAATAATTGCAATTTATTTGAAATAATAGCAAATTTCCGTATGAAACAATAACTTTTTTCCTAGGCAAGCTATACCAAACATTCTTTTTTGTTTTAGACTCTAGATACACAGGGGATACTCCATACCGAGTTTGGTTCGATTTGGACAACTCCTTGACCCGACGAAAGAGACCTATTTTTAAAATTATTTATTTGAAATAATAGCAAATTTCCGTATGAAACACTAACTTTTTTCCTAGGCAAGCTATAGCAAAAAATTTTTTTGTTTTAGCCTCTAGGTACACAGGGGATACTCCATACCGAGTTTGGTTCGATTTGGACAACTCCTTGACCCGACGAAAAAGATCTATTTTTAAAATTCCTTATTTTGCGAAATTCGCAAATTTCCGTATGAAAAACTAACTTTTTTCCTAGGCAAGCTATAGCAAAAATTCTTTTTGTTTTAGCCTCTAGGTACACAGGGGATACTCCATACCGAGTTTGGTTCCATTTGGACAACTCCTTGACCCGACGAGAAAGACCTATTTTTAAAATTCGTTGTTTGCGAAATTCGCAAATTTCCGTATGAAAAACTAACTTTTTTCCTAGGCAAGCTATAGCAAGAATTCTTTTTGTTTTAGCCTCTAGGTACACAGGGGATACTCCATACCGAGTTTGGTTCGATTTGGACAACTCCTTGACCCGAGGAGAAAGACCTTTTTTTAAAATTCGTTGTTTGCGAAATTCGCAAATTTCCGTATGAAAAACTAACTTTTTTCCTAGGCAAGCTATAGCAAAAATTCTTTTTGTTTTAGCCTCTAGGTACACAGGGGATACTCCATACCGAGTTTGGTTCGATTTGGACAACTCCTTGACCCGACGAAAAAGACCTATTTTTAAAATTCGTTATTTGCGAAATTCGCAAATTTCCGTATGAAAAACTAACTTTTTTCCTAGGCAATTATAGCAAAAATTCTTTTTGTTTTAGCCTCTAGGTACACAGGGGATACTCCATACCGAGTTTGGTTCGATTTGGACAACTCCTTGACCCGACGAAAGAGACCTATTTTTAAAATTATTTATTTGAAATAATAGCAAATTTCCGTATGAAACACTAACTTTTTTCCTAGGCAAGCTATACCAAACATTCTTTTTTGTTTTAGACTCTAGATACACAGGGGATACTCCATACCGAGTTTGGTTCGATTTGGACAACTCCTTGACCCGACGAAAGAGACCTATTTTTAAAATTATTTATTTGAAATAATAGCAAATTTCCGTATGAAACACTAACTTTTTCCCTAGGCAAGCTATAGCAAAAAATCTTTTTGTTTTAGCCTCTAGGTACACAGGGGATACTCCATACCGAGTTTGGTTCGATTTGGACAACTCCTTGACCCGACGAGAAAGACCTATTTTTAAAATTCGTTGTTTGCGAAATTCGCAAATTTCCGTATGAAAAACTAACTTTTTTCCTAGGCAAGCTATAGCAAGAATTCTTTTTGTTTTAGCCTCTAGGTACACAGGGGATACTCCATACCGAGTTTGGTTCGATTTTTGACAACTCCTTGACCCGACGAGAAAGACCTTTTTTTAAAATTCGTTGTTTGCGAAATTCGCAAATTTCCGTATGAAAAACTAACTTTTTTCCTAGGCAAGCTATAGCAAAAATTCTTTTTGTTTTAGCCTCTAGGTACACAGGGGATACTCCATACCGAGTTTGGCTTGATTTGGACAACTCCTTGACCCGACGAAAAAGACCTATTTTTAAAATTCGTTATTTGCGAAATTCGCAAATTTCCGTATGAAAAACTAACTTTTTTCCTAGGCAATTATAGCAAAAATTCTTTTTGTTTTAGCCTCTAGGTACACAGGGGATACTCCATACCGAGTTTGGTTCGATTTGGACAACTCCTTGACCCGACGAGAAAGACCTATTTTTAAAATTCGTTGTTTGCGAAATTCGCAAATTTCCGTATGAAAAACTAACTTTTTTCCTAGGCAAGCTATAGCAAAAAATCTTTTTGTTTTAGCCTCTAGGTACACAGGGGATACTCCATACCGAGTTTGGTTCGATTTGGACAACTCCTTGACCCGACGAAAAAGATCTATTTTTAAAATTCGTTATTTTGCGAAATTCGCAAATTTCCGTATGAAAAACTAACTTTTTTCCTAGGCAAGCTATAGCAAAAATTTTTTTTGTTTTAGCCTCTAGGTACACAGGGGATACTCCATACCGAGTTTGGTTCCATTTGGACAACTCCTTGACCCGACGAGAAAGACCTATTTTTAAAATTCGTTGTTTGCGAAATTCGCAAATTTCCGTATGAAAAACTAACTTTTTTCCTAGGCAAGCTATAGCAAGAATTCTTTTTGTTTTAGCCTCTAGGTACACAGGGGATACTCCATACCGAGTTTGGTTTGATTTGGACAACTCCTTGACCCGACGAAAAAGACCTATTTTTAAAATTCGTTATTTGCGAAATTCGCAAATTTCCGTATGAAAAACTAACTTTTTTCCTAGGCAATTATAGCAAAAATTCTTTTTGTTTTAGCCTCTAGGTACACAGGGGATACTCCATACCGAGTTTGGTTCGATTTGGACAACTCCTTGACCCGACGAGAAAGACCTATTTTTAAAATTCGTTGTTTGCGAAATTCGCAAATTTCCGTATGAAAAACTAACTTTTTTCCTAGGCAATTATAGCAAAAATTCTTTTTGTTTTAGCCTCTAGGTACACAGGGGATACTCCATACCGAGTTTGGTTCGATTGGGACAACTCCTTGACCCGACGAAAAAGACCTATTTTTTTCTAATTCGCAAATTTCCGTATGAAAAATAACTTATTATTGTTGTATTGCCTTGATTAGTTCTCTGCTATTGTTTGAGAGCAATTCGTCCAGCGAAAATCAGATCTTTCTCTATTACAAATGACTGGAAAATAGTTCTATTTGTCACATTTGGATTATTTTTAATACCAGGGGTTTCGAGATCATTTGTTTTTTGGCTGTCTAGTGACTTAAGTCCCTGCAAAGCTTGAATAACAAAAGATCTCTAAGCGTTCCGACGGCGGAAAACAATACATGCATGTTCCCCCCAAAAACTGGACGCAACTAGAAGAGACATTAATGTATATATATATGATATCATAACATCATAAACATCAAGAATACACATATTTCATATACAAATTAACAGGATCTTTACCGTTTGGGCCCCAAATAGGTTGGTTATACTCCCCAGTTATACTACCTGTACGTGCCATTATTTAGTAAATGTTACGTGCGTTCGCGGGTTGCAAACAGTATGCACCCAATAGGCTGGGGGGGCACAAACGGAAAAGATCCAAACATCGTACTCGCAATCTAAAACATAATGTACGAAAGCCAATACCCTCAGGTCTGGCTAAAAAACAACCATCCAAAAGCTGGTGTTCAATTAACCAATTCTATCCAAAAGCTATCTTCTATCTATATGGCCTTGGAACATCCAGCGGGATCCTCCTGCTCAGTGTTCAGCAGGACCAGTGGGCGGTGACTTCTTTCACTGGCAAGCAACCATAATGGGACCCCCAGAGAGTCCCTTCCAGGGAGGAGTCTTCTTTCTCACCATTCATTTTCCCACAGACTATCCCTTCAAGCCGCCCAAGATCGCGTTCACAACAAAAATCAGGACAGCCAGAATGTACAAACAGGACAGGTCCAAGTATATGATGATCTTCTGAATCTCTTCAATAATAAGCCTTCAACAACGAAATGGCAACAGGCTTATCTGAAATTGCATTTAAAAATATCAAAGCTCTTTAAGAAAACACCGGAAACCAACTAATAGTATCATTTAATACATATTATAGTCCGCCCTTATTGGGTACTGCCATATAGCCTATCAAAATCGCCTTGACGAGAGCTTTCCAACGATATAAGTATTGTATGGGTGACAAAGGGCCGCAACGTACTCCGGGGGGGGGGGGGGGGGTTGACGTGCTCTGGGGCAGGGGGGAGGTGGGTGACGTGCTCTGGCTGCAACGTGACTGTTCTGGTGGGTGCAACTGTTCTGGTGGGTCGCTATCGGAGAAACGATCGGAACGCTATTCGAGAATCTGAAACATTCTCTGTGTGACCTTTTGAAACTTTCTATTTCATTCCACTTTCATCTTTATACATGCTTACCTCGTAGAGGTACGGACGCCTGCAGTGACAGCGTCCTTGCTGTCACTTGACCTGACAGCGCACGCATAAGCATGTCACGTGACCGGAAGGACGTTATGAACGAAAATTTCACTACCTCATGTCAGTTAGCCGCTATAAAGATTATGTAAATTAAAAGTGCGAAAAGTAATATATTCGAGAAGCTCTATAACTGGACAGTGTATAATAGAGATATATAAGAAAAAGTTTGCAACTTAGGGGGTGTTGGTGGTGGTGGTGGTGGGGGGGGGGGAGGTGGTGATCGCTTGTTGGGACTGGGCCTATGGTATGTGTCAGAAAAAGGCTTATATCTCGAAAACTACTGAACCAAATTTAAAAAATGAATATGTTTTGGAATCAGCATGAACTGGGGCATCAACCTGGCGTTAAAAAAATTTAAAAAAGTCAAGGAATAAAAACTCGATTTCAGCAAAGTTTGGAAAATCGGAAAAATAGGCAATGAAACTTAAAACCGAAACTTTTCAACCCATATATATTCGTAAAGAGGATTAAATGGGCAAGAAAATGATATAATATACTTTCAAATACGATTTGTAACAAAAAAGTTATTAAACAAAACAACTTTAAAGATTCGAAATTTTTGCGAAAATCGACCCTGATTTCGGTCTCTACATTGCTCTTGCTTTTTCTTGTTTGGCAATACTTTAAAAAGATATTTATATGGTTGTTGGAAGCTTAAATTCTAGTTTTTTTTTGATACCAAAAACAAGTATGTTTGCACCTAAAATTTGAGAGAATTTAAGCCAATTTCGACAAAAATGACAAATTTTTACCCACAAATCGACAGTTTTCTTAAAATTTTGGATAGAAATAAATAATTTCAAAAAGGTTTCTAATTGGTTTCAGAAATTACAAAATCCCGGCAACAAAATGAGCTATCATACACTTTCTAACTCGGCTTCTTCAAAAAGTTATTAACAGACATTTTTCAAGAATTTCAGCATTTTCTTCACCTAATTCGACGGTTCATTAAAATTTTGTGATCAAATCAAAATATTGGCATTTACTTCTACACAAACTCATAAAGTACGTTATCACGGCAACCAAATGAGCTATCATACACTTTCTAACTCGTCCTCTTCAAAGAGTTATTAACAGACATTTTTCATGAAGTTCAGCATTTTCTTCACCTAATTCGACGGTTCATTGAAATTTTGTGATCAAATCAAAATATTGGCATTTACTTCTACACAAACTCATTAAGTACGTTATCACGGCAACAAAATGCGCTAACATGGACTTTCCAACTCGTCTTCTTCGAAAAGTTTTTAACAGAGGTTTTTCATGAAGTTCGACATTTTCTTCACCTAATTCGACGGTTCATTAAAATTTTGTGAACAAATCAAAATATTCGCATTTACTTCTACAAAAAATTACAGGGCATGTTATCAAGGCAACAAAATGAGCTAACATAGACTTTGTAACTCGTCTTTTTCAAAAAGTTATTCACCTAGTTCGACAGCTCTTTGAAAGTTTTATGTACAAACCAGCATATTGGCAGCTATTTCTACACAAATTGAAAGTTTAAGTTCTTACGGCAATAAATGTGGTGAAATGGGCTAAGATAAACTTTCAAACTTGTCTTTTTCAAAATTTTATTCACAAACGTTTTTTATGCCGTTCGAAAATTTCTTCTATTTCAACTTTTTTTTTAAATATTTGTTTACTAATGAACATATTGGCAATTGCTTCTACACATTGTGAAAAAACATGATCATGGCAGCAAAATGGTCTGGCATATAACTCTGACTTTTTTGAAAGATTATCAAACAAAGTATTCTTTTAAGTTGGAGATCTAATTAGAACATACTTTTTCACAGGGACAAAATATATTTATTCAAACTTCTATGAAATTTAATAGACAAATTTTACAATTCAGTGTAGTTAAACATTTTTATTTTCATATGGTAACACTAATAAATCGCTTTTAAGGATTTAGCACTATAGGCAGTAAGTTCGTAACAATGAAGATAAATTTCGTCAAAAAAACAACCAATTTTGTTCAAAGTTTTACTGCATTGGCAAAAAACACTAGTGGTTCTGCTCCCTTAAGTGCACTGCGTTGTAATTTTTTGGATGGAACCAGCCTTTGAAGAATTGTATAGGGTACTTCATCAAATTTGACATCAATTGACAGTAGCTTAATTTGTCATCATTTGATTTGTCTGACAATTTCACAGTAGCTAAATTTGTCATCATTTGACTTGTCTGACAATTTCTGTAAATTACGTTTGGGTTGAGGTCAACTTTACAACAATTTACCACTATTCAGTGCATACAAAAAAAATGAGTGAGAGTTTGATTCAATGACATCATTTTTTTGTCCTAACATCATTTTTTTGAACTAATCTAACGAAAGCCTAAGTTTTCTAGAGGAGCTAAAGCAAAAATTTCAGTGTTGAATACTTCCTGAAAGTAATGGATTGCGTTTTATGCCTTTGGTTTAACTGTTGAAACTCCTTAAACCAACAAACTAGTTTTAAAAAAATCATATTTTATCCGACTGTTGGGTTGTTTGAAACTAAAATTAGAAGCAATTTGGAATTTTATCTAGTGAAGCTAGACCACCAATTTTTGGTGTTTTACGCTGTCCACATTTAAGCATAATTTGGCAATGAGTTCAATATGACTCCAACAAACCCTTGAACCGATGAAAATAGGCTAATTTTAGGAGATTTTCCCGCTAATTTGCAGCCAAAAAAGACCAAATTCTGAAAAGATGCTGGACAAAAGTTTCTTTGTGTGCTATGAATCCCACAACTGAAGCAGTTCTAACACTGATTTCGGTTTCACTCCAACAACTCTTTGACCCGACGAAATCAGCTGCTCTTTTAAACAAAAACATTATTCAATTTTTTGATTATTTGAAACTAAAAAAAAGGTGAAAGCCAAACGTTCATCTTTAGGCGCTGGAAGTAAAATCTTGTTTTTCATACTCCTTATACTCTGATTGTGAGTTTAGTTGGATCATAATTCTTGAACGCTGCTGTTGAAAGTTTGTGTTTGTTCTTTTTCTAGCAAAAAAAATATAACTGTTTAGAGAAGCTGGACCAAATTGTTTAAGTGTTTCATACTCTAAATATATAGAGGATAATACAAAATGATAAGAATCTTTACCCTAAACATCAAAAAGGACGACGAATACCCATTAACTTACAAGACAGAGTCAACATTGAAATTCGAAGTTTACATATAGAAGACACATAGATTGAGATCAATATTTTTCAAAACTTCTAAGTTAAAAAAAACGAAAACAATTATCCTCAGAAATGGCTAAATTCAAAACGTCTTCGTTTAATATGCTTTTTTTATCCGTAAGCTGATTGTCTATCCACTAGGTGATCCTCTATGGACAGCGTGTTCGACATAACTTATAGTATTATATCTTTTTTAATATTACGAGGTTGCTGATCATTCAGCACTACTCTTGCATGTTTTTAATGCAACTTTTCCAATGATGAAAATTTGTAAGATTAGCGGTGAGTTTTTGTAAGAATTGCGATTTTTAGCGGTGAATTTTTTTTCACCGCATAAGCGGTGAAAAAAGTTTTTCACCGCTTAAAAATTTTTTTTCACCGCTTAAAAATTTTTTTCACCGCATTGAGCGCAAATCTTACACTTTTTACTCAAATTCACCGCAAATCTTACATCTTTTAGCGATTTTTAGCGGTGACACCTCGACCCGGGTTAGAGTAAAAGCTAGTTTTAGCACCCTCAATTTCAATTAATCTTCTTGAGGAACATTGAGTACGATTTTTCTAATTCATTATAAGTTATTTTGCGATATAAAATAGTTTTTCACAGAAACTAAAGGTTCAACAGGAGCAACCAGTTGAATACAAATTATAGCAAGAAACACAGACAATAATTTTAAATAAAATTAATGCGATCAATTTACAGGCTAGAAATAGAAAGCAAATAAATGAGTGGACATCATGCTTAGGATTATCTTAAGAACTTATAAAGAGAAACTGAACTTGAAATAATGAACGCTTTTATGAATAGATTTTCACGTTTCTTTTTCTCCAATTCAAAATATTTGACACTGATGAGATCGTTACCAATCAGTTTGAGACAAGATCCAGTTGAATTTTTTTCGAAAAAAGGTTACTGAATATTAAGCAAACATCAAAAGTTAGAGTTGAAGATTATGTGAAGTTTTGTTTGGAAAGACGTTCAGTTCAAGTGTTTTTTTTTTCATGTGCCCTACTGTTGGACAATTCAATTTCTGAATAATTTAATCAAGCCAGATGAAGAAACTTCTCTTCTCAGTGTTTTGACTAGTCGAACAAATGGTATGAAAATAGTGTTTTAAACTTTTTTATAATTAAAATACTGACATTTTATCAATCAATTTTTTCATGATGGTAGATTCTGTGAACTTGATTATTCTTTCAGATATGGATCACTTGGAGAAACTATGTTCTAAAGTCAACCAAACATCATTTGGGAGGAACGGTGCAGTGTTGAAAAAGATTTCTTTCGTTTTTCCCTCAATTGGTATTTTTTTCTCTCCCTGACTACAAACATTATCAATCCAGCTAAATTTATAGGCAAATGCAACCCTTACCTATTTGGATGACATGATTTTGGCTAATGATTTAGAGACCATTTTTCTTCTACCTTCTTGACGCTCAATGTAGCTGTTTCGACTAATTGAAGTGGAAACCTTTAAAAGACATTATGTCTGATTGCTAATCAACATGAGACCGAGCCCGTTATTATGCTGGCAAAATCTTCCTCGAAACAAAAGGTCAGAGTTAGGGTTATGTACAGCGTATTTTTTGCGGGAATCTGTACAAGACAAAAATGATTTTCTACTCTTTCCAAAAATTATTTCTGATTTTTATTGGAGACATCGTGATTTTTTACAATTCAAATAATTTGCATTGTATTGGCGCGCTTTCATTTTTTTAAGATCCGTTCACACATTCTCATGATTTTGGAAGTCAAATTGGAGCAGTGATTTTGGTCACGCCGAAACAGGAAATGGAGTGAAAAAGCGAGTGGTTTTGCTGCGTGAAATTTTTTGCTCTAATTTTAAAGCAGCGTAAGAAAACAGTGTCTGCACAATAATTAGCTTTCTCTTTGATTTTTACTGTTTTTTCGATTTTTTGGATCGGATTTTTCTCTAAATGGTTTTCCTAATCCATTCATATTTCATTCTAGGTCTAGTTTTTTTTAAATCAAATTTCTCTTCCTCGCTAGTGGCTTTTTGTTCGCATGCGGCATTTTGACATTGATTTTCAGTTTTTTTTAATAGCCGCGAAGCGATAGCGGCTATTATTGGGGACATCGTGGTTTTTTTTAATTCGTCGTCTCCATCGATGATTCTTACGAAGTGACTTCTTGGAATTGACTTCATTGACTTCTATTCCTTTGCAATTAAAATTTGTGTACGTGACGTCATTTCTGCTTTTAGGTCAATTGCGTGACTTACCTCACTCGAAAAAATGACTTCTGAACTTACTTATGAAACTTTAAATTTTATGAACATTTTAATTAAAAATCAATAGTGTGCATCTAAGCAGTTGCAAACTTATATGCCCTAATTCTTTAATATTAGTCTTGAGTTTTTGATTTCGAATATCATTTTTGAAAAAGTTCTTATAGACCGTATTTGACATGAAATTGACAGTCCGAATCTAACCTAAAAAGTCTAGTGGTCTACTAAAGAACTGCTGGTCTATCTTATTTCTTTAGTTGTTTCAATTCATGGAAGGCCACAAGCATCTATCGCGGCTATTTTCCGGCAATCTGCCGGCTATGTTTTTAATTTTTTGATCTGATTTTTTTGGAAATGTTTTTCCCAACTCACTCATAGTCTGTTCTAGGTCTAGTTTTTGTTTAATCAACGAAAATTCTTTGAATTGCACGTCAGGATTTGTACTGCTATGTTTTTTTAATTTGTCGTCTCCATCGATGATTTTCGTGACCATTGACGTTTTCAATTTCAGTGACTTCTACTGCTTTGCAATTAAAATTTGTGTGCGTGACGTCATTTCCTCTGCTTTTAGGTCACTTGCGTTACTCAGAAATTTGACTTCTGAACTCACCTAATGATTTTTAAATTTTATGAACGTTTTCTAGTTAAAGATCAATAGTGTGCATCTAAGTAGTGCCAAACTTATATGCACTAATTCTCGAGTATTAGAGTCCTGAGCTTTGATTTCAAATATTAATTTTGAAAAAGGACTGGTGGTTAATCTGTCTATCTTATTTTTTGTAGTTGTTTCAATTCCTTGGAAGGCCACAAGGGTCTATCGCGGCTATTTTCCTGCTGGCTATGTTTTTTGTTTAATTTTCATTCAGAGCTAAAAAAAAATTATGATAATTTCTTTATATTTATTGTTAATTGAAATGCTAGTCAACAAGAGGTCAATAGAAAGCTTAAATTTTAATTTCACCCGAACTATCATGAACAAATAACAGAATGGGGAAGCGAAAAAAATCGTCATTTTAATTTTTTTTGAGACTTTGTGTTTTCTGTTTTTCTTTTCTCAAGTATCCCATATTTGGTCAACTCTTATAATGTAATTCAAAAAATGAATTTTTGTTTCTATAATTAGCGTGAATTCCCACAGAATTTTGCAATCTTTTCAGTTATTTTTCAAAAACTTCTGATATCTTTCTTAATTCAAAAAGTGATAATAACGTTCCTGTACTTTTTCATTTAATTCAAATAGTTGTTGATTTAGAGGACCTATTTGGAACATAAAACAGCTTGCTCAAGAAGCAAGAGACCAGCAGAAAAGTATTTCAAATTTTTTGTATTTTTTTCTCGTTCTCTAGAGAAATTGTTAGGCTGAAAAACATGCAGCATTAAAAGTTAAAAGTTGGTATCATTTAGGAAAATCTGGAAAATGCCTTGCCTAATTGATAAGAAAAGCAGCAGTAGTTGAAGCCTAATTTTTTAAATATATAATTGAAAATATTTAACTTAGTTCATTGCTGACATGGTTCTAATTTAAATCAACAGTCCACTAATTGAGTTTACTCCACCTCCTTCTTTTTTCGTTAACTCAGGCAAATCGTTCGACTCCCCTCTCAATGAGCTCAATGGGTGAGTCGAGAAGAATCAATTAATATATAAAGTCTCCTTGGGTGACATAATAGTTCAGGTTCAAAATTTAAGCAATCATTCTGCGAGATTATCACTCAATTTTTCGGCTTTTATAGATCTTCCCAATTCTGAAGCCTAAATTCCTGAAACAATGCCAAACAAACTTGTACTTTCTTGAACTTAGCTTTTAAAGTATTCAGCTTGGCCTATAATTATGTATTTTGAAGCTGTTCATTTAATTCACCTTCTCTATGTCAGGAGAACTTCAACTGCAGTATCTTCGAATGTCTGGACAAGGAGCTCTACATTGAGCCAGGGAGAAGTTGTGCTCTCAGATGGATTTTCAGACCAGTTGAGGCCAAACTCTACTCTGTGGAAGTGCCTGTTATAATTGAGGACGGAGAGACAGCTCTCATCTACTTTGAGGGTAATTTTACCCAAAAACTCAGTCATGGGTTGCTTCTATAGTTTTGACATTGTTCTGCAATGCATACACCATTCAGTAGCTACCATTAGGGATTTTATATTGTAGTTGGCCAAAATTGTTGGAATTAACTGCCATTAAAATGAGACAAAGAAAGGAAGAAAGTAAGAATTTATTTCACTTCTTAATAAATGATAAATAGCGGGAATAAGCAAACGAAGCGTCAAGTTTCCGTCGCAAACTTAACCTGTGCAATGTACTCCATTTTGACTTCTAATTGAATATCTCAACTTTGATGTCTATCTGATTACAATACCGCATCAATATACGGGTTTACTTTAATATCCCTCAGCGATTCTTTTTAATTTTGCCTTTTCCCTTACCGTAGTTTTCGATGTGACATCTCTGTCTTGGAATCGTTTCTATCTGAAATTCTTGTAATCTGGAATCTTTTCTTGAGAAATGTGTTTAGGTATGGGTTACGACAAGCGGGAGATAGGCGAGAGAGGGGTGGAGAATCAAGAGGACACCCTTGATTCCATCCCAACAAGGCAGATTGTGTCCAAGCCAAGACAGGAAGTCTTTCTTTCCGAGGAACGAGTCAAATTCGGGGACTTGCCTTTGTTCACACGGGGACGCAGGATTGTTTGTCTTACTAATACTTCCTACACTGATACAATCAAGTTCGAATGGCAGCCAAATAATGATCCACACAGCAAGGTCTTTTCAAATTTGCATAATACGAAGAGCTCAGAATTTTTACACAAAATTATTTTATAACTGATTACTTCATCTCATGTGAAAGTCTATGACTGCATTAAATTCATCAAAGTATTCAATGTATTCAATCAACCAAACCTAATATTTGCAAATTTGCACATTTCGATGTTAGTGGGCTTAATTTATGTAAAAAAAGAATCACTAAATTTACAAAATTATATTAAATAAGCAACATGGAAAATGTAGAGTAATTAATTAATTATCGTATATTGTAATGAATAAAATATGAGCTTTTCAATCGAAAAGTCAATCAGTTTGTATGTATTTGTATTTACATTGGATGATTTCAGTGTGTACGTATCTCTCCTCTCAATGGGAGTCTGGGTCCAATGGAGTCTTGTATGTTCAGAGTGACCTTCACCTCAACTGGATTCCCCTCATTCTACAACCTAGACTTCACTTGCCAGGTCACTAATCCGAATCAACTATCAAATTACTATAGTAATTTTCTTTCGGTTCTTAATCAACAGTTCTTTGATATTCCTATATTGTGAGGCACCTGAAAACGGATCAACTGATGATCTAATGGTGTGCTCTTTTTCTGTTGAACTTCATTGTACATATATTTTGTGCACAGTAAAATAAACTTCTTTTGTGTTGCTCGATAACAGAAAATG
The DNA here is from genome assembly GCF_964194025.1 of Convolutriloba macropyga. Lineage (NCBI taxonomy): Eukaryota > Metazoa > Xenacoelomorpha > Acoela > Convolutidae > Convolutriloba > Convolutriloba macropyga. The sequence goes on from NC_134472.1 coordinate 39,652,164, forward strand.
AACAATTTATTATTATTATTAAATTTTTCTTCTTCGCACTCCATAAATTCAATCAATTTGACGACTCGAGCATACGTGCGTATACTAAATTTTCCATTTCTTCTAAATAGATTAATGTTTTAATGGGTGCGTGTTTTGGGGAAGCTCAGATGTGTTATAATTATTGGTTGTTCTCAGGAAATGACATGGTTTATCTAATCCTTTTTTTGCGTTCATCTTTAACTAAAATCGAGTTGAACTTGGAATGTTGATGCATTCCACGAAATAGCAATGACTACGACTCTTTGATGGTTTCAACAATGTTATGCAAAAGAACTCTCATTCATTTCAATAACAACTAAAGAGTTTTTTAGAGAACTAACTGTAAATTACTTAGTTTATTGCTGACATGGTTCTAACTCAAATCAACAGTCTACTAATTGAGTTCACCCTCCCCCTCCTGTTCTTTAATTTCATCGATTCCTTTCTTCTTTTTCCGTTTACTCAGGCAATTTGTTCAACTCCCCTCTTATTGGATGAGTCGAGAATAATCAATTAATAAATTAAGTCCCCTCCCATTAACAGAGTTAGCGAGATATTGTTATGGAGTACGATAGAACCTGTTTAGATAGTGAATTCCTCTCAAATGGCCCGCTACGAGTGGGATCTTGATTACTGGAAACAGATCAAGTCACAGCAAGAGCAGGAGTTCACCATCACAGAGAGGAATGTGAGTGAGATAAAGAGGATAGGAGTGGGAAGTGGTGGTAGAAGTAACAGTAGTGGAGGTAACGGGAGTGGCAGTGGGGGAGAGGGTGGTGGTGGTAATGGTCAATTGAGGCATGTGAGACTGAAGAACGCAACTCCTCCTTTAACCCCGTCTGACCTCGACTTCAAGCACTACGAGGTAAGATGTCTTTCAACTTTTTATTGCAGACCTTTCATCGATGTCTTCATACTTTATCGTACAGCTTTCGATTTATCTAAGTTCACGGATAATACTATAGGCTGTATGTAGCCATATTGCGTTTATTTTTGCTTTTTCACAGTTCAAACAATTTGAATTGCATCGGGGTGCTGTTTTTTACGACTAGAATAGGCGTTATTGCTTTCTGTTTTTTTAGGACTCGAAGAAGAGTGTCGGGGAAGTGTCTTTTTTTAATCGATAATTCTCTGCGAGTGAAATTGATGTAGGAAGTGAAACGATCGAGAAACGTCGTTTTATTGCTGATCAGTTACGAAAAGTGGAGTGAAAAGTTTTTGTTGATACCGCCAGTTTTGAGAGAGCGAGAAATTGACTAGTGAGTTTTCTCTAAGCAAGCAAATTTTTCTGTTCATGTGCAGTATTTTGTTTTTATTGTCGCTTTCTGCTTTAAGGGTTTGAAGTCGCTATAATAATAATATTAAGGTTTCTTTAACTGCGTTTTTGGTAAAAAAATAATTGATTTTAGGTAAATTTGGAGGTTTTTCAACTCTTTTTCAAATTATTAAACTATTAAGGCTATATCATCATCATTAAGGCATAATATCGCTTCACGAGAGAGATTTTTTGTTCAGGCGCGGTATTTTTTTTGCTTATGTTTGTTTTTTGCCCTAAAGCGTTTCCACTGAGCTCTTTTTGAAGTTTTTAAGTTGGTATCTGGGCTTTGTGGCCATTTTCGGTAGGCATTTTGTGATGAATTATCTTTTTTTTGTAACTATTAGTGATTTTTATCCGTTTTTATCGAGTTCTCAATTAGTTTCATTTTTTGCTGTCGAGCTGAGTTGAGTAGCAGACGTTGTTCTTTCCAATTTTTCTTAAAAATACGGGCTTTATACTTTTTCTTTGATAAATCATTAAGTAAATTTTAGTTATCTGATTGGGACTTTTTTGTTAATATCTCTCCAAAATTTGTAGCAATTATAATTGTCCTGTACTCTTTTTATGCTGTTTACTGCTTGACCAATTTTTGTCTGTCTGCTTTACGTATCTTCCTGTAAAATGGGATAAACAGGTAACGACCGGATGGCTTTGAGTTCTCTTAGAGCCTCACGCCTTTTTAGTCTCTAGGAATTCGATTCACCAAAACTGTTTTGAGGAGACAGTTTCATGGTGTGAAGGGCGGTTCTGTATCTTTACAGTTTGATCCCCTTAGTCAACCCACAAATTCTCCCCTCCACTCCAACACTCACTCAGTCCACCCTCCTCTACCTGACAATTTAGACCCCCTCGTCGAGCCCTTCCAACCCTACCCCCATCACTCGACCAGTCCCTACTCCTCTGCCCCAACGCTGGAATCCCTAAGCCCCAGATAGAGACTTCCAAAGCCAACTGCTCGCTGGTCTTCTGAGAGCGATTTGCCCGACGTTAGTCGGTTATGTTTGATATAACTATTTTAAATGCAACCAAGATTTTGAAACATTTTTTTAAATGAATTTTTTAATTTTTCAGTTTTTGCTCTTTTTGGAACTTGAGGAAGAATTAGCTAATTGATCAAAGTTAATTTCATTGAGATAGGACTGATCTTTTTCGTATCTTGTTGGAAAACATTAAAAATACATTGAAACCATATTTTGTAGCTGTTTTTTTTTGTATAAACTATGTGATTCCGATTCTCCAGAACGTAGTTACAAGTCGGAATTTACCGTCGGATTTGTTTTGTTAAAGGAAGAAATTTTGTTTGTATTGGTGTAACTTTTTGGTGGTTTGGTTCTGGTATGTAGGAATGCTTATTTTAATAGTAGTGTCCATAGCTGTTCTCATAAACAGCGACAAGTGTTTATTTTTGAGTTATTTTTAATCGGTATAGTACATAGTTATTACTATCCCTACCAATTTTTCTGTCTTTCAAAGAGATTAGAGAAGAGTTCATTCTGAATGCTGACGTCAAAATCTAAGTGGATGACTCAGTTAGTGTGGTCAGCTTCCTTCGACTCGTTTCTGGAATTGTTCCGGCTATGTTTTTTTAAAGATCTTAATGGTTGAGTTTTCCAATCGATTTTACTATTCGTTTTTGGGATGACTTTTTGTCATTAAATGTTAATGTTGAGGAGCCTCAAAATGATTTTTAAAAAGAAGAGCCTCAAGATGAAGAGCTTCCTCATTTTCATAATTTTTGAAGTCAAATTGAAGTGATGATATTGGCCACACCGAAACAGGCAGGGGAGCGAAAAGAAAAAGCAAGTGGTTTTTAAGGAGCGTGAAATTTTTCACTCCAATATCCCAATAGAGAAAAAAATGTATGAACAAAAATTCCGTTTCTCGCTAGGGGTTTTTGTTCACATGCCTCAATTTGAACTGCGTTTCTGTTCTTCTTCAAGTTTTTTTTTACCGGATTGACCTAAATGGTTTTTCCATTTTTTCCCAGTTCATTCCAGGTCAAATTTTTTGTTCAGTCAATGAATTTTTTTTCAGGACTTGTTCTGCTGTTTTCTTGTTTGGTGTTCTGACGAGCGTTTGTTTTCACAACAAGCGTAAGAATTAAATGTTGCAGAACAAGTTTCATATTTGACAATAAGCCGAACATCCGAACCCATCGGCATATATTGCTGCCGTCCCAAATAAATGGAATTTCTGTCGGTGAGTTTTTTGTAATCATTTAAAATGTATCATTCTCTCGAGACGTTCCTTGCTTCTGTTGATTTGATAGATGGCTTTTTGTAAATCTTTTTCACCAGTAAATCTTATGTCCATGGCAGTCAATAAAGAATTAATTGTGAGTAATGTATATTTAAGTTTATCTATTCAGGTCTAGTTTTCACTGGTCTCAAAGCTATTAACCAAAGAAACATCATTTTCAGACTCTGCCTCCCATTAAGAAGACGAGAGGGGACAAGGATCACCGGAAGTCAAACCGTAGACCACGTGAGATAGTGACAGAAGACGGCTGTGAGCTGTGGATGAAACCGATCGCCCCAAAATCTTTCGTGCTCCATTTGGGAGTCACTGCTAGAACACACAATGTACAAGAGTTTGAGGAGACATTCGGAACTGTTTCTTCCTTCTTCGTCGACAGGTATATTGACTCTCCCCACTTATAACACACTGAGTTAAATCTTATATCTTATAATTATCTTAGTTCTGTTTTGCGTTCTGTTTTGTTTCAGTACAATCGATTGCCTTATATCTTGTTAATTGTTGAGTGGTATCTAAAGGATAGCATGATTATGTTTAAATTAAGTGCCGTTGGTTACTTAATACCGTGCTAATATTTGACATGTACCTAATTGTTCAGATTATACTAATTATTGGATACTTAGGGTAAGTTGGAATTGTGTAAAATGGCATTGGGTAAAATGGCAGGTTGGGTAAAATGGTTTTGGTTAAATTGTCCTGACACCGCTGCTAACAGACAAGTTTCCTGTTCTTTCAGAGAACAATTCATGGCCGAATTTGATTAAAATCAGTTAGGGGACAAAAACTTTTGATCAAAACTTCATTCCACATAAAAACGTTGAAATGTGTACAAAAATTTCTCTGGGAGGGGAAACCTGCAAATCGTTGGTAACATGATACCTATTCACTGCAATGATATTATTGCTACTTTTATACTAAATTGACCCATGCTAATCTTGACGTCACTTGCAAATTTCACAACGTAATACAGTGGGAAATATAAAACGGGAAAAAGTTATATTCGTCGCCTTTGTATATCTGATGATGTCTGCTGCGCCTATTCAAAGATTGGTATCTTATCAACTGTCCATTTAATTTTGGATGTAATTGTGATGGAATTTGACGCATTGTTCACACATTACGCATTGTATATGACAAATGACTGTTGCCAGATTTCTGAGTCGGTACAATCTGATGTAAGTATATGATCTCATACCTCAGTTTATACTACCAAATAGTTTGTAAAATAAGTCGATCATTTTTGGGATGGCTGTCTGATATGAAAACAATGGAAGGAAAAAATGTACTTTAGTTGAGTTTAATAATATTGTAATGCTAATTTGAGTTAGAAAATGTTCTCAAAATTACCAATGTACCCTGTTTCATCACGTAGTGTGAAGCTTACCATTTTAGTTTTTAGTGTGTTTTAACTTAGATTATAGTAACTCGAACAAGTTTTGTATTAGGGATCTTCTAGCTTGACTTCGTGAGCTTTCTTGGTCGCCATTTTTTCCAATATATTATTGATTTTTTCCGATAGAATGTCTATTTAGTTCTTTAAATAGAAATAATTATTACTGATGTATGAGAATCACTAATGAGATCAAGCGAAATCCGGGATTGACCTCCTTAGATTCCCGTCGATAGCTCATACTCTGCTCGATTTTTTATTGTCATTTAACGGTGGGTATAGCAAAGCATAGAAGCAAGTTTCGCCGGTCTATCCACGATTTTACCCATGATATGGATTAACGTTGATTCATCAATGGAAATGAATGGGACCGTAACCCGGAATAATTCTCATAAACATTCTTTTTTGAAAAATTCTTATTTGAGCATTGTGCATGTTTTGACTGTTTAGAACTCTCTCGGCTGATTTTGAGACGGACGTTGAGAAGCTGCAGAAGAATCCTGAGAAGATTGTGTGTCTGTGTAGTGAGTACGATCTCGCCACTGGAATATTCACCAGCCTCGTCAAGTTAGTTATTACAGAAATTGTTAGCCTGCTATGCTGATTCGGAATTGGCATCATTATTAGGGAGAGATTTTGCTTTGGACGCATCTTTAGATCTGATTGCAGTCCTGTTCTCTGCCGAGTCAACAACTGTATGAAAACAGCAAGTTTCAACTTAATGTCAGAACATGTTATATTGCTATAGTGTATACTTAAACTTAAGTAGTGTCTGGGCCGTTTTGCAGTTGCCCCAAAGCTTCATAACAGCTGGCAAAATGTTTCCATATCGGTCATAGGATATTGAAGCTGCAATTGAAGAACCAGTCGAAATAAATTTTGAAAACCGATCGGCTTTTTTGTAAATGTTTTTGTTATGAGTCTATGTTAACATTGATGCCGAATTTGACCTAAGTTGACTGAAGGGATGTTTTTAGTTTCCTTTTTTAAAATTTAGTATTCTGTATTTGTAATCTGTGTTCCTACATACTGTTCCGAGCCTTTTCAACCGCAAAACTTTTCAAGTTAGATACATCGAAGATATACTTCTGAGGTAAAACAATAATTAATTCAGTTGAGAGAGGAAAGGCAACTATTTTTTTAGAAATTTTTTCAGGAGAGTAGAATGATGAAATATACAGTCTGGATGACAAAATATTCTCTAAAAATGAAAATCAATCAAGCGATATTTTATTGGACACACAAAGAATTCTTTCATATAATCATGCAAAAATACAAACCTGTACAAGCATACTTGTTTGTTTTTCAATTGTTTAATATAATATATTGTTTACTTCTATTTGTATATTGTTTACTTTATATATTGTTTACTTCTATCTTGCATTACTACCATCTTCTATAGTATTTACTTTTTTAATCGAAATGAACCCATTTGAACACGTCCACGCTTCAACAATTTTGAAGTTTTTCCAGAAAATTATCAGCAGAGAAATCTTTATACCTAAATAAAAGAATAAAAATTAAAAGTGATGCGTCCTCAAATCTAGATGCCATTTCCTGAAATTTACTAATGCTGAAAACTTTAGGTTTTCTAAATAGTGTCCCTACAAGAACCCGTGAATTGAACACGCAACAATCTTAACATGTATTCTCTTTTAAAAAATAAGATTAATTCAACTTATTATGAATGAACATAAAGCTATATAAAGATTACAATTGATCTAATGGTTTTCATTAATTGAAATTATTTGTTTTCAAGAAAACTTAATTGTATTTTTTTTAACTTTGCCGTTTTTGTTATTTTTTATCTACTTGTTTGCGAGTCTGATAAAGAACTGTTTCCATGTTTTCCAGTGAAGAAAAAACTAGCTTGTTTAGTCCAGGTTGAGTTTGACACTGTTTTTGATTTTGTTATTATGTAGTTTTTTTCTCAAAAAATAGAGACATTCAGTTTTCGAAGTAAATGTTTGTTGTTTTTTTTGTCTTGTCTCGTAGTCTTAATATTAGCAGGTCTCGTCGGCCCACCAATGTAGCATTATTTTTGTTATCAATAGGCAACATTTTTCGAAGTTTTCTGTATTTCTTCCCTATTTGGCAGACAATTAGGCCGAAAATGAAGATGAGTAGGGTGGGAACATTATGTGCAAACGCACATTACCGAGTCTCCTTGTTATTTAAATAGTTTGCATAATTTTTGGTTACAAACTTGCTAACCCGATACTTTATTGCCGTTTTGGCTAGATAAAGTGGCAATAGGATAAAGTCTCTAAAAAACACCAATTAACCGAAATTGTAAACGTTAAATAGTTTTTTTTGTTCTTTTGCTGCTAAATTTTCATTAATCGGGTTAGACATTTCTTTCATACTTTATTAGTACATTTTCCACAACTGAATATTCTGCTTTTTATGAGTTCTTGAGTATAATGTTTTGATTTTGAAAACTGACCGTCGATGAACAAATAGTTTCTATGCTATCTCTTTTCCTGTTTATATATGGTGAATGGGTACGAGTTGGTTGGAATTAACTTCTACGTGTCATAAACTTTTTGCAGAGTTAAAAAAATTTCACTCATTTTTCATTTTATCGTTGACCTTACTATTTTAAAATTGTATGCAGGTCAATTTGTTCTCATTGTTAATTCCACCAGGGGTTTGCGCACGGGATTTTTTTTGCGGAAAGTTTCAGAAATAGTAAATTTATTTTAATTTATCTGCACTATTCATACCAGAACGAAAATTGTTATGAGCATACATGAACAGCTATTGAAACGAACACTGAATTTTTGGAAGTACCATGGAGTTGATCACTCAAATCGAAATAAATTATCATAGAGTGAGAAAACTTTGAGTCGAAGGCTGTGACATAACTTTGTAGAACATTTGGCTAAATGGCAATAATTTATGACAGTTTCTATCGCCGTGTCTATCTCTCTTTGATAGTTGATTATCAAAAATTTTTTCTGTTGAAGTTTTGCTATAAATTTTTGAATTAATTTTTTTTTAAAAAAATGAGAAATTTGGCTTATTCTGTTTAAATTTATCAACAAATTACTATATTGACGCGTGATTTATAAAAATTTCAAATTAAACAACTTTAGAACCGTATTTTTTCTATGAAGTCCATGATGTTGCAAAATTGGATCAAAACTGCGTAGATCCAGTCCAATTTTAACAAAATAAAAAAGCAATCTTTTGCATATAAAAGTCTCAAATGCTGTGGGTCGAAACAGAAGTTAATGTTTTATTCGTGATAACAAGAGCTCAAATTTTAGATTGATCTTACCGTTTTAAAGTAATGGAAAAACAGGAATTGAGCGAGCGAACCCCCCGCTAGCGTTCATTAACTTTGTAATAGACATCAGCAGTTTGAAACTAAAACCTTTTCTCTCATTAAGTGCAATCCACTATTATCAAGCTAATCTGATATTATCAAACGGATGGTCTGGGTTCCATCCCCACTGACACCAGTGACCGTATTCCTGATATATAGTGTAACTAATGAGTACGTGTAAAAAGCATGTAAAACCAAATTGTGACAAAAAATTAGCAGCTGAACTTTATTGTTTCAAATCTATTTTTCAAAAACACTAATTCGTTAAAAGCAAACTCAAAGTAAATTTCTCGGCTCTCTTGTCGCAGTGGTCGTTTTACTAAGTTGAGTTAAGTTGCTTTTGCAGCGGAAGGCTGGGGGTTCCTTCCTCACTCGCTCTATTAAACATCCCCCGATTTAATGAAAAGAGTACAAATCTGAGCCTTGACAAAAAAAACAAATTCATAGTTTTTGAAAAGAAATTTTTCCTGCTGTGAGATCATAATGGAACACAATGTGATGCCATGCTGTTAACAAAATAACCAGATTCATTGTTCTTACTCCTGCTTAAAAACTTAAAAATGGCGAGAGTTGGAAATATACGTATATACTTTATGTATTGTGTAGACCCTATAACCGGTTTATCTATTGGGAATAAATATAATAAAGGATTAATCGATACAAGAAATTTTAAGTTAAATGAATTTTTTGCCGATTCAATTTTTGCCATTTTTAGATTTATTTTTGCTATATTTTTATGCTTTAGTGTGGTTTATCAATTTTACTTTTTAAAAATCAATTTTGCTTTCTTATCAAGTTTTGCTATAAGTGATCAATTTCAACATGATCATGCTTAAGTGCGAATTATTGTGAAAATTGGGTCTACCCCGTGCTTGCAGGAGTAAAACTCATCCCAGTGTTTCCACCGATCTTAGAGTGTTTTTTTGTTGACTTTTTGCCCATCACAGTTTGTTCTACATATGATCTCACAGTCAAATTTTCCTTTTTAAGAGCTGTGAATTTGGTTTTTTGTCATTACTCAGATTCGGGTCGTTTACTGGAGACAATGAGGAAGGAAACTCAAACGGTCCGCTGCAATAGCAACTTCACTTGACGTAGTGAATTGACCACTGCGACAAGTGAGCCAAGAAGTTTTAGTTTGAGTTTGCTTTTATTGTATTGGTCGTTTTGAATAATTGATTTGAAATAATAAAATTAAGCTCGTATTTATCTGATTGTCTTAACTTGACATGTTTATATCAACAAATTAAGTTGCTAATTGTCGTGGTTTTGTACGCTCAGTTCTTATTTTTACCATTCCTGTCAACACCTCAATTAAAAAAATACGTTTTGATCTCATTTAACGATTTCACATATCTAAGAGTTCTCATTTTTTGTATCTCGAGTTTTCGTTACCCAGATCAATGTTCGAAGACTCCACTTTCCATCAATCTATTCGCAACGTACAACGAGAACCTGTGCCCTACTTTGCCCAGCTCAAACCAGCCTCTGCCGACGTCCGCATCTCGGACTCTACACAATATCAAAAAAGGGGCAAGGAGGGTTCTGGTGGTGAGGATGATAGTCCAGAGCAACCTGAGACCCCGCCAGGTAGTGCGGTGATTGGAGGTGAAGTGGAACTGGTGATGAAGGAAAGCACCAAAATTGCCCCGAAAGATTCCACTCAAATTTCTTCAATCATCAAGGTTTGTTTGTTGACTCAAACTCATTAGAACTGGGTACCGTGACTTTCCTTGCTCCGCGTTTCGAAACTTATTGTCTAGTTAATAATCAAGCTTCTAGATACAACCAGTATAGAGAAGGGGGTTCAATTTAAACTAATCATTTGCTTTTTAGCAGTTTTTAGTTTGAGATTTTACCTTGAATTATTTGTTAACCTATACACAGTAAAAAGGCCCCCTTGTATACCGTTCGCTTCAACATAACAACAATGGTCGATATTGCTCAAAAGCATGTGTTTCTTTCTATTTTGCAGAAGAAACTAAGGTTTTGCTTTGTTATTAGAGTGTTCAAAGGTAAAATCTCAAGAATGCGTAATTATAGCTCTAAGAATGGGATCAAGGGGAACCAAAAAACGATATATTTTAGGCGGAAGCTGGTTTGAAGCATGAACAAACAGACCTGTCCTTCTATCTTCACAATGCAAACAAAGATAACAGTCGACAACAGTCAGCAGCTCCCAACAAGAAGGAGCCGTCCACCCTCACTCAAGAATATTCTGGAATTCTCAAGCCAGAGGACACGTGTAAGAGTTACTGCTTCCTCTCAGAATCGAGAGGAATTCTTCATGTCCATTGTTTCCTACATTTCATAAACGTGCTGTATTTCAATAACATAACACATTAGGACACAAAACCCAAAAGATAGATTTCTACAGTAAATTTCAGTCCGAAAATTCATTTTTTTTCAATTTGATTTTCAAAAATAGTTTAGTTATTGGACTGTTTTAGTCTTCAGCGACTTCGTGACCGCCTTTGACGACGATCAATCCAAAAACAAATTTATTCCAAGTGTGCAAAATGATCCCGGCAAAAGACACGGCACTGCTGGCAAATCAAACAGCATCAGTTTTGCTAACAAGCCAGAGGAACTTCAATATGATGAGGGTGCTGTTGAGGATGGAGTGTCTGAGCCTGCATTTAGAACTCATCCATACATGCCTGTGACTCCTGAGTTGAGAGCAATGGAGAGGAACAACAAACTGATGGAAATTATGCAAAGGTTAGAGGGTGTAGAAAGAGGGTTTTTTATCCATCAATGGACTGTGATTGTTCAGTGTCGTGGTCGATAACACGGGTCAAAGAATTCAATAAGTTGAATTTTAAATTAAATTTTGAACTGAAAATATACAAAAATTAGCTTGTATTTATAGTGGTTATCTATGCGAAAATATACAGAGAAAATTTAGATTAGCTAAAAATATTTTACATGATTGGCATGTGAATAGATCTTAACTCCGAATCCCGGAGGTGATTTTCTATTTTCATCAACATTTCATGAGAATCATATATGGCTTGGGTACAATCGAGTTCATTAGTTGGAGGTCGGTGGATGTTAGAATCAGGTTTCTGTTGGTGGGAGAATTTACTTCTGACATATGATTGATAGGTCAATAAGATAATGATAGCGCCAAAACAAAATTAGAATTGAGTTTAGTTTTGTAGCCATTACTTATCGACACAGCAATATAGTTAGTCAGGTAAGTTCTTCTTTTGTTCTTTGAAACTTTAATAAAACTTCTGAGTTTCTTGATGTTTCATTGAAACCATCACTTCCTCCCTCCTTTTTTAAGCAAGTTTGTGGGTATAGGTTCTCCAAATCTGTCAGGTTGTTTTCTGTTCCTGGTTGATGTTCGTGAAGGCTCTGAGGTTTCGGGTTGTTGGTGCTCTGCAGATGATGTGGCTGCAGAAGCTTCATCTTGATGTGAAGGTCCCACATCTGTGTTCTGAGGTTGTGGTTCTGATTGAGATGTGGTCTCCTCCACTGCTGGTTCAGTTTTCACATTGTCCTCGTCTAGTCTCGCAATTTGGTTGTCGCTCACTAGAATAGTCCGTGCTGAGTTTTCAGGCTGTATGAAAGATGTGTTCAGGCCCTTCCTTATGATGAAGGTAGCAGCAACTGTCTTTGTGTTTTCGTTAGCCTTGAATAGAATGGGTTCGCACAAGTTAAAATCTGCTATTGCTGGTAGTCTCACTCTGCGTCCCAACAAGAGTTCAACTGGAGTTTTGCTCCTCGTCTTTGAAGTGTTGCGATGTGTCATCAGTGCCCTTTGCAGGAATGCTCCAAATGACACATTAAGGTTGGGACTCCACGCTTGAAGTGCCCGCTTCACTGTCTGAACTGCTCTTTCAGCTAGTCCATTAGCTCTTGGATGATAGACGGGTGATTCTATTTTCCTAATTCCCAGTGATTCACACCACTGTTTAAGGTCACCACTTACAAATTCAGGACCATTATCAGAAACTAAAGTTTTTGGTATTCCGAATCTTGCAAAGATTTGACTAAGATATATTTTAACTGTTTCTGATGTTCTATTTCCCGCGGGGAAGGCTTCTATGCAACCAGAACCCGCGTCAACAATTACTAAGATATTGCCTTGGTCCTTGACATAACCCCAGTCCATGTGGAGCCGTTCTCAAACGTCGGCTTCTGGTCACGTAGAGACCGTTTTTCCCAGGCTTGGCCTGTTCAATTGAAAATTCTTACATTTACTAACAAAGTGTTGAACGTCTTGGGTATTGCCAGGCCACCATGCTATCATTCTGACTGATGCCTCAGTTGCATTCTTTCCGGGATGTGTCTCATGGGCTTTTGCCAAAACCAAGTGTCGTAGTTTGGGTGGAATGAAAGGAACAACACCTCTGAAGATGATTTCATTATGTAAAGTAAGTGCATCTTTCTGTTGTTCGAATCCTTTTTTCGCTTCTGAACATTGTTTCCAATTGCCGCTTTTGATTCGTTTCATTATGTCCTGGAAGAGTCTGTTTGTTCCAAGTTCAGTTTTGATTTCTGCTTGGGTCACTTAATCACTCTGAGCGAAGTAGATGTTATTGATTGCGAAGCACACTCGATCGTTGTCGGATTCGTCTTCGTCAAAATCCATTCTGCTCAAAGCATCTGCATGGGGTATCTACTCCCCTGGTGTGTACTTCAACTCATAGTCGAAGCCCATTAGAGCTATTGCCCATCTTGTGATTCTCGCTGATGCTGTCTTCGGGATCTCCTCGTCTGGTGCAAAGAGATATTTGAGTGGTTTGTGGTCAGTCTGTAGGGTAAATCGTCTTCCAAGAAGGAATTGCTTCAATCTTGTGACCACAAAGACAACTGCCAGTGCTTCCCGCTCTATGTTCGAGTAGTTCTGCTCCGCTGGAGTCAATTTTCTCGATACATATATGACTGGATGTCCTTCTTGCGAAAGAACCCCGCCAATGGTTTTTTCAGAGGCGTCAGTAGTAACTGTTGCTTCTTTTTGTAAACTATATGGCTGTACAAGTGGGTTTGCACATAATTCATTTTTTATGTCTTCAAAAGCTTTTTGTTGCATTTTACCCCATGAGAAATCGCTATTTCTCATGTTATTTAAGGGTAGCATTTTTTTTGCAAAATCAGGAATCATTCTTCCGTAAAAATTAGCCAGCCCAACAAACGATTCGAGTTGTTTGTTGTTAGTTGGTGCTTTTGCATTTTTTATTTTTTCAACATGTTTGGGATCTGGTGCTATTCCCTCCTTTGAAATGGAGTATCCCAAAAAGCTAACGCTATCGACTGGTTTTGAGTTAGATTTTTTATCATTAATAGTAAAGTTTTTCTCACGTAGTCGACTCTTGACTGCAAGCATTCTATTGTCGAACTGCTCCTTGGTAGCTCCATACACCAATACATCGTCTTGAAAGATCACAACACCTTTAATTCCTTTGAGTGTTAATTCGATGCAATTCTGGAAGATTGAAGAAGAGTTTTTCAATCCCTGAGGTAGTCGGCACATCTTAAACAGTCCCTGAGATGTGTTGATTGTGCATATATCTTTAGCTTCTTCGTCAAGTTCAATTTGGTAGTAGGCATCTGAGAGGTCAATTTTGCCAAAGTATGAGGCCCCATGTAGGTTGTGGAAGATCGTCTCCATGTCCGGTATTGGGTAGTCCTCATCCATGACCTTGCCATTGATGTGCACTTTCAAGTCCACGCAAAGTCTCAGTTCTCCACTCTTCTTTCTCTGCCACACCACTGGAGATGCATTAGTGACTCCTCCTGGCTGTACCGGTTCAAGGATGCCTTGTCTGACCATTTGTTCCAGCTTCTCTGTGACTTTGTCTTGAAGAGGTAGAGGTATTTTTCTGGCTTTGCAGAACATTGGCTGTGTTCCTGGTATCAGCTTCACATGAGCTTTGTAACCCTTCACCGCAGGTAGGTGCTCGGCTGTGATGTTCACACCGTGCTTGGGTAGAAGGTCTCTACCAAGTAGTCCAAATTCTTTATCAGACTGCACAACTGCTAGTTGTTTTTGCATGAGCCTGCTTCCGTTCCACTCAACGTCGCAAGTAAGTGATCCCAGAAGCGTTAATTGATGACCATCATAAGCTTCGAGATGTCTTATCTTACCATCCAACTGAGGTTTACCAAGCTCAGTCCATATTTTTGATGATATCACTGTGCTATCTGCACCTGTGTCTACTTGCATTTTTACTTTGCAGTTATTTATTGAGATATATTCCTATGTCACAGACATGCTAAAGATTTCTTCTTTAGTATAAAACATTCCCATCTCTGATGCTGGAGATGCTTGCTCTGAAGAAACATCTTCTTCGCAAAAGTTATTCTGTTTATTGTACTTACCTTAATTTGGTTGGGGTTTGCTTCTACACATTTTTGAGAAGTGTCCCACCTTTTCACAGGTGTTGCATTTCTTACTTAGCGCTGGACAAGGTCTACTAGAGTGTGGCTTACCTCCACACCTAGTGCACATGTTGTTGCTTTTATTAGCCGTAATTTTTTCATTTGGTTTTTGAAAAGTCTTTTTGAAGTTGAACCCAACTTCTTCTTTCACCGTAAAGGGCTTATTACCTGATGAAGAACTTGCAAAAGCCATTGCTTGACTTCTGAACTGTAAACTCTCGGTCATTTCAGTAACCGACATTGCTGGTTTTGCTTTAATACCGTCTAGTAGTCTGAGTTTTGCATCAGGGTCCCTCAAACCTGAGATAAACTTTATTTTTACCAACTCCTCTTCGGGGTTGGCCGCTGTTTTCAATTTTTCGAAGTCACAATAGCGTGCTTCTTCTCTAAGACGTGCTAGGAAATCGTCGTCTGACTCCCCTACACCTTGGATTACGGACAGAAATTTAGCCCTTTCTGCCGTTACTACTCTCTCTTTAGGAGAAATATAATTTTGAATCGCCAATCTGATGTCTTTATACGGTGTGTCCATCAAATTCCTAGGACTCATTAAGCTCCTAAGTTTAATAATTGCATCTTGCCCGCACATACTAAGAAAGAGATTGGTTACCTGTAGGTCCTGTACAGTACCATCGGTGTTGACCTTGTCCTCTTTCTTCTCTGCGCGACATTTCGCCACAAAAGACATAATCCACGCAGTAGCTGATTCTGCATTCTGTAGATCCAAAATTTGGAGTCTGTCTGTAGCTGGTCTGGACACCATTGTCGTGGTCGATAACACGGGTCAAAGAATTCAATAAATTGAATTTTAAATTAAATTTTGAACTGAAAATATACAAAAATTAGCTTGTATTTATAGTGGTTATCTATGCAAAAATATACAGAGAAAATTTAGATTAGCTAAAAATATATTACATGATTGGCATGTGAATAGATCTTAACTCCGAATCCCGGAGGTGATTTTCTATTTTCATCAACATTTCATGAGAATCATATATGGCTTGGGTACAATCGAGTTGATTAGTTGGAGGTCGGTGGATGTTAGAATCAGGTTTCTGTTGGTGGGAGAATTTACTTCTGACATATGATTGATAGGTCAATAAGATAATGATAGCGCCAAAACAAAATTAGAATTGAGTTTAATTTTGTAGCCATTACTTATCGACACAGCAATAAAGTTCGTCAGGTAAGTTCTTCTTTCGTTCTTTGAAACTTTAATAAAACTTCTGAGTTTCTTGTTGTTTCACTGAAACCATCACATTCAGGATCCGTTATCATCGCACCACCCTATAAGCTTTCAAACAAGAACTCAATGTCAACCGAAAAAAAGATGTTTTGTCAACAAATCGGTACCTCATACATTCCAACATTGTTATCTTGTAATAATAACTAGCACAAATTGATATATGCAAGATGCTGCATCCGTAAAAAAAGTTCTTGCAAGTGTAAGCCAGAGTTTTAAGATTTCACTGCATCAAATAACGCCTGGCACTAACTCTTTTAATACTTAGTAAGATTAAACTGGCAACGCATCAACCAATGGACCCACCAAAATAAAAAAGGAACAATAAATATCTCCATATATACAGACTTTTCGATGGATGAAACAAAGAAGATTATAATTGCATAACGTGAAGAGTATATTATATCCATTATTCCTGTGTAAATACATATTCCAACAAAAACATTGCTTGTAATCATAACACCAACTGCGATATATATATATATATATATATATATATATATATATATAACTCTCCAGAGAAAAAATGAGTTGTTGTTATGATTACGTGCAATGTCTATTCTGGAATATGACAGAAATAAAAAAAACTGACTGGGGTCTCATTCCAAACTCGAGCGCAAGCTAAAAACCGTACAAACTGTTAAGCCATCCATCGTGAACATTTTCCGTTCTTTGGCAGCAACAGACACTCCCCGAGGCACAACGAACAGCTTCGAAACCGAATGACAGAAATCACATCGGTGTACGGTACCTTGCGCTCTTTGAGATGTTTTGTTCTTTGCATTAGATACTTTTCCTTAAAAAGTTTAATGTTTTAAGATGAATAATGTGTTTCTGATTCTTTTTTCTCGATGATTTCTTGGCATCATTTGACTAGGACCGTAAGGACCTTTTGATGACCTACGAAAAGTTATCAAATTTTTTGACAACTCTCGACGAGATGTCTTTCTCAGCTGTTACTGAAACATGGATTGAAGAGAACAATACTATTCCAGATTCTTTTCTATGTAGTAGTCATCAATTTATTGACCAACCGATATCATTAACTGAATTTGAAAGAGGGGGAGTTGTAGGCATATGGATACCCAAGCAGTTTTCAATCAAAATAGGAAGTGACTTGAACACCATCAACCAAAGTTTTTTTTGAATCATTTTGGATAGAAGTACCTGAGCCTCTGAAAGAAAAAACTGCTCATAATTGTGGCGTTTTGTTCAAACGCAAACCTTTCAAAAATCTTGCTTGATAAAATGACAACGGAAGTCTCTGTTGTTTATTCTAGCACTGACAATCTAATCTTTTTTGGAGATTACTATATAAATTTACTACAAGAAACGGGGAAAAAATTATTGAACAACTTCATTGCAGATAACGGGCTTCAGTACGTGAACTCCAAAAATTTAGCATGGACAATTGGAGGAAAATTTTCTTTGATCGACCACTGCTTTATTTCTAAAAATCAAATTCTCGAAACATATATTATAGAGTCCATACTTGAACATGATCATTTCACTATTGTATATCAATCATCATAGAAATTAGAATGTAAACAGCAAAAGATGGGTTAATTAATGCGAGATAAAAGAAGATACACAAGAAGTAAGTTTAACCGTGAAATTGCTTTGCAAGACTGGTAACTAATGTGAAATAACATTGTAGCAAATGGAATTTTTCATAAATTGATTGAAACTTTGCAATATCTATTATATAGTCACGCACTTTTGAGAAATATAGAAATGAAACAAATAAGGAGCTTAAAAAATGGCTATCAAGAGAACTGCGTAGTCTCATTAACGAAAAGCATCACGTGTTCAATGAACGGAAAAAAGATCCTAATCAAGAGCTCTAACAGTTACAAAGTACCGAGGAACAACGTCAATAGAAAATTACGTAAAGCATCTGTCGATTACACAAAATAATTTTTCATGAATCTCCAAACCTCAAAACAACAATGGAAGTGTATCAACAACAAAATTAACTCAAATAAGCAAACAGAAAAAATTGTAAAGCTGAAAGAAGGCCATAACGTAAAATCGGATGAAAAACGCATTGTTAACTGTTGGAATAATTGTTTTGCTCGTCTTTGACTTTACAGTGGCTAAATAATTGCTCCTAAGATGCCTCCTTTTAGTTTTATGGGAATGAAATTCAATTTCAGGCCGGTCATCAGATGAGACCTATACAAAGTTTTTGTCAATCTGTCAACACAAAAATCAGCTGGACCAGGGTATAGACCATCCTGAGCATTGAAAGATTGTAAGTTGACCATTGGAACACATTTAAAGTTTGCTATTAACAAGTGTATAAACACAGATACATTACATGATATTTTGAAAGAAGCATATGTCACTCCTATCTATAAGAAACGCGACAGATATAACCCTGAAAGCTATCGTCCAATTTCGGTTACTCCAACATTAGCAAAAATTTTTGAAAGACGTCTCCTGGATCAAATCTCGGAACATTTATTACTGAAAAAAATAATTAATAAAAATCAGTTTGGTTTCCAAAAACAAAAGTGGTGTCCTAATACAATAATTGCCCTGACAGAGAAGATAAATCATTACTTTGAAGAAAAAGATATATTCTTAGCAATCTTTTTGGACTTAGCGAAAGCTTTTAACTCAATATCCTTGGAGATTTTCCTTCGAAACATTGAAAAATATGGTTTTGGAGAAAACGCAATATTCCTATTGAATTTGTTTCTAATCAACAGGAAAGTGTGTTAGAAACGGAATAGTTGAATCCGACTGGACATTTATAAATCACAAGGTACTCCGTTCCACAACGTACTGTACTAGGACCACTAGTTTTAATACCTTATGTAAATGAGGAAATAGGGAAAAGTTCGAATGTTTTACAATTTGCAGATGTCACATTAACTTTAAGTCACGAAAAAAATGAACAGTGTTTAGAAGCAAAGGCTAAAAAAGTGTTTAAACTGAACATTATATGTTGCGGCTGCTCAAGAATCTCAGCGGAACCGATATATAACAGCCTGGTTCTCGAGTTTTACGCCGGTCTGGTTCTTCACTGGGTTCGATTGACTAACGATCTCGCAGAAATAATTAGTCGCTTGGACGTATTTAAAGGACTGTAACTTTAATTTTGTTGATTGAAGTTGAATCTATGTTCAATCGCGTGCTGAAGTTTGTAAGGCTTCAACCATTGTTAGTAATGTTGCTAACTTCTCATTAAGTAAGCTCAACTAACTTAGAACTCGCAAGATCTTAAGATCTAGCAAAACTTCGCAAAAAAGACTAAAGTTGTTAAGGGATCAAATTTTAGTCTATCTGAGAGCCAACTGCTCTTGGTAACAGTTTCTAATGGTTTTAAATACAATACCGTTTCACTAATCAAACAATTGGGTTAATGTAAATAATCAAATATTTGTCAATTATAACATCAACGCTACTTGTCTCTTATTGGTTAATCAAGAAAATGATTTAGGTCATTGTTTACATAGTAAATGTCAAATTACTGCAATATTTACTTTTGTTGAGATAAGCACGGATGGTTATTACGTGGCTGTGAATGCCTCGAATGTACGGTATTTCACCTTTAATGATCATCTAAAGTATCACAAAATAAAGAATTTAAGAAGTTTACCAATAAATAACAAAATATCGAAAATTGCCAATTTTGCACCAAATAAGTGCTAATAGCCACACTTGTGGGTCTGATGCAATAACGTTCGTTGGGTCCATGAGTAGCTTAGAGGTAACCCTAACCGTCTGGCATAACCTCTGGTTGCTCGGGTTTTGCCTTCCCAAAATCGGAGGGGGTGGACAAATTTTCGGTCCCAACTTGTAAATATTTTCAGTTTTGACCATTTTTGAGTTTTGACAAATTCTAAGTTTTTTCAGTTTCAAAAGTTTTTTCTTCCTATCTGATGGCTTTTTTAGCTCATTTGAAGTGGCGCCAACATCGCCGGCCCTGTTTTCGATCTCGGAAACACCATCGTAGAATACTGGCGCTAACTTCACAACTGGCCGGTTTACCTCTCCCTGTGCCATTTTGACTCTCGCTGACCTCACAACTCCGTCGTTGCCAGTGAAGATATCAATGATTCGTCCAAGTTTGTACTAACAGCGTTTCACAGAGTCATCTACTAGCCACACTAATTCGCCTTCTTTCAGGTTTCGCACATGTTCTTTTGACCACTTCGATCTCTGGTTCCATTGTGGAAGATATTCACGAGTCCATCTTTTCCAGATCATGTCGGCATATGCTTGAGCCGTTTTGAATGATTTTTCAGGTCATGGTAGCGTTCACTGGATGGCATGAATGGTGCACTGGCGTTCTCTCGTCCTAGCAAGAAATGATTTGGTGTGAGTGCTGTCAAATCTTCAGGGTCGTCGCTTACTGCTGTCAGGGGTCTTGCGTTGAGAGTCTGCTCTACAAGACACATTGATGTCCTGAGTACCTCGTCGGTGAGGCTTCTGTTGTCCAAGATTGCAATCATGACCTTCTTGCAACTTTGAACCAGTCTTTCCCAGATTCCACCAAAGTGAGGAGCTCCGGGAGGATTGAATTTCCAAACAATCTTTTTCTGTGCTAAGTCACTCTCAATCTTTGCTTTGTCCCACTCGTTCATGAATGCTTTCAGCTCATTGGCTGCTCCAACAAAATTTGTTCCGTTGTCAATGATGATGGTGTTCGGGTAGCCACGTCTTGCAATGAATCTTGTCACTGCAGCTAGACATGATTCGGTGTCCAATGATTGTGCGACTTCGATGTGTACTGCTCTCGTTGTCAGGCAAGTGAAGAGACAGCACCATCTCTTCAAGGTACGTCTTAGGAACTTGAATTCGAAAGGTCCGAAGTAGTCGACTCCGGTATGAGTGAATGGGAACACATGTTCATCAAGTCGTTCTCGGGGTAGATCCGCCATCGGTGGGTGAATTGGGTTGGCGTTCCTGTGTCTGCATTTGATGCATCTCGACTTGATTTTTCTTAATGCATTTCTCAGCCCGATGATCCAGTATTCTTATTGGAGCATGTTTCTTACGTATTCTGTGCCCTCTTGTAGGTTGTCTCGATGCGCTTTCTGCAACAGAAGTTGTACAACTGGATGTTTCGCGGTTAACAATATTGGGTGTTTTGCATTGTAATCAATGTTTGAATGCTTCAGTCGGCCTTTCACTCTAATTATTCCATCTTCCTCTATGAAGGATGACAATTTGGCGATGTTTAAAGTTTTGGAGATTTCTTTGCTGTTGGCTATAGACTTCGAAACATTCGGGAAACTTTCGTTTTGAACAAATCGAAACAGTATTTGCTCTGCTTGATGAATTTCTACTGCTTTGAGGGTACCCTTCTGCTTTGTCTTGAACCTCATGCAGTAGGCAATGAAGTTTCTAATTCGGTTGAAGGTACTGTATCGTCTCCAGTCAAATAGTTGGTCTAGTTTTGTTTCTGCTGCTACAGTACTCGTAACTTGCTCGGGTTCGAGTTCGTGCTCTTGGCACCACGGCTTTGACCACTTTTCTTCATCTGCCTGGAGCCATGCCGCCCGTTTAGCCATACGGACTCCTTGAGGCCTTCGATGGAAATTCCTCGGGTTCCAATGTCGGCAGGGTTTTCGACACCTCTGACATGTCTCCATTGATCCGTCGATGAGTTTTCCAGTATTTCCGCTGCTCTGTTCGCAACGAACACTTGTTGTTTCTTGTGCGCTGCCTTTAGCCACTATAGCACTGTTGATGAGTCGGTCCAATGATAGATTTTGTCAATTCTGACATCATGCTCGTTTAGAATCTGCTTTCTGAGACGAACTCCGTAGACTGCGGCTTGAAGTTCTAACTTCGGTATCGTCATGTGTCTGATGGGTGCCACACGGCATTTCCCTATTACATATGTCAATTTTAGGGTTGCTTCATCTTGCAGATATTTTACAATGCACATTGCTTCCTCTGATGCACCTGTAAAGATGTGAAGTCTCAGGTTTGTGCACCCGTTTTCAAAATAAAGTCGATTTATCGACATCGTCCTTATTTCTCTCAACTCAGAGCACCAATCACTGAACAGTGTTGAGTGTTCTGCTGACAACTCTTTGTCCCACGCTTGTCCCATTGCTGTCCAAATGCTTTTGAGTAGGAAAAGCATTCTTATCGAAAAGGGTGAGCAAATCCCAAGTGGGTCGAACACTGCTGAGACAAAGGATAGGACAATTCTCTGAGTTATTTTTGCTGGAACTTCTTGCTCAGTTCCACGACAGACTATGAGACTATCTGTGTCAACATTCCAGTTGAGTCCTAGGATTGATGATGATTGTGGTTCTGCTTCGAACGTTTTCACAACTTTCGTTGACCTGTCTGTCTCTGGGATCTGTGACTTGACTTCATCGTCACTTGTTATCCATTTCATCAATTTGAATCCACCTTTGTTAAGGATCTCTCTGACTTTCTGGTAGGTTTTGATCGCTTCTTGAGGGGTTCTGACTGACTTGAGGAAGTCGTCCATGTAGAAGTTTCGCTGAACCGCTTTGACAACACTTTCGTTGTTGACTGCATTATCTTTCGCCACTTGATGCAAAGCGTAATTTGCACAAGTCGGCGAGCTTTTCGCCCCAAAAACGTGTCGTTTATACTCATAGAATTCTATTCTCTGCTCTGGATCTTCTCTCCATAAGAATTGTAAACATCGGCTGTCATCGTTTGGGACAGCTACTTGAAGAAACATTGCTTCTATGTCGGCTAAAGCTATTTGGTGTTCTCGTAAGCGAAATATGATTCCGATCAAACTCTGCAGCAGGTTTGGTCCAGATAGAAGTTTGTCGTTCAGGGCTACACCTTGATATTTTAATGCTGCGTTGCATACTCTTATGACTTTTTCGGGTTTATGCGGGTTTATGACAGGATGATGTGGTAAATACCATTGCAGTTTGTCTCTGGTTTCATTCAGTTCAGCTTGATCTACTTTCCGAACGTATCCAGCGTTAACATCCGTGTCAATGGATTCCTGATAGCGCTTTCGTAGAGTCTCGTCTTTCTCTAGGCGTCGCTCTAGGGACTTGAGTTGCCCCATTGCAGAGTAGAAGTTGTTCGGTAACTTCACTTCGTCCTCTCGCCACAGAAGTCCTACTTCATATCTTTCATCGTTGAATCGCGTTGTTTGCTCCGACGTCTTGATTGCTCGTTGCTCTTCCTTTGAATGTCCGGTGACATCGCAGTTTGAAGCGTAGGACTCGATATCCCACCACTTACTCAACTGGTTTGCTAGTTTGTCATCTGCAATTGATGTTGCTGTTGTGGCAAGAGTTGCTGCCCGCTTCGCTGGTAGCGGACCACTTAAGGCCCAGCCAATCTTTGATTTCAGTGCCCATGGTGCAGCTTTGTCTTCTGACTTCTTGAATTCAAAAGGGTGATGAATGTCGTAACAATCTTGTCCAAGAATCACTTGAACATCGTTTAGATTGTAGCTCTGATCTGGAAAATTCCTCAAATGTGGGTAGCGGTCTTTCAACTCTTGCAGCTCCACAATCTGGTCATCCAACTTCAATTTCTCGTGCACATAGAATTGCACTGTTGTCAATGGTCGAGACTTCTCATGGGCTGACACAGCTATCGGCACTATTTCAGTCTTTACGTCCTGTGATCCATGGATCCCTGCTACTGATAGAGATGCTTTTCGGCCTTGGAGTTGGAGTTTTGACACCACTGATTTGTCCAAAAATGAGATTGTGGGTCCCGAATCACACATTGCTAGTACATTTAGGCTTAAGTCTCTGTTTGTCAGCTTGATTCGTACAACTGGGAGTACTCCTTGGGTGATGTTAGTTGCTACTGCCGTTGTAGCATCTGAGACATTCTTTTTTGTAGTTCCTTCTTCGGTAATTCGCTGTGCAAAATTCTGTTGTGCCGCCTTCCACAGCTGGGTACACTGCATGTCCTGCTTCTGCAGTCCTTCGACATGTGACCTGGTTTCAAACAATTAAAACACAGTCGAAACTTCTGGACATGCTCTTGTCGTTCATTTACTTTCATTGATTTGAATTTTTCACATGTCCAAATGGGGTGTTGTCCGTCTTTGAAGGGACATTCGAAATTGTTGTGTTTGCTCGACTCTTCAGCGTTTGAAGCAAAGGTACTCATCTTCGGTTTATTACGGCTTTGAAATTTGTTTCTGTCAAACGACGAGCTTGTCTGTTCTAACAAGTTCTCATGAATTGCAGCTTTGGAGGCAAGCCACTCTTTGAAAACAATCAGGTTGCCTCTCAGTATTCGCCGATCTTGCATGTACTGCAACCACTGTTCTCTCAGTTGCGGAGAAAGTTTTCTAATTGTTGAACTTAGCCCTCCTGCTGATTCTAGGTCGGAAGTATATCCAAGTTGAGTCAAAGTGTTTACTACATTTGTTACCACATTTGCGAGTTTGACGATGCTCGTAGAATCGTCATGCCGAACTGGAGAATGATCATGTATTTTCTTGAATTGAGCGTTGACTATGAAATCTGATCTGCCATACTTCTCACAGAGTATATCCCAAGCATGATAGTATGATTGTGAGCTGAATCCCATTCCCGATATTGCTGCTTTTGCTTGACCCGTGAGGCTAGTCTTCAGGTATTGCATCTTTTCCGTATCGCTGATTGGCTTTTGATGCACAACAACATCAAAAAGACCTGACCACTCTGGCCACTCCAGTGGGTCTCCTGAAAACTCAGTCAGTTTTAGTTTTGGCAAGCCACTGGCATCACGGCTTAATACTGGTTGGTAAATGACTTGGGGTGTGGTGTGACTCATTGTGCTCCTGTTTTTGCTCTCGGCAGACCTGTTTCGAGAGTTGTTGATGGGACTCTGACTCCTGTTTCTAGTTTGAACTGCTGACGTTCCCTGTTGCTGAAACGTCGTTCTTGTCAACGGCGGTGCTGGTGGGTCCGTTACTCTAATTGGTTTAAGGACTTCTGGTTTCTTGAGAATGATTGGTTCTGTCAGTTGCGTTGAGAAAAGTCTTTCATCCGGTTGGAACAGTGGGGTAGTTTTCGGGTAGGTGCTGAAACGTTTGTCAGCTCTGTCCTTGGTGACATTCGCTGGAGGGTCGATAACAACATTTGGAGATAGTAGCCGTCTATGGACAGACTGTTGAGCCACTGATTCTGCCCACCCTGCTGTTCGTTCGTGATTTCGTTTTGATCCTACACTTTCTATCTCATCTGCCACTGATCCAGATGCTCTTGAGCTTCCTTTGGTCAGCTCAAGTTTCATACGTCTTTCTTCTTCTTCTTCCTCTGCTTTCATTTGTTTTCAAGTGCTCGCGCATGCTGTCGAAGACGCAGTTCATCTTCTTGTTGTTGCATCTTTAGACGTAACTCTTGTTGTTGTTGTTGTTGTTGTTGTTGTTGTTGTTGTTGTTGTTGTTGTTGTTGTTGTTGTTGTTGTTGTTGCTGTTGTAAACTTAACTCTTCTTGCTGGCGACGAAGTTCTATTTCTTCACACTCCTGCTCTAACTCCAACTGGCGCTCTCGCAGTCGTTCCTTTGTTTCTTTCTTTGCTCTTAGGTTTTCGAGCTCCATTTCTTCGATCTGTCTACTTCTCGATGATCGCGAGTTGGCGATACTGGGTTGTTTTCTGCTTCCATGTGTAGCAGAATGCTTGGAAGAGACCTCGGCCTTCTCCTCAGCGTTTTCTATTGCTCCATTTCCTGTATCAATTACAGTTTCATCGTTTGGGTCTTTGTCACCAGCCGATGTAGTTGTCACTAACGATGTTTGGTTTCCACAATCCTTGCTGAGCCTGTACTGTTTGATCAAGTCTTGATAGTGACTCCTAACATTACTGAAATTCGCAAACCCATGGGGACAATTTTCTGTCTTCAATATTCGATGAGCTTCTGCGTAAATTTCATCTAGCTTTTCTAAAAACCGTTCCGCCTGATCACACAGTATCTGTTTTTCGGAGTCGCTTAAATTTTCTGATTTCAATTTCTTTTCGAGTTCTAACAATTCGTTCTCGATTGGAACAGAATCGTCCAATAATTTGTACCATCGCAATGTATTTTTCCGGTAGTCGACGACTACTGCGTGACAATCTTCAATGTCTCGGAGATCTGGTACTTTGTCAACTACCCATCGCAAAACTTTCCTCTTCTCTTTTAACATACGCTTGGTGTCATTGTCAAGGTTTTCAAAATATTTTGGTTTTAATAGTAACCTTTGCTGTTGTCGGTTGTCTTCCAAGTTGTCGTACGTCTCGAAGAAACATCGATAAGCACCATCGGCCGTCATTGTTTTGTTTTGTGTCAGATAGCCATCTAGCTCGTTGAGGTGTCTGGAGAAGGACTTGAGTAGGTCAGCTTGCTCTTTCTCTAACGTCTTGAGTTGACCACTCGCCTTCCAATCGTCTGTCTACCAGTGTCTCTTATGACTTCTTTGGCCATCGTTGCTGGATGTGTTTTGGTCCACCAGGTTGAATCGAAGATTCGTTGCTGTTCGTGTAACTGCTATTGTTGTTGTCCGGGTCGGCGGACCAAATGTTGCGGCTGCTCAAGAATCTCAGCGGAACCGATATATCACAGCCTGGTTCTCGAGTTTTACGCCGGCCTGGTTCTTCACTGGGTTCGATTGACTAACGATCTCGCAGAAATAATTAGTCGCTCGGACGTATTTAAAGGACTGTAACTTTAATTTTGTTGATTGAAGTTAAGAAAATCCTTAGTGATAATCTATGTTCAATCTCGTGCTGAAGTTTGTAAGGCTTCAACCAGTGTTAGTAATGTTGCTAACTTCTTGTTAAGTAAGCTCAACTAACTTAGAACTTGCAAGATCTTAAGATCTAGCAAAACTTAGCAAAAAAGACTAAAGTTGTTAAAGAATCAAATTTTAGTCTATCTGAGAGCCAACTGCTCTTGGTAACAGTTTCTAATGGTTCTAAATACAATACGGTTTCACTAATCAAACAATTGGGTTAAATCAAATAAATATTTGTCAATTATAACATCATCGCTACTTGTCTCTGATTGGTTAATCAAGAAAATGATTTAGGTCATTGTTTACATAGTAAATGTCAAATTACTGCAATATTTACTTTTGTTCACATAAGCACGGATGGTTATTACGTGGCTGTTAATGCCTCGAATGTACGGTATTTCACCTTTAATGATTATCTAAAGTATCATAAACTAAACAATTTAAGAAGTTTACCAATAAATAACAAAATATCGAAAAATGCCAATTTTGCACCAAATAAGTGCTGTTAGCCACACTTGCGGGTCTGATGCAATAACGTTCGTTGGGTCCATGAGTAGCTTAGAGGTAACCCTAACCGTCAGCCATAACCTCGGGTTGCTCGGGTTTTGCCTTACCAAAATCGGAGGGGGTGGACAAATTTTCGGTCCCAACTTGTAAAATTTTTCAGTTTTGACCATTTTTGAGTTTTGACAAATTCTAAGTTTTTTCAGTTTCAAAAGTTATTTCTTCCTATCTGATGGTTTTTTTAGCTCATTTGAAGTGGCGCCAACATTATATGAAGCAAAAAAAGTTAACTCTAAATGAAGGGAAAACAATAATAATGGTTTTCAAAAATGAAAAGTCACCAACTATCAATTGCATTGAATTTAAAAGTCATACCATGAAACCAAGATGAATGCAAATATTTAGGTGTTATTCTTGACAAAGAGTTGACATTCCAAAAACAACTTAATAATGTGATCAGTGAAATGGCTTTAGCTTTCAGATCAATTTGGTACAAAATCAAATATCTTTAAAGGCTCGAATAAATCTCTTTAGATCACTTGTTTTGTCGCATTTAGAATTTAGTGCTATTTTTTTCAAAGTTTGCCGACCTACTCAATTGACAGAATGAACAAACAAATTTCATGGGACATAAAAGTTTGCTTTTTTGAACAAAATATGACTGCTCATAAACTACTTCTTGAAAATAAAATACTTCCCGCAGAACTTCAAATAGCAAAAACTTCATTAATTAGAATTTTCGATATTGTCCAACAAACAAACATACAAGACCAAAAGTAATTCAGAATAATCGAGACGTTGAAATTAAATTAATTAACTGTACATATCATTTTTCTCTCACAACAAAATGTAAATCAAAATGGAGTCAAAATTCAATTATAAGAAACGTTCGATGGAATGAACTTCCTAGGGCTCTGAGGAAGGAAAAATCAGAGAAAAAATTAAAAGATGAATTAAAGGAAGAGATGCAAAAAAGACACGAACGAGTTCCAATGGACAAAAAAAATTGAAGGCTTTAAAAAAATTATTTTTATAAAATAATTCACGAAAACTAGAAACTGAACCTTAGTTTTTTTTAATATTATATTTAGTTATTCAAAGGAAAAATATAGTATGTTTGATTTATTATGTTGCAATATGTAACTCTAACCTTGTGGTTATTCGAATTTACATGTTTGAGTTTTGAAGAAAAAAAATTTGCATTTTTTTTACTAAGATGTTTTTTTTATTTCTATTTCTGCCTTTTCAACTTGGTAGCATGGATCGTGGAAGACAGATGCGAATACATGATGCTAGTAAAAAAAGTTCGAAAGCAAATATTGAGACAATAGATTGAAAATCGTATATTGGCCAGACAATCAGATATAGAAAAAATTCACATACACAACGTATAACATGCTCGGTCTTGAGACGTTTGGTTGTGATAGTTTCATATCAAGTCAATTGACACCTGATGTATGGCCAAATGCGCTCAATCTATATTTAAGCTCACAAACAACGCTTAATTACAGCCAATAAATGAAATTGTAAATTTCAATGTGTCCCACTTAAAGTGTTGTCAATCTATTGTCCTTTTGGTCCATTGTCTGGTCCCGGAGAATATATACTTGCCTGAAATGCATTTAGTACCTAATGAAGCTGTTTTGTATTGTTTTGTTGTAGCGACGCAGAGGTATCCTTCTGCGCGGAGAAGGCCCTGGAGAACTGTCTATCTAACATAATGAGTGAAGCTGTAGGACACACATTTAACCCTGTCATGAAGCCCAGACTAGTGGCAGAGAGCCTTCACAGGGAGGACAGTCTCCTGTGATGCCATTTTAAAACCAACACAGATTTAATCACTGCTGTATAACGACTAACATTACCAGAAACATTAACTGTTAGCGTTGACGCCTTTATTTGTTCTATTGACTATCAAAAAAATTTCGAACAAAGCAAACAAAATATTTTCTGCGAAATATAGGAAGTAGTTCGGCGAAGTCTGCCAATAAATGCTGACACGAACAAGTGCGAGTATTTGACATGAAGGGTGTATTGTCTATTTTTATCAATTTTTCGACTGATATTCGAATAACAATTTATTATGATTAACAACTATAATTTTAATTAGCTTGGACAAATAACTTGTTTATCACAACTCTGGTCGTCAGTACAATAGATCAACAGTCTAATGAATCAAATAACAGCAGTCTGTTTCATTTTTCCTCGAGTGAAATAGTCGTTTCTGATGGTAGTTGATAGCGCTTATGACTAATATCTACATTACAATTTACAATTAATACGCATACAGCAAGAATCCAACGCAAAATTTTCATTTTTCCCATTTTCAGAGTGGAATCTTCAATCGTAGCCAGCATTCATTTAAGTCAGAAAATATTTTTTGACAGAATTTGTATAAAGGTGTATCATTCGCGAATTTTTAAATGTAAATTGTAAATAGAATCAATTGTAAAATCATTGAATAAAATATTATTTTATCCAAGTTTTCCACCGTTATTTTCTTAAGTTAACTTCTTGGAGAGTTTCTGAGAAATTACGCGTTGGCTGACTTAGACCAGAAGTAAATCTTGCAAGACGATGTGCTAAAGATCGTTCTGGTTGACCTATATGTTGTCACTGGTTCTCATCATCTTTCATTATGCGCAGAAATGGTTGTTGCGTGTATTTTAAGACATAGATTGAAAAAAAACAAAAACTACCTAAGTTCAGTTAGTGAAGGATAAATCGTTACTGTTCCATTGAGCAATACTAACGCAACTTTTGAACCTCTTAGGAAATTAAAACTAATATTTCGAGATTTACAAAATTAAGCGCTTCGTTTATCTTTGAAATAAATTGCACTGTTTGAGAACACTTGTGTCCCATAGATCAACTTATACACTTCGGCTGGTTTTTCGTTTTTGTACTCTGATTATGAAAAGAAACATATGTTCTCATGAAAAGAGTCCTTTGTAAAATTTCATTGTCATTCTTTCAAATTCTTTTTATTATAACATCCGAAACCAACCCTGGTTAACAAAAGAGGAAGGACTTGAATACAGAAATTAAACGATGATCATGGGTGAACAATTTAGCGCAGAGTGTGGTCAATTCTGAAGCCTGGTCAATTCAAGATAAGCCCAGGTTTAGCTAGTGTCCCATTCGGTTAATTTTGTATACACGACAGTATAAATCTTTGCAAAATCTTTAAACAATCACCTAATTTGTACAGCTGAAGCAAACATTTTAATGCCAGCTGTTTAAAAACAATTTTGTGTTAACGATTTAACTGAAAATTTCGATGTAGTTTGCCGATGATACAGCAAAGTTTGCCGATGATACAGCAAAGTTTGCCAATGATACAGCAATTCTATGTCATGCAAAGAATGAAGCAAATTTGCAGCTAATAGCTGAAGATACATTAAACACGACAGATCAATATATGAAACAAAACAGGTTAACCTTGAATGAGGAAAAACGGAGTTAATGGTGTTCAGGAATGAAAAATTGCCCATCATTGAAACTGGCGATTTCAGGGGACACCGATTGGAAGCATCTGAAAAATGTAGATATTTAGGTGTAATAATTGATAGGGAACTGACATACCAAAATCAACTAAATAAAGTTATCAGTAAAATGGCTTCAGCAATCAGATCATTATATTTGGTTCGTTATCAGGTACCGTTAAAAACAAGAATAAACCTTTTTAAATCACTAGTTTTGTCTCATTTAGATTTTAGTGCGATGTTTTTTCAAAAATTAACATCTTACTCTATTGACAGGATTAACAAACAGATAAACTGGGGCATAAAAATTGCTTTATGAAAACCAAATACGATACTGCCAGAGATCTACTTCTGGAGACTAAAATTCTTCCAGCAGAGCTCCAAATAACACGGGTGTCATTAAATAGGTTTTTCAATATTCTCCAACAAACAAGAAATCGCTCCGTTAAACATTTCAGATTTTCAGAAAACGTGCCAATTATTGCAAACAAACGAACCCTTAACCTTTTCTTACAACCAAAATGTAAGTCAAAATGGAGTAATGCTTCAATTGTTCGTAACTTTATTCGAAAATGGAACACACTTCCAATTACAATTAGAAAAGAAACGTCGAAGAACAAATTTAAACAAAAAGTTACAGCGGAAATGCTTAAAGGGCACGAGTTCCAATAGACAGAAGGGTTGCAGGATTCAAACATATTTTTTATTAAACTATTTTGAAAAAACTGAACCTTAGTTTGTTATGAATTAAAATAATAATGTTTGAAAATAAATTTCTAACATGTAATATTAACCAAGTTGTTAGTTTTATTTACATGTTACAGATTTTTAAAAAAATAGCAAGATGGCAGTGGAGTTAAAGTTGAAGTCATTTTATCATGTAAAGATGAAGCCAGTTTTTTTTACCTGACACTGAAAAATTAAAGTTTGCTACTGATTTGACGCACAAATTGGCTATTGGATTGAGAGCGAAATTGACGGTTTACTGTCAAAACCCCGTATTCTACATGCTAAAATTTTTGCACTTTTAACTTTGCTTCTTGTTTATGATACATCAATTCACGATGGCCGAAGCCAATATTACAAAAGTCAAAACTTCCCGGCAAAAAAGTGGGAAATTGACTTTGTCCAAATAAAACGTGTAAAACAGTAACTCTCCGATAAAGGAGACTGAACATGACTTTATATTACTGAATTTACATTGCAAGAAACGTGTTCTTTACACATAGAGTACATTCCTTTTCAAAAGGGGAAAATGAATCAGAGAATAAACGAAAGAAGTAAGTAAAAGGAAAACCAAAGAAAGCAAGAGTGGTAGATATAAAGGGATTGAAAAGAGGACAAGAAGAAAAGATTGATTAAAAGCAGAATGAAACCAGGAAAAAACATAGAATAAGTCTTATTTAGAGGTCATTTTGAAGTTTTATAGCTCGCAAAAGCGCTCGAAATTAGAAATTTTAATATCTAACAAGTCTGCAGCGTCTCTGTTACCGATTGGTCGGATCGCGTACCAGTAGATTGGTAATTGCAAACAAATTGCAGTCTTCATCTGTGATAACCATTTATAAAATAGTGAATTTTAGTAAACGGCATGTAGACAGGAAAATAAAAAATGCTAATCTGGTAGGCGAAAACTCTACGAAAATTAATCAAAATGAGTGATGAATTTAATTTTTTTCCTGCATTTTAAATCTTGTTTATACGTGTAAAAGACTTGTATGTACAGATTTCAATCAGAAAATGACTGGAAGGTGAAAACAAAAAAAAGCTTAAAGGTATGTTTATAACCACTAGAGGCAATTCTTGGTAAATCACATATTTAAAATTTTGGAAAATTTAACAGTCTTTAGAACTCGGTTTCTATAGAAAAAGTTTTTACTATTTAGTATGAATGCAAATTATTATTTTTGAAAAGATTTCCAATTTTTTTAAAAAAAAATAAATTTCCACATTTAAAAAACTCCATTTTCTTCTAAATTTCTATGACATGCAAGTAACAATCTTGACGAGTTACTGGTTGTGATATTCAGGGAACATATCAAGCCCAGACTTTTTTCTTCATTTTTAAGAATGTAATTGTGAGGCATTTTTTTCTTTCAGGGAAAAATTTGGTCCCCGCCCGTTGAGTGTTGAAATAACTTAAAAACTGGTCGATAAAGTGTGGCGAGAAATTGCTCTAAATGACGAAAAAGTTGCTGGACATTTACTGTTAGTTAGCTTCTATTGCATTAATCTGTTGCTCGATCTAAACAATTTTGTGATCCTGCCTGTAGGCTCGTCAACACAAAGTTTACGTATCAACACAAACTAATTGTGTTGCAAATTTTACTGCGTATGTTTGATTCATGCCCTTTAATAACTTCTTGGTTAAAATTTGTGAAAAAGTTGCCATTGTTCCAACAAAGCTAAAAAGCTCATTAAGAAATTCGACACGAAATGACCAAATAAAAATGCAAGGCATGCATGCTCGTGTAACATTGACAAAATTTAATAGCGTAAATGCATAATTCACCTATTTTTAGCAAACGATTTGGGAAAAGCCTCGGCTCGGGGAACTTTTTCAAAGATTCGCGAATAGAAAAACGAATATAACCTTCTGACTCAATTATCGTAGCTGTCATAATAATTCGTCGTAATGGAGCGCAATTGCCACTCATCAAGAGCTGTTCAGATGAAGTTCACAGCAGTATTTTAGTTCATGTTTTTGTAGTAATCACTTTTCTCTGTCTTGCTTCTTCTGAATCCATTTAACTCACCCTCACTCTCACAAGATTATCAATAATTGAATCAAGTTATCCCTTGGCCCGAATTATTATCAACACAATTTGATGTTTCACAGTATGAAAAATGTAATATATAGTATGATAGTTTGGATCAATACGTTCAGTTGTATCCGTCCTTAGTCATGTATGGATAGTTCTCTGGTTCGTATGGCTTTGGCTCGTCATAGGCTATCTCTACTGGGGTACTGAATTTGGCATTCTTCCTGAAGGGCGTATCGAATGTCTTAATCTGGGTCACACCCTGAAAACAGTACAGTGCATCTAACATTATGGTTATAATAAAACTGTCATAAATATCCCAAGTTGAGGTGCCAGACGGAAGTAACCTCTGATTAGACCAGAATTCAACGCACACTGTGTGTTTCCAGACCAAAATCACAGGGTCTGGGATTTGGTTGATATGATCAGAGGTCACTTTGATCTGGGGATGGTCTGATCAGAGGTCACTTTCGGATGGTTATGGTTTGATCAGAGGTCATTTCCGTCTGGGTAGGTCTGATCACAGGCGAATTCAAGCACACATTAGTCTGATCAGAGAAGATTTCGAGCGCAGTTGGATCTGATCAAAGACCATTTCGAGCGCTTTTTTTTCTTTCGATTTTTTGTTTCTTTTTGCTGAGAGATGTTGGCTCTCTGCCAAGAGGCGACACAAAAGCAGCATTCTGATCAGAAACATTTGTAGAGTCTGATGGCCAAAGAGGTCCAGCTGATAGCAAATGCCAGTCCCATTTTGAAGAGGAAATTCTGATTAACTGTAGTCCACAACGTTTATTATGGAAATGTGCCTAAGTTCACAAATTGAGTCAGAAGTATACTAAATAATTTTTTGTCAACAGCTGGGATTTATTTGCATTAGCAATTGGTTTATCTAAAAGTGGATACTGAAAATATCAATTTTTATTTAAAAAAATATATAGCAAAACTAAAAAAATTCGTGTACAGCGTGTATTCGTTGACTGATTAGACTATTTCGAGCGCAATTGAGTCTGATCACTAGACATTTTGGTCTAGGACGGTCTGATCAGAGGTTACTTTTGTCTGACACGGTCTGATCGGAGGTCATTTCTGTCTGAAAATCTCTGATCAGAGACAACTTCGAGCGCACTCAGGGCTCACTCGGTGTTTCGAGCGCGCATCAGTCTAATAAGTGGACACTTTGATCTGGGATGGTCTGATCAGAGGTTGCTTTTGTTTGTCACGGTCTGATCTGAGGTCACTTCCGGATGACACCTCAACCTGGAATGGATTGTGATCAAAATACATCTAAATAAATAAGTTTAACATCTGTATAACATAGTGTTTCCTTTACCAATTTTCTATGTAAGAAAGACACGAGACAACACCTTTATACACGAGATATTATATAAATTTACGCAGTTGTTTTCGGATTAATAATCGAAGGCACTCCTACGCTTCACAAGAAAAATCATGACAATCAAAAATGTTAGATTCACAAGACCATTTGCTGTAATTTTACATGATTGTTAGTGCAAATCACAATAATAAGCCTAAGCTTCAGATATTCGAGTGAAAATTTACACGCTGTCTTGTATAAATGTAGTTTTAATTGACAATCCGTATTTAAAAAGAAAATATGGTTACCCAAATGATACCTTTTCCGCCGGCATCCTATTGACTATATACTAAATAAACAATAGCCCAACTTTTGAAAGTACGCCCATCTACAAGCCTCGTTATCTTTAAATAACGTATAAGTGAAATCATTAGAAAACTTATTCAAATGATCATCGCGTACCTTGTTTAGTTTTTTATAAATCGATATAAAAATTATACAACGTTTCTGCTATATTTAAGCCCAAATAGCTTGAGTAGAAAACAAATTAATAGTAAAATTGGCTTCTGAAGACCCACACAGATTTGAAATTATTGACTGCGACTCCTCTTTTCAATTTCCATGCAAAAATTTTAAAAAAATGTCCATTCAAACAATTTTTTTAGATTGAGACGAAGCTCGCCATACATTTGAGGTTGCAAAGAGATGGAATGCCTGTAAGTATGGTAACTGTAGATAGGTTCATTGAGCCTAATGGATTCCTTCGATAATGGTTCTTGTTGTTGTTGTTGTTGTTGTGACTTTTCGGCATCAAGCCGGAGGGATTGCCCCCATAGAAGTTTTGGTCTTCATTCCACTATTTTCTGCAATCGGAGCAATCACAGAAAATGGTCCATGTACACACTACTCATT
The DNA here is from genome assembly GCF_964194025.1 of Convolutriloba macropyga. Lineage (NCBI taxonomy): Eukaryota > Metazoa > Xenacoelomorpha > Acoela > Convolutidae > Convolutriloba > Convolutriloba macropyga. The sequence goes on from NC_134472.1 coordinate 39,687,782, forward strand.
CGTTAAAGTTCAACATCAGACGGTCCCACGTGAATGACAGAATACGTCTTTTGAGTCCCACAGGCTGGGAAAAGTCTATCTCTTCAGGCAGATTGTTGGCAATTTTGGCAGTTCGAAAGTAAAAGTTCTCTCTGAATTTCTCGGTTCTCAGTTTTGGAATTTTGAATAATCTGCTTTTAACTCTACCATATTGGTGTTCATAGGTTTCTATCAATGGAAGTGCGTTTTCTTTATCATGGTACAGTTTAGACAGTAGAAGTAAATCATTGAGTTGCAAAAACATAGGAAGCTGAAATAATCTTAGGGATACCATGTTTTCAAAGTACGACGCATTCCTATAGCCCGTTATCTGCTTCAACGCAGGTTTTTGAAAGCATTCCATTAGTGTCATACTTCCACGCGATGGGTGCCAAGTGCTTGAAGCAAAAGTAATCAAGTAGAATTAGGGATTTGTAAGCACAAATTTGCACTCTCGTTTCCATATTCTTCGATAAATTTCTCTACAGAAAACCAAAAGTTCGATTAGCTTTCGCAAGCCTAGGCTCGAGGTGCTTTGCCGCTTTCAGGGTACCTGTAAGCTGCACTCCCAAGTCAGTCACTTTTGTGGATTGCTCTAATGTAGTGTTATTCATCGTAAGGCTGAGGGACTGTCCCTTAAATGCTATATAACAACATTTTACAGCAGCAAGTGACATTCTGTTCCTGGATACCCAAAGTGAGATTCTGTCAACTTCTTTTTGAATTTCTTGGTTAGTTTTGTCAATAAACAAGAACTTTGAGTCATCCGCATACAGATATGGGGTGCTGGATATCAAGGAAGTTGGCAAATCATTTATGAAGATGCAGAAGAGTAAGGGGCCCATAATGGACCCCTGCGGAACACCACTTGATACTTGTAGAAGGTCCAACCTGACACCATCACATCTTACGAACTGTTTACGGTTACAAAAATAGTCCTTGAGAAGACTAAGTACACACCCGCCCACTCCAATTCTCCTTACTTTGATCAACAATTCAGCATGCGGGACCTTATCGAATGCTTTTGAGAAGTCGGTGTATAAGGAATACACCGTGGGTTTCCTTACAACGCAACTTGAACGTCGTTCAAGAAACAGAGCATGTTCGACACAACGGATCGTTTTTTCACAAATCCATGTTGACTGGTTGTTAAATGATCCGAGAACTTCTTTTCGATCGGATCATACATACATCGTTCGAGTACTTTCGAAACTATAGACAGCAATGTCACTGGTCTGAAATTTTTGACACTTGCTCTGCAGCCTTTTTTATGGATGGATGACGCAGCACCAATTTTCCAACAGTTCCGGATTTTCCTAATCTTTTGATGTTCCTAAAGACTGCGCTCAAGAACAAACTGAGCGGTTCAACCAGTTGCTTCAAGAAACAGGCGGGAATGTTATCTGGACCTCGAGTTTTTGAGACATCAAGGTTTGTTAAGATTGCTCTATTTCTTTTTGAGCTCGCATCAAAATTCATTAGGGTTGGGTCCGGAAGGTCATCGGCTACCGTGTCTTCGGTCTTCTCAAAAAATACAGACTGAAAATGCCTATTTAGCTGGTCTACTTTCGGTTGAGTGGAATCGGCAGCCTCTTCCTCTGGAGAAAGTATTTTGGGTAGAGTTACTGTTTTTCTAAGGCTCTTTAAGTGCTTGAAGATCACTGTCGTATCACGAGTGGTCACATGCTTCTGTTGATACTGACACCTATCTTCTTCTGCAAGTTCCAGTAACATATTTTCTAGTCTCAAATCTTTTTCTGATAGCACTAAGTTGTTTGGTTTCTTGCGTTGAGCTCGCCGAGCCGTGCTCAGCATCTTCATAGTATGAGAGGTCTCCCTAGAAAACCAGGGAGGCCCAAGCTGTCTATGTTGAGTACGCTTGGGACAATGTTTCTCTATTAAGGATTTAATGTAATCATAAAACTCTTCAACCATGCGATCGATGCTAGTGAGGCATCTAGCCTCGAAACAGAACAAGATCATTTCTTGCCGCATTGCATCGTAATCGGCGTTGCAAAGCGGAATTAATTGGAGACAGGGGTTTTGCGTTCTTTTCTGTGTCCTTTATTCGATATTAATATCGGTTCGTGATTTGAAACGTCAAACAGTTGTCTGAAGACAAGATCAATCTTGGCAGCCGTGTTTTCCACTTTCCGTTCAAACACAAGATCTAGTGTGTTCTTTCCACAAGTACTGAAGTCCACTATTTGGTGAAAGTTATGTCTCTCAAACATTTCAATCACCGATTGCTCGTAATCATCTGCACTGTGATTTAGGCTCCAGTTGAGCTATGGTAGGTTGAAGTCTCCGCAAATCAAACATGCGTATTGCTTGAACTCTTCAATAACTCTGAGTACCTGTTCAAAGTCAGCGGAAGTGTATCTGTAGGCGCTACGTAGTGGAGGATTGTAGATGACACATACAATATATTTCTTCAGTTGTATGTCAACGATAGTGAAAATACATCCATCCGGGAGATCGTCACTGATTTGTTTTGCACTGATGATGCTCTGGATAGCTACCAAAACACCTCCGTGTTTGTTGACAGCTCTTTCACATCTGAGTAAGATATACCCAGGAAGCATAACTTCTGAGTCTTCTATGTCTTCATTCCACCAATTTTTCGTAAAGATGACAATGGGGTATCTACAGCTCATCAAAGCATATGCAAACTTAGTTCGTCTATCAAAATTCAAAAGATTACGAGCATTTACTAACATCAGATTCGAATTTGCTAGTCAATCGGATAGTTCTTCCAAATCGACTTTCTTACCGTTGTGAAGCAGTTCAAAGTTTCTAATTTTGAGTTCGGTTGTAGGTGTTCCGTTCTGTATCATCTCACGTTTCTTCTTAAGACACATATTCTCCTTTTCGGATTCTGCCTTAGTTAGTGATGGAAGTACATAAAAACTGCGGTCAGAAAGTAGTTTCCATTTTTCTCTAGCTTTAGCTAAAATCCTACGTGTGTCCCATCAGTTGGGAACAGTTACTAGAACGCTTCTTGGCTTCGAGCCTTCTTCATCAAACCTTCCAAGTCTTTTCACGTTTTCAACCGTCGTGTTGACTTCAATTGCATCAATTATATCTTTTATGTTCTCATTTAGTGAAATCAAGTTCTCATCTTTTGTCTTTTCCAGGTCTTCGGGAATTCCTTGAATTCTGAAGGTTTTCAAGATAATGTGAGGTACTTCCTTCTGTTCGTCAGACGTTTTCTGCACATTCACAACTTTCTTAACTATCTTCTCTTCAAAGATTTTCTCCATGGATTTCTCAGTCTTCACATCGCTGCCTACAAGAGCAGCTTCGATTTCCTGATCGATCTGTTTGATTAGGGAATTCTCCATCCTTTTCAGGCTTTCGTTTATCTTATCGTCAATTTTTTGTTCCACGTTCCCTTTTGTGCAGTTCTGGATGATTTGCTGTTTCTTCCCTTTATTCACGCATTCGTTACACAGGAGTAAAATTATACTCATCAGACTTGAGAGCACCTTTATGGCGTCTTCTTCCAATCCAGCACATTCCATGTGCATCTTCAATCCACAAGAGATACAGTTGTATACAGCTTCTCCTATATTGATTTGACTTTTACATGTTTTCCATGTCCCTTCGGAGTTGCGAGACATTTTGCCCCACAATACTTCAGCCAATAAACTCAGCACGTGATACTAAGGCCCTGGTACTCAAACCGGTCCGAAGTAGCACAAGATGAGTTGTCAAGCTGTATCAAATGATAAACTGAGAACCAAGAGTTAATTGCTCTTAGTGATTTTTTGGTCGCGAAGCGATTTTTCCCGACGAGCTTTTGATAGTCTTTTCTTTTTCTGGGCCAAGCGATTCAATTCACCGTTGACTCTCTTCACAGCTGCTAACGTTCGAATTTCGTACAGAGGTTTCTGATGCAACTGAAGATACTTGTCAGGGTTTCAGGATCGTTAGATTTTTGCTTCGGCAGAACTTCACGAACAATGTTTGCTACTTGGAAACCTTGGGTTTTCAAGGTTTTGATATGATCCCAAATATCTGGAGCACCTTCACGGGTGCAACGGACGACCCGTTGTATCTGATTGCCAAACGACAATAACATCTTCTCAATCTTTCTGGCGACACCTGAGTGAAGTTGTTACTTCTATGTTGAGTCAGCGATTTATTGAGCGTATCGTGCCAGATAATAATGTCCGTACGACGTCGCAGAGATCACCGGAGTATGAACTGAACAGTGTTCCGTTTGTTGTTCTTTTTCTGATTGAAGCACAAACCGGGTATGGCAAGTATGTGACGATTTAGTCTTTTTCGGATAAACCAGGCTAAAGATCGAATCGCATGCGACAAAGAACTTGCACCAAGGATAAACGTATAGGGGATAACCACGGCTATCCCAGAACAGTTCTATCTATACTTGGATTCCTTTATATTCAATTTGCAGATTCAGATACATATCATAGTGCAAAATTTTAGAAAAGCGTAGAAAAGACACTAAAAGAACTTTTTTGGAGCCTAATAATTGCAACCTCTTTAAAATTAAAATTTTGTCTCATTTGATAGTTCATAATGTAAACAATGAAAATTGTCAAACAGAAATCTGCCGGTATTCATCGTATAAAACATACGCATTGTGAGAGCTGCAGTCAAGGCGATGATTTACAGCTGTCTGTTTCTTACACGTCCCTGCTGTCTGTTTCTTACACGTCAGTATATAACTAAGTAAAAGTAGTCGAAAGTGTTCCAAAAACTTTCTACAACGGTAGCGGTAGTGACCTGAGCATGAACTATTGATGGAACTTCTTATTAAAATGGTTTTTGTTTATGAAGACCAAAAACAGTGCAACTACTAGTCAACAACATAGCATGTGCAAGAACTGTGCAACAATTTAGCTTGTAAGAACCAAATTCATTATTTCGTAACTATTGCAAGAAGAGATTTTAAGGGTATGTGGTGTATATGCCAAATTTTTTCAGGAGAGACTTTTGGAAACGTTTGATACCTCCCCTGTCGAGACTAAGAAGTGTTTATTGAATGATATCGAAATGTGGAAACAAAACAAACTTTGGTTACCAAATCTGAGCAGATATCATGAACTGAAGCTATATTGCGTTCAATAGATCACTTGGATCTGAGAGAAGTCCCCAATAGTCCTTGTAAGCGTAGTCTATTTCTAGCTTAAACTCACCCGGGTTGCCCATCATGCAACTTTCCTTGATTTCATACTAGGTCGGTCATATATGATTTGTATGATTTCCCCGTAATCATACAAGTTTCATACAAAAAAAATAAAATATTTGTAAACCACTCTAATTGTAACAGCTATAACGCCCAATCAGTAAAAAACACACCAGAGTAACCCTGCAGTATAATATATAAGAGCAGATTGAAAACTGATCGCCTCATCTAATCATGTCCAGTCTAGTGAAATCTAGTTGTACAGTACATGTAAGAATAATTTGTAAAATATAGAAACGAATGTAACACGGGATCTAATAATAGGGTGCTTTGTCATGGAACCTCAACCTTGGTAACGAACTTCTTTCGTAAACCCACAAGGCAGCTAAGCTTTTAAATTGTTTTTTTTTATTTTTTTATTTTATTTTTTTATTATAAATTTAAGATATTTTTTATATTTTTTATATTTAAGTTTTTTTAAAATTTTTTTAAGTTAAATTGACCAATTTTTTGGTGTTGAACGAAAAAAAACACTTTACATGAGCAGAGTCGACTTGTTGTGTCCAGAATGAGATTGGCATCTCCTTGTTGGCGTCGTGTGCCATGGTGACGGGGTGTTCGATGGGTGTGAAGTCTTTGTTGTAGTGCTCGTGTGTCACTGACTGTTTCGGGAACTCTTTTGCCGACTCTGTGTCTGCCTGCTCAACTACCTCAGAGCTAAAACAATACGAATACAGTAACACTCATGCACTTATGTCAGGCTTGGAGGACACCGGTTTTTTATCACCGCATTCATCGCATTGAGCGCAATTCGTACACTTTTTAATCAAATTCACCGCAAATCTGACATCTTTTAAGAATTTTTAGCGATGACACCTCGGGCATGAACGGGCGGGAGCAGAGCAAAATGCCATAAATTGAGGATATTTCCGAATATTTCCCTGTTTTTAGTGTTGATCACAAACTTATTACCTTGGAGGCATTTTTTGTGAAAAACTACTTGTCCAAATAGCGTAACGATGGTAATCTCGTGGTGGAAACCTCCCCTCGACCCGTCAGGGGGTGAGATGTTGCGCTCCACTGAGAAGCCGAGTGGAGCACAACCCAACCGCGCACCATAGATAATCAAGCGACAACGAATTAATTCGCCATTTGTTACATTTGATGTACTTTAATGTAAACCAATCAGATTTTTTGGCTAATCAAATTTAAGCATTCTCATTTTTATTTAATTCGGCTCTAGTCCCGATCGGCTTTAATTCCTAGCTCCGTAAGCTTTATGTTCAGCCAATTTTACACAACGGTGTATTAGGTACCGTGAATATTAGCCAAAGGGAAAATTAGCCGAATGGAATAGTAGCCAGAGAGGAGCCATTAGCCAATCAGATCTGAGAAAGCACAAATATTGTGATAATATTTTCGGTCACCCGGGTCGAGATGTCACCGCCATTTAACGCAAAATTATGTAAGATAAGCGGTTATTAAGGGAAATTTTGAAAGATAAGCGGTGAACGCGGTGAAATTACATGAATCAGGCGGTGAATGCGGTGTGGAAAAAATTTTTATCGTCTGGTAGCGGTGAAATTACATAACTTCAGTGCTGAATTTAGCGGTGAAACTACATAAAGTCACCGTTTTGAAAAAAGTCAAAAATATGTAAGATTAGGGTGTAATTTTATTAGGTAACTTGGTCGATGTCCCGCATAATTGAAAAAGTCCGTAAATGACGATGAAAAAAGTACTAGAGTAAGCGGTGAACTTACAAAAATTTAGCACATTTCACCGATAAATTATTTAATTTCACCGCTCAAGGTCGCAAATCTTACAAAAATTCAACGCGCATGTTTTAGTAGAGTGAATTTTATTTAAGTTCAAAACAAATAGCTGCAGAAGTTTTTCATTTCAATTCAATGACAGGTTACGAACTCTCATAGCTTCATGAGTATGTTCTCAAAACAACCAACTTTTTTGTTTCAACAACCCAGCACCTCCTTGCAAATAATTAATGTTATTGCCTTCCTAAATATTGATGATTAATGATTTTCCTTTATGTACACCTGTCAACGTTCCGACATGGTGTTTTTGAGCCGATGGTACTGAAACAGCCAGACGCGCAATTTTCACTCCCATAGTGCCCTGTTCACAAATAACATCACACCAATTTCATAGCAGATTTTTCTATCTTATCAAGATTTTCTGCCACCTCCTGGTCTCATGTGATATTTTGTTTTTTTTCGGTTGCGATAGATTCATATTAGTACCATAAGTGACGTGCAACTAAGCCGACGTATAACAATACAGTACCGATTATAGGAGTTCCAAAAATTTACGCCCGAAAAATTTCGAACATTTTAAGTTTTAGATTTCATCAGAGCAAGATAATTGGGATCTTTTCTGCTAGCCCCTCCGCTTGGTACGCAGTAGAGAATCGCCCCCTTCTGTGCTATGCTTTACTACAATATTACTTGGCCTATAGTTTAGATAGCCCAATATTAATAATTTAACCGCAATTGCGGACCACTCTTCACGGCCATGCCTCTAACGCGCTGTGGGATATAATCCGGAAATCGCAGGTCGGTTATTGTCGCGAAGCCGCGACGCGCGCAAAGCGCGCCACTGACCAACCAGTTGCAATTTTTTGCTTTGTATTCCAATGCGGCTAATTAACATAGCATAGCGTATTTTACTCTATTCAATTTAACATAGTATAAGCATACGTGGAAAGTTATTAGTCGTCTCTAATTATTGGTTAATAAACCGCTCGCTTAAATTCTATTCAAGAATAACCAACCTTTTGCAAAAATGGAGGCAATCGTTGAAATGATCTGCCCCCACAAAAATAGGCAACCCCCATTGGTATATGTTTAAACAATATTTTGAACTATTACGCATGGATACGTGTGAATGAGCATTTAGAAAATACTGGTAGAGCGGAGGTTTGAAAATAGAATGTGATAGAATGTGTATAGCAAATAGTCACTGCATATAACGTAAAGATTCACTAAAAATTTGTTCGTAATACATTTTTAGAATTTACGTGCTTTTTAAAGGGTTCTACTACTATAAATTTCTCGAAAAATATGGGAAATGTGGTGTCTGATGAATATGGTGTCTGAAAAATATGGGAAATGTGGTGTCTGACGAATTTCCTCCCCAAGATCCTACCATTTTAGTGTAAGTGTTGAGTGGGGAGGTAATTTGTCTATGGGGGGTAAATTAATGTAAGAGTGAGGCGGTAATTTGGTCGGGGGGGGGGGGGGGGTAAAATGATGTAAGAGTGGGGCTGCAATGGGAGCACTTTAGAGGAATTACCCCCTGGCCAAAATTGCAACGCAAGAGTGGGCTGCAATGGGCTGCAGTTGGAGGACTTTTGAGGGACTACCCCCTGACTAAAATTGGGAAGTAAGAGTGGGCTGCAATGGGCTGCAGTGAAAGTATTTTGCAGACTTTTGTTGAGAGGGTGTAAAATTATGAAAAAATTGGGCTGCGCGGGGGTAAATAGATGTAACAGTGAGATGTATTATGCTCAGAGGGGGTAAAATGATGTAAGCATTGGGCTGCGAGGGGGTAAAACTGTGTAAATGGGAAGGGAAAATTACTTAAGAGAGGTAAAATTTTTTTACAGAATTGACCTGCCAAGGGCGCAAAAGGTTGTGGGTTCAAGACTCTCAGCCTTCAAGTATAGGGGCAAAAACAACATAAGATAAGCGCTTCCAGGGGGGGGGGGTAAATGATTTAAGAGTAGGGAGATAAATTGTTGAGAGGGCGTAAATAAGTGTAAAAGTGTGGCTGCGAAGGGGGGGGGAAAGGGCAGAGTTGGACTGCCGGGGGGAGATAATGATGTAAGAGAAGCACTGCAATGGGAGTTTTTTTGGAAAAAGCAGTTCTAAACTCTTACATTCTTTTGGGCTGCAATGTGCTTCCAGGGGGTAAAATCATGTACAAGTGAGGGGGTAAGGAGGTAAAAGATGAAGCAAGCCCCACTGTTACATCTCTTTGGTCTGCCAGGGGGTAAAATGATGTAAGAGTGAGGGGTTAAAAGATTAATTAACCCCTCACTCTTACATCTTTGTGGTCTGTCAAGGGATTGGGGAGGGGGTAAATGTGAGATTTTTGGGTTTTTTTTCTATTATCCCTCATTCCTCTATCATTTTACCCCCTTTGGCAGCCCATTGCAGCCCGAAAAATGGAAGAGAGTTCTGAGCTGCATTTTAAAAAAAAGAACATAGCAGGACAAGTCCTGACGTACAATTCAAAGAATTTTCATTGACTAAACAGAAAACTAGACCTAGAACAGACTATGAATGGATTGGAAAAACCATTTAAAAAACAATCCGATCCAAAAAATCGAAAAAACAGTAAAAATCAAAGTGAAATTGCCGCATGTGAACAAAAAACCACTACCGATAAAGCGAATTTTTGTTCAAACGCCGTATTCTTATTCTACTTTAAAATTAGAGCGAAAAAAATTCACGCCGCAAAACCACTCGCTTTTTCGCTCCATATCCTGTTTCGGCGTGACCAAAATCACTACTCCAATTTGACTTCAAAAATCATGAAAATGTGTGAACAGATCTTAAAAAAAAGACAGCGCCCCAATACAATTCAAATTCTTTGAATTGTAATAATCCCATTGCAGCCCATCTCTCGCATTTCTTTGGGCGGGAAAACTCGACCCGCACAGGTACGTAATTAGGAACTGAATTTGCACTTTCAAAATTTAGCAAAAATTTTTTATTGGGAGGAGGTGCCTAAATTCGGCTATATAGGAGGGGGGAGGGGGGGGGGGGGCGCTAGCTGAAAATATTCGATAGTTCGAGCGAGAAATATTTTAAGCAAACAGTGATAACTGTGGACTATGGCGATGCCTGACTTGATATGAATCTGTCACAACCGAACTGGTGATCAGGTTGCCGACGTTGCTGTTAAAGTCATTTCAGCGAACATTTTGGTTGCTGTTTTCAGTTTTGAGACATTTAATATGAATTTTAGTTTCAACACTATTAGACAACGGCATAGTTGTACTTTGGTAATGCAATATGTGGAAAAGGCATGGTCGTGGCCGGCGGGTCATGACCAAAAGTGTGTTAATGTCATGCTTAAAGGAGTTAGGTTGTTGCGCGTCCCAATTATGCTAGCTCACAGCAATTATCTCGGCAATTAAGTCTTCTAATTTTGATGGGTATACAACTCACGTGACTTTCTGAAAACTACCACAAAAGTTTAACAGTTAAACTTTTGTGGTAGTTTTAAACTAACACAAAAGTTTAACAGTTACATTTGCTTCAGGTTATCTGACGAGCTTTTCCTAAGACAGGTACAGACCACATGGTGGCAAAGGTAAAAAAGAAATATATATTTGCATTAATTGGTATACAACTCACGTGACTTTCTTGTAGAGTGCCTGTTCCAATAGAGCCTGCCGCTTCCCGACTAAATTGGTGTGGATCACAGTTTGTGGGGTGTAGTTCTCTCTCACTTCGGTGACGTCAGAAGCAGTCGCATCTAGGTTCGTTGTGAGGAGTCCTTGGTGACCATGTTTTGTGAACACTTTGTCCAACGGGTACACTTGACGCTGAAATTTGTGTCAATATAATCCATTCTGCTAGATAATCCAGTCATATCCAACATAACAATCAAATAACTTCAATTTTAACCTTTAGTTAGAAGATTTTTGAACTACAATTCAAAATTTTCATAGAAAAAAATTTTCGTAGACCATTTGAAAGCTAGACCGAAAATGACGAGAAACGGACTTTGAAAATCAGAAAGAACAAAGAAATCGGAAAAACTAAGTTAAATTGACGCAGTTAAAACAGCGAAGCACTTGAAAAAAACTGATTTTCTTTCGAACACCGTTTTCTCACGCTACTTAAAAATTAGAAAAAAATACACGTCGCTAAGCCACTCAAATTCTCAATGTGCGTAAAAATGGTATACCTAAACTTGTAAATTTAGGTATACTTAAGTCAGTCATGGTATACCTAAACTTGTCAGAAATATTCGGAACTTCTACGTGCATCTTGGGCTTAGTGTGTCAGAAACTGAAATAAAACCGAGAATTATCAACCGAACTTTGGAAAAAATTTTGATCACTATGATAACAACATTTTTTTTGGTTTCCATCCAAAACAAATATTTTTACCTCCAACTCATTATAAATTTAGCTGATGGTTTGTTGAAATATAGAACAATGCGACTTCTCTCGATATTTTTAATTTTCAGTATACTTATGGGAAGAAAAAATCATACTGAAATTCATAAGCGCATATTTGAAAAGTATTATTCCAACAAACCTAATGTTTGTTATTTTCTAAAAACAATTGATTCATACTTTTTTGATTTCTTCCTAAAACTGTTAGTTTTTTGTTCACTTGTACGTCTCATGCTGTCAGGGGACATTGAATTTAACCCAGGGCTTCATCTGGAAAATTTGATTGAGTATTCAAGTTACTTAAAAAACAGAGGAACAAGCCTTTCGCCTTTATTTTTCCTTATTAATTTTCAAAGCTTGAAGAACAAGTTTGAAGAGTTTGCAAACTTTTTGCAAACAGCTCCCATTAATACGTTTGTCGCTGTAACTGAAACCTGGTTGGACACTGATTGTAATATTAAAAATAACTTTTTAACAGCATCGCATACTTTCTTTGGGAAATGTAGATCAGACAAAACAGGGGCTTCAAAGGGCGGAGGAGTAGGTATTTTTGTCCCGAAAAAATATACCGCCGATATTAAATCAAGCATTGAAATGGTTGATGAGAGTTTTTTTGAATCAATTTGGGTTGAAATAACTGACCCTTTGACTGAAAAGTTACTTGTTAACTTTTCTTATTGCCCAAACAAACGTCTGGGTGAGTATTTTCTTGATCAGTTAAGTACCGATTTATCGGGAGCATATAGCGTTACAGATAACGTTATTTTGCTGGGAGACTACAACTTGAATTATCAGAACAAAACAGAAAAAAGTAAACTAGAGATTTTTGCTTCAAATTCAGAATTAGAAATTTTTAACCTAAGGAATGCAACCAGATGTACTGATAAAACATTTACACTTATTGATCACTGTTTCGTTTAAAACGATCAGATAATTGCCTAGAATTTCACAACAACCCCTTTTAACTCCGACCATTTTCTTGTTACTTTCGAATCAAACCTCTCATCGAATTGTGAGAGTGACAACATAATAAAGATGAGAAATTTCGACTTTTCTCACGCTCTAAATTTAACAGAGACCTTGCCATTGCCGAATGGTGTAGAATGCACCAATCTGAGAATGGCAACGATATGTTTGATTCTTTCCTCCAAATTTTTTTTTAGAAAATTGTTGAAAAACACGCACCAATTCAGAGTGTTAAAAAAGGGGAGAAATTTATACGAATTCTAAGCCCTGGTTAACACAAGAATTGAAACATTTGATTGCAGAAAAACATTTTTTGTCCATTAAATGGAAAAAATTCCTGATAGCGGGACGTACAAAGAATTTAAGCGCTTAACAAACTTAGTTAATAGGAGACTAAGGGAGGCGCACAACAATTTTTGCATAAATTTCTTCCAAAATTTACCAACAAGTAAGGAACGATGGAAATTCATTAAACAAAAGACCAGACCGAATGAAAGAATTGTCAAGGTTGATGAAATCAGATTAGACAGTTGTAAAATTTCAAGGGAACCAAAAAATTGTGTCAATTGTCTGAATAGATCTTTTGCTAACCTATGTCTTTTCAAAGGTTCGGATATTTCTTGTAAATACCCTGGTGAACTTAATATACATGAGTTCACATTCAGAACTGTGACTAGAAAAGAACTTTATTCAGTCATTTACTCGCTGGACGAAAACAACGCAGCAGGACCTGGTGAAATCTCAATTGGACTCATAAAGTTTTGCAAATTAGCTATAGGCATACATCTACAGTTCGCCTTAAATGAGTGTATTAAGGAGAAAATTTTCCCAATTAATATGAAACTAGCCTATACAACAGCAATTTTCAAAAAAGTGATAAAATAGATAGCACAACTTATCGACCAATTTCTGTAACTCTAAGTTTTGCAAAAATTTTTGAGCGCCTCCTTTTAAATTAGATGATGGAGCTCATTGATAAGCATAAAATTATAAACAAAGAGCCATTCGGATTTCAGTAAAAAAAGTCTGCAACAGATGCAGTTCTAGAACTGGTTGAAACAGTTTTGGCTAACTTAGATCAAAGCAAGGAAACTGTTTTTATTTTTCTAGACCTTGCAAAAGCGTTTAATTCCATTTCGCATAACATTTTCCTTAAAAAAATTGAAATGTATGGTTTTTCCCAGGAAGCAAAAGAATTACTGTTTTCATTTCTTGCCAGCCCCAGACAAAAGGTAAAACTTAACGGCATATTCTCTGATTGTGAAATTTTGAATCATGGTGTGCCACAAGGAACTGTTTTAGGACAACTCATTTTTCTTTTATATGTGAATGATTTCTCGTCTAATATAAGCACAACGGAAAAGGTTATCCAATTCGCAGATGACACAAGTATTGTCTGCTGCGGACAGAAAGATTGCTTACATGGAAACGTCACGGAAATTTTACAAAAAACAGAAGAATATGTAAAGATGAACAAACTAACTTTGAATACAAACAAAACCGAATTAATCTTTTTCTCGCGCAATAATTTAGATTTTGGATCTATTTTCTACAAAAACGAAGTTCTTGCAACACAAAAAAGTTGCAGATATCTTGGTATTAAAATTGACAGGAATCTTAGTTTCGAGGAGCAGCTGAATAAAACCTTGAAAAAGATGACTCATGCTTTAAGATCAATTTACCTTATGAGACATCAAGTCCCCTGAACGCGCGAATTCTTCTTCTAAAATCACGTGTGTTTTCACACTTATCATTTTCGGCACTCTTTTTTCAAAATTTATCTGCAAAAAAATAAAACGCCTTTACCGACAGATTAACTGGGGTATAAAGGTGTGCTTTCTACGCAAAAAGTATGACAAAGCGACAGATCTGCTAATCCAGACAAAGACCCTACCAGCTGAGCTAATAACAGCAAAAATGTCGCGTATCAAATTTTGTTATGATATCGCTAGGCCAGAAAATTCTGAAAAACTTCACGGGTATCTGAGTCTTCATCAAAATACTCGAACAAAACAATTCAAAATTGGACAAAATGTCAAAACCAGCTTTGGAATGAATTCGATTGCTCGTCAATGCGTACAGAAATGGAATAAGTTACCACATTGGCTTCGGTTGGCAAAAAATGAAAACGTTTTTAAGAAAACGTTGAATGATTTCTTGCTCTCAAAACATGAAAAAATTCCTTTGAATAGTAACGTAGGAGCTTTTAAAAGTTATTTTCATTTTTAGGAAGAAAACAATCAAAAGAAAATTTTAAAATGTGATTCTTTAAGAAATTTGTTTATGTTTATTATATTATTATTGTTTGAATGATTTGAAATATTTTTTGTTTCAGGTATATTTAACCGTATGGTTATAATTTTAATTTACTTGTTGCAAAAAAAATCTTTTAAAAAACAGAGCTGCAAGAATCTTGAATGCACTCAATGTCTAAGATTCAACCAGGCTACAGTCAGCTACATATTAAACTACAAATTTATATGAAGTCCGATTTCATTTAACACATATAACTGTTTTTAAAAATAGTCAACCGACTGGATTGAACAATCCTTAGATTAGTTCAATTCCTGAAGGATGTCCCGGAGGACAATGTTAAACGAATTCAGTTGATTAAAACTTTCTGCGAAAACAAGTTATACGATAAATTTTTCAGTAAAATATGAATGTAGTCAAGTTCTGTTCTTAACAACATTACCATGCAATAATATTCCTGGCCCAATAACGTTTTTTTAAAATAAAAATTGGGATCTTTTCCGTTTGTGTCCCCCCCAGCTTAGTGGGTGCATATTATTTGCACCCCCCCAGAAGCACGTGCAATATTTTACATAATGATTTACCATGTAATGACACGTGCTCTGTAATTGGGTGGTGCACGTACTGGGGGGGGGGGGGGGGCACAAACGGAAAAATTCAAAAAATTGTAAAACAAGAGCAGTTGTTTTTTTGCTGAACATATATCGCATTGTGTAATAAATACAACAAATCTCACTCAATTTGTTAGTGAAATGTTTTCCTCGACATTCAATTTGTTATCAACAAGAACTCCTGATTTCTTGAACGGGATTGAAATTCAAAATTACAATTACACAATTTATGTACAACCATTCGTTAAAAGAAGTTTAATACATATTAAGAAAGAGTTTCAGTTTGAAAAGAAGAATTGAAGCAGAAAGTTCTCGTTAAAACTGAGTTTCTGTTCCTGTTGTATTAAAGACTTCTTTTGCATCCGGCGCACTCAGCCATTTCAAGCACCATGGAGGGCTTCTACTGGCTGAATTTGGCATTTCAAAAAAATAATGGATCGGATACATGGCTAGCCTCGTAGGAGATGGTGTGATCGTCAACTTTCATTATCACAAGGTAAGTAACAAGTACTGTTAATTAATTAAAACAAAAAAAATAAATTTTCAGGATATTAAATGTTTGATGACGTTGGTGGGACTCGAACCTCATTGTGTGGATGTCAGAATTTTAACCGATATTAGTGCATTGCACTAAGTTTTGTTCTGTTTTTGGAGGTGTTTGGCATCATAGTTTCATTGTTCTCAGTTTGGAATTGTCTGAAAAATTGAGACGGATGAAATTGGCTCATCCTGAGTCTCGAACCCGCGCTCGCATTGTTAATATTGAGTTAGCTGTCCGCGCTAAGTTCCATGTTTGATGGCCCATATTTTCAATACTTTTTCGATCGCAATACGAATTAACTTCCAACCAATTAAAGCAGATAGGTAGTATAAAACAAATGATCTTAATTCGTATAATATAATAGTCGTCAGTCTGAGGAGAACAAATGCAAAAATTTTCTGTTCGAAAAGGAAGCACTGAAAATGTTAAAATGAACTTTGTTTTAGTTTTACAAAAAGAAAATGAATAAAAAAAATCAAAACTGACGAAAAATAAGAAGTGCTTGATTAAAAGTGCTACGCTGACCTAACCATAAAACCACTGAAACCAAACCGCGCGCAGCACAAAGCTAGATGATGAAGTGTTTCTCTTGTTTAATTTAATTCAGTGGAGTATGAAATAGACAGTAAAAAGACTGAAATAAAGATTTCAAAAGGAAACGAAGCTTGATTAAATTGATAATTGCCGTAATTAGCTTTTGTTTTGGTGTTTTTGGTGATTTGTTCAGCCCCGAATTTACTAAGCGAGCGGCTGGCTGATTAGAATGAAAAGAATGAAGTGGATTAAAATTAAATTGTGTCTGGCCCCGAATTGACTAAGCAAGCGGCTGGCCATACACTCATAATTTTTCTGATCGGATAAAAAGACGCCTATGTGCAAAATAAAAAAAAAGAGAAGGAAATAAAAGGAAGGTGACACTTCTCGGCCTCGAACTTTTATCGGTTCGATTTGTTAGTTACGTGTATACGTAATTCTCCGCTGAGCCAATCGGCTTGGCTTCAACAATTATACTAAATCGTTTTCAGTTGGCTGTAGGTAGTAAACGCTTTGACTGATATATGAAAAAAAACAAAATCGCATAGTGATAAATAAACAAAGTTGGAGTCGAACCGTAGCTGTAAGTACAGAGATCTTCGTGTTCGTTGCTCCTCACAACTGCGCTGCTGGCTAATAATTTGTCTTATTTCGTTTGCTAGTCATTAAAACCGTGTGATGTTTTTCGCTGAGATTTCGATATAAAGTTGCACTTCCTTGTTTTCCCGTTTTTGTCTTCGTATTCCTATTTATTCAGTTCCCAAGTTTCCCACTGATGTCAGTCCGGCTGCCGATTTTTCTTGGAAAACAATTTATGGCCTTGAAGTTGGGGATGCACTGGGGCTCAATCCTCATTCTGTCATTCATCAGTGTTTTGAGCTGCTACCTACGCCGGATGGCTAGTGTGCACCAGTTTGTCATTTCTTTTTTTTTAGTATTGAAGGTGATCGAGAGTACTTTTGCTATTATTAAGCGGGCACTGCCTTTTTTTGTGAATTAGTTCCACTACAGACTGTGTGTTGTGTTTAATTGCCCGACTAATATACCCGTTTGCTAGTTTAATCTGAACTTCTCTAATTGTTTGCATGTTTGCGTCTTCATGAAGTTTTTGGACCTTGTAAAATATAGGTTTTTGTAGGCAGATCCTCAAGGCTCTATTCTGGACACATTGTATTTTATTAATGAGTGCTTGGGATTGGTCAATCCAACAGGCATTTGAGTACAAAAAAAGAGGCCGGATCCAAGATTTGTATACCAATAAAAGACTCTCTTCGTTGATGTTTAGATTGCTAAGTCTCCACAGTTGAAATAACCTGCTGTTTGCTCTCTTTATTAGGCTTTGGCAGTGATCGTTCCATCTGAGACGAGGAGTGAGAGTAATACCCAGAAAGTTTAGTTTTTGTGTTTTTCCGACGGGTACGCCTTTTATTTTTAAATTGAGCTCAGACTTTTTCTTAGATGGGTTTTTAATAATCATGTACTGAGTTTTGTTAGGATTTATTTTAATTTTCAAGTGGTCACACCAGCCTATAAGGCTATTCAGTGATGATTGCAGATTGTTTTGAATTAGTTGTGTTGAGCGAGATCTGTAGTACAGGGCAAAATCGTCAGCGAACTGTGAAATCTGTGCTTTCATTTTTAGCAATCGGCTAACGTATATAAGGAAGAGAATGGGAGCAATTACGCTGCCTTGGGGCTCACCGGCTGGCGGGCAGAAACTGGGGCTAACACTATAATTCATCTTTACGTAAACGTTCCTTTGTGACAAGAATGAATTTATCCACTTAATGATTGGGATCTTCAGCTCAATTGAATTCAATTTGTGGATCAACCCTAGACGCCATACGGCATCAAATGCTTTTTCAACATCCAAGCAAACTAAACCAACCATTTCAGACCATTGGAAAGCTTCACTAACGTGCTGAGTGAGTTTGATAAGATTGTCTGTGGTACAGCGATGTTTCCTGTAAACGCTCTGAGTTTCGCCAAATACATTTAGACTTTCGCAATGTTCTAAGACAATGTTTTTGACAACAGTTTTGCAAACTTTGGCCAGGCAATTTGTAAGACTAATAGGTCGATAGTTTTCAGCCTTTGATCTGTCTTTATCTTGCTTTGGTATCATTGTTGTCTGTGATTCTTTCCAATTTACTGGAACATACGAGTTGTTAATTGAACTAGAAATGAGGAGGCAGGTTAGGGCTTTTATACGCCGTGGTAACTCACTGAGCACTTTGTAGCTGATTTTATCTGGTCCTGGGCATGACTTTCTCGATACTCTCAATATTTCATTGAATTCCTTTGTTTTAATCACAATACAAAGTTCCTCGGTGTCGTCGTTTGTACTTAGAAATGCTTTGGTTTCTTTTTCGATTTTCTCGTGGTGTTCGGCAATTTCTGTTGGTAATGTTGTGTGGTCTTTCATTGTGTCTTTTAGGAGTTGTTTGAAAAGCTCGCTTTTCTCATGATCTGTGACTGCCTTCGACTCCTTATATGTTAAATCGGGATAGTCGCAAGTTTTTTGTTTTGACTCGTGGTCATTTGTTAGTTCTTTTATCGCTCTCCAAAAACCTTTGCTGCCTTTGTCTCTTGCACGTGCCAAAATTTTAGCTCTTTTTTGTTCTTCTGATTGCCTGATTGATCGTTTGATTTCTTTCTGCAGATAATTTATCTCGGTTTTTAGAGACCTAAATTCATCGTTAACTGCACCTTTGAGTTCTCTTGGCTTTTCCTTTTCAGTTTTATCAATTTTTGTGTCTCAATACTGTAAGGAAGCTTGTTTTTGTTGACATAGGAGTCTTCCAACGATTTGTGTATTATTTCAACCAGATTGCTGCTAAACTTATTTAGTTCATCCTTTCCCGGATACTGCGCAGGCCAAAGGTCCGATGCGCAGACCTAGATACGATTTTCTAGCGTTTTCTCTGAATTGTCTGAAGTCAATTTCCGATTTCAATTCAAATTTTTTGCTTATTTTGAGGTTAAACGTTGTGATTGTGGTTCTATGGTCACTTCCCAGATCCTCTTAGACTTCGAAATTACTAAAATTTCTAAAAACTGTACTATCGCAAAAATGTAAAACGAGCATGTTTTTACTTTTTCCGTCGAACGACTGATATGTGTGGTGACCGTTGTTTAGCAGTTTAAAATGACCGTTGTCTATTAGATTCAGGAGTTTCTCACCGTTCTCAGAATCATAGGAGCAGTTTAATTCTTGGTGGGGAGAGTTGAAGTCACCACAAACAAAAACATTTGTCATACTTTCTGAGAATACTTTTTCTAGTGAGAGTGGTTTTCCAGGTGAATTGTAAACCGATATTATCCAAAATTCTCCAAAAGACGGTAGCGTGATGCATAATTTTAGTATTTCCAGTGTTTTTCCGCTGCAATCGTTCTCTTTTTCAGCCGGTTCAGTTTGGTTTATGACGATGTTGTTCTTTATTAAAATAAGAGAGCCATGATGACTGTTGGTATAAGTTTCTGTTGCAACAACATAATTACGAAGAGGGTTGGTTTTCTGCCATTTTTCTTACTTCAATCACGCAATTGAAATTCGGGATTGAAACGAACGGGATTGAATTCAAATTGAAATGAACGGGATTGAAATTCAGAAATAAAAATCAGAAAAAGGTTGCTTTATATGTTCTTTATTAACAAAAGATACTAGCTTGCATTTCTGTTCCTTTGACGTAAGACCCTTGTGCGTGAACCAATTTCTTGACACCTCAACATCTGAATTGACGTCTTGAATAATTTCAACTCGATGTCAACATTAAGCTTTGTCATGAGCGAAAAGAATTTTTTAACACAATGCGAAAAGTCGTTGATATATATGAAAAAGAAGTGGAGTGAGCCAACACCGATCCTTGAGGAACGCGACAGTGAACTTTTGTTCATACTGGATGAAACGAAATTGAAATCAAAATAATGCTGTCTGTTATCGAAATAGTTTGCAACTAAAGATGAGAAATTTCAACAAAAAACAGAGAATTCAACTTTTAGAAAAATAAATTTACACGAATTATTGTTTCAAATAGTTTTTTTTAAATTCCAAGAGAGATGGAGAATTTTTTCATCTTCGGTCTTCCGAAGATTGTCAATAAAATTCAGTAAATAATAAGCACACGTTCTGTTTGCTCTAAATCTAAACTGTTAATTGCAAATAATAGTGTCTTTGACAAGAAAAAAAGACATCCAATGACATATCATTGGTTCAAAAATCTTGTTCATAGAATTCAGAAGACTTGTGGGCTTGTAATTATGAAGACCAATTTTGCTGCCCAATCTGAAGATTTGTCTCGGAATTTTAAATTGAGTCGGATAATAGCCTTCAAAATAGAATTGATTAAATTGTCATCTTAGGAGGTTCGAAGTACAGGCAAACACATCTTCCTCACTTTAATGGTTATGCCATCATGATCAACTGAATTTGAGTTTTTTCTTCTTTATTGTCGTTTACTTTGGAGTGGTCTTTATGAAGACAAAAACTATTGTAGACCCCTTAATTGTTGGTTTTGCACAGCTCGTTATCATTTTTAGATAGGTCTGCGCCAATATTTTCTAAAAAAAACAAATAAAGTTGTTGGGCAGGGCAATGTATCTATGTTGATTTGATTTGCAGAACATGTAATAATCCTAGAAATTTGATAGATTTTTATGATGTTTGATCATAATAGGCAATGTTTCCATTAAGAATATTTCTGTCCACTTTCGGGTCAGAAAATATTCAGATCCATTGTTGGATTGGTTTGTTTCTGTTGGATTGCTTATCCATTTTTTGAATGTTTCGGTTTTGTGCCGGATGGTTTTTGACATTTTGTATTTATTTCATTGTTATATGCCACTTGAACAAAAAACCCCTAAACTTGAAAAAAATTCCGTAAACCTTTCGCCAATTGCAATTCCACAGCATCGAAAAATGCTATTTTTCCGTTGATTATAAATTAGCAAATGGCTTTCAGTGTAATAGACAAACTATGGCCAGTTGCGCACTAAGAAAACAATAAGAGGGAAACAAATCCGGAATATTTTTACATCACATCTCAACTGTTTTGTAACAAGTTTTCGGTCTGCTGACATTGTTCTTTAGAAGGCCTTTCATTCCAATCAGAGACTATAGTATATATTCAATAAACATCAATTAAACCCAGTACAGTGAAACGCATGAGCACAAGAAAACTACCAAAAAGTTTAATTTATTGTGGTATATGTAACAAATACCAAAAAAGGTCAAATTTTTCCGCATCAAACACCCATGTCTCCACGCTCGAAATAAATCTCGTAAAATAGTAAAAATTCAGCTTTCTGAAAAACATTTCAGATAAGACAAAGCAGACGAATTATTAACACAACTCCAGAAATCAAGCGAAAGAATCTTAAATTTGATTAGTTAAAAATGGTAGAAACCACAACAAATTATTACGAAAACAATCATAGACGCTAACTGTATCTAAAAATAGAAAAAAGTAGCAGGGCAAAAAACTAAAACTGGCTTAAACTTATAATTTATATCAATATAATTTGATTTCTTTTATATATAAGAAAAAAAAATCACAAACGTTTTTACAAACGAACAGCTTTGGAGAATCTGTACATAAGACAAATTTTTTGCTTAGCTGTTGAATAGAACCCATTACGATGCAGAGGTATACCCAAATCGTCACGGGCAGATATGCCCGATGCGTGTATCTCGTGTTCGTTTTTACTATCTTAATACATTGAAAGTGGAACAATATTGCGGAAAATAGCTACTTTAGCAGAAACCGGCAAAATGGGAATGAATATCGTATCCCGTGTTCGCAAAAGTGTCCTAATTTTAGCCGCGAAATACAAGTACAAACTTAACAACCTATTTTTCGCGCGAGTTGTATCACGCATCCGCTCCATTTATGTATCAATTTTTTGCACGCAATGGTGCTCGATTTCGCATATAATCCGCAATTAAGCCTCACTTAATTACTACTTATTCAATTTAGCCTACTTTATTACTACTAGTAGTACTTTATTACTACTTTATTACTACTTATAGTACTTTATTACTACTTATTAGTACTATTTATTACTACTTATTGAAATCGGCCAGTCCCACATTGATATACAAAGCCCTTGATGTGCAAGGGATTCTTCGGAAAACGATCAGTTTTTGTGGTTGCATGTATTTAAAGCACTTTAAAGCTTTGAAAGCTTCAATTAAATTTTTATAAAAGTTCTTATTGCATGCTCAAAAAACTTGCGAACAATAGATACCTAAAATGAGCGGAAACGTGCTACAAGATTTGTTACCTACTTTTTGCACCGAATGTTTTTTTATTTCGCAAAACTGGCGAAACCCCTTTTGCGAAAAGTAAGATACAAAGGATGTCTCCTAATTTCGTTCATTGTATGTATCTAATTTTCGAGCCAATTTTACTATGGGGTATACATCTGCGTCGTAATGCCTAGTTTTTCCGTTATACTTCAAAACTTACACAGACAAAAACTTGATTTTGTCTTCCGCTCTTTATTTTTGTTCAGTGAAAAACTTCATTTTTTACGTGTGGCATTCGCGTTTACATCTTGTTTTACAAAAAAATCATCCTATTTTCGAAAAAATACAATATTTTGCCTTCGAATTGGACAGAATACTGAAGATTGTTGGAGTGATCCCAAATAAAATACGCTTTTGATCACAGTCATCATTTCAATTCAATTTAAAAAATAGAAACGCAAAAAAAAGTCCACAAACATTATTTTTTTGAATCCGCACCTTTTATGACGAGTCCTTCACATTATAGCCCCCCGCTTAGTGGTCATATGACCTATAGATCCCAATCATAGGTATTTATTCGAAAATGGGTAGGTTAAATTTTTCTGATCACTTATCTTCAGCAGACCGTGTAAAATTTCCACACAATAGACAAAAAAATTTGAACGCAATTTTGTCTCGGGGTAGCAAAAAAACGTAAAATCTTCTAACTGTTTCATTAACAAATTCTCAACGAGCTGCGAAGTCTCATTAATAGCGTTCATGTAAACTTGTTGCGAATATTGGGTTTAATCATTGGGATAATTTCTGTGTAGGCCCCTCAGTGTTTTTTTTACACCCCCATTACAAAATTTGGATCTTTTCCGTTTGTACCCCCAGTAGGTTATGCGCTCCCCAGTTACAGAGCACGTGCCATTACATAGTAAATCATTATGTTAAAATATGGCACGTGCGTCTGGGGGATGCAAATAATATGCGCCCACTAAGCTGGGGAGGCACAAACGGAAAGGATACCAAAATTTATGTTGTTATACAGCACGTTACTATGTAAAAAAATAGTATATGCGCCTGACAGCGTAAAAAAATATAAGCCCACTAAATGGGAGCGGAAGTAGAATAGATCCGATCATTGTATCTACCGTCGTCAGCCAAAGGACTAAGACACTAAAAAAATCAGGGTCTTTCCCATTATAGCCCCCCCAGCTTAGTTGTCAGGTAACCTATACCCCCCAATCATGGTAAATATATCATAATGGGGGCTATATTTTCGTGGGGGGATATAATGGGAAAGACCCAAAAATTAAACATTCAGAAGTGCAAAGAGGAGGAAAATATAGAAACGAAAAATATCTCATTTGTATAAAAAAACAGCCTATTAAACCTATAGGTGTATTTTTTTAATAATGGGGCCTCATGGAACAACATTTTTTGTACCAGAACAACGTGTTCTGAAAAAACGGAGAAAATGGAAAGATATCTTAAAACTAGCTAAAGATCTGTTCAAAAATGAACATAATTTAATTAGTTTTCTTGACATAATGGATCAAAAAATTCTTCTAAAATCTATGTTCAAGGGGCTTTCGATCGATTTTGTTTTTTTTTTGGGTGGGGGCTATAATCTCATGAGGGTGAAGGGGGGGGGGTTATAATGGAAAAGACCCACTTTGTTAGTTTATCAGGTTACAATTTATCCATAATCAAAATAAGTAACTGTTGG
Source organism: Convolutriloba macropyga (assembly GCF_964194025.1). Taxonomy (NCBI): domain Eukaryota; kingdom Metazoa; phylum Xenacoelomorpha; order Acoela; family Convolutidae; genus Convolutriloba; species Convolutriloba macropyga. The sequence goes on from NC_134472.1 coordinate 39,711,978, forward strand.
TACCCCCATTATGCTACAATTACCATGATGGGGGGGCTATACTCTATCTAACCACTAAGCTGGCGGGCTATAATAGGAAAGACCCCCAAAAAACAACATGTTGGGGGTGCAGAAAGACTGGTTTATCTAGGACGAGACGTATTTTCGCAAAAATTATTCGGTCTCGGAAATTTAGATCATTTTTGCCCCCCCCCACGGAGCGGGCGTATAACTTTTACGCCCCATGGTGCACGTGAATTGTTTTTCATAGTAAAGTGCAAGCCCATAACGTGTAACTGGGCACTATAAAAAACATCACGCGCCAAAAATGAATAGATTCGAAAGCGTAAACTCTTTGCAATAAAACGCTTCTAAAAATGAAAATTTGAAAATTGTGTCTAACCTCCTCCTGCCAATTGTCAAGGAGCACCTTTCCTTCGCCTCCCTTCAGCATATCTTATTTATTGAAAGGTAAAATGAAGACCAAAAACAAAAAAGTGCTGCTGGCAGTGCTAGCTAAACTGTTAATCTGGCAAAGTCTTGTATGTCTTGGCTATATTGTAAGGTACTGACGTTTAATTTTTGCATTGATAGTTCAACGCTTATGCTTTTTGTAATACGTGTATACGTGTTTGAAAGCAAAAATACAAACAAAACGTGCGTCCAACCTTTTGCTTATACGTTTAAAAGCGCACGTGATTTATTGTGGCATGATCCATGAAATAATGATCTAAAAAACGATTGCGGTTTCAAATAAGATCTTTACCTATACTTGGATGATTTTTTTTGGATCTATTCCGCCCCCCCCCCCTCCCTATTAAAGAGCACTTGCCATTACTTAACCTTATGTAAAAACATGACACGTGCGTCTGAGGGGCGCAAACTAAAAATGGATCTTTTCCGTTGGTGCCGCCCAGCTTAGTGGGTGCATATTATTTGCACCCCCCCCCCCCCGACGCACGTGCCATATTTTTATCTAATGATTTAACAGGTAATGACACGTGCTCTATAACTGGGGGGCATAACGTACTGGGGGGCACAAACGGAAAATATCCCTGAAAAGATCCATTTTTCTCGTAAATATGAGCACGATTTTTAAACTAAATTAATGTAGCAAAAAGCCTGCTCTCGCTGTCTCCTAATCGAGACCGGGAATATATGAAAAGACCTATTAAATCCAGGTGGGGGGGGGTAAAAATGAATTAAATTACACGGTCGATGACCCTAGTTAATGTCTACGTTAATTCATTTCATAGTTCCATCCAAATTCTTTTCATACATAAACATCCATCCAAACTAATTCTTTTTATATACAAACATGTGTCCATCCAAATTCTTTACATATACAAAGCTGCGTCCATCCAAATTCTTTTCATACTTACATCCAAACTATTTTAATATATAAACCTGCATCCAACCAAATTCTTCTCATAAACCAATTTTTTTGATTGACCAAACGACACCCAGGTCGTGGAAAAATCGGAAAAATTGGTGAAAGGGGCGATGAAAAGTTGTTTTCCTTTACCACAAATTTCATACATAATTTTACGATGAAATGCAGTGAAATTATGTAAGTTCACCGCTATCAGGCTATAAAAGTTTTTTTTCACCGCATTCACCGCTTGATTTATGTAATTTCACCGCATTCACCGCTTATCTTAGACAGTTTTGCGTTGAATGGTGGTTACACCTCGACCCGGGATTTCTTTTAGCACGTCCTCAATTTCATAAGTTTTAATAGTCCATCGACAATTCTGTTTTGCAGCGACAATTTAAATTCTCTGTGCTTCCAAAAAATAAGCTTACAAATTACAGAACAACTGATATTCATCAAACCAATTTCCAGAACACCTTTTCTTGTACAGCAAAATTCCAGGACAAAAGCTTTAGTTCCAGCCAAATTCTAGGACGGCTGTTTTGGTTCCAGCCAAAGTCCAGGACATCACACTGGGTCCAGACACATTCTTTGCATACCCAATATCTGTCGAGGACAGTCTTTTCATACCTTAAATCTGTCGAGGACGGTCTTTGAATAATTCCAGGTCTCGACTAGGGTAGAAAAAGAAATTCGGATCTTTTCCGTTTGTGCCCCCAGTACGTTATTCGCTCTCCAGTTACAGTGCACGCGCCATTACATAGTAAATCACTATGTTAGAATATGGCACTTGAGTCTGGGGGCACAAATGGAAATGATCCAGAAATTCATGCAATTACAGGCAAGAATTATTAAGAAGATCAAGAAGATTTTTTTCCTTCCATATAGAGAAAAACAACCGAAACCCAATTTATTCTGATCATCTTCAAGTTTTGGGTCTCTCGCATTATAGCTTCGTGATTATTGAGTGTACAGAAGTCCCTTTGACTTCTCTCAGCAATCAAATTTTCCTTATAACTCAACGGTTCTGCTTTTCTCTTATAAGTGCAAGTTTTCTCTAAAAGAAAAGGGATGTACTCTGCTCCCCCACCCCTTAAATTTTTAAGCCCCCTGGCAAACGTGCTGATTTGTACATAGTTGCGTGATATATAACGTCACATTAATTGTTATGGCGGATAGAATACGGAAGTGGGGAAGAAGAAATCCAAGAAAATCAAGAAATAACATCGATACGAAGTTTTTTCCCATTTATCCGAAATGACTCAATAATCACGAGGCTATAATTCACAATTTCGTCCCTCAGCTGGAAAACACCCATCTGTTTGAAAACATATAGGTGCTTTACAGCTGAGGGATGAAATTGTAAAATCCCATTTGGAAAACTCATGGATAATTTTTCTAATACTATTCAGCGTCATTTCGGTTAAATAGGAGAAAACTTCGTATCGATGTCATTTGTTGACCTTCTTGGATCTATTCTACCCCCTTCGGTGTTTTTCCCCCAACTACAAATATTGTGATACTATATAGCACGGAACTATGTAAAAATCAGCACGTTCGCCAGTGGCCTCAAAAATTTAAGGGGGGGAGGGGGGAGGGGCAGAGTAGATCCATTTTCTTTTCTAGAAAACTTGCACTTATAAGTGAAATGCACAACCGCTGAGTTATAAGGGAAATTTGATTGCTGAGAGAAGTCATAGGGACTCCTGTACACTCAATAATCACGAGGCTATATTGGGAGAGACGTTTTTCCATAATTTACGATTATTAAATTTCAAGACGTCTGATATTTTTCTCGAACGATTTTTCTTCTGTGTGCGTTTTGTGCTGTTTTCGATTTGTGCGTTGCTATTAGTTTGCAAAATTGTTGCTTTGAATCTGAAATTGGATGGAAGTAAACATCAAAATGGGTTTTATGGGCAACTTTTTTTTCTTGCCGAAATTGCATTTGGCTCCAAATAATACTTTTGTTGTTAGCTTCCTTTGTCGTAGCTAAGTAATTAGAGGTGTCCAATAATCATACGAGAAAAAAAATTTCCAAGTGGTCAACAAATTTAGCGTACGGAAAAATAACAATTCCTGAAAACGGTCCTGTCTTTCTCGCTCTGTCGCTTTCTATTCCTTAGTGCGACGAAATGTTACTGACAGAAAAGAGCAACAGAACTGGAAGGGTATTTGTCAGACCTTATATGACAAATTCGTAGGAGAACGTGACAGAAAGACACTGCAGGAATTTTGCTCTCAATGTTTAGAATCTAAAACTCTGGTTTCAACTGTTTCTTCCCTACTTATTAAGATATAATAGTTTTTCTCTAAAGCTATGAAAATACTTACGTTTCTGATCAAAATTGCAACATATCTCTACAGATTATTACCAATAAGTTCAAGCAACTCACTATACCAATATAGTCTCACAACTTTAATTCTCTGTGCTCATGACTATCTTTTTCTGATAAAGCTAGTTTTGACAGTTTTAAGCTTAAATCTACTGATGTTCCTAGTTTCTTTATTCGCTCATCTAAAATTTTTCCGGTAATTCCTACAAAAGCTTCATGACTCAGCATTATTTTGTTTTCTCTTTGCTCATTTTTTACCTTTAAGAAGAAACAAGATCTCCGTAATTGCTAATAATTGCCAATTGAGAGCTGTTTGATTAGTAAATTTTTTTCATTACCATATTTGCACTCCTAATTTTATCATTTTGTCTACGCAAAGTCACTTCTTTAACTCAATAAAGTATTCACCTTCATTTAAATAAAGAGGCACTCATCCTGAGTACCCTTTTACCAGCGGCATTTCCCAATCCTAATAAATTTCTCTTCAGGTTACAAATTAGCATATATCTTTGCCTGTCAAATCTTTCAAAGCGATCTGTTTATGGTATAAGAAATTCTTTGTCAACGTCCGCGTCAAAGCATTCTGTTTGATGTTCCTTTGTTCGAAATCGTTGTCCGTACATACTACATATCTCAAGATTATTCTAATTGTTGAGAGGCTGTGGTGGGTACGTTTTGTTGTGATCTCGACATGTTGTCTGTTTGGTGGGTACGTTTTGTTGTGATCTCGACATGTTACATGGATAAAACCTTCGCTAACAATCTTGGCTAATATCTTGTTTTCTAGCCGCTAGCACCGAACTTAGGCAAGAAGTGCCAGTGTATACGATCTGGCTTAAATACATTGTTTTCCATGAGATTACAAACTTCCTTTCAGCCAATGAGTTGTATTATAACTTCAGAGCTTTATGCCAATTTTATGCCCAGTGACTTCATCAATAGACTTTGGTTATAATTCTTTTGTTTTCACAACATCCCCAGGAAATTTAATTTCATTTATGCTGAAACCAACTATCCCCTTCTTCAAAAGGAGCAAATGTTCCCCTTATAGTTGGAGTTTCTAGTCTTACCAAAAAACCCTATTGCCTGTTTCCCTTATTTGTAACGTTCAGACCGGATTCCTGGTATTGTTTGTCACAAGCAATGCCCTTCCTAATCTGATTTTGTGCTTTCACTCTGTAGAATCTCAATCTTATCCCCAGTGGCTTCATCATTAAATTCCTTTTTCACAATTTTCCTATGAAATTTGACTGGATTTAGAAATAAATCGCCACCGTGCTGATTTATATTTATACATTAAATACACATTACTTTTAATCATTTTTTGACTTTAATGAGCGTTTCGTTTGCGTTGATTGTTACATTCCAAATTTTCGCAATTCCATGATTTTTCACACTTGGAACAACTATGAAACAACTTTTCTTACTCTTGCCACGACAATAATTCATTTTTGAAATTACCATACATCTTCGTGCTCTGTGTAATATGCTGAAAAATTATACACCCTAGCACTTTTTGGTAGTTATAGTTGGTTTATGAAAATTGAAAAACATTCCACTGCCCCATCACAAAATAAAACTCCTGGTTTTCCTACATAGGCAAAGACTTCAAGGTTTTGATTGATGTTATCCGTCGACTTCAGAAAATGTATTTATTGAAAACTGCTAAAACTGTCCGCAAAACCTATTGCTTATCCGTGATTATCGTCCACCTCTGGGTGTATGGGCTCTATTATATCAGTGTCAAAAATTTCTAGAACAAAAATTGCTCTCGTTTCTGATTTCTCCGCCACTGGAGGTATCCTTGAAAAGTCTTACTGAAATGATTCACAGTTCGTTAAGTCGTGCTCACGGAAATAAAACACTTGTGCCACAAACTAAGAGTATCTCCACTGGCTTAGTTTCACCGCTAAATTTCTCCAGAGTCAATGTTGTTCCACGTAAGCAAACTATCTCTTTCTTCAAAAGCAACTACTTTTCTTCTTATAATTGGCATTTCGAGAGCCTTAACAAAAAGAACCTCAATACCTGTTTCCCTTAGTTTTAACGCTCATACTGGATTCTTCGTACTGTTTCTCACAATCAACGCCCTATTTAGTCTGATTTTTTGCTCTCAATGTTTAGAATCTAAAACTCTGGTTTCAACTTTTTCTTCCCCACTTATTAAGACATAATAGTTCTTGTCTATAACTATGAAAATACTTACCTTTCTGTTAATATTCGCAACATATCTCTACAAATTATTACCAATAAGTTCAAGCACTTCACTATACCAGTATAGTCTCATGACTTTATTTCTCTGTGCGCATGGCTATCTTTTTCTGATGAATCTAGTTTTGACAGTTTTTCAGCTTAAATCTACTGATGTTCCTAGTTTCTTTGCTTCGCTCATCTTAAATTTTTCCGGCAATGTCTACAAAACGTCATCACTTAGCATTATTTTGTTTTCTTTTGGCTCAAATTATACCTTTGAGAAGCAAGAATATCTCCGTAATTGGTAATTGAGAGCTGTTTGATTAGTTCATTTTTTTAATTACCATTATTTGCCCTCTTAATATTATCATATCGTCTACGCAAAGTTACATCTTTAACTCAATAAATTATTCACTTTCTTTTAAATAAAGAGGCACTCATCTTGAGTACCATTTTCCACCGTATTTCCCAATCCTAATAAATTTCTCTTCAGGTTACAAGTTAGCATATATCTTTGCCTGTCAATTTTTTCAAAGCGATCTGTTTATGGTATGAGAAAATCTTTGTCAACGTCCGCGTCTAAGCATTCTGTTTGATGTTCCTTTGTTTGAAATCGTTGTCTGTACATACTACCTATCTCAAGATTACTCTAATTGTTGAGAGGCGTCTGTTTGATGGGTACGTTTCGTTTTGATCTCGACATGTTACATGGATAAAACCTTCGCTAACAATCTTGGCTAATATCATGTTTCCTAGCAGCTATCACCGAACGTAAGCAAGAAGTGCCAGTTTATAAGATCTGGCTTAAATACATTGTTTTCCATGAGATCACAAACTTCCTTTCAGCCAATGAGTTGTATTATAACTTCAGAGCTTTATGTCAATTTTATGCCCAGTGACTTCATCAATAGTCTTAGGTAATAATTGTGTTGTTATCACAATTTCACCCAGGAAATTTATTTTCACTTATGCTAAAACCAACTATCTCTTTCTTCAAAAGGAGCAAATGTTCCCCTTATAGTTGGAGTTTCTAGTCTTACCAAAAAACAGTATTTCCTCTTTCCCTTAGTTGTAACGTTCAGACCGGATTCCTTGTATTATTGGTCACAAGCAGCGCCTTTTTTAATCTAACATTTTGCTCTAACTCTTTAAAATCTAAATTTTATCCCCAGTGGTGTTATCAATAAATTCCTTTTTCGCAATTTTCTTATGAAGTTCGACTGGATTTGGTAATAAATCGCCACCGTGCTGATCTATATTTATACATTATATACACATTACCTTTAATAATTTTTTGACTTTATTGAACGTTTCGTTTGCATTGATTGTTACTTTCAAAATTTTCCCAAATTCCATGATTATTCACACTTGGAATAACTATGAAAAAAAAACTTCTCTTACTCTTGCCACGACAACAATTCATTTTTGAAATTACCATACATCATCTTGATCTGTCTAATGTGCTGAAAAATCATATACGCTAGCACCTTTTGGTATTTATAGTTGGTTTATGAAAATTGAAAAACATTCCCCTGCCCCATCACAAAATAAAACTCCTGATTTTTCTATATAGGCAAAGAATTCAAGGTTTCGATAGACGTTATCCGTCGACTTCAGAAAATATATTTAATGAAAACTGCTAACATTGTCCGCAAAACCTATTGCTTATCTGTGATTATCGACCACCTCTGGGTGTATGGGCTCTATTAGGTCAGTTTCAACAATTTCTATGACATAAAATGCTCTCGTCTCTGAGTTTTTCTCCATTGCATGTATCGTTGATAAGTCTTACTGAAATGATTCTCATTTCGTTAAATCGTGCTATCGTGAACAAAACACTTGTACCACAAACTAAGAGTATCTCCACTGGCTTATTCTCTGTGCTCATGGCTATCTTTTTCTGATAAAGCTAGTTTTGACAGTTTTAAGCTTAAATCTACTGATGTTCCTAGTTTCTTTATTGGCTCATCTAAAATTTTTCCGGTAATTCCTACAAAAACTTCATGAATCAGCATTATTTTGTTTTCTCTTTGCTCATTTTTTACCTTTAAGAAGAAACAAGATCTCCGTAATTGCTAATAATTGCTAATTGAGAGCTGTTTGATTAGTTTTTTTTTCATTACCATTATTTGCGCTCTTAATATTATCATATCGTCTACGCAAAGTCAAATCCTTAATTGAGTAAAATATTCGCCTTTTTTAAAATAAAGAGACACTAATCTTGAGTACAATTTTCTAACGGTATTTTCCAATCCTTACAAATTTTTCTTCAGGTTACAAATTAGTATATATCCTTGCCTATAAAATCTTTCAAAGCGATCAGTTTATGGTATAACAAAATCTTTGTCGACGTCCGCATCTAAGTATTTTGTTTGATGTCCTTTTGCTCGAACTCGTTGTCCGTACATACTACCTATCTCATGATTACTCTAATTGTTGAGACGCGTCTTTTGGTGAGTACGTTTCGTGGTGATCTCTACATGGTGCATGGATAAAATCTTTGCTAACAGTCTTGGCTTATATCTTGTTTTCTGCCCGCTAGCACCGAACTTAGGCAAGAAGTGCCAGTGTACACGATCTGCCTTAGATACATTGTTCTCCATGAGATTTGTTCTCCAAACATCCTTTTCAGCTCCATGACATTGTTCTCCATAACATTGTTCTCTAAATTCTATTTTCAGCTAATATGCCTTGTGACTACATCAATAGACTTAGGTAATAGTTCTGTTTTTTCACATTTTCCCCTGGAAATTCAATTGGATTTCAACTAAAGCCAACTATCTCCTTCTTCAAACAGAACAATTGTTCCTCTTATAGTTGAAAACTCTACTTTTACCAAAAAACCCTATTGCCTGTGTGGTACCATAATTTAGTTCTCATTTATTAAAATGTACTTAATTAGTTTATACTTGTCCTTGTAAAACTAAAAGTCAGTATTCACATAACTATAAGTTACCGCCGACTAAAAAGTCATTATTTCATACCGTTCACACCTCCCACTTTTACTCAACTATTCATTCTTTTGAATCTCCTTACTGAATTCAGTTGTTCGCAATCTAATCTATTTTCCACTAGACAAAATCTTAGCGGAATTGAAGGAGAAATGTGGCTAATTTCTCCTTCCGCACCGCGATTGTGGCTAATTCTAAAAGTAACAATTCATTTAACTTTGGAAACTTGAATTCGCACCTCGAATCCATACATCTAAATCTACGTGGATTTACAGCACGATTGTACCCTATAGTCAGGGTTATCACATGGCGCAGTCAGCTACAAAAGAACGCGCAGTCTTGGGAATCGAGCCCTTTTGGGAAAAACCGATGTTGGAACCTCCATTGCAATGGGACAGATGGCAGGTCATGCTAAAGTTAGCCATCATGGCTAAAGAAGGAATATCAATCGATACTCTTCTTGACGACCCCCCAGACAAAGTTACCCTACCTCCAGAACCCATCTACGAGGAGGACGTTCAAAACAGCACAGCTCAAAGTGAAAGAGACAGACGTACTAGGAATGAACAGCTAAAAAACTCATGGCTCAACCGATGTCAGAAAGCAGAACTTGTTGGCATACTATGTGGGGAAAAGCCTTGGAAATACTGCGATAGTAAAGCAGTATCCCTAACGTATCTCAGCCTGGGAGTTGAAGGGAGACGAATTTTTGGTTTGCAAGAACCAAACATTCAAATTGACAGAGTGACCACGAAAGTTCTTTGGGAATGCCTTGATAAAGTGTTCACCAAACAAAGGAATATTACATTTGACAGATATACTTTCTTAACTCGAAAACAAATGAAAGGAGAACTAGTGGAAAAGTTCTACGGGTGCCTTCGAGAACTCTCTTTAAATTGTGATTTAGGAAGCCACGAGGAATTGATAATACGGGATGTGTTTATCGCTAACATGCAAGATGGAGAAATTCAAAGAGAATTGCTAAAAGAAACACGAGAAGCTAAAAAAGCTCTCGAAGTTGCGATCAATATCGAAATGGGCATACAAACACAACTAAAAATCTCTGGAACCCCAACAACCAATTCAACTAATGATGTCCATTCGATAAACAATGCCCAAGGATCGTGGAATAGAAACCGACCATCTACAAATCAGTTCGTAAAACCGACGATCTGTCCAAATTGTGGGTATGGTTGGAATCCCTCTCATAGACAAAGTTGTCCCGCCCGTGGGAAAATATGTAAAAATTGTGGAATCTCGAACCATTTCGCTAAGGTTCGTCGAAAACCAAAACAAGCTAGCAAACCTAGATCTCGAGTAAATTATGTAGATGACTCAAATTTGGAAGCGGCTACAGTAGGCACCGTGACATCAGTAACCGAACAAGTAAATAATTTTAGCAAACTCCTACAACAAAAGAGCATATACGATGCCAATTATGACTCAGACTACGACGATTACTATGATAACTGTGTAGCGGCAATTTCATACAAAACTGACACCCGTGAGGTAGAGCCCGTAAATTTGGACATTCGAGTTGGAAATACAAGCACGAAAGCATTGGTGGATTCAGGAAGTGTTTGTACGATCGTTAACAAAAGTCTGGCGGACAAAGTGGTATCGAAATGTAAAGATAGCTATTGGATACAGTCTCCTGAAATACACGATTTAAAAACTTTCTCCAATGATATAATCAAAATAGTAGGTATAATCAAGACATCAATAAAGTGTAATGACTGGATAGCCACAGACGTTGATGTAACTGTCGTTGAAGATGGTCACCGACCGATCATTGGACGAGACCTTTTCCCAAAGCTAGGTTTCTCAGTAATCCAATCAAAACAAGTGGCAAACATTGATCAAAATCAATGCCCAATTAAGAGGCAGATCTCTTTTGACTTTCCTGAACTCATCACCCGTGTCGGTAAATTTTTAAAACATTCAGTAAAGTCAACATTTCATAGTGAATTTACACCTACTCATCAAAAAGGAAGACGAGTACCTATTAATTTACAACCACTAATTAATATAGAACTTAAAATATTACTTGATGAAAAACACATCATAAAATTAAACAGTTGTTCTGACAAAAATTTCATCTCACCCATAGTCATTACAGTTAAAAGAGATCAAACAGTTAAATTAGCTCTAGATTCAAAAATTTTAAATAAATCTATTCACAAAAACAAATATCAAATGCCAAATATTGGTAATTTAAATGACACAATTCAACAAAATTTGAATACATCCGCATCACAAGAAACAGCATATTATTCCACACTGGATTTGAAGTACGCATACAGTCAATTTATATTAGACCCGGAAACGGCCAGACATTGTAACTTTAATATTATTAGCGGTGAGAGAACCGGAACATATCGTTTCATAACAGGTTTCTACGGTTTCACTGCCAGCAGCTTTCCAAAAAGTAATGGACTATACTTTAGTCGGACTAAAAAAATACTTACTGTTGTCTAGATGACCTTATAGTAGTTAGCCGTGGGTCCAAAGAAGACCACTTAAAACTTGTCTATCAGTGCTTACAGAAACTAGATGAGGATAATCTACGAATCAACTTACCTAAATGTCATTTTGCAAAAACCGAAATCGAATGGTTGGGACATAAATTCAGTCAATCTGGAATAGCTCCACTTGAGTCAAAAACAGCGGCAATCGCATCACTAACAGCACCTAAAAATTTAAAACAACTCCGATCATTTTTAGGTTCTGTACACTACCTTGGAAAATTTATTCCTAACTTATCCCAATTATGTCATCCTCTTCGTCCATTATTAAAAAAGAACGCAAAATTCATTTGGAACACTGAACATGACACACATTTCCAAGCAATTAAAAATAGAGTAGCAAGCGCCACAGAAAACACACATTACAATCCTCACTTGGAAACGCGGATCAAATGCGATGCTTCTAGAGCAGGGTTAGGAGCAGCATTAGAACAACGTTCAACCACAGGTTGGCATACAGTTGCATTTGCATCTCGATTCCTTAACTCTAATGAGGAACGTTATAGCATTAATGAACTTGAATTACTAGGTGTTGTGTGGTCCGTCGAATATTTCAAATATTATTTATTTGGCAATTCATTTACAATCATCACAGATCATCGAGCATTACTTTCAATTATGAAAGAACATAGATCAAATAAATCTTATAATAGTAGATTAACGCGCTGGATTGATCGTCTTTTACCCTTTGACTTTAACATTGGACATATTCCTGGTGGAAAAATGGGGCTGGTAGATTATATTTCTCGCCAACCAAATCAAAAAGCAAAAGTTACAAACAAATATGACGAGGAATTTGCGGTAGCAACAATTACCCGCATTCGTGACGCAATTGCAGCAATTTATGTAAATACCACACCACAAACCTGCCAATCACAACACTTCAACAGCGTCATTAACACACATTCCACACGTGCCTCACATCCTCGCTCAACAAACTATTCCAATTTGCTTTCTGCCATTAATAGAAATACAAATCAGTTGCTTCTTAAATACTCTGCACACGCAGCACAATTGCAAACTCATTCTAATACTAGTACAAATCCAACTCAAATCCAGCCACAATTAAATACTAAATCAAACCAAACTCATATCCACGTAATCGAAAACCACAAAATGAGCAGCTCTCCTTCACACAGCCGAAACCCGCAAACTCCCCCTACTCACAGCCGAGTGACATTTCAATCTACTCTAAATTCAGGAACAACTCGATCCTCAAATGACGGACACCCTTCCCCTAGTGTAGAATTGTCCAAAGAAGAGGTGTTTGAGAACAAATTGACACAGTTGTTCACAAAAGGCTTCCTGGCAGTACTGACAAGCAAAGACGCAGTTCTGAAGGAGGTACGGGATTGCATACTTCAAGATGACCCCCAGAGATGCAAGGAAGTCAACCCGTATCTATTCTCGTACTGGCGAGACTTGCACGTCCGGTCAGGATGCGTCTGTGTAGACGAACGTGTGGCGATTCCCCATGCCATACAAGACGCGGTACTGGAAAGCCTCCATCTAACCCACCCGGGAAGTTGGGGGATGATCACGCTTGGCCAATACGCGTTCTGGCCGTACATGCACCGCGAAATCTTAAATAAAGCGGCTCAGTGCAAGCCATGTACTGATATTGGTAAGAACCTTAAGCCTGTTATTCCGGCGTCTAAATGGAAACCTTTACTACCATGTACAGAGCCCAATGAAGAAATACAGATTGACTTCGGAGGTCCTATCACGAATGAAAAAGATCAAGATACATATTTTCTTAAATGTATTGATCGTTTTTCCAAATATCCTTCTGTAGAAGTATTTGATAAAGCAAATGGACCAAATGTACTAAAGTTTTTAGATGATTACATTCAAATCCACGGTGTTCCCCGAAATATTAGACTAGATCAAGCACGGTGTTTAATAGGTTATAAAGTTAAAAACTTTTGCAAACAACATAATATTAACATACTACCTGCCCCTGTAAACGATCATAGAGCCATAGGTTTAGTGGAGCGTTTGATACAAACAATTAAAGGACGCTTAGGCTGCATGAAATTAGACAATAGAAATAAAACATTCACAATTAAAGAAGCAATAAAGTCAATTGTATATCAATTACGTATATGTAAACAAAAGACTACAAATGTAACACCTTTCCAAGCACATTTCGGAAGAAAGCCAAACACACCACCAAGTAATATAAGTACAACACCTAAATCATCTAATCTGTCATATGAAAACATTCTTTACCACTTTTTAGACACCGATACTGTCCCTGTTGAGGACTACCTAGACGACAATGGATGGGTGACGGGAGACAGAAGCGACACTCTGATTGAAGAGGCTATGCAAAGAGCCCAAGTTGACGCCGGACGCCGCTACAACGGCGAACACAACAAATCTGTCTCTCGCTTCATCTTACACCCAAAATTAAATAATCCCATCCCCAGATCGGAACAGTCACTGGATTTGAAGCTCGCCCGCAAGGTGACTAAGCGATCAAAAAGAGACCTCCGCGGTCTTTGGGAAACACTGGCTCCAGAAAGTACGGTTGGTCGTATATCGGATACGACAACCGTCATCAAAGAACCAGGAGTAACCGAAGTTAGTGTTCGCAATAGCGATATTGCTAAATTCGGTACTCGCGCAGAACTGAACACCGATTTATGGCAATACGCGCAACGTCGACCCCTACCATACGAAAAAACAACGGAAGAAAAAATTGCACAGCACACGAAGGATTTAGAGAAAAAGTTTCGCGGGGAGATCAAAATTCGCCACCGCCCGACACAGTCAGATGCAGCATCGGGCGTGTCATCTGCAAATAGCAATATATCGAAAGCAATGTCGGCAAGAAAACCACGAAAGCCCCAAGCCGGAGGAAAACGGTCACGTCACACATCGGTGAGCCTGAATACATCGAATGCATCGTCTGTTGCTGCCCCTTCAGTAACGTCTTCAACCACATCCCCATCAACTACCAGCACCAAACAAAACCGACGAGCCCCAGAGTATTACGGATTTGAAAGTTCGGTCAATTCGGTCAGTGACGACTCAACAGCTCCGGTTTCCAAGAAAACGAAACTAACAAATCCGGTGATTGAGACAATTCTTCAGGAAGAAGCTACACAGCCGCCAGTTCCTGATACAGATTATGAACTGACAATTGCAAGCCCCTCTGCACCACCACCAGTGAGAACTTGGTCTCCTGAAAAGTACAATTATGAAGATTACGCTCGGGACGTTAGCATGAGTGTATTTGATGCGGAGAACCAAATTTAAACTAAAACTGTTTCAAACTTCCATTTTTAAATTATTGAATTGTTTCCAATCTGTAATTGTTAAAATAATTTTGGAATTGCTCTGCTTTTCTATTAATTTTGTGTTTATGTTCAATTTTAGTTCTACATGTGTGTTAATTCTACATTCCTTCAATTTGATGTTGCATTTGTAACGATAATTCGCGTATCATAAGTGCATAAAATTTACTGCATATGTTGTCAGTTTCCGTTATGTTAGTTTTCTCTTACATTCGAGACTCAATTACATTAATTCTTCGGTACTCATTTGTTGCTACTCACTATGTATACTATCTATAATAACCAGTACATATTTTAATATTATTCCAAATTTTATACTGATACAGTTTAAAATTTTCGCTCAGCGCAGGATATGTGGTACGGTTGTACCATAATTTAGTTCTCATTTATTAAAATGTACTTAATTAATTTTTACATGTCCTTGTAAAACAAAAAGTCAGTATTCACATAACTATAAATTACCGCCGACTAAAAAGTCATTATTTCATACCGTTCACACCTCCCACTTTTTCTCAACTATTCATTCTTTTGAATCTCCTTACTGAATTCAGTTGTTCGCAATCTAATCTATTTTCCACTAGACAAAATCTTAGCGGATTTGAAGGAGAAATCCAACCTCATTTAGTTTGCCTACATTCGCACCGCGATTGTGGCTAATTCTAAAAGTAACAATTCATTTAACTTTGGAAACTTGGATTCGCACCTCGAATCCATACATCTAAATCTACGTGGATTTACAGCACGATTGTACCCTATAGTCAGGGTTATCACAGCTTGTTTACCTTAGTTGTAACGTTCGGACTTGATTCATTGTATTGTTGGTAACACGCAACGCCCTTTTTAATCTGATACTTTGTTTTCACTCTTTAGAATCTATAACTCTGATTTCAACTGCTCCTTTCCCACAAATTAAAACATAAAATTTCTTGTCTATACCTATTAAAAAATTTACGTTTTTAATCATAAGACTGGTAGCTCTTGAGTTCAAAACTAGCTCAGTTGCAGGACCAGTTTTTGAGTAGTTTGAAACAAAGAAAAAACGAGTTTTCTTATTCCTGCTCCTCGACTATATTAAGTGAGTCCCTTTGAGTGGTTCTTCTCCTTGGGCTGATACATTTTTTCTTGTTTTTTTTGCTATCTACCAAGCTTAGCTTTACTTCTCTGCTCATCATACCTTAAATATTTAATTTTGGTTGGCTGATTTGACTTTTTCCTGAACTTTTTCAAAACTCCACCGTCTTTAGCGATATCTACCGATTTCTTGCACTTCATGTGCACTTCATATATTTCATGCCGGTAGTGATGAAAAAACACTAAGCTTTTTGTATATCTTCATTGTCGAATTTATCAAATCTTGTTTCATGTCTTCTAGAGTTTTCGGGCTTTTCCTGTATTCGACCAATGTTGTGAAATTTTCTTATACCTTCGAGAACCTTTTCAGAATAACTGAAGCGAACCAATTTTCTTCAATGTCTCGTTCAATTACTAGTGATTATTGTTTGGCATGTCATCTACTCCGATCCAGCGATCCACGCTTCCTTCAGTTTTTGAAGTGTTTACACAGTACATTTTAAGCTCTATTGCCATCACTTTTGTTTGGTCTTAGAGACAGAACTGACTTTTTGTCAAAATTCTGTCCGAACTTTTAACCTAACCTCATTTTTTCAACTTCAAATACATCCTGGATTTTTCGATAGTTTTCCTGCATTGCTCCTCTAATGCATTATTTCTGACTGCTTGCATATAATCTTGAAAGGTGGTGTCTCCACTAGGAGGTTTATCAAGCTTTAGCGAGTACGTACGAGGCGCAAATTATTCAGCAGAATACAGAAAACAATCTTCACCCGCCGCATAATATTCACTCTGTTTCTGAGCTCAATTCGAGCTCTGCCCAGTTTACTATAAATGTGTTTCGGGTAAAACCACACGAGGACTCATTTTAAGTTGGACTTCACCTTTAAATCATTTTTGGCACTATGAACCCTCTACTAAACTAAAAAATATCCCTTATTGTTTTTTTTGTGCTCTAATCTGTTCTTCTTTACTCAAATTGTGTATTGTTACTCACATTGTGTCTTTACTCTCAATGTGTTTTTCTAAAAACTAGAGTTGCCCTAGGTAAGCTTTTTGTTGTGAAAAGAGTACAGCCCGGCGTAAATTTTTACGTAGAGTGCAAAAATCATTTCTTTCCTGCAGTGTTTCTGAATCAGATGCCAGCTGTTGGCTGTACTACAGAGCAACGAAGTGGTCTGTCTCTTTGTTTGAGGGTCAAGAAAATGTTTTTTAGCATAACGTTAGCGTTTGTTTTTTTCTTCTGGTGTAATCAAAAATAATCTAGTAGACTAAATTAATATAGAAGTTGGTGTTCTGTTCAACTTCTATAGTATCTTGACAAACCTGAAGACAGAAATTGTCATTAAGGCAGGGTTTAGCTGCAGGGATTGCGTGCGACGAGGAAACTGTTATCCTTAGAGGAGAATGCATTCTAACTTTTACTTTATTTGCTTTCATTTGCTCCTCTGGCACTTGGCTGCACATGCAGAGTCCCCTAACCCAAGTTAATCACTCCACGAAATTGGTCCCCCAGACAGCTAGACAAATTTTGACCCCACAGATGACGTGCCCAAACCAACTAATCATACTTCTCACTCTTGCTCCTACACGAGCTGGAAATCTTCTTCAGGTGGCCACATTGTAACGACAAGGCTTGTCTCTCCTTGTCTTTTTTGTCTTTCCCCCAGTAACGTCAGCAACCTTCTGATGTAGAACAGAGTCACAGTGTCAAGGTTTTTATGGGGATGTGGGTTGATTACATATTACAGAAAAGCTCCGGGGCAAAACTCCTGCGACGAATGCCCTGCAATCCGCTTTTCAGCAATCAAATCCCCAACAGAAGAGCACAATATGAACACAAGAACCAGCGGCCGTAACAGAAGAATTCTTTACCATTACTATGGCAGCTATGAGAAATTGACAGATTCCCCGAGCTCTGACAACCAAACAAATAATTGCGAACATTCTGTTGACGTTGAAAAAGTGTCAGCCACAACCCAATCAAATTACATCTGTCCTGGCATTAATCCAAGACAAAGCCAATCAGGCTCCTCAGGAAACGAATATTTCACTAATAATTGGTGAAGTCTCGACTGTGGATTCGAGGGTCAGTTAATTGTGCAATTCACGCCAATAAACGCCTGATGATTCTCACTCTCGGCCGGCGAAAATGAACCAAAACACTGATGATGGTTAGAACTGATCAGCAAGCAAAAACATTCTTAAGTTATTGAGCATCACTAGTTTTTTATAACCAGTAACTATATTGTTAATATTATTTAACTATTTTTTAACGGAGGAATAATAATTAATTACTGTAAAATAAGCTATAATAAAAAATTCAGATTCTGTTTCATTTTAATTCAAAAGGCAAAGGAGTGTTCCATACATGAAATCAATGCAGTAAGTTTCATAGATGCCATATTTTGCTGATTTTGTTTACCCCTTAAATTTTCTGATGGATTTATTCACACTTCTTTTCATTCCTTCTTTTTCCATCTCCCCTGTTACTGAACAAAAGCATGTCCACTTATTAAATTGACCTTGCAAAATTGAATAACTTCACAATCTTAATTTTGTTAATCAAAATGAATCTTAGTTTCACTTGAGAAAATAAAAAGACAAAGAATAGCAATTTAAGCGCATCTCTCGCCTTGCAAAACCCTATTTTTACTATACTTTTGAAGTACAGTCGCTCCACAAAGCAAAGCATAATTATCCTCCCGCACGACAAAAGCCAAACGCGAAATGAATTTGTGAACGTATGCTCATCGCCGACCCTTCCTTGCTTATCGCCGACGGAGAAGAACATAAGCATCCACATCAAAGACCTGAAAAAGAATTATAAATGAGATGTAAAAATGCGTCATTGTCAAGCAGATAATTTGGTTTTTCATTTGCAATATCTTTCATCTCCAAATCCATGAACACGAGAAAACCAATTAAACCGGAAGGAATTCAAACCCGCAACAAATTTAACGCAATACTAGCGCCACGATTCCTATGACATATTCTTCACTGCTAAACGCTCAGGAAGAGCATCAACTAGCTAAGGTTTTGCTAATAAACGACATGTTAGAAACAATGATTCTGACAACATTGAAACGAGGACTTCTTCCGCGACTGCAGCCGAAAAGTACGAGATCTAAAAACAGTAATTCTGACAGATTTAGAAGAACTGGGCATGCTTTCACCGTTTGAAGGAGGCAGTTTTCAATCTCCCTTTACCCTCCGAGTTCTCAGCCTCGAGAACAATGTATTTACTCGCTTAATGCCCCCTCCTATCTACAAATACGAGAATTAGAGCATGTCAGCTTTCGATGCTGAAATGGAAATTTATACTAATATCAATCAAAATTTGATAGTTCTCGTTGTTATCAAGTCGTTACTATCAATTCAGAATTTCACTAAATAAACTACTCAATTTTTAGATGAAAAAGATTGTTTTAATATTTAATTTCATGATATAATTTTGCTTGATTTAGTTAATCACTTGCAGCGCTGTTCCTCACAGCTGTTCCTCGCTGTTGCTTTAAATGCCCTAGACGAACTGGGACGGTTATCTGCTAAGATCTTGCAAGGTTCTTGCGAAAAACGGTTATCTGCTAAGATCTTGTAAGTATTGGATAAAACGGGGCTTCCAGCCACCAGCCCAATTTGTCACATTCACGCACACTAATTCGGGGAAATTGGCCAAATCGTCCTGCTAAATGGAAGCTCCGTTTTATTCACTACTACAAGAACAATCAAAAATTAAAATTAGCCAAAAATAAGCTTTAAACCGAAATATTAAGTATTTTGCTTATATTAACATAAATAATAAGTTCTCATAGACCCCGAGTCAAAAAATTTTTAAATTTAATTAGGGGGAACCAAACACTTCACTTTTGCGCGCCAAAATCTGATTATGGGTGAACCAACCGCTTCGCGTTTACTTTGTGTCGTGTAAATAAGAGTGAATTCCCTCTTTTTAATAGCGAAATCATTCTTAAGAGTGGTCCCCCCTAAGAGTGATGCCCGAGTACAAAATCACTATTTATCACGCTTAAAGAACGATTTCCCTCTTTTATATTTAAATTTTTAAGTTATATATTTTATTATTTAAATTTTAAAAAAAAATTATTATTTTATTTCAATTTTTAAATTATTTATTATTTACTTCAAAATTATTTTTTTATTTATTGAAAATTATCTATACTCTTTAATAAATTTATATTTTCTTTTAATTTTTCTATATTTATATCATTATTAATAAAAAAACACAAAATTATAATATTTACATAAACAAGTGTCTCCAGTTTGGGTATTAACATATCTTTCATTTATATTTCTACTAAATCTACATTTATAATTCTACTAGGTAATTCTCCATCTGGGTGTTGTTTCTTTATTTGAGCCCTTATCCCATCATATCTCACAGCAAAAAGACAATGCGGACAATAAACTTTAGCCGAAGTACAACTTCTACATGTATACTTACTCTCATCAAAATCAGTTTGTGGTTTTAAAGAATCACACCTATTACATTTTCTATTTCAAGTTTTATTTGTTTTATTTTTAAGATTACTAGGATTAACATTAGGATTAGGATTAGGATTAGGTTTTGGATTTGGATTTGGATTTGGAATTGGATTAGAATTTGGATTTGGGTTAGGAATTGGATTAGGGTTAGGATTTGGATTTGGATTTGGATTACGTTTTGTATTAGGATTTGGATTTGGATTAGGATTTGGATTAGGATTTGGATTTAGATTAGGATTTAATTTTGGATTAGGATTTGGATTAATAGAGTTACCATTTCTCGGATTAAAAGGACAATCTGTTTTCATGCAAATACCACTGAGTGATTTATCACCACATGCACATTTTCTAATTTTATCTTCATGATATATTGAATAACGAAAAAGCTAAATTAATGGTAAGTCCAAATTTATGATTACATTCTAAACATTTTATAACCATTATTTATAACTGGCCAAAATTTCAATTAAAGTTCTATTATTATCTCTATACCAGACAAACTTATTTGAATTTTCCTTACCTAACACATAAAGAGTTTTATATTTATATCTTTTATCTATAATCTGTTCATTAATCAATTCAGCTTTATCTTCAAAAAATTTATAATTTGATCTCTAAATTTTTGATTATTTTTATGTAAATCATTTAAATCATCTCTACCCTTTTTGTTTAAAGTGCCAGTCTCTTTGTTCACATATTCATGGTGAAACATGGACGAAGTCCCATCTGTGAATTGAGTCCATCCTTGTTTAGGTTCATCTTTTCAATTAAGCTGGATTGAGAACCTGGATTGTTTATCTTCCTGTTCTTCTCTTTCCTTTAGCCTTATCTGCGAAGCAGCTTCTCTGATCCCTATCTTTATCATTATCACCATACGATAACCATGACCGAATAATGAATTTGTTCTATTTAATATATTACTTGCAACTGCTGCTACAAGAGCAGCAGTTTTTACTGGTGTATGAGGATTCATATAATTACATATCATAAGACATGTAGCTATAATTCCGCTTTTGTTTGATACTGACTTTATATCATTAGCTTTAACCGTTTTTTTTTGTTAGAACATCATTCTGAATTTCAATACCTTTTGATGTAAGAAGTTTATTATAATAGAACTGATAATTATCTGTATTAATAGTAATTCTATCTGTGGCATTCATCATTAGTGGTTTCATATAGGCTATAAGTTTATCTATCTCATCATTTTCTAATCTATTTTTTAAACTAAGAGCTTTTAAGTCTAGGAAACCATCTCCCGAGTCATATATCAGAATTCCATTTCTAACAATAATAATAACGTTTTCTTTTTCTTATTTTTTTTAATCATACCATAACGAAGTTCATCAGATATTCCATCTGTACAATAATAGTAGTTACTAATTAAGTCATTAATTATGTCATAGAACTTATGTTCACATTTATATTTTTCACTAAAATTTTTAAATAGATCTGCCCCATTATAAGTTGTTAAATAAATAGTATCACAACCCATTCTTGCTGTATTAATTATCTGGGCTGGTTTATGACACATTACAATCATTTGAATATTATGATCTCTTCCTTCTGTAAGATAATGAGCTATGTCCTTATTTATTTTATCACCCATATCATCAAGAACAATTACACTTTTTTTGAGTTAAGGCATCTTTTCTGATGCCATCATTTTATATCACATGTATTATATCCAGTATAAAATTCACCAGTCTCAGGAACGATCCAATCCCTATCATTCTTGCATACAATTATTATATTGTTGTTATCTGCGAAGGGGCTTCGCCCTTAGTTCCCCAAGCAGGTTCCCTGATCTTGATTTTGATTTTGATCTTGATCTTGATCTCGATCCCGATCTAGATCTTGATCTAAGTATACTTTCAAAATCTGTCTGACAAAATATGTTTTACCTGTACCAGTTCCACCATAAACAACAGTATGTAATGGTGACTTTTCATATTCAAATCTAATTAGACTCTTGTTTATAAATCCACCAAAGCTTTCTTCTAGTTTTGCATATTTACTCAGAAACGAACCATTTATCATATAACATATCATAATTACGAAAATAAATATAAAAATTGCACAACCCTTCTCCATTTTCTGTCTCAAATAAAAATGCTTATCCTAACTTGAGGAATTGAATAATGAATTTAGTACTGATAATAAAAGTATGAGTAATATCAAAAAAGAAGATATAGCTAAAGACATAAGTCTAATACCAATAGAAATAGTTATAGGAGATCAGATACCTGATAGCATCAGGGAACCTAACTTCAATATTTTTATAAATCTACATCCAACTGATGGTACACATTGGGTTTTAGTTTTAAGAAGGGGAGGTGGAAAAGTTTATTACTTTGACAGTTTTGTTGTTGAGACTCCACCTTCGTTCTGAGAAGAATATGTTGATCTGGGCTCTAATGAAAGAATACAAGAATATGATGAATCTTATTGTGGGGCTTATTGTTTATATATGTTCTATCTTTTTGATAGAAGATCTACAATAGAGGGTGCTTTGGATATTCTAGTTGATCAAGTTAAATGTCTGAAGATGTATGATATTTGCTTTTACTTTGGTTGTAAAATTAAAGGTAAAGTTGAAGTTAATGTTAATCAGGAAACCTGCTTCGCAGATGAAAATGTCAGTGGTAATGTCAATGTTAATGACAATCAGGGAACCTGCTTCGCAGATGGCAACGGTACTGACAATGTTAATGTCAACAACAATGTCAATGGCAAAGTTGATGCTAAGGATAATGTCAATGTCAATGTCAATGACAATGTCAACGGGTTTCACCCTCAGCCTACGGCTGATGATTATGGTAATGATAATAGTAGTCAGAAAACCTGCTTCGCAAATGGCAATGGTAATGGTGAAACATGGCCGGAGACCCATAGTGATAATGGCGTAGCATCGCGAAGCCGTTTCACGGATGGTTGGAGACCCATATGATGAAATTAGTATATTTAGTGAAACCAAACAAAGAAATAAACCTTGCTCACTATGTAGATGTGGAGGTGTGAGCATTGTTGGAGACAAGTCAAGGGGGAACTCCCTTTCACCAAAGACCTCTGGTCTTGTATCGTCCATGAAGGGGGATCTAATTTATGGATTGAAGTTAATGCTAATCTACAATCATGCCTGGCTGATGTAAATATAATTTTCAATCCCCCTTTCCCAAAAAATTTCAGATGTATAATATCTGGTCCTAGTGAATGTGGTAAGACGGTCTTATTAAAGAATCTAATTATACATAATATGAAGTTTGATAAGTTATATATCGTTGGTCTCACCGGTAAGCAATATGATGATTTAAAGTATCTTGATATTGTGTATATGAAAGATATAAAAGATTTACCCGGGCCTGATAAACTACCAGAAGATATATAGAAACTCATAATATTTGATGATGTTATGAGTAAGGAACCAATTATTAATGAATACTTTTGTAGAGCTAGACTTGAGAATTGTGATATTATATATCTTAAACAAAAAATATTCTTAACAGAAAGACAGAATGTTAGAGAAAAATGTAATCTATTTATTTTTTTGAACAAAAAGGTAGAGCCGTCACTGCTATATATTATGATCACTTTACTGGATCTCAATTTAGTTATAATGATTTTCGTATTATATGTGAAAAGGTATGGGGTGAGCCTTATAATTACATTGTCACTGATAAATCTAAAAATAGATATAATTGTGGTAAACTAAGAATTAATTGGGATTGGAGAGTCTTATAGTCTATTATGATTAAATCTATGTCTATATCAATGACTATGGTTAAATCTAAATTTATATCAGATGTAGAGTAAAACTCAACACATCACCATTGAAATCAATTGGTCTTCCATGCTCATCTTTAATATGAAATTCAATATTTTCTATTCTATCCTTTGTTACATTTTGATACAAGATATTAGTTGGTATAATATTTATCAAGTAACCTGGTGGTTCTGTTAGAATTAAAGTATATAGTATGTCTGTGTTATTCCCATTATTTTTAACACCAGATATAACATGATATATCTATGAATGATTATACAATGAACGTTAATAGTCCTAAAACCCATAATAACAATAATTTTTTGAGATGTATAGATACCCGCTTTATAAACTACTTTCCTAAATCCCAGTTATAGGGCTATTGAGTTTACTACGTCAAAGCAAAGTGCTCCTTGTTTGATTTCCATTTTACATTTCATTGTATTTTTACCAGGTTCTATTATAAAATTACCATCATTTTTTTTCTGCTATGTCAGTTAATTTATATGCACCCGGTGTAATAGTTAAATATAACAAAAGGATTCCTTCATTATTATAATTAAGAACAGATGTAATGTTAGAGTCGGTGTTAGTGCTAGAGATAAGAGATTCTGCCATAGAAGGGGACTTTGTTCTTTCTCTATTAGTCTTAGTGTTAACGTTAGCGTTAGTGTTAGTGCTAGTGTTAGTGACCGTGTTAGTGTTAGGGCTAAGAGGTTCTGCTATCGGCGAAGCCGTTTCTCGGATTGGTGAATAATCTTCTATAACCGTACTACTATATAAGAAATGATTATTCCTTCTATTCACATTAAGCAGTGAGCTATAGCTTGATAATTTAAATAAACCTAATTTTGTTGTATTAATTATAGGTGCACTGAAGTTCTGTTCTGTTGGTCTTATCATTCTAAAGTTAACTGTATGCTTTTCTTTAGTTTTAGTTAATCCTTCATGTATCTTTGTAGTTCTCATAAGAATATGTTGTCTGTCATTTTTTAACTTATAAAAATGGACTTTATTTTGGATACAACTTATGAATATAATAATGATATACACGAAAGATAAATTTTAAGGTATAAACCAAATAATCTAGCAACAATGAATACGGTTTATACCAATATTAATATCATTCTCAATAGAGAAGAGAATCATTTAAATATACACGAATAAAATCTAGAGATAGAGTTTGTTGTATCATAAAAAGCTGGTGGTGTATTTGCTAGTGATGCTAAAATCAGATTAGTTAATTATGGTACGATGGCATTTTTTAGGTCATTAAAACTTGAAACTAGTGGTGAAATAAGTTTTACACTAGCACTGATGATGAATATGAGAAGGGTTTTGTTAGAAATCAAGGCAATAGGGATAGTCAACTCAAAGGTGATCATGAAAACGCAGAAAGAGGTCAAATGTATATGATAATTAAAATTAGTGATCTATTTGGATTATATATGGACTAGTTTTTAAATCAATATTAAAAAAATGATAATGATGATAGAGCTCTATATAGAGTTGGTGCTGGTGCTCATGCAGTAGCTAATGATGGTAATATAGATATTAGAGATATATCATGGTGTGTACCTAGTATTGAACCTAGTAAAGATAATAGAACTATTGTACAGAAAAGGTTAAATGAAAAGAATAATATTGATTTTAGTTATTATGAGAGAATGCCATATTATAAGAATGCACCCAATGCTACTAACTTCTTATTTGATCTAGGTATGGAAAAAGGTAGGGAAAGACCACAATATTTAAAAATTGTTTTCAAATAAATAAAGTTAATGAACAAACTCATGATGCAAGCATATTCAATAAAATGAAAATTACTGAATGTTATTGTAAGATTGGTAGGGAATTTTGTTCTGAGGATAGACTGAATATTAATTATGGTACTAATAACTATAATGAGGCTGTTATAGAGATTGTTAATTTTACTAAAGGTTAAAATGGATTACCTCAAAATATTAAACCATATATAAATCATATAATAGTCAAAAGTAGTTATAGAATATATGTAGTTGATACTAAATATCAAAATGGTCATATAGGCCCACAACCATTACAACTTAATTTCAAGTTTAGTGCTGCAGTTGCAGATGTTATTTGCCATGCAATAGTATTAACTAGAAAGGTTATTAGTGTTAATTGTGATGGTAATAAGATTGTTGATATTATATCTTATTCATAGTTATAGTCAATGCCGTAGTCATTATCGTAATCAAATTATTTCCTTTTAGTCTTAACAAAACTTTTTGTATCTAGTTAGTACATAATTATTATCTAGTTATTTTTTATTCTCTAGAGTTAGACCCCTAGCTTCAAGTTTAGTCTTGGGCTTTCCCTTAGTCTTACTCTTTGGTAGTGTCTTGGGTTTAGGTTTAGGTTTAGTCTTAAGCTTAGTCTTAGTCTTAGCTAATGGCTCAACAAAAAAGGGATTATAATTGTTAACTTCCATTATTTTTTATATATAAATATGAGTAACTTTAGTAAGTTTAAAACTAATTCTTATTGTGTTGGTGGTAGACATTATTGTGGTACTTGTGGTGGCGGATCCACCCACAGCAGTTAACCAAGTATCCCAACTATTAATATAAACACGGATAAACTATATTACATATATTTATATTCCTGATGGAATGAACTCATATTCATTTTGTTGCTACATTATTGTTGAGTTTCACCAATTGGTGACAACCATTTGTAAACTTGAGTGACAGCTTTGTTACACAGTGTTACCACAAGTGCCAACTGGTACTTAGACTAATTCACGTAGAGCGTGAAAGCTGAACTGCAGTTCTGCCTAAAGCGTAACAAGAAAGAGTTGAAAATTCAAGCTTCGAACTTGCTCTTTTTGCTATCTTGAGTTATCTTACACGACATGGCGCAGTCAGTAATGGCAAGATCCCCATTAGGAGTTAACTTCTTTTGGGACAAAGGTCACCAACCAGAACTAGACTGGGACAAATGGATATCAACTGTGAAACTAGCAATCATGGTAAAGGACAATATTCAAGTAGAAAAACTACTACAACCGAAACCAGAAATAGAGGACTTAGATTATCCAGCACAACTACACTATGAACCAGCACAAGCAGATGAAACCACGGCCGAAAGAAGGCAACGCGAACAACGTAATCAAAAAAGAAGAACAGACTGGCAAAACGATTGCAAAGCAATCGAAGATAAAGGACCAATGGTCGACAATATCCCATGGGATGACGCAGACAATAAAGCAAAAAGCTTAATCTATCTATCTCTAGGAGCTCAAGCCACAAACATATTCCATCAAAGATTTCCACACACGGACCTACAAAAATGCACCACAGATGCACTAGTCGAACAATTAAAGGAATCATTCACACAAACAAGAAACGAAACATTTGATAGATTTCAGTTTTTCAGATGTCAACAAAAAGAAGGAGAATCACTCGAAGTATTTCACTCGCGAATAAAAAAGCATGCAGCATTATGCAACTGGGAACATCTCGAAGAAAGCATGGTGAAAAGCATATTCATCCAAGGAATGCGTAATCAACAAATCCAAATGGACTTACTATCAGAAGACAGAACGCCCAGTGAAACATTAAACTATGCACTAGCAAGAGAACGAGGACAAGCTAACCAACAGAAAATGCACAACTCACAATCACCACACTCATCCACATACAACGACAACCCATGGTTCGAAAAAAATACAGTACATTAAGAGACAAAATAGAGTACCAATACTACCAACCCCACAAACAGGACAAATACAAAATTGTAGGAGATGCGGAAAAAAATTCCTCCCTGGACATTTAAACACATGTCCCGCGAAAAACGAGGCCTGCAGAATATGCAAAAAGATTGGACATTTCGCAAAGCTCTGTAGATCAGAGATGCCACCACGCAACACATTCAGACAACAACAAAGATCGCAATCAATGGGCACAGGACTACAAACCCAAAACAGATACAACCAACTGGCACAAAGAAATCCACAACACAAAATAAGGAACATCAACGAAGAAACAGAAACAGAAGAACAAACAGAAACAGAAGAAACAATCGACACAGAATCGACGTGTTATATAAGAGAAATGATGGAGGACTGGCAAAACGTCAACCTCATCAAAACAATAAACTTCACAAATGAGAAAGTATCAGATGTAAACAAAACAGACAGAGGAGAATTCTGGATAAAAACAAAAACAAACAACCAACAGATATACTGGCTGGCAGATACAGGAAGCCCGCGTAGCTTCATGAACATAGACACAGCACAAAGATTACTAGCTAATGAAAAGACAACCATCAAACAGCCGAATAAATCAATTGGAGAATTCCGATGCTTCAATAACAACAAAATTAATATAAGCGGCATCATCCAAGTGGATATAACATCAGGGTCATCCACCGCCACAAATTGTACAATACTACTGGTCAACAACAACACCATCAACATCATGGGGAGAGACATCATGGAACAACTCGGCCTACGCCTAACAATGACAACAAAAAACAAAGGTGAGAATAGTTTATTCAATATCACAAATACACATCAACGAATAACCAAATGGATATTCAATAAATACCCCCACCTATGTACACGATTGGGAAGATCAAAAAACCACGTGGCAAAATCAACATTTAAAAAAGAATTCCACCCAACACAACACAAAGGACGAAAAATCCCGTTACACCTAACAGAAAAAGTCGAAAGAGAACTCAAAAAATTAATTGACGAAAAACAGATCCAAAAACTAACAAAATGCTCGGATGAACACTTCATAAGTCCAGTAGTCATCACAGTAAAATCAGATCAATCAATTAAAATTGCATTAGACTCAAAGATATTAAACGATGCAATTCACAAAAACAAATACCAAATGCAAAGCATAGACCACCTAATGGACAAAATAAGTATGAAGATATCGGAATTAAAAACGCAAGAAGGACAATTATATTTCAGCAAAATTGATCTAAAGTACGCATACAGCCAATTACCTCTCCACCCGGAGACACAAAAACACTGTAATTTTAACATATTAGGAGGCAACGCTACAGGCACATACAAATTTCTAAACGGATTCTATGGCCTAACAGACTTACCAGCAACGTTCCAAAAAATGATGGACACAACGCTAGACGGACTAGACTCAACAAACGTATTTTTAGACGACATAATAGTTATTACAAAAGGCACAATAGAAAAACATGAAAAAGAAATTGATAAGACACTAAACAGACTAAATGAAGAAAATCTAGCAATTAGTCTACACAAATGCGAATTCGGTCTAAACGAGATCACGTGGTTGGGTTACAAAATAAACGCCGAAGGAATAACGCCAACCAAAAGAAAAACAGACGCAATTATCCAACTGGATAACCCTAAAACACCCAAACAACTACGATCATTCATGGGTAGCATCCATCACTTAATCAAATTCATACCAAAATTGGCAACACTATCAGCACCAATAAGACCACTGTTATCATCAACAACATCAAAAAAAAGACTGGAATGGAACGAACAACATTCAAAAGCATTTTAAAACATAAAAAATGCAATCAAAAACATAATAGAACAAAAACACTTCAACATAAACAATGAAACACGAGTCAAATGCGACGCTAGCAAAGAAGGATTAGGGGCATGCCTAGAACAAAAAGAAAACAACAATTGGCACCCGATCGCATACGCCAGTAGGTTCTTAAACAAAAATGAACAGCGATACAGTATAAACGAACTCGAACTACTACCAGTCGTTTGGTTTTTGGAACATTTTAAATACTACTTATATGGATCACACTTTACCCTTCAAACAGACCACCAAGCGTTATTATCCGCACTAAAAAATAATAGAGGAAATAAAACGTATCAAAGCCGACTGACAAGGTGGGTCGACAGATTATTACCATTTCACTTTAAAGTCGAGCATATCGCAGGAAAGGATATGGGATTCGCGGACTATTTAAGCCGCCATCCAAATTCACCACCAACTGGTGAGAACATGAACGAAAACCACGTCATAAATATAATAACATCGCTAAAATACGCTCTGTTAACGCAACAAAGAAAATTAGCCAATCAGAATGCTCGAAAAACTAGAACATACAATGACGTCAAAAACCATTCCAATTGGAACGAACAAAAGCAACACGCTTTTCGCCAAATTAACGCTAACAATCAGTCGCTATTTATTAAGCCTTCTTATCTAACAAACTTTCTAATTAACAATTCAAAACAACACAACCATTATCATCCAAAACAAATTACACAAGACCTATTCACATCGAAAGTATACATCACAACAAGAAGAAGACCAAACTTGGACACAAACAACATACCTATAACAAAACGACACAGAGCACAAAACAAAACGAAGATGGACACACCACAAAATCTCACAGAATCAAACACAAACACAATAGCAACACAGACAGAGGAAACAAACAACACAGGACTTGGACGCACCCCACTAAATACTAGACAACAATTCAACCCATTTGCAAATACAAACAACGAACAGCTACCAGAGTATCTCAAGAATCTACACAAAGTCCTAGGAGAGGAATTCATCGCAGAGGCCACCAGAGCAGATCCCCAGAGCCGAAGCCTTTTCCAAATAGTACAGGACAAAGACTGGACAACACTAAAACATTTTAGCCGGTACTGGCATTCATTGAAACGCGACCTAGGGGTGACTCCAACAGGATGCATCCTATACGATGGTAAACTGTTTATACCAACACAGCTACGAAAACCAATAATGAACGCCATCCACAGAAAACATCCAGGACAAACCGGTATGATGCACCTAGCAAACCTCATCTGGTTCCCGCGAATACACCGGGAAATCGTCACCCTTACTCAAAATTGCCAACCGTGCATAAAGACAGGTAAGAATCTAAAACCACTAATACCCAAAAACAAAATATCAGAACTACCAGCACTAGTAGAACCCAACGAAGAAGTCCAATTGGACTTTGCCGGCCCAATAACTGATGAACAATACAAAGAATCATATATACTAGCATCATTAGATAGATACTCGAGATACCCCCACGCAAAAGTATACCATAAT
This sequence comes from Convolutriloba macropyga, assembly GCF_964194025.1. Classification (NCBI taxonomy): domain Eukaryota; kingdom Metazoa; phylum Xenacoelomorpha; order Acoela; family Convolutidae; genus Convolutriloba; species Convolutriloba macropyga. The sequence goes on from NC_134472.1 coordinate 39,743,043, forward strand.
TGCGACGCAGAGACAGCCATTAGTTATCTAAATCAGTACATAAAATTCCACGGGATCCCCAGAAACATAAGGTGCGACCAAGCACAAGCATTTAAGTCACGACAATTCGAAATATTCTGCAAAAACAACAACATAAAATTAATACTGGCTCCAGTGGGAGACCACAGAGCCACAGGAATGATAGAGCGACTAATACAAACAATTAAAAGACGCCTATCCGCCATAAATAGCGACACCAACTGGTCACAAGTAACACTTGCAGACAAAGTAGCAGAAATAATACAAGAAATCAAACTAATCCCAAACACAACAACACAAATAACACCATACACAGCACACTTCGGAAGAAAAACTAATACACAACTTTCAAACATAACAACAAAACCATCACAAAACAACCTATCATACAAAAACATAAAAAATTTCTATTTAGACAAAAGGAGAGGCCTCAAACAACCAATGCTGAACGCAGAATCCATCTGGAACATCGAGACCGACTCGGAACCCGAACTTGATATCAGATTCAACGAAGACACCCCGGACGAAGATTCTGCTTCAGACAACTCCACACTACAGAATGTGAAGAAAAAAAGCAGCGAAACGTAAGCTAACATCACCTATTAAAATTATACCAGATAAACTTACACTAACTTTTGGGGACAAAACTACCACCATCACCAAAACAAAAAAGCAAGTAGCGCGAAAAACATTAGCACGTAGATCACAAGAGCCTCGAGGCACACTTAAACCGTTATGGAACATAATACCCGACGGCACAATCACAAATTATTCTCCAACAACAATAACACTAGATACACACAACCGCAAAAACGTCGTAGTAAGAAAAAACGATCTAGCTATAATTAACGAAACAAAACCACGACTAATGCACTTCCTAGCCTGTAAAACTGTACGAGAATATAATAGAAACCAAGAAAAAAATAAAAGAATTTTTGTTAACAGAAAAGAAGAACCAAAAGAACCAACCCAACAAGAAACTAACCGACCACGCCCCAGAATCACAGGTCCATATGGACCAACCGGGACCAAGCAGGGCAGGAGAGAGCAACCCACAGAAGGACCAACCCGGCCCGAGCGGATCGCAAAGGACCCAACCAGCAAAAGCACCCAAACAACCCAGACGAAAAGGAACGGCCCCAACGAAACGCGCATACAAACCCAACAAAGAATTCGATATACGTTCAAAAGAGGCAGCCCTCGCACAAACGAAATTAGAAAAAGCAAAACAGCGTCAAAAGGACAAAGCGAGATCACCACGTATCCAACTGGATATGAAACAACTACAGCGAGACAAGTCAGTGCAAATAATCAACCTCGCATCAGACTCATCACAAGACAGCCCACTACAAATCTTGACTTCCAATAGTCCTAACGCATTTATGTACGCACAACCCAAAAACAAGGACGACAGCCCATCAAAAAGAGAAGCAAAAATAGACAAGATAATAAAGAAAATTACAAACTCACCGAAAAAGGCAACTACAGAACCCGAAGAAGAACAAATTATAACAATCACTCCAGCCTCAACATCCACACCAATTGGAGATAACACAAAAGCACGACAACCCATCGACGACAAACAACAACCACAACACATAGACAACAGCAAAACCACACATCAACAAAACATTGACAAACATACAACGCAAACAACTGGTTCTAACATACGCATCAACACTACACAAACACTACTAGAAGACAAAATAAACCCACCAGTAATGCCGAACAAAGGATTAGCAGAACAACCAGAGGAACGTCAAGAGACGAATACCGAACGAGACAACATCCATACGGAAGAAGAAGAGGACGAGTACTCAGGAACAAGTTCGACATCCTCACTCAACACAGCGGACATAGAAGCCCTAAACAAGATTTTTGATTAAGATCAAAAATCAAACCTTCGAGGGGAAGTGTGGTGGCGGATCCACCCACAGCAGTTAACCAAGTATCCCAACTATTAATATAAACACGGATAAACTATATTACATATATTTATATTCCTGATGGAATGAACTCATATTCATTTTGTTGCTACATTATTGTTGAGTTTCACCAATTGGTGACAACCATTTGTAAACTTGAGTGACAGCTTTGTTACACAGTGTTACCACAAGTGCCAACTGGTACTTAGACTAATTCACGTAGAGCGTGAAAGCTGAACTGCAGTTCTGCCTAAAGCGTTACAAGAAAGAGTTGAAAATTCAAGCTTCGAACTTGCTCTTTTTGCTATCTTGAGTTATCTTACACGACAGTACTAATAATATCAGAGGGGTTGTCACAGCTAAAGGAACTAAGATAATAAAGTGTCATTGCACTAAATGCAGAAGAAATGAATCTATGACGGTATATGATGCAATAATAGGGGCAGAAGGATTGAAAGATTTCTTTGAAAGTGTTGGTAGAGCAATAATTAACTTCGGAAAGAAAGTTGCTAATAAACCAGTAAGGGCGTTAGAAATAGCAAGTAAAATGGGAGCTGCAGCTGCAAGTAGAAACCTCCAGTGCAGCCTTATCAGCAACAACTGATTTAATTAAATTTGCAACTTTTGGTGAAGGTATAAAAATAGTACAAAAAGGAAGAGGTTTATACTTAGGTACAAAGAAGTTGAAGTAATTATCTTAGAGTGTAAATATAAGTATGACTATAACTATTGCTATGGGTATAAGTATGACTAAGACTATGGCTATGACTATAACTATGACTATGACTAGATATAGATCTAATAGTAAATATTAATACTAATGTTATTATTACTAATTATAATATAATTAATTATTAACTTTAGTTTAAAAAAACACTCAATTTACTTTTCTTATTCTTCTTATATTCTTCATATATCCTAACTAATTCATTATATTCATCATTATCCTTTTTTATTATCACTCATTGATTTATTATATAGTTCAATAAACTCGTCACTAATCTGTTTACTTAAAATATACATTTGAGAATGCTTCATAATTTTGTTTCCTATTTTAGTATTAATAGTTTTTGATATTGAACCACAAACAGTTGCTGTAGCAAAAGCTGTTGGTATAGAATAAGGTAATCCTATGCCTTTTAATGCAACTGATGTTGATGTTGCAGTTGTTGCTATAGATGATAACAATATTTTTGTTATCTCAGCAATGATAATGTAATTCGAATATCTACTCAACGTCTTATTATAGTAACTAGTTTCAGTTTCATATTAATTTCTAATATATATTTTATAATGTTAATATTGTTATTAAATTTATTATTAGCTAGGATTTTGTCATTGATGTATTGTTCATTAATGGTTGTCAAGTTTGGGTAAAGTAATCTCTCACTCGGTGCTGATAGTTGACTCATCTTCAGTAGTAAATAAAATCTGAATATCGTTCATTATATCTTCTGGATCAAAATCATAATGCTTCTTTAGTCTTGCTTGTTTTTTCTCGTCAAGAAGTTTACTTTCAAGTAATATAACAATTATATATTGTACTATTGTCTTTTTATTCTTTAAAAGGGCTTCATCTATAAAAGAATTAGTTTTTTCATTAATTTTTTTAATCCCCTTAGACCAGTAGGAAACATACGATCTAGGTGAATGTTAATAATATTCTGATTAAACTTATAAATATCAAATTCTTATTATTATCAAATTGATTATACTTAGAGATAGCGCCAGAGGCAACTTTATTACAAAAGTTAACAGTATTTGTATTTTCATTTGCTGATTTAATAAACTCATTAATTAGTTTTTGATTAACTTGTATTTTGTTTAGTTGTAGGATTTTAGTTATGACTTTATCAAAAACACTTTTTCTTATTTCAGTTATATTTTTATTTAAAATATCAGTTTTATTAGAAGAAGATAATAAGTTATTGTCACAATACTCTTTATTAACAAAATCTTTTTTGTCTATGGGAGGGTGTACATTTCTAATTTTATTAGTATCTTTCATGTCAATGTTATTGTTATCTTGTAAGAACCCAGCTTTACTTAGTGTTAAGTTGTTTGATGATAACCCTTGATTTTTCGTTTCCTTAATTCTATTTCTTATCATCTTTGTATTTGTTTACAGTAAGAAATTATCTGCGAAGCAGGTTCCCTGATCCACGTAGTGGCGACGATGTCGATCTACTTTGTAGCTGACCGGGGGTCTATATTTGATGATTCCAAAACCTTATTATTGGATTCAAAATCAAACTCAGATTTTAATAATTCCTGTTCATAGTATTTACGTTCTATTATTTCACCATTAATATCTTCTATTTTATATGTTGGTGGTTGGGTTTTTAAAACTTCATTAACTTTAAACAATTCTCTAATCCAATTAGAAGTGTAACCTTTAGAGAAAATGTTACGTTTTTCAGCATTCCTCACATAATCACCGACTTCAAGTTTAGGTATAATATTCTTAGAACTAAACCTGTATTTAATTTTATCGGGATTATTAGAAGCATCAATTGGTGTCATATAAATAGTAGAGTGACTGTTATTGTTATAGGTTATTACTGCATCATTTAATATCAATTACCAATTACCATCACCGTTAATGACCATTGTTTTATTAACTATGTGTAATAGCGTTCCATTAAATCTCTCTACAAACACAGCCTTTGAATCACTATAAGTAGAATATAGTTCCATCCCGGAACCGTCTTTGCCTGTTTCAAATTCTTTTAGTAAAGATTTAATCGTTTTATTGTAAAACTCACTACCTCTATCTACCCAAAACTTTTCTGATTTTCTATCGTCACCTAATACTATTTTAAAACCATTAGTTGCAGATTTATTCTTCAATGGAATAGCCCATGAATATTTTGTGAATAAATCTATAACTGTTAAAATAAATTAAAACTATTTTTGTATTTAATTAGAGAAGACTTATCAATTAAATCAGCTGACCATGTTTCATCTTTATATAATGGTATTATTCTTTCTCTTCTGAACTTTGTGATTTGGGGGCCAAATACTTCTTTAGCTAGTAGTTGTTGTTTAGCTTTAATTGTATCTTGTTGTTGTTTTTCCACCATTACTTATTTACCATAATTAAAAACAAAGTTGTCTAGTTGATCTTGATTAAAATTATTCATAGATAATAGTTGTTTAGATTTATTTAACATTTAAATCATATAATCAATCATGCCCAGCTTTTGTTTCTAGTATAAGTAGTTCTAATCTTTTTATTAAACTATTGGGTTCAATGCCAATGCCAATGTCAATGCTATTTAAAGCCCTACCAAATACACTATCTTTTCCCAATCGTATACATTTTATTGTTCCATATCTACTGCTTTTCCTATCACCTTCTCCTACATCATATCAAATATCTAGTAAACACTTTTTAATTTTGTTTTCATGTTCCTCGATATCACCATATGTTATATTTGGTTTAGTGAGAAAGTTCATAAACCCATCTAAAAATTCATATATTTTATCTTTAACTTTAAATGAATTTCTTGATAAATTAATTTAACACCATTCATTTCAAACTCACCAATATCTGAATTTCCGAACAATAACTTAAATTGAGGGTTAGATTAAATTGTCATTAAATTAATACTTTCAACTGTGTCTTTATCTACTATAATTTCTGGTTTATCTCGGGCTTCCTCTACAGCTTCATCGGACTTCATTAAAGCTTCATTAGACTTCATTAATACTTCAATAAACTGGGAACTAGCTTGCTGGATCATCTTAGTTTGTTGATCTAACTCCTGAATTTGCCAATCTATTGCTTTTAATGTTTTCTGGAACATTTTAAATACTACTTATATGGATCACACTTTACCCTTCAAACAGACCACCAAGCGTTATTATCCGCACTAAAAAATAATAGAGGAAATAAAACGTATCAAAGCCGACTGACAAGGTGGGTCGACAGATTATTACCATTTCACTTTAAAGTCGAGCATATCGCAGGAAAGGATATGGGATTCGCGGACTATTTAAGCCGCCATCCAAATTCACCACCAACTGGTGAGAACATGAACGAAAACCACGTCATAAATATAATAACATCGCTAAAATACGCTCTGTTAACGCAACAAAGAAAATTAGCCAATCAGAATGCTCGAAAAACTAGAACATACAATGACGTCAAAAACCATTCCAATTGGAACGAACAAAAGCAACACGCTTTTCGCCAAATTAACGCTAACAATCAGTCGCTATTTATTAAGCCTTCTTATCTAACAAACTTTCTAATTAACAATTCAAAACAACACAACCATTATCATCCAAAACAAATTACACAAGATCTATTCACATCGAAAGTATACATCACAACAAGAAGAAGACCAAACTTGGACACAAACAACATACCTATAACAAAACGACACAGAGCACAAAACAAAACGAAGATGGACACACCACAAAATCTCACAGAATCAAACACAAACACAATAGCAACACAGACAGAGGAAACAAACAACACAGGACTTGGACGCACCCCACTAAATACTAGACAACAATTCAACCCATTCGCAAATACAAACAACGAACAGCTACCAGAGTATCTCAAGAATCTACACAAAGTCCTAGGAGAGGAATTCATCGCAGAGGCCACCAGAGCAGATCCCCAGAGCCGAAGCCTTTTCCAAATAGTACAGGACAAAGACTGGACAACACTGAAACATTTTAGCCGGTACTGGCATTCATTGAAACGCGACCTAGGGGTGACTCCAACAGGATGCATCCTATACGATGGTAAACTGTTTATACCAACACAGCTACGAAAACCAATAATGAACGCCATCCACAGAAAACATCCAGGACAAACCGGTATGATGCACCTAGCAAACCTCATCTGGTTCCCGCGAATACACCGGGAAATCGTCACCCTTACTCAAAATTGCCAACCGTGCATAAAGACAGGTAAGAATCTAAAACCACTAATACCCAAAAACAAAATATCAGAACTACCAGCACTAGTAGAACCCAACGAAGAAGTCCAATTGGACTTTGCCGGCCCAATAACTGATGAACAATACAAAGAATCATATATACTAGCATCAGTAGATAGATACTCGAGATACCCCCACGCAAAAGTATACCATAATTGCGACGCAGAGACAGCCATTAGTTATCTAAATCAGTACATAAAATTCCACGGGATCCCCAGAAACATAAGGTGCGACCAAGCACAAGCATTTAAGTCACGACAATTCGAAATATTCTGCAAAAACAACAACATAAAATTAATACTGGCTCCAGTGGGAGACCACAGAGCCACAGGAATGATAGAGCGACTAATACAAACAATTAAAAGACGCCTATCCGCCATAAATAGCGACACCAACTGGTCACAAGTAACACTTGCAGACAAAGTAGCAGAAATAATACAAGAAATCAAACTAATCCCAAACACAACAACACAAATAACACCATACACAGCACACTTCGGAAGAAAAACTAATACACAACTTTCAAACATAACAACAAAACCATCACAAAACAACCTATCATACAAAAACATAAAAAATTTCTATTTAGACAAAAGGAGAGGCCTCAAACAACCAATGCTGAACGCAGAATCCATCTGGAACATCGAGACCGACTCGGAACCCGAACTTGATATCAGATTCAACGAAGACACCCCGGACGAAGATTCTGCTTCAGACAACTCCACACTACAGAATGTGAAGAAAAAAGCAGCGAAACGTAAGCTAACATCACCTATTAAAATTATACCAGATAAACTTACACTAACTTTTGGGGACAAAACTACCACCATCACCAAAACAAAAAAGCAAGTAGCGCGAAAAACATTAGCACGTAGATCACAAGAGCCTCGAGGCACACTTAAACCGTTATGGAACATAATACCCGACGGCACAATCACAAATTATTCTCCAACAACAATAACACTAGATACACACAACCGCAAAAACGTCGTAGTAAGAAAAAACGATCTAGCTATAATTAACGAAACAAAACCACGACTAATGCACTTCGTAGCCTGTAAAACTGTACGAGAATATAATAGAAACCAAGAAAAAATAAAAGAATTTTTGTTAACAGAAAAGAAGAACCAAAAGAACCAACCCAACAAGAAACTAACCGACCACGCCCCAGAATCACAGGTCCATATGGACCAACCGGGACCAAGCAGGGCAGGAGAGAGCAACCCACAGAAGGACCAACCCGGCCCGAGCGGATCGCAAAGGACCCAACCAGCAAAAGCACCCAAACAACCCAGACGAAAAGGAACGGCCCCAACGAAACGCGCATACAAACCCAACAAAGAATTCGATATACGTTCAAAAGAGGCAGCCCTCGCACAAACGAAATTAGAAAAAGCAAAACAGCGTCAAAAGGACAAAGCGAGATCACCACGTATCCAACTGGATATGAAACAACTACAGCGAGACAAGTCAGTGCAAATAATCAACCTCGCATCAGACTCATCACAAGACAGCCCACTACAAATCTTGACTTCCAATAGTCCTAACGCATTTATGTACGCACAACCCAAAAACAAGGACGACAGCCCATCAAAAAGAGAAGCAAAAATAGACAAGATAATAAAGAAAATTACAAACTCACCGAAAAAGGCAACTACAGAACCCGAAGAAGAACAAATTATAACAATCACTCCAGCCTCAACATCCACACCAATTGGAGATAACACAAAAGCACGACAACCCATCGACGACAAACAACAACCACAACACATAGACAACAGCAAAACCACACATCAACAAAACATTGACAAACATACAACGCAAACAACTGGTTCTAACATACGCATCAACACTACACAAACACTACTAGAAGACAAAATAAACCCACCAGTAATGCCGAACAAAGGATTAGCAGAACAACCAGAGGAACGTCAAGAGACGAATACCGAACGAGACAACATCCATACGGAAGAAGAAGAGGACGAGTACTCAGGAACAAGTTCGATATCCTCACTCAACACAGCGGACATAGAAGCCCTAAACAAGATTTTTGATTAAGATCAAAAATCAAACCTTCGAGGGGAAGTGTGGTGGCGGATCCACCCACAGCAGTTAACCAAGTATCCCAACTATTAATATAAACACGGATAAACTATATTACATATATTTATATTCCTGATGGAATGAACTCATATTCATTTTGTTGCTACATTATTGTTGAGTTTCACCAATTGGTGACAACCATTTGTAAACTTGAGTGACAGCTTTGTTACACAGTGTTACCACAAGTGCCAACTGGTACTTAGACTAATTTACGTAGAGCGTGAAAGCTGAACTGCAGTTCTGCCTAAAGCGTTACAAGAAAGAGTTGAAAATTCAAGCTTCGAACTTGCTCTTTTTGCTATCTTGAGTTATCTTACACGACAGTACTAATAATATCAGAGGGGTTGTCACAGCTAAAGGAACTAAGATAATAAAGTGTCATTGCACTAAATGCAGAAGAAATGAATCTATGACGGTATATGATGCAATAATAGGGGCAGAAGGATTGAAAGATTTCTTTGAAAGTGTTGGTAGAGCAATAATTAACTTCGGAAAGAAAGTTGCTAATAAACCAGTAAGGGCGTTAGAAATAGCAAGTAAAATGGGAGCTGCAGCTGCAAGTAGAAACCTCCAGTGCAGCCTTATCAGCAACAACTGATTTAATTAAATTTGCAACTTTTGGTGAAGGTATAAAAATAGTACAAAAAGGAAGAGGTTTATACTTAGGTACAAAGAAGTTGAAGTAATTATCTTAGAGTGTAAATATAAGTATGACTATAACTATTGCTATGGGTATAAGTATGACTAAGACTATGGCTATGACTATAACTATGACTATGACTAGATATAGATCTAATAGTAAATATTAATACTAATGTTATTATTACTAATTATAATATAATTAATTATTAACTTTAGTTTAAAAAAACACTCAATTTACTTTTCTTATTCTTCTTATATTCTTCATATATCCTAACTAATTCATTATATTCATCATTATCTTTTTTTATTATCACTCATTGATTTATTATATAGTTCAATAAACTCGTCACTAATCTGTTTACTTAAAATATACATTTGAGAATGCTTCATAATTTTGTTTCCTATTTTAGTATTAATAGTTTTTGATATTGAACCAAAAACAGTTGCTGTAGCAAAAGCTGTTGGTATAGAATAAGGTAATCCTATGCCTTTTAATGCAACTGATGTTGATGTTGCAGTTGTTGCTATAGATGATAACAATATTTTTGTTATCTCAGCAATGATAATGTAATTCGAATATCTACTCAACGTCTTATTATAGTAACTAGTTTCAGTTTCATATTAATTTCTAATATATATTTTATAATGTTAATATTGTTATTAAATTTATTATTAGCTAGGATTTTGTCATTGATGTATTGTTCATTAATGGTTGTCAAGTTTGGGTAAAGTAATCTCTCACTCGGTGCTGATAGTTGACTCATCTTCAGTAGTTAATAAAATCTGAATATCGTTCATTATATCTTCTGGATCAAAATCATAATGCTTCTTTAGTCTTGCTTGTTTTTTCTCGTCAAGAAGTTTACTTTCAAGTAATATAACAATTATATATTGTACTATTGTCTTTTTATTCTTTAAAAGGGCTTCATCTATAAAAGAATTAGTTTTTTCATTAATTTTTTTAATCCCCTTAGACCAGTAGGAAACATACGATCTAGGTGAATGTTAATAATATTCTGATTAAACTTATAAATATCAAATTCTTATTATTATCAAATTGATTATACTTAGAGATAGCGCCAGAGGCAACTTTATTACAAAAGTTAACAGTATTTGTATTTTCATTTGCTGATTTAATAAACTCATTAATTAGTTTTTCATTAACTTGTATTTTGTTTAGTTGTAGGATTTTAGTTATGACTTTATCAAAAACACTTTTTCTTATTTCAGTTATATTTTTATTTAAAATATCAGTTTTATTAGAAGAAGATAATAAGTTATTGTCACAATACTCTTTATTAACAATATCTTTTTTGTCTATGGGAGGGTGTACATTTCTAATTTTATTAGTATCTTTCATGTCAATGTTATTGTTATCTTGTAAGAACCCAGCTTTACTTAGTGTTAAGTTGTTTGATGATAACCCTTGATTTTTCGTTTCCTTAATTCTATTTCTTATCATCTTTGTATTTGTTTACAGTAAGAAATTATCTGCGAAGCAGGTTCCCTGATCCACGTAGTGGCGACGATGTCGATCTACTTTGTAGCTGACCGGGGGTCTATATTTGATGATTCCAAAACCTTATTATTGGATTCAAAATCAAACTCAGATTTTAATAATTCCTGTTCATAGTATTTACGTTCTATTATTTCACCATTAATATCTTCTATTTTATATGTTGGTGGTTGGGTTTTTAAAACTTCATTAACTTTAAACAATTCTCTAATCCAATTAGAAGTGTAACCTTTAGAGAAAATGTTACGTTTTTCAGCATTCCTCACATAATCACCGACTTCAAGTTTAGGTATAATATTCTTAGAACTAAACCTGTATTTAATTTTATCGGGATTATTAGAAGCATCAATTGGTGTCATATAAATAGTAGAGTGACTGTTATTGTTATAGGTTATTACTGCATCATTTAATATCAATTACCAATTACCATCACCGTTAATGACCATTGTTTTATTAACTATGTGTAATAGCGTTCCATTAAATCTCTCTACAAACACAGCCTTTGAATCACTATAAGTAGAATATAGTTCCATCCCGGAACCGTCTTTGCCTGTTTCAAATTCTTTTAGTAAAGATTTAATCGTTTTATTGTAAAACTCACTACCTCTATCTACCCAAAACTTTTCTGATTTTCTATCGTCACCTAATACTATTTTAAAACCATTAGTTGCAGATTTATTCTTCAATGGAATAGCCCATGAATATTTTGTGAATAAATCTATAACTGTTAAAATAAATTAAAACTATTTTTGTATTTAATTAGAGAAGACTTATCAATTAAATCAGCTGACCATGTTTCATCTTTATATAATGGTATTATTCTTTCTCTTCTGAACTTTGTGATTTGGGGGCCAAATACTTCTTTAGCTAGTAGTTGTTGTTTAGCTTTAATTGTGTCTTGTTGTTGTTTTTCCACCATTACTTATTTAACATAATTAAAAACAAAGTTGTCTAGTTGATCTTGATTAAAATTATTCATAGATAATAGTTGTTTAGATTTATTTAACATTTAAATCATATAATCAATCATGCCCAGCTTTTGTTTCTAGTATAAGTAGTTCTAATCTTTTTATTAAACTATTGGGTTCAATGCCAATGCCAATGTCAATGCTATTTAAAGCCCTACCAAATACACTATCTTTTCCCAATAGTATACATTTTATTGTTCCATATCTACTGCTTTTCCTATCACCTTCTCCTACATCATATCAAATATCTAGTAAACACTTTTTAATTTTGTTTTCATGTTCCTCGATATCACCATATGTTATATTTGGTTTAGTGAGAAAGTTCATAAACCCATCTAAAAATTCATATATTTTATCTTTAACTTTAAATGAATTTCTTGATAAATTAATTTAACACCATTCATTTCAAACTCACCAATATCTGAATTTCCGAACAATAACTTAAATTGAGGGTTAGATTAAATTGTCATTAAATTAATACTTTCAACTGTGTCTTTATCTACTATAATTTCTGGTTTATCTCGGGCTTCCTCTACAGCTTCATCGGACTTCATTAAAGCTTCATTAGACTTCATTAATACTTCAATAAACTGGGAACTAGCTTGCTGGATCATCTTAGTTTGTTGATCTAACTCCTGAATTTGCCAATCTATTGCTTTTAATGTTTGTTCATCCAATGCTAGATTCTGTTCATTTTGGGTATACAAGGTTTTAGTCAGAGGATCATATTTAAATTCTTATTCAGAGATCCTTACATAATCTAATAGCAGCTTCAATTAACTTTCTATCATCATTAATGGTTAATTCTAGAGTATTATTAGCTAGTTGGTCTTTATCAAAATCTAATGATGCTCGGTAGATTTTATTTACTAGATCTTTTTTGAATGGATATAGATTCTCATCATGGTGATAGCTTTTAATATTATTTACATAGAATCTTTAATCATCAAATGTGTTTAGACTAATCTTACTTGTTTCTGCTGTTGTCATGTTATCACCAACTTTTTGTATTCTACATTCATCTTCAGTTCTCTGTGTGTTATACATTAATGCATTATAATACTATTCATGTTTAGCATTGTCAAAATTCTTGATTCTTTTCTCTTTAGTTTTATTTGGGTAATCTTTAAAACTATATGTCTTTGGCGACAGAGCTATAAACTCTTCTATTATTCTACTTCCCGATTCGTGTTTGAATTTACTTGGAACTTTGTTATTATTTTTGATTGGTGGGTCTAGATTACTTAAGTCCATATGTTCATTGTCAACATTACCCTCGCTAAAGCTTAATAAATTACTATCAGTATCCATACAATGGAGTTGTAGATCTTTGAGAGATGGTTGAAAAATATTTTAGAATGCATCATACATGTGTAATTTACTTAATTCTAATATAGTAACACCTATACATACCGGAGAATCATCTTCTATTTTTTTCCTTATATATTCAGTTTGGCTAAAATCCTTATATATAGTTGTATTCTTAAATGTAGGTTTACTTATACTTTTCATTATCTTTTCTTCATCGTGTAAGAACTTATTTTGAACGAAGTGTAGAGGATTCATGCACATTCTTCCATATAATGAGTTGTTCTTTAATTTCCTTACATCCTTTTCCGCTTCAGTTTTAGCTGTTGCTCTTTTATTAGTATTGTTTTTTGAATATAATCTCTACATATGTAATCTTGTTTAATTTTAATTACTCTTTGAATTTTAGTTACTGTTACATCCATCTTAACTTAGAATTTTAACATCCTATAGTGAATCTTATATTCTGTTTTGTTGTTTTGACCTAAAATTATTTCCACTGGTCTTGCTCTATTTTTCTCTCTTTCTATATATCCTAATTTTTATCATTTATTTTTCTCTTATTAGGCATTAATGCTAGTTGCTCTGTTCTATCTTTACAACTACTAGTATAATTAATATCCCAAACTATATAGTAACCATGATCGCTATCATCCGTTTAATATATGGCGAAGCATGGTATCCCCATTATCTATATTTATGGACCTCCGGTCATGCTCCGCCATAGTAATGTGCTCGATGTCCCTATAATGTAACTTTTGCATCATCGCATAACCATATAGGTTGTTTGCGTCTATGTACCAGATTGACCTTTTGCTATTGCTTTTACTATTAATATATCTATCACCCATTGTACCACATATACCACCTCTCTTTGCTTCAACGAAGTCATCTAGCATTTGCTTATCTTGTAATGTATCTATTGTAACAGCACTTGACATTAACAAACAATCAAAACTATAACCCGGGAGACTAGCATAATAACCCGTTGAGACCCAATTCTTTCATACTCATTTCAAAATATTCATTGATGCAGTAGTCTAATATTTCCACATCTTTCTGTAAAAACTCTATAGTTAGATCTTCATCAGTTTTATGACTGTTGTCTTTATTAAAGTTATCGACTTCTTCTTGTGTTGGTAATTTATTAGATAGAGAGGATTTGAAGTCTTCTATATTTAGATTACCTATAATTTCATTGTAGGTGTCTAAACATTGTACGAATCTAAGACTTTAAGACAACCAATACTAAACATCTTAGATTTACCAGCAGCTACTGGTTTGCTATCTATTTTTCGTTTATCATTATTCTGTTTAAAGAGTTCACTATATGGTAGATTGAAATCATAACCACTGCCATTATGGAATATTATAGGAATGAAGTGTTGTTGTTTGTTTCTTAGATTACATATTTTACATGCCGGTCCTCCTTATTTACCAGTTTCATGACAGTGATCTCTTACTTTATTAATACATGTTTTGCTGCATATATGACAAGTGTTATTGGCTTCATGATATAGTTTATCTTCTTTATTAAATAACATCGTTTCATTATGCTTGATATTTTTCTCTGTTTGTATTTCTGATAGATCTCTAGCAAACCTTTTGATACAGTCCAAACCAAAATAGTATTCGAAATTACCTTGCCAGGTATAGCCCACACTTATTGGTATTTGTTCAGCTATTAAATATTTACAATTTTCAGTTTTGACATCAATGACACAGCATTATATATCGGCAGTTATAATGTTTTTTGAATCTGCCGTTTATGTTTATTTATAAAATTAATAAGTTTTTTCTTAGGACAAACAACCTCTGGTTTGACAGAGTGGCCACATACATGATTTTCGTATTGAATTCGAGAGTTAAACCTAAATGTCGGTCTATTACAATAATAGAATTTGTGTTGCCTCTTATTCGGTCTTTCTATCAAGGTTTCTATTGTTTTAATTAGTGCACAGTGCTCTGTTAGCCCATTCCCCCAAACTAATATTCTGACGTCTTTTCTATCTTTATTAAAATCATCCACCGGTTTAAACAATTCCACTTTGCCCTCACCGCAAGATGTGTATACCCAAATATTATTATTGTACAATTTTTGTGTTCTCAATATATAAGCGAATTCATCCTCATGTTATTGTCTTGTTACAATTAGTTTATTCTCTTATTTACTTTCATGAGTTGCGTGGTTCCTTGCAGGATGTCCGTTGCCAAGCAGTAATAGTTAGTTGCAAGCAATTGTATTTGGAATTGCGTATTTTTAATATTGATTTAGAGTATTTGAGATCGGGGGTAAATCTATATAACTATCAATAAATGCTTTGGTCAGTTCAATGTTTGTCTCAATACTTCTTAATCCAAGAAACTCAAAGTGATAGCCATAACCCTCATATGTTTCCTTTTCAAAATCAAAACATTGTTTGAAGTCACCATATTCATATATTGCATTAATAATAATTTAGTGAGTGTTGAAAAATTTGTTGGTAGTTTTAACTTCTTCTTTGGTTCTCTTCTTGTACTTATACTTGGCTGTGATCTTATATTTAAAACTCTTAACTTTACGAAACTGGTAACAGTATTTAATTTCCTCTAAAGAATTAATAATAACTTCATCTATGTCTTCAAGATAATTTCCAGATTTATTAGTAAAATAAAACTCTCTCATGTTTAGGCTAGAGTTTATATCAAAGTATTTTGTGTTTTCTAGATAGAGGCGATTATGACTATATGAATGACTGTTTAGAGTTCTTTTATTTTTAAATTCTTCATTACATACTTCACATCTAAACTTAATTCTAGAGTAGATATTATCTTTAGGTTGGGGTACCAAGGGCGAAGCCCCTTTAGGTTGGGGTTTGTGTTTAGGATAAATAAAACCTTTGGTGTTTATCTTTAGTTTTGGTTTTAGTTTTAGGCGGGGGGCCTCGGCTTCATCAAGACCAATAATCATTTCCCTGGTTCTTTCCTGATGTTCACTTGATATAGTGTGTTTGAGAATATCCTTCATTGAATCGAATAATAAGTTGCGAGACGACACATTCGCTACTTCTGTTATCATCCATTTCCTTAGGAAAAAATGAATTTTCAAATTATGAAAAACGCTTTCAAAGTGTCTTAACTCTGGGGATAAACAGTGGAAAGACTTTTGCTATAAATGTAGAGAACAATCTTTTGAATATTTTATTTACAATGGTATCATTAAGGAGAGAGATAGAAATAGCCATATAGGTAAGCATTATAAAAAAGCAGGGTTATATTTAACTTATAGTATGTGTAAGGTTAATAAAAAAAATCTCCTATTTTAGGTTTAAGACTAATAAGTGTTGATTGTGTGTTTATGTGCAAAGGTATAAATTTGGGCGTACTAAGGATAGATTTAAAGAGTATGTTAAGATACATAGTATCGGTGAAGCCATTGGGGAAGGACGAGTCTTGTTACACCAACCATGGGCAAAGCCCCTTTCATGGATGGTGAAACATGGTCGAAGACCCATCTGCAAAGCAGGTTTCCTTTGATTTAGATTTATTGTATTTTTGTACAACTGTGCGGCAATAAGGCTTAATTTTGATTTTAAAGTTAGAAATATTTTATTATGGCTATTAATTTTTGCAATCTTGCAAAACCACCCATTTGACAACTGCTAACTGTAGGAGATTGAAGCTTTACAGCAACATGGCCATATTATTGGGCCTCAATTTGTTGGAATTAGAACTTCCTCATAAATTGAGTTACTAACAAAATTCGAGCCAAAACGTTTCATTCAGTAGACGGATAATAATAGGGGATACCAATATTAATGTATCAGTAGTAAAGATATCAATATTAATGTATCAGTAGTAAGGATATCAAAATTAATAACAAATATATTTCTCAATAACCAATCATTTGTTTATCGTTTCTGAAAACTGTAATTCTGTCATGCACCTAGACTGAAGCTGACTATCCTTCTGAACTTATTCTAAGAACATTTTTCTATTCTGAATAGTATTCTGTTGAGACTACGGTCCTAGGATAGTTTTCACCTGCTTGAGTGAAGTTTATATAACTCTGGATAGTAGAGTAGGAATATTTTTTATCGTTCAGCTGTTGTTTCCAGGGAATATCCTTATTGTTCTCTTGATGATCTTGTTTCACTTACCTCCATATGTATCCCCTGTCCGAAATTGTCATTAGATATAAACAATTCAGCTTTCCCTCCATGTTTTTGACTGTGGTGAGATAAGACTCAAATTCACCAACTTTGAATGAATTCCCGAGTTTATCCGGAAATGATAAATATTCTGGCACATTCACTTCAAACTTGTCCAGTGTTTCCTGATGCTCGTAATTTAGTAGGTCCTTCTTGAACTTGGAGAGAAATAACTGGAGGAGTTCTGTTTTTGTTCTTTTTCCAGTCTCACTCTTTCGTGTTCATGGGTGTTGTCGGGTATGCATTTGTTCCCCTTACAAATTGTAATCATTTGAGTTGTTAAATTAGTCAACTCGTTAGATTTTCTGTAGATAAACAAGTACTTGATAAAGCTCCAGTTATTAAAGTCTCGCCAAATGAAGAAAATTGTTTAAAATTTGTTGCTAGTTTTTGAAGTGAGTGAAACTCATGATGAATAGCCAAAAAGTGCCCTGGAGAAAAAAGGCTTAACTTAAAATAAGTTATTCTTTCCAAAGTAAATACCTGTTTTAAAGGAAAATAATAATTAAATCCTTCTATTAAGTTAATTACTCTGCATATCTTCTTTAAAAATAAAAAAAATTTAATGAATACTTAACTTGCCAGCTAATATTTAAAGATGTCTTATATTTGCAATTTTCACTCGTTTGATATCATTCTGCTAACAACGTTGGTCATTTCTGTTAATGGAGGCGGCCATTTTAACATGACACTCATTTTTCCTTTTCATCATTTAATGAACTGTTTATAGACTGTGCAAAGTGTGCACGTATTGTGCTCGTAGTGGTGGCTATCTTTGTTTAGATTTTTATTAACTGTTCAGTCAGCTTAATTGTTAAAATCAAAAGTGTTCAAGCATTCTGTAGTTACACCCTCCACCACAGTTCGCCATTAAGAAAGGTCGAGCAAAACTGCCGTAGCGTGGTAAAGGCGAGTCAATCTTTTAACAAGACCCCTCAAGACTCGGCTCAGAAAAGTACCCTGGTACATAGAATCACTCAGTTAAACATCATAGATCAATCGTCTCCAGGGGTAAAGTCAAAGTTTTAAAGAAACTTGTTTCTTATTATCCAATTCTAAGCAACTTTGAGTGATTCTCAGTTCGTCCATTTCTATTGAAAAAAAACTTTGCGGCCCGGTTAGCCTGATTTGTTTCAGTATAGTTTGGTATTTTAGATATGAAATTCGGCTTCGAATTAACTTTGAAAACCTTTGGATATTTGCGCATGAAATTCATAAATTATACAGGCTATATGATTTTTTTGTACACAAAATTGAACGAGTATTTGTGTATATAGTGGTGGATGTAGTAGTGGATAAAACGGGGATTCCAGTTACCAGTACAATTTGGTACATATCTACATATGCATTTAGCGTATGGAGAGATGGACCAAATTGGCTGGTGACTGGAATCCCCGTTTTATCTACTACTCTTGTATGAATGGTGCAAGTAACGGTTATCTGCTAAGACGCAGGATTGCAACGGTTCTCTGGTAAGACACTTACAAGATCCTTGCCAGAGAGGCGTTTCATCATTTTTGGTTAAAACACCCAAAAAAACCTGTGTTTTCCTCCCTATAGGAAAACACAACAGAAAGAAATGTCTCACCGCGAAAAACTTTGAAACTCCATAAAAAGTATTGCTGTTTGTCAGCATTGCCAACATTCAAAGTTTTTGTGCTGTTCAATTTAAAAAATCCGCGGCAAAAATTTGTTTTCATTAAATAGGCAGCGCCTGGCTGCATGTCATTTGTATCAGTTGTCACATTAAAAAAATAAACACAAAAACAGCAAATTTGCAGTAAAAAGTCTATTGAAAGCAAACTACATCAGATATGCATTTACAATCCAATAAAACGGATTTATTTATGGTTTAAAAATGAAAACAGTAATAACCAATGTTTGCCGTGCACCAGAGACACAAATGGTTGACTTCAAAACAAAATATATAGACTGACTTTTTGTTGTGGTAGTACAAATAAAATTTCAAGTTGTATTTCAACCAGTCAAACAAAAAAGTTTTGTTTTGCTATCCAGACAGCCTGTAAACTCATCAAACAACATTTTGGTCACCTTAAATACAATTTTTTATTAATATACTTACCAAACAAACAGATGTAAATTCATGACATCCGCACAAAAAAGCTGCAGATTTTTGACATTTGTGGTAGTGTGGATCAATTTCATCTGATGCAATCAAATGCTTTATTTGATGTAGGAATTTTTACTCATCGCAAACTAGGTTTCCGTAAAAAGAGTTTTCCATGCCATTTTGTGCGTGCGACGTCAAGGCTGATTAAACTTTCTAACCATCAACAATTTTGCTCATTGGTGGTGTGTTTTCATGAAGCAGGTATCCCGTCGAACTTTTTATTTGTATCAATTTTGCTCTCTAAAAATTAGCACAATAACTTCAACTTTGCACAAAATGGTCTAATGAGTAGCAGAAAGCATCACAGATGTGTTAAAAATAACTGTTTCAATTACAATTTAAAACAGTGAACAATGTTTGCCATGCACCAGAAATACAAATGGGAGACTTTGAAATAAAAGATAAAGACTGATTTTTGTGGTAGTACAAAAAGGATATCCAGTTTTAATTCAATCAATCAAACAAAAAAAGGTTTAATGCGCTACCTAGACAGCCAATTCACACATCAAACAACCTTTGTGGTTACCTTAAAGACAATTTTTTTAAATATTCTTGCCAAACCAACAGATGTGATTTCATGACATCCGCACAAAAAAGCAGCAGATTTTTGCTTTTTTTGGGGTAATGTGGATCAATTTCATCTGATGCATTCAAATACGTTAGTTGAAGTAGGAAATTGTACTCATTGCAAACTAAGTTTCCGTAAAACAGTTTTCTATATTTCTATGCCATTTTGTGCGACGTCAGGGTACTCAACGAAACACACATACAGAAGAATTGGGTCTACCAAAAAAATTATTATGTGGAAAACTTTTTGATCTGTTCAAGGCTACTAACAATCAAGTTTTTCCAGCTGATTAAAATTTCTAACCATCAAAGAATTCGCTCATTTGTGGTTTGTTGTCATGAAGCAGGTATAGCATCGCTCTTTTTGTTTGCGTCATTTGTCGATAAGTTAGCACAAAACTTTGCACCTTTGCACAAAAAAGTCAAACGAGTAACAAAAAGCATCACAGATGTGTTAACAATCCCGTACAACTGTTTAAGTTACAATTTAAATAGTGAAGAGTGTTTGCGGTGCACCAGACACACAAATGGGAGACTTCGAAATAAAAGATATAGACTGACTTTTTGTTGTTGCAGTACAAATAGGATTTCCAGTTGTATATCAACCAATCAAACAAAAATTTTTTGTTTTGCAATCTAGACAGCCAATGAACACATCAAAAAACATTTGTGGTCACCTTAAAAACAATTTTTCGTAATATACTTACCAAACAAACAGATGTGATTTCATGACACCCGCACAAAAAAGCTGCATATTTTTTTGGGGGGTAATGTGAATCAATTTCATCTGATGCAAAAGAATACGTTAGTTGTAGTAGAAATTGGTACTCATCGCAAACTAGGTCTCTATAAAAAAATTTTGCATGTCATTTTGTTCGACGTCAAGGTACTCAACGAAACACACAAACTGAAGAATTGGGTCTGTCAAAAGAAATATTATGTAGAAAGCTTTTTGATCTGTTCAATGCTACTGACAACCAATTTTTTCCAGCTGATTGAACATTCTAACCATAAAAAAGTTCACTCATTGGTGGTGAGTTGTCATGAAGCAGGTATCCCGTCGCTCTGTTTATTTGTATCATTTCTGCTCTCTAAAAATTAGCACAAAAACTGCACCTTTGCACAAAAAAGTCAAATGAGCAGGAAAAAGCATCACAGATGTGTTAAAAATCCCGTAAAACTGTTTTAATTACTATTTAGAACAGTGAACTGTGTCTGCCATGCACTTGAAACGCAAATGGGAGACTTCGAAATATAAGATATAGAGTGACTTTTTGTTGTGGTTGTGGGGTAGTACAAATAGAATTTCCAGTTGTATAGCAACCAATCAAACAAAAAGTTTTTGTTTCGCAACCTAGACAGCCAATGAACACATCAAAAAACATTTGTGGTCACCTTAAAAACAATTTTTTTTAATATACTTACCAAACAAACAGATGTGATTTCATGACACCCGCACGAAAAAGCTGCATTTTTTTTGGAGGGTAATGTGAATCAATTTCATCTGATGCAAAAGAATACGTTAGTTGTAGTAGAAATTGGTACTCATTGCAAACTAGGTCTCTATAAAAAAAATTTGCATGCCATTTTGTTCGACGTCAAGGTACTCAACAAAACACACATACTGAAGAATTGGGTCTGTCAAAAGAAATATTATGTAGAAAGCTTTTTGGTCTGTTCAATGCTACTGACAACCAATTTTTTCCAGCTGATTGAACTTTCTAACCATCAAAGAATTCACTCATTTGTGGGTTCTTGTCATGAAGCAGGTATCGCGTCGCTGTTTACATTTGTATCAGTTGTTGCCCTTTAAAAATTAGCACAAAAACTGCACTTTTGCACAAAAATGTCAAATTTGTAGCAAAAAGCATCACAGATGTGTTAACAATCTTGTAAAACTTTTTAAATACAATTTAAAACAGTAGCGTGTTTGCCATGCACTAGAAACGCAAATGGGAGACTTCGAAATAAAACATATAGACTGATTTTTGGTGTGGTAGTACAAATAGGATTTCCAGTAGTATTTCAACCAATCATACAAAGAATTTTTAATTTGATACCTAGACAGCCTATGATCACACAAACAGACTTTCATGGTCACCATAAAGACAATTTGTCCTAATATACTTACCAAGCAAGCAGATGTGACTTCATGCCAACCCGCAAAAAAAAAGGTTTTTGGGGTAATGTGGATCAATTTCATCTGATGCATTCAAATACTTTAGTTGAAGTAGGAATTTTTACTCATCGCAAACTAAGTTTCCGTAAAAATAATTTTCCATGCCATTTTGTGCGTGCGACGTCAAGGTACTCAACGAAACACACATACTGAAGAATTGGGTCTATCAAAAGAAATATTATGTAGAAAGCTTTTCGATCTGTTCAATACTACTGATAATCAAGTTTTTCCAGCTGATTGAACTTTCTAACCATCAACGAATTCACTCATTGGTGTTGTGTTGTCATGAAGCAGGTATCGCCTCGCTCTGTTTATTTGTATCATTTTTGCTCTCTAAAAATTAGCACAAAAACTGCACCTTTGCACAAAAAAGTCAAATGAGCAGGAAAAAGCATCACAGATGTGTTAAAAATCCCGTAAAACTGTTTTCATTACTATTTAGAACAGTGAACTGTGTCTGCCATGCACTTGAAACGCAAATGGGAGACTTCGAAATATAAGATATAGAGTGACTTTTTGTTGTGGTTGTGGGGTAGTACAAATAGAATTTCCAGTTGTATAGCAACCAATCAAACAAAAAGTTTTTGTTTTGCAACCTAGACAGCCAATGAACACATCAAAAAACATTTGTGGTCACCTTAAAAACAATTTTTTTTAATATACTTACCAAACAAACAGATGTGATTTCATGACACCCGCACGAAAAAGCTGCATTTTTTGTGGAGGGTAATGTGAATCAATTTCATCTGATGCAAAAGAATACGTTAGTTGTAGTAGAAATTGGTACTCATTGCAAACTAGGTCTCTATAAAAAAAATTTGCATGCCATTTTGTTCGACGTCAAGGTACTCAACAAAACACACATACTGAAGAATTGGGTCTGTCAAAAGAAATATTATGTAGAAAGCTTTTTGGTCTGTTCAATGCTACTGACAACCAATTTTTTCCAGCTGATTGAACTTTCTAACCATCAAAGAATTCACTCATTTGTGGGTTCTTGTCATGAAGCAGGTATCGCGTCGCTGTTTACATTTGTATCAGTTGTTGCCCTTTAAAAATTAGCACAAAAACTGCACTTTTGCACAAAAATGTCAAATTTGTAGCAAAAAGCATCACAGATGTGTTAACAATCTTGTAAAACTTTTTAAATACAATTTAAAACAGTAGCGTGTTTGCCATGCACTAGAAACGCAAATGGGAGACTTCGAAATAAAACATATAGACTGATTTTTGGTGTGGTAGTACAAATAGGATTTCCAGTAGTATTTCAACCAATCATACAAAGAATTTTTAATTTGATACCTAGACAGCCTATGATCACACAAACAGACTTTCATGGTCACCATAAAGACAATTTGTCCTAATATACTTACCAAGCAAGCAGATGTGACTTCATGCCAACCCGCAAAAAAAAGGTTTTTGGGGTAATGTGGATCAATTTCATCTGATGCATTCAAATACTTTAGTTGAAGTAGGAATTTTTACTCATCGCAAACTAAGTTTCCGTAAAAATAATTTTCCATGCCATTTTGTGCGTGCGACGTCAAGGTACTCAACGAAACACACATACTGAAGAATTGGGTCTATCAAAAGAAATATTATGTAGAAAGCTTTTCGATCTGTTCAATACTACTGATAATCAAGTTTTTCCAGCCGATTGAACTTTCTAACCATCAACGAATTCACTCATTGGTGTTGTGTTGTCATGAAGCAGGTATCGCCTCGCTCTTTTTATTTGTATCATTTGTTGCCCTCTAAAAATTAGCACAAAAAGTTGCACCTTTGCACAAAAAAGTCAAATGAGTAAAATAAAGCATCGCAGATGTATTAAAATTCCCGTATAACTGTTTTTAATACAATTTAAATAGTGAACAGTGTTTGCCGTGCACCACAAACACAAATGGGAGACTTCGAAATAAAAGATATAGATTGACTTTTTGTTGTTGCAGTACAAATAGGATACCCAGTTGTATTTCAACCAATCAAACAAAAAATTTTTATTTTGCTACCTAGACAGCCAATTCACACATCAGACAACATTTGTGGTTACCTTAAAGACGATTTTTTTTAATATACTTACCAAACAAACAGATGTGAATTCATGACACCCGCACAAAAAAGCTGCATATTTTTTTTGGGGTAAGGTGAATCAATTTCATCTGATGCAATAGAATACGTTAGTTGTAGTAGGAATTGGTACTCATCGCAAACTAAGTTTCTATAAAAATGTTTTCCATGCCATTTTGTGCGACGGCAAGGTACTCAACGAAATACACATACTGAAGAATTGGGTCCATCAAAAAAATATTATGTAGAAAGCTTTTTGATCTGTTCAATGCTACTGACAATCAAGTTTTTCCAGCTGATTGAACTTTCTAACCATCAAAGAATTAACTCATTGATGGTGTGTTGTCATGAAGCAGGTATCGCATCGCTCTTTTTAATTGCATCGTTTTTGCTCTCTAAAAATTAGCACAAAAACTGCACGTTTGCACAGAAAAGTCAAATTAGTAGCATAAAGCATCACAGATGTGTTAACAATCCCGTACAACTGTTTTAATTACAATTAAATAGTGAACAGTGTTTAACGTGCAGCAGAAACACAAATGAGAGACTTCGAAATAAAAGATATAGACTGATTTTTGGCGTGGTAGTACAAATAGGATTTCCAGTAGTATTTCAACCAATCATACAAAGAATTTTTATTTTGATACCTAGACAGCCTATGATCACACAAACAGATATCCATGGTCACCGTACAAACAATTTGTTCGAATATATTTACCAAACAAGCAGATGTGACTTCATGACAACCCGCAAAAAAAGCTGCAGATTTTTGCGTTTTTGGGGTAATGTGGATTAATTTCATCTGATGCATTCGAATACTTTAGTTGAAGTAGGACTTTGTACTCATTGCAAACTAGATTTGTGTAATAAGATTTTCCATGCCATTTTTTACGACCTCATGGTACTCAACGAAACACACATACTGAAGAATTGGGTCTATCAAAAAAATATTATGTAGAAAGCTTTTTGATCTGTTCAATGCTACTGACAATCAAGATTTTCCATCTGATTGAACTTTCTAACCATCAAAGAATTCACTCATTTTTGGTGTGTTGTCATGAAGCAGGTATCGCGTCGCTGTTTACATTTGTATCAGTTGTTGCCCTTTAAAAATTAGCACAAAAAATGCACTTTGGCACAAAAAAGTCAAATTAGTAGCAAAAAGCATCACAGATGTGTTAACAATCTTGTAAAACTTTTTAATTACAATTTAAAACAGTACCGTGTTTGCCATGCACTAGAAACGCAAATGGGCGACTTCGAAATAAAACATATAGACTGATTTTTTGCTGTGGTAGTACAAATAGGATTTCCAGTTGTATTTCAACAAATCATACAAAGAATTTTTAATTTGATACCTAGACAGCCTATGATCACAAAAACAGATATCCATGGTCATCGTAAAGACAAATTGTTCGAATATACTTACCAAACAAGCAGATGTGACTTCATAACACCCGCCCAAAAAGCTGCAGATTTTTGCTTTTTTGGGTTAATTTGAATCAATTTTATCTGATGCAATAGAATACGTTAGTTGTAGTAGGAATTTGTACTCATCGCAAACTGGGTTTCTATAAAAAAAGTTTCCATGCCATTTTGTGCGACGGCAAGGTACTCAACGAAATACACATACTGAAGAATTGGGTCCATCAAAAAATATTATGTAGAAAGCTTTTTGATCTGTTCAATGCTACTAACAACCAATTTTTTCCAGCTGATTGAACATTCTAACCATCAAAAAGTTCACTCATTGGTGGTGAGTTGTCATGAAACAGGTATCCCGTCGCTCTGTTTATTTGTATCATTTCTGCTCTCTAAAAATTAGCACAAAAACTGCACCTTTGCACATAAAAGTCAAATGAGCAGGAAAAAGCATCACAGATGTGTTAAAAATCCCGTAAAACTGTTTTAATTACTATTTAGAACAGTGAACTGTGCCTACCATGCACTTGAAATGCAAATGGGAGACTTCGAAATATAAGATATAGAGTGACTTTTTGTTGTGGTAGTACTAATAGAAATTCCAGTTGTATATCAACCAATCAAACAAAAAGTTTTTGTTTTGCAACCTAGACAGCCAATGAACACATCAAGGTACTCAACGAATAACAATTAATGAAGAATTTGTTCTATCAAAGGAAATATTATGTAGAAAGCTTTTTGATCTGTTCAATAACACTGACAATCAAGTTTTTCCAGCTCATTGGGTTTCTAACCATCAAACAATTTACTCTTTGGTGGTGTGTTGTCATGAATCAGGTATCACGTCGCTCTTTTTTTTGCATCATTTTTGCTCTCTAAAAATTAGCACAAAAACTGCACCTTGGCACAAAAAAATCAAATGAGCAGCAAAAAGCATCACAGATGTGTTAAGAATCCCGTATAACTGTTTTAATTACCATTTAAAACAATGAACAGTCTTTGCCGTGCAACAGAAACATCAATGGGAGACTTCGAAATAAAAGATATAGACTGACTTTTTGATGTGGTAGTACAAATAGGATTTCCAGTTTTATTTCAACCAATCATACAAAGAATTTTTATTTTGATACCTAGACAGCTTATTATTACATAAACAGAAAATCATGTTCACCATAAAGACAGTTTGTCCTAATATACTTACAAAACAAGCAGATGTGACTTCATGACAACCCATGTGGATCAATTTCACCTGATGCATTCAAATACTTTAGTTGAAGTAGGAATTTGTACTCATTGCCAACTATGTTTCTGTAAATAAATTTCCGTGCCATTTTGTGCGACTTCAAAGTACCCAACGAAACACACACACTGAAGAATTGGGTCTATCAAAAAATTTTATGTAGAAAGCTCTTTGATCTGTTCAATGATACTGACAATCAAGTTTTTCTGCTGATTGAACTTTCTAACCATCAAAAAAATCACTCATTGGGGGTGTGTTGTCATGAAGCAGGTATCGCGTCGCTTTTTTTTAATCATTTGTTGCCCTCTAAAAGTTAGCACAAAAACTGCACTTTTGCAGTTGTGTTTCACAGATGTGTTAACAATCCCGTATAACTTTCTAATTACAATTTAAAACAGTAGACAGTGTTTGCCATGTACTAGAAACGCAAATGGGAGACTTCGAAATAAAAGATATAGACTGACTTTTTGTTGTGGTAGTAAAAATAGGACTTCCAGTTTTATTTCAACCAATCATACAAAGAATTTTTATTTTGATACCTAGACAGCCTATTATCTCAAAATACAACATTCGTTGTCACCGTAAAGACAATTTGTCATAATATACTTACCAAACAAGTAGATGTGACTTCATGACAACCCGCACGCTATGGCTAAAGATTTCTGGTTTTCTGGGTAATGTGGATCAGTTCCAACTGGTGCCTTCAAATGAGTTAGTTGAAGTAAGAATTTGCAGTCATCGCAAACTAAGTTTCGGAAAAAAAGTTTTGCATGCCATCTTGTGCGACGTCAACGTACTCAACGATACACACAAACTGCGGAAAAATGTCTATCAAATGAAATAATTTGTATAAAGCATTTTTGGATCTGTTCAATACTACTGACAATCAATTTTTTCCAACTGATTGAACTTTCTAACCAACAGACAATTTATTCCTTGGTAGTGTGTTGTCATGAATCAGGTGTCGCGTCACTCTTTTTGTTTGTATCATTTGTAACCCTCCAAAACTAAGCACAAAACTGCACCTTTGCACAAAAAAATCTATTGAATAATAAAATGCATCACAGGTGGGGAAAAAATCCCGAGAAAATGTTTTAATTATATTTTAAAAAATTAAGCAGTTTTTGCCGTGCACCAGAGACACAAATGGATGACTTCAAATTAAAAGATATAGACTGTCTTTTTGTTGTGGTAGTACTAATAAGATTTTCAGTTGTATTTCAACCAATCAAACAAAAAATTCTTGTTTGGCTACCTAGACTGCCTATGAACACATCAAACAACATTTGTGGCCACCTTAAAGACAATTGTTTTAAATATACTTACCAAACAAACAGATGTGATTTCTTGAAATCCGCACAAAAAAGCTGCAGATTTTCGCCTTTTTGGGGTAAAGTGGATCATTTTCATCTGATGCAATCAAATGCGTTAGTTGAAGTAGGAATTTGTACTCATTGCACACTAGGTTTCGGTAAAAACTTTTCCATGCCATTTTGTGCGTGCGACGTCAAGGTACTCAACGAAACACACATACTGAAGAATTGGGTCTATCAAAAGAAATATTATGTAGAAAGCTTTTTGATCTGTTCAATACTACTGAAAATCAAGTTTTTCCAGCAGATTGAACTTTCTAACCATCAAAGAATTCACTCATTGGTGTTGTGTTGTCATGAAACAGGTATCGCCTCGCTCTTCTTATTTGCATCATTTGTTGCCCTCAAAAATTAGCACAAAAACTGCATCTTTGCACAAAAAAGTCAAACGAGCAGCAAAAAGCATCACAGATGTGTTAACAATCCCGTATAACTTTTTTGATTACAATTCAAAACAGTAAACAGTGTTTGCCATGTACTAGAAACACAAATGGGAGAATTCGAAATAAAAGATATAGACTGACTTTTTGTTGTGGTAGCACAAATAGGATTTCCAGTTGTATTTCAACCAATCATACAAAGAATTTTTATTTTGATACCTAGACAGCCTATTATCACAAAACACAACATTCTTGGTCACAGTAAAGACAATTTGTCATAATATACTTACCAAACAAGTAGATGTGACTTCATACAACCCGCACACTATGGCTAGAGACTTCTGCTTTTCCGGGTAATATGGATCAGTTCCAACTGTTGCCTTCAAATGAGTTAGTTGAAGTAGGAATTTGCACTCATCGCATACTAGGTTTCCGAAAAAACTATTGCATGTCATCTTTTGAGACGTCAAGGTACTCAACGATTCACACAAACTGCGAAAAATGTCTATCGAATGAAATAATTTGTAGAAAGCATTTTTTGATCTGTTCAATTCTACTGACAATCCAGTTTTTTCCAGCTCATTGAGTTTCTAACCATCAAACAAATTTCTTTTTGGTGGTGTGTTGTCATGAATTAGGTATCGCGTCGCTGTTTTTATTTATATCAATTCTGCTCTCTAAAATTTTGCACAAAAACTGCACCTTTGCACAAAAAAGTCAAATGGGCTGTAAAAAGCATCACAGATGTGTTAAAAATCCCGTATAACTGTTTTAATTGCAATTTAAAACAGGAAACAGTCTTTTCCGTGCAGCAGAAACACAAATGGGAGACTTCGAAATAAAAGATATAGACTGACTTTTTGTTGTGGTAGTGCAAATAGGATTTTCAGTTGTATTTCAACCAATCATACAAAGAATTTTCATTTTTATGACTGGACAGCCTATTATCACAAAACACAACATTCGTGGTCACGGTAAAGACAATTTGTCCAAATATACTTACCAAACAAGCAGATGTGACTTCATGGAAACCCGCACAAAAAAGCTGCAGATTTTTGCTTTTTTGGGGTAATGTGGACCAATTTTCATCTGATGCATTCAAATACGTTAGTTGAAGTAGGAATTTGTACTCATTGCACACTAGGTTTCGGTAAAAGGTTTTCCATGCCATTTTGTGCGTGCGATGTCAAGGTACTCAACGAAACACACAAACTGAAGAATTGGGTCTATCAAAAGAAATATTATGTAGAAAGCTTTTTGATCTGTTCAATACTACTGACAATCAAGTTTTTCCAGCAGATTGAACTTTCTAACCATCAAAGAATTCTCTCATTGTTGGTGTGTTGTCATGAAGCAGGTATTGCGTCGCTCTTTTTATTTGTATCATTTGTTGCCCTCAAAAAATAGCACAAAAACTGCACCTTTGCACAAAAAAGTCAAATGGGCATCAAAAAGCATCACAGATGTGTTAACAATTCCGTATAACTTTTTTGATTACAATTTAAAACAGTGAATAGTGTTTGCCATGTACTAGAAACGCAAATTGGAGAATTGGAAATAAAAGATATGGACTGACTTTTTGTTGTTGTAGTACAAATAGGATTTCCAGTTGAATTTCAACCAATCATACAAAGAAATTTTATTTTGATACCTAGACAGCTCATTATTACAAAAACAGACATTCATGTTCACCATAGAGACAATTTGTCCTAATATACTTACAAAACAAGCAGATGTGACTTCATGACAACCCGCACACTATGGCTACAGACTTCTGCTTTTCGGGGTAATGTGGATCAGTTCCAACTGGTGCCTTCAAATGAGTTAGTTGAAGTAGGAATTTGCACTCATCTCATACTAGGTTTCTGAAAAAAAGTATTGCATGTCATCTTGTGAGACGTCAAGGTACTCAACGATTCACACAAACTGCGAAAAAATGTCTATCGATTGAAATAATTTGCAGAAAGCTTTTTTTGATCGATTCAATTCTACTGACAATCAAGTTTTTTCCAGCTCATTGAGTTTCTGACCATCAAAAAAATTTCTTATTGATGGTGTGTTGTCATGAATTAGGTATCGCGTCGCTCTTTTTATTTATATCAATTCTGCTCTCTAAAATTTTGCACAAAAACTGCACCTTTGCACAAAAAAGTCAAATGGGCTGCAAAAAGCATCACAGATGTGTTAAAAATCCCGTGTAACTGTTTTAATTGCAATTTAAAACAGAAAACAGTCTTTGCCGTGCAGCAGAAACACAAATGGGAGACTTCGAAATAAAAGATATAGAGTGACTTTTTGTTGTGGTAGTGCAAATAGGATTTCCAGTTGTATTTCAACCAATCATACAAAGAATTTCTATTTTGATACCTAGACAGCCTATGATTACAAAAAAGACATTCAAGGTCACGCAAAGACAATTTGTCCTAATATACTTACCAAACAAGCAGATGTGACTTCATGACAACCCGAACAGCATGGCTACAAATTTTTGCTTTTTGGGTTAATGTGGATCAATTCCGACTGGTGCCATCAAACGAGATAGTTGAAGTAGGAACTTGCTTTTGTCGCAAACTAAGTTTCTGAAAAAAAATTTCGATGTCTTCTTGTGCG
Source organism: Convolutriloba macropyga (assembly GCF_964194025.1). Taxonomy (NCBI): domain Eukaryota; kingdom Metazoa; phylum Xenacoelomorpha; order Acoela; family Convolutidae; genus Convolutriloba; species Convolutriloba macropyga. Next base: position 39,774,637 of record NC_134472.1, read on the forward strand.
ACGTCAAGGTACTCAACGATACACATATACTGCGGAAAATGTCTATGAAATTAAAAATTATGTAGAAACTTTTTTTTATCTGTTCATTACTACTGGGAATCTTTTTTTCCAACTAATTCAATGTTCTAACTTTCCGACTATCAAACAGTTTACTCGTTGGTAGTGTGTTGTCATGAATCAGGTATCGCGTCACTCTTTTCCTTTGCAACATTTGTTACCCGCTAAAAATAAGCACCAAAACTGCATCTTTGCACAAAAACTGCACCTTTGCACTAAAAAGTCAATTGAATAGCAAAAGGCATCACTGATGTGTTACCAATCCTTTATAACGGCTTTAGTTATAGTTTAGAGTTGTGAACAGTGTTTGCCGTGCATCAAAGACATAAATGGTGGAGTTCAAAATAGAAGATATAGACTGACTTTTTGTTGTGATAGTACAAATAGGATTTCAAATTGCATTTAAACCAATCACACAAAGAATTTTTATTTTGCTTCCTAGACAGCCCAATAATAGAAAAAACAACTTTCGTGGTCCCAGTCAAGGTAGTACAACAGAGACAAAAGACTGAGACATAAATATAAAAACTTTGTACTGAATTTTCGTTGTATATTTCTTTTCTGTATTTCAACTTGCAATTTGATTGTCCGATCACACAAAGGTCTATAAGGTGGTCTCAAAAGGACATTTTGTGTCGTTTTTCACGAAAAATTACTCATCTAATAGCCCAAAATTTTGGCTACAGTTTACCGTTTCATTAATGTCTTCTGAAGTACTGTGTCAAATGTCATGAATGAGGTAGCATTTTGTTTGTACTGAGACCTTCCTGCTGGTTACTGATAGCAAAGTTTGTGAATTGGCCTCATCAGGAATTTATCAAGGTGTAAAATTGAGAAAGATTAAATTTTCGTTGGATTTTCAGTATTGATATAGTTTTAATAGTTACCTGAAAATTGTGTTTTTCGCGCTTTGGTTGGGTCCCTGAAGCTATTTAGAACATTGGTTTTCAGCAATTCAACAATTTTTCTCTATTTGTGAAATAATGAAACTTTGTTGATAGTTTTTTTTGTCAAAACACACAAAACACCCTGGCCTTTACGGTGAGGTGGGAAATATTTTCTCACTTCGCGCTAGAGGTCTTGGGTGTCCAGTAACTAGCCAGTGGATTTCGATTTTGTTCAGAATTAAATCCGAGACGCACATTGCAGTCGTTCTGCAAGAGTTTACGAGAATTTGAGCCGTAATAATAGCCCAAAAATCGGGGTACACTTCATGTGTTTGACGATTTCTCCAAATCGGACGAGCGTTGTCTTATTTTTTTGGCACTGAACCCTCTTGCTTGCATTGTTTGGTTGGTTTCTCAAATCTTCCTAATCAAAAACTTATTAATGTCTAAATTTGAAAAGTCGAATTTTCAGGTTATATTGAGTGACCCAAGCTTCGGTACAACAAAAAAGTAGATTTACCCAACAAATGTTAGTGTTTTAGATTCCTCAGTCAGTGGGGAGTCTCCCCATATACATTTTGTATGTAGTTTTACGTAGTTCAGGCGGTGAATTTTAGCGAAACGTGACCCGTACTTGTCCTACTTTTTCATTTGGTACGGTACCTTTATGTTGGAATATCTCTTCGAAAAGTTAACCGATTTTTGATCTGTCTTTCGATTTGAACAAAGCGTGTGCCGTACTTGAATCCCTTTAAATGACGTTTTGTTTCTTTGAGCCGTTTTCGAGAAATTGGCCAGGACATATATGCCCATTTTGACCAATTCGTGTCTGGCACATTTCGTGTATCTACATGTTACACCATCAAAACTGGCTATTTTAAACTCAATTGTTAGTTCGTTAGGTTCCTTTAATAATGGGGATTGTCCCCATATATATTCTACAGGTCATTTTGTGTAGTTCAGAAGATCAATTTTAGCACTGAATGTGGTGTATCTTTCTTCTGGAGTCACTTGGTACGGTATCTTATTTTTTCTATAACTCCTTGAAGAATGCACCGATTGGGCTCATTTTTTATATGATGCGTATCTCAAGCAATGCTAAAAACCGTTCTAACGGCGTTTGTATATGTTTGGTGGTTTTCGAGAAATTACCCTGTAAACTTGACCCCATTTTGACCCCAGAAGCGGATGAAGGTCAGGACTGTTCACTTTCTGAAGTCTGAATTTCATAACTGTTCGTGTAAATTTTAGTGTGTTGAACAGCTCGTCTGGCGTTTTCTGAGATTTTGGTGATCTATTTTAGCTTTGAAGTTGGTGTATATCTCCTCCAGGGCCATTTGATACGGTACATTATTTTTGCCAAAACTCCTTGAAGAATGCACCGTTTGGCTCATTTTTTAATATGATGAGTATCTCAAGCAGTGCTACAAACAGTAAAAAAGGCGTTTTTTTTGTTCAGCCGTTTTTGAGTAAATGGCCAGGGAATTTGAACCGAGTTCGAACTCTTGAGGAGAGAAACACTACCATAAATACAGTATTTCCCTTATTATGTGTTGATTTAGACGGCGAAATTAGGTGTCGCAGATTCCTGTGTAAGTGGCGACTATCGTCACATATATTTAATATATGTTATTCCGAAGTTTTCATGGTGTATTTAGGATATATATATATATATATATATATATATATATATATATATATATATATATATATATACATATATATATATATATATATATATATATATATATATATAGTCGGGCAAGGTCCCATTTCCGGTCATTGGTAAGGTACCTTATTTTTGAAATATCTCCTTGTAGAGTAGACAAATTTACAATCTGTTTAATGTTTTGAACTCACCTTGAGCTCTACTTTAATCACTGTAAATGAGGCTTAGTTTCTTCCAGGCGTTATTGAGAAATAAGTGTAATTTTTAGCGAAACGTCTGTCGTTGTAGGTCATTCTTGGACTTTGTACCGTACATAATTTTGCTAATTTCTCGTCCTAGAGAGAACCAATTTTAGATCTTTTTTTTGAGTTGAACTCAGCCTGAGCCGTACTTTATTCCATATAAATGGCGTTTTTTTGTCGGCTGTTTTCAAGAAATTGGCCTGGAAATTTACCGCTATTTTCCCAGTTTGGTGACCGGTGTGATTCACGTTTCTACTTGCAAAATTTAGTCAAGGATTGGTTTGAATGAATTGAGGGCCCTCGTAGGAGTCTAATAGTCCAAGTAGTTTCCGAAAGGAGCTGAATTTTGTTTTGGCTGATCTACGAAAAAAGTACTTGATGCGTTGTTAAATTTCGGGCTCAAGAAATATGCTTGTTCAGTTTTTAAAAAAAGTTTTTTTGAATTTAGTCAAGGACTTGTTTGAATAAATTGAGTTCCCACGTAGGAGTGTAATAGTCAAAGTAGTTTCTAAAAAGAGCGTAATTTTTTCTTGGCTGGTCTGCGAAAAAAATTACTTGATACGTTGTTAATTTTCGGGCTCAAGAGATATGCTGGTTCAGTTTTATAAAAAAGTGTTTTTCAATTTAGTCAAGGACTTGTTTGAATAAATTGGGGGCCCACGTAGGAGTGTAATAGTTACATTAGTTTCTAAAAAACAACTGACTTTTGTCTTGGCTGGTCTACGAAAAAAGTTCTTGATACGTTGTCAAATTTCGTGCTGAAAAAATATGCTTGTTCAGTTTTATAGAAAAGTGTTTTTCAATTTAGACAAGGACTTGTTTGAATAAATTGTGGGCACACGTAGGAGTGTAAAAGTCACAGCAGTTTTTAAAAAACAGCTGAATTTTGTCTTGGCTGGTCAACGAAAAAGTACTTGATACGTTGTCAAATTTCGTGCTGAAAAAATATGCTTGTTCAGTTTTATAAAAAAGTGTTTTTCAATTTAGTCAAGGACTTGTTTGAATAAATTGTGGGCCCGCGTAGGAGTGTAAAAGTCACAGTAGTTTTTAAAAAACAGCTAAATTTTGTCTTGGCTGGTCAACGAAAAAGTACTTGATACGTTGTCAAATTTCGTGCTGAAAAAATATGCTTGTTCAGTTTTATAAAAAAGTGTTTTTCAATTTAGTTAAGGACTTGTTTGAATAAATTGGGGGCCCACGTAGGAGTGCAATAGTTACATTAGTTTCTAAAAAACAGCTCAATTTTGTCTTTGCTGGTCTACGAAAAAAGTTCTTGATACGTTGTCAAATTTCGTGCTGAAAAAATATGCTTGTTCAGTTTTATAGAAAAGTGTTTTTCAATTTAGTCAAGGACTTGTTTGAATAAATTGTGGGCCCGCGTAGGAGTGTAATAGTTACATTAGTTTCTAAAAAACAGCTCAATTTTGTCTTGGCTGGTCTACGAAAAAAATTCTTGATACGTTGTCAAATTTCGTGCTGAAAAAATATGCTTGTTCAGTTTTATAGAAAAGTGTTTTTCAGTTTAGTCAAGGACTTGTTTGAATAAATTGGGGGCCCACGTAGGAGTGTAATAGTTACATTAGTTTCTAAAAAACAGCTGAATTTTGTCTTGACTGGTCTACGAAAAAAGTTCTTGATACGTTGTCAAATTTCGTGCTGAAAAAATATAATTGTTCAGTTTTATAGAAAAGTGTTTTTCAATTTAGTCAAGGACTAGTTTGAATAAATTGTGGGCACACGTAGGAGTGTAAAAGTCACAGTAGTTTCTAAAAAACAGCTGAATTTTGTCTTGCCTGGTCTACGAAAAAAGTCTTGATACGTTGTCAAATTTTGCGCTGAAAATATATGCTTGTTCAGTTTTATATAAAAAAAGTGATTTTCAATTTAGTCAAGGAATTGTTTGAATAAATTGAGGACCCACGTAGGAGTATAATAGTCACAGTAGTTTCTAAAAAAGAGCTGAGTTTTGTTATGGCTGGTCTGAGAAGAAAAGTACTTGATACGTTGTTATATTTCGGGCTCAAAAAATATGCTTGTTCAGTTTATAAAAAAGAGATTTTCAATTTAGTCAAGGACGTGTTTGAATGAATTGAGGGCCAACGTAGTAGTGTAATAGACCAAGTAGTTCCTGAAGAAATTTGAACTTTGTTTTGGCCGCTCTACGAAAAAAGTATTTGATACGTTGTCAAATTTCGTGCTGAAAATATGCTTGTGCATTTTTTTAGAAGAAGTGACTTTCAATTTAGTCAAGGACTATTCAAGATCTGATTTTTGTTTTGGCTGGTCTACATTGAAAGTACTTGATTCGTTGTTAAATTTCGTGCTCAAAAAATAGTATTGTTCAGTTTTATAAAAATTTATTTTCAATTTAGCCAAGGACGTGTTTGAATGAATTGAGGGCCCACGTAGGAGTATACAAGTCCCAGTATTTTCTAAAAAAGAGCTGGTTTTTGTCTTGGCTGGTCTACGAAAAACATACTTGAAATGTAGTCATCTTTTGCGCTGAAAATTTATGCTTGTTCAGTTTTATAAAAAAAAAGTGATTTTCAATTTAGTCAAGGACTTGTTTGAATGAACTGAGGGCCCAAGTAGGAGTGTAATACACCAATTAGTTTCAAGAAAGAGCTGAATTTTGTTTTGGCTAGTCTATGAAAAAGTACTTGATACGTTGTCAAATTTCGGGCTCAAATAATATGCTTGTTCAGTTTTTTAAAAAAGTGATATTCAATTTATTCAAGGACTTGTTTAAATGAATTGAGTGCCGGAGTAGGAGTGTAATAGTCCCAGTAATTTTAAAGAAAGAGGTGAGTTTCGAAGGGGCTGGTCTACGAAAAAAGTACTTGATACGGTGTTCAATTTTTAGCTGAAAAAATAAGATTGTTCAGTTTTATAAAAAAGAATTTTTTATAAAACTGAAAAAGCATACATTTTCAGCAAAAATTGGACAACTTATCAAGTACTTTTATAAAAAAAGATTTTCAAATTAGTCAAGGATGTGTTTGAATTAATTGAGGGCCCACGTAGTAGTGTAATAGTCACTGTAGTTTCTAAAAAGAGCTGAATTTTGTCTTGGCTGGTCTGCGAAGAAAAGTACTTGATACGTTGTTAAATTTCAGGCTCAAAGAAAAGTCTTGTCCAGTTTTATAAAAAAGTGATTTTCAATTTAGTCAAGGACTTGTTTGAAAGAACTGAGGGCCCGAGTAGGAGTGTAATAGTCCAATTAGTTTCGAAAAAAGAGCTGAATTTTGTTTTGTTTGGTCTACGAAAAAGTATTTGATGCGTTGTTAAATTTCGGGCGCAAAGAATAGGCTTGTTCAGTTTTTTTTAAAAAAGTGATTTTCAATATAGTCAAGGACCTGTTTGAATGAATTGAGGGCCCAAGTAGGAGAGTAAGAGTCCATGTAGTTTCCATAAAAAGAGCTGAATTTTTTTTTCGCTGGCCTACGAAAAAAATATTTGATTCGTTGTTAAATTGCGTGCTCAAATAATAGTCTTTTTCAGTTTTATAAAAAAGTGGTTTGCATTTTAGTCAAGGACTTGTTTGAATGAAATGAGGGCCCCACGCAGGAGTGTAAAAGTCCAAGAAGTTCCTAAAAAAGATCTGATTTTTGTGCTGGCTGGTCTACGAAAAAAGTTCTTGATACGTTGTCAAATTTCGTGCTGAAAGAATATGCTTGTTCAGTTTTATAGAAAAGTGTTTTTCAATTTAGTCAAGGACTTGTTTGAATAAATTGTGGGCCCGCGTAGGAGTGTAATAGTTACATTAGTTTCTAAAAAACAGCTGAATTTTGTCTTGGCTGGTCTACGAAAAAAGTTCTTGATACGTTGTCAAATTTCGTGCTGAAAAAAATATGCTTGTTCAGTTTTATAGAAAAGTGTTTTTCAATTTATTCAAGGACTTGTTTGAAAAAATTGTGGGCACACGTAGGAGTGTAAAAGTCACAGTAGTTTCTAAAAAACAGCTGAATTTTGTCTTGGCTGGTCAGCGAAAAAAGTCTTGATACGTTGTCAAATTTTGCGCTGAAAATATATGCTTGTTCAGTTTTATAAAAAAAAGTGATTTTCAATTTAGTCAAGGAATTGTTTGAATAAATTGAGGGCCCACGTAGGAGTATAATAGTCACAGTAGTTTCCAAAAAAAGAGCTGAATTTTGTTATGGCTGGTCTGAGAAGAAAAGTACTTGATACGTTGTTATATTTCGGGCTCAAAAAATATGCTTGTTCAGTTTATAAAAAAGAGATTTTCAATTTAGTCAAGGACGTGTTTGAATGAATTGAGGGCCAACGTAGTAGTGTAATAGACCAAGTAGTTCCTGATGAAAATTGAACTTTGTTTTGGCCGGTCTACGAAAAAAAGTACTTGATACATTGTCAAATTTCGTGCTGACAATATGCTTGTGCATTTTTTTTAGAAGAAGTGACTTTCAATTTAGTCAAGGACTATTCAAGATCTGATTTTTGTTTTGGCTGGTCTACATTGAAAGTACTTGATTCGTTGTTAAATTTCGTGCTCAAAAAATAGTCTTGTTCAGTTTTATAAAAATTTATTTTCAATTTAGCCAAGGACGTGTTTGAATGAATTGAGGGCCCACGTAGGAGTATACAAGTCCCAGTATTTTCTAAAAAAGAGCTGGTTTTTGTCTTGGCTGGTCTACGAAAAACATACTTGAAATGTAGTCATCTTTTGCGCTGAAAATATATGCTTGTTCAGTTTTATAAAAAAACGTGATTTTCTATTTAGTCAAGGACTTGTTTGAATGAACTGAGGTCCGAAGTAGGAGTGTAATACACCAATTAGTTTCAAGAAATAGCTGAATTTTGTTTTGGCTAGTCTACGAAAAAGTACTTGATACGTTGTCAAATTTCGGGCTCAAAGAATATGCTTGTTCAGTTTTTTTAAAAAAGTGATTTTCAGTTTATTCAAGGACTTGTTTAAATGAATTGAGTGCCGGAGTAGGAGTGTAATAGTCCCAGTAATTTTAAAGAAAGAGGTGAGTTTCGAAGGGGCTGGTCTACGAAAAAAGTACTTGATATGGTGTTCAATTTTTAGCTGAAAATATAAGCTTGTTCAGTTTTATAAAAAAGTCATTTTTTATTAAACTGAAAAAGCATACATTTTCAGCGAAAATTGGACAACTTATCAAGTGATTTTATAAAAAAAAAGATTTTCAAATTAGCCAAGGATGTGTTTGAATTATTTGAGGGCCCACGTAGTAGTGTAATAGTCACTGTAGTTTCCAAAAAGAGCTGAATTTTGTCTTGGCTGGTCTGCGAAGAAAAGTACTTGATACGTTGTTAAATTTCAGGCTCAAAGAAAAGTCTTGTTCAGTTTTATAAAAAAGTGATTTTCAATTTAGTCAAGGACTTGTTTGAATGAATTGAGGGCCCAAGTAGGAGTGTAATAGTCCTCTTAGTTTCAAAAAAAGAGCTGAATTTTGTTTTGACTGGTCTACGGAAAAGTACTTGAAACGTTGTTAAATTTCATTCTAAAAAAAAGTCTTGTTCAGTTTTATAAAAAGTGATTTTCAATATTGTCAAGGAATTGTTTGAATGAATTGAGGGCCCAAGTAGGAGTGTAATAGTCCTCTTAGTTTCAAAAAAAGAGCTGAATTTTGTTTTGGCTGGTCTACGGAAAAGTACTTGATACGTTGTTAAATTTCGGGCTCAAAGAATATGCTTGTTCAGTTTTTCAAAAAAGTGATTTTCAATGTTTTCAAGGATTTGTTTGAATGAATTGAGTGCCCGAGTAGGAGTGTAATAGTCCCAGTAGTTTTGAAGAAAGAAGTGAGTTTTGTCGGGGCTGGTCTACGAAAAAGTACATGGTACCTTGTCAAATTTTCGCTGAAAATATATGCTTGTTCAATTTTATAAAAAAGTGATTTTCAATTTAGTCAACGACTTGTTTGAAAGAACTGAGGGCCCGAGTAGGAGTGTAATAGTCCAATTAGTTTCGAAAAAAGAGCTGAATTTTGTTTTGGTTGGTCTACGAAAAAGTTTTTGATGCGTTGTTAAATTTCGGGCGCAAAGAATAGGCTTGATCATTTTTTTTAAAAAAGTGATTTTCAATATAGTCAAGGACTTGTTTTGAATGAATTGAGGGCCCAAGTAGGAGAGTAATAGTCCAAGTAGTTTCCATAAAAAGAGCTGATTTTTTTTTCGCTGGCCTACGAAAAAAATACTTGATTCGTTGTTAAATTTCGTGTTCAATTAATAGTCTTGTTCAGTTTTATAAAGAAGTGGTTTGCAATTTAGTCAAGGACTTGTTTGAATGAAATGAGGGCCCCACGCAGGTGTGTAAAAGTTCAAGAAGTTCCTAAAAAGATCTGATTTTTGTGTTGGCTGGTCTACGATGAAAGTACTTGATTCGTTGTTAAATTTCGTGCTCAAAATTTCGTCTTGTTCAGTTTTATAAAGAAGTGACTTTTATTTAGCCAAGGACTTGTTTGAATGAATTGAGGGCCCATGTAGGAATAAAAAATCCCCCGTAGCTTCTAAAAAAGAGCTGGGTTTTGTTTTGGTTGGTCTACGAAAAAAGTCTTGATACGTTATTAAATTTTGCGCTGAAAATGTATGCTTGTTCAGTTTTATAAAAAAGTGATTTTCAATTTAGTCAAGGACTTGTTTGAATGAACTGAGGGCCCAAGTAGGAGTATAATAGGCCAATTAGTTTCGCAAAAAAGCTGAATTTTATTTTGGCTGGTCTACGAAAAAGTACTTGATACGTTGTTAAATTTCGGGCTCAAATAATATGCTTGTTGGTTTTTTTAAGAAAGTGATTTTCATTTTATTCGAGGACTTGTTTGAATGAATTGAGTGGCCGAGTAGGAGTGTAATAGTCCCAGTAGTTTAAAAGAAAGAACTGAGTTTTGTTTTGGCTGGTCTACGAAAAATTACTTGATACAATGTCAAATTTCGGGCTCAAAAAATGTGCTTGTTCAGTTTTTTATCAAATTGGTTTTCAATTTAGTCAAGGACTTGTTTGAATGAAATGAGGGCCCCACGCAGCAGTGTAAAAGTCCAAGAAGTTCCTAAAAAAGATCTGATTTTTGTGTTGGCTGGTCTACGATGAAAGTACTTGATTCGTTGTTAAATTTTGTGCTCAAAATTTCGTCTTGTTCAGTTTTATAAAGAAGTGACTTTTAATTTAGCCAAGGATTTGTTTGAATGAATTGAGGGCCCATGTAGGAATAAAAAATCCCCCGTAGCTTCTAAAAAAGAGCTGGGTTTTGTTTTGGTTGGTCTACGAAAAAAGTCTTGATACGTTGTCAAATTTTGCGCTGAAAATATATGCTTGTTCAGTTTTATAAAAAAGTGGTTTTCAATTTAGTCAAGGACTTGTTTGAATGAACTGAGGGCTCAAGTAGGAGTGTAATAGGCCAATTAGTTTCGCAAAAAAGCTGAATTTTATTTTGGCTGGTCTTCGAAAGTACTTGATACGTTGGTAAATTTCGGGCTCAAATAATATGCTTGTTGGTTTTTTTTAGATAGTGATTTTCATTTTATTCAAGGAATTGTTTGAATAAATTGAGTAGCCGAGTAGGAGTGTAATAGTCCCATTAATTAAAAGAAAGAGCTGAGTTTCGTTTTGGCTGGTCTACGAAAAATTACTTGATACAATGTCAAATTTCGGGCTCATAAAATGTGCTTGTTCAGTTTTTTATCAAAGTGGTTTTCAATTTAGATAAGGATTTGTTTGAATGAATTGAGGGCCACACGTAGGAATGTAATAGTACCAGCAGTTTTTAAAAAAACAGCTGAGTGTTGCTCTGGCTGGTCTACGAAAAAGTACTTGATACGTTGTTAAATTTCGGGCTCAAAAATATGCTTGTTCAGTTTTTGAAAAAAGTGATTTTCAATTTTTTCAAGGACTTGTTTGAATGAATTGAGTGCCCAAGTAGGAGTGTAATAGTGCAATTAGTTTCGAAAAAAGAGCTGAATTTGGTTTTGGCTGGTCTACGAAAAAGTACTTGATACGTTGGTAAATTTCGGGCTCAAAGAATATGCTTTTTCAGTTCTTTAAAAAAGTGATTTTCAATTTATTGAAGTACTTGTTTGAATGAATTGAGTGCCCAAGTAGGAATCAAAAATCCCCCGTAGCTTCTAAAAAAGAGCTGGGTTTTGTTTTGGTTGGTCTATGAAAAAAAGTACTTGATACGTTGTTCAATTTCGGGCTCAAAAATATGCTTGTTCAGTTTTTTAAAAAAGTGATTTTCAATTTATTCGATGACTTGTTTGAATGAACTGAGGGCCAGAGTAGGAGTTTAATAGTGCAATTAGTTTCGAAAAAAGAGCTGAATTTGGTTTTGGCTGGTCTACGAAAAATTACTTGATACGTTGGTAAATTTCGGGCTCAAAGGATATGCTTTTTCAGTTCTTTAAAAAAGTGATTTTCAATTTATTGAAGTATTTGTTTGAATGAATTGAGTGCCCAAGTAGGAAAAAAAATCCCCCGTAGCTTCTAAAAAAGAGCTGGGTTTTGTTTTTGTTGGTCTACGAAAAAAATTACTTGATACGTTGTTCAATTTCGGGCTCAAAAATATGCTTGTTCAGTTTTTTAAAAAAGTGATTTTCAATTTATTCAAGGACTTGTTTGAATGAACTGAGGGCCCAAGTAGGAGTGTAATAGGCCAATTAGTTTCGCAAAAAAGCTGAATTTTATTATGGCTGGTCTACGAAAAAGTACTTGATACGTTGTTAAATTTCGGGCTCAAAAAATATGCTTGTTGGTTTTTTTAAGAAAGTGATTTTCATTTTATTCAAGGACTTGTTTGAATGAATTGAGTGGCCGATTAGGAGTGTAATAGTCCCAGTAGTTTAAAAGAAAGAGCTGAGTTTTGTTTTGGCTGGTCTACGAAAAAAAGTACTTGATACGTTGTTCAATTTCGGGCTCAAAAATATGCTTGTTCAGTTTTTTAAAAAAGTGATTTTCAATTTATTCAAGGACTTGTTTGAATGAAATGAGGGCCCAAGTAGGATTGTAATAGTCCAAGTAGTTTCCAAAAAAGAGCTGAATTTTGTTTTGGCTGGTCTACGGAAAAGTACTTGATACGTTGTTAAATTTCGGGCTCAAAGAATATGCTTGTTCAGTTTTTCAAAAAAGTGATTTTCAATGTTTTCAAGGATTTGTTTGAATGAATTGAGTGCCCGAGTAGGAGTGTAATAGTCCCAGTAGTTTTAAAGAAAGAAGTGAGTTTTGTCGGGGCTGGTCTACGAAAAAGTACATGGTACCTTGTCCAATTTTCGCTGAAAATATATGCTTGTTCAATTTTATAAAAAAGTGATTTTCAATTTAGTCAACGACTTGTTTGAAAGAACTGAGGGCCCGAGTAGGAGTGTAATAGTCCAATTAGTTTCGAAAAAAGAGCTGAATTTTGTTTTGGTTGGTCTACGAAAAAGTTTTTGATGCGTTGTTAAATTTCGGGCGCAAAGAATAGGCTTGATCATTTTTTTTAAAAAAGTGATTTTCAATATAGTCAAGGACTTGTTTGAATGAACTGAGGGCCCAAGTAGGAGTGTAATAGGCCAATTAGTTTCGCAAAAAAGCTGAATTTTATTTTGGCTTGTCTACGAAAAAGTACTTGATACGTTGTTAAATTTCGGGCTCAAAAATATGCTTGTTCAGTTTTTGAAAAAAGTGATTTTCAATTTTTTCAAGGACTTGTTTGAATGAATTGAGTGCCCAAGTAGGAGTGTAATAGTGCAATTAGTTTCGAAAAAAGAGCTGAATTTGGTTTTGGCTGGTCTACGAAAAAGTACTTGATACGTTGGTAAATTTCGGGCTCAAAGAATGTGCTTGTTCAGTTCTTTAAAAAAGTGATTTTCAATTTATTGAAGTACTTGTTTGAATGAATTGAGTGCCCAGGTAGGAGTGTAATAGTCACAGTAGTTTTAAAGCAAACAAGTGATTTTTGTCGGGGGTGGTCTACGAAAAAGTACTCGATACGTTTCCAATTTTTGTCCTGAAAATATATGCTTGTTCAGTTTTATAAAAAAAATGATTTTCAATTTAGTCAAGGACTTGTTTGAATGAAATAGGGGCCCAAATAGTTGGAGTGTAACAGTCCAATTAGTTTTCAAAAATGAGCTGAATTTTGTTTTGGTTGGTCTATGAAAAAGTACTTGATACGTTGTTAAATTTCGGGCTCAAAAAATATGCTTGTTCAGTTTTTTAAAAAAGTGATTTTCAATTTATTCAAGGACTTGTTGAATGAATTGAGGGCCCACGTAGGAGTATATTAGTCCCAATAGTTTCTAGAAAAGAGCTGGGTTTTGTTTTGACTGGTCTACGAAAAAAACACTTGAACTTGATACGTTGTCAAATTTCGCGCTGAAAATATATGCTTGTTCAGTTTTATAAAAAAGTGATTTTCAATTTAGTCAAGGGCTTGTTTGAATGAACTGAGGGCCCAAGTAGGAGTGTAATAGGTCAATTAGTTTCGCAAAAAAAGCTAAATTTTATTTCGGCTGGTCTACGAAAAAGTACTTGATACGTTGTTAAATTTCGGGCTCAAAAATATGCTTGTTCAGTTTTCTAAAAAAGTGATTTTCAACTTATTCAAGGTGTTGTCTGAATGAATTGAGTGTCCACGTAGGAGTGTAATAGTCCCACTAGTTTCAAAGCAAAAAGTGATCTTTGTCGGGGCTGGTCTACGAAAAAGTACTTGATACGCTGTTAAAGTTCGGGCTCAAAAATATGCTTGTTCAGTTTTCTAAAAAAGTGATTTTCAACTTATTCAAGGTCTTGTCTGAATGAATTGAGTGTCCACATAGGAGTGTAATAGTCCCACTAGTTTCAAAGCAAAAAGTGATCTTTGTCGTGGCTGGTCTACGAAAAATCACTTGATACGTTTCCAAATTTTGCGCTGAAATTGTATGCTTGTTCAGTTTTATAAAAAAATGATTTTCAATTTAGTCAAGGACTTGTTTGACTGAAAAGCGGGCCCAAGTAGGAGTGTAACAGTCCAATTAGTTTTCGAAAATGAGCTGAATTTTGTTTTGGTTGGTCTACGAAAAAGTACCTGATACGTTGTTAAATTTCGGGCTCAAAAAATATGCTTGTTCAATTTTTTAAAAAAGTGATTTTCAATTTATTCAAGCACTTGTTTGGTTGAATTGAGGGCCCACGTAGGAGTAATAGTCCAAATAGTTTCTAAAAAAGAACTGGGTTATGTTTTGACTGGTGTACGAAAAAAACACTTGAACTTGATAAGTTGTCAACTTTCGCACTGAAAATATATGCTTGTTCAGTTTTATAAAAAAGTGATTTTCAATTTAGTCAAGGGCTTGTTTGAATGAACTGAGGGCCCAAGTAGGAGTGTAATAGTGCAATTATTTTCCAAAAAAGCTGAATTTTTTTTGGCTGGTCTACGAAAAAGTACTTGATACGTTGTTAAATTTCGGGCTTAAAAATATGATTGTTCAGTTTTTAAAAAGTGATGTTCAATATATTCAAGGACTTGTTTGAATGATATGAGGGCCCTAGTAAGAGTTTAATAGTCCAAGTAGTTTTCAAAAAAGAGCTGAAATTTGTTGTGGCTGGTCTACGAAAAAAAACTTGATACGTTGTTAAATTTCGGGCTCAACAAATATGCTTGTTCAGTTTTTTAAAAAAGTGATTTTTTAATTTAGTCAAGGACCTGTTTGAATGAATTTAGGGCCCCAAGTAGGAGTGTAATAGTCCCAGTAGTTTTTTTTAAAAAAGCTGGGTTTTGCGTTGGCTAGTTTACGAAAAAATTAATGGCTACATTCCAAATTTCGTGCTGAAAGTATGCTTGTTCAGTTTTATAAAAAAAAGTGATTTTCAATTTATTCAAGGATTTGTTTGAATGAATTGAGGGCCAAAGTAAGAGTGTAATAACCCAAGTAGTTTCCAAAACAAGAGTTAAATTTTGCTTAGGCTGGTCTACGAAAAAAAATAGTTGATACGTTGTTAAATTTTGGGCTAAAAAAATACGCTTGTTCAGTTTTTTTTAAAAAAATGATTTTCAATTTAGTCAAGGACTTGTTTGAATGAATTGAAGGCCCCACGTAGCAGTGTAATAGTCCCAGTAGTTTTTTTTTTAAAAAGCTGAGTTTTGGTTTGGCTGGACTACAAAACAACGTACTACGTTGTCAAACTTTGCGCTGAAAAAAATATGCTTGTGCAGTTTTATTCAGAAGAAGTGATTTTTATTTTGGTCAAGGACTTGTTTGAATGAATTGAGGTCCCACGTAGTAATGTAATATTTTTAGAAGCTCCTAAAAACAGCTCAGTCTTTTTTTGGCTGATCTACGAAAAAAATACTTGATACGTTGTCAAATTTCTCGCTGAAAAAATTGTTGTTCAGTTTTATAAAAATAGTGATTTTCAATTTAGTCAAGGACCTGTTTGAAAGAAATGAGGGTCTCACATAGGAGTTTAATAGTCGAAGTAGTTTCTAAAAACGATCTGAGTTTTTGATCTAGACTGCTGTGAAAAATTTAGATTTTCGTGCGTTAATTTTCCGAGGTATCAGAGAGTTTGAATTTCCTAATTTTTGCAAATTTGAATTTTAACGTTGGTCAAGGTGTTGTTTAATTGAAATGAAACGTAGGTTTCATTTCATTTTAGGTAGATTGTTAAAAAACATGAAGACTTTATAAAGGATTAATAGGGAAAAAAATAAGGTTTTGAGGCGTTCCTTTCCAGTTTTTGCAAAATTCTATGTTGGAGATTGTCCTTTTCAGTTGGATCAAGGACTTAATTCCAAATATAATTGAATGTTTTTTTTCAGAATTTGCTGTGGTCTTCCTACCGCTTAACATGCCTTGCTATTATCAACGCAAAATTTCTAAGCCTTTCCAGGGCTACAGATTTGATTTTTCTATTCAATAGATCAAAGATGGATCTTCAATAAGGCTGGCCTCGAGAAATTTTAACGTACCTTATTCAACGGTAAGAAGAGCACTGAAAACTAACATCGACAAAACTTCATTCCTTAAGGATTATCAGCAAGGAACTATTTTCAATGCTCTTACATTTCACTCAAGCACGTACTCACAGTTACGCAAGAAGAAATTTACTTTTGATGGGAATATGAATGTCAAAATGCCCATTAGTTGGAAAATAAACCGGACAGCTGGGATGGATTGACGTTCTTATTTCTCAATAGATTCATTAGTTTGAAAATGTTTGTAAAGAAAAGAAAAAGCTATCATGAAACGCAGTTTACATGCGTTAATTGTGTAAGGTTACTGAACAGGTCTTTAGTCAAGTTTGTTTGTGAAAACTATTGTCTCTGCACGTGCAGGAATTGCTCTACTCGTAAAAAGTAGCAATGTTATCCAGTTGATTAGTTAGCTATTTTTCATCTGACTTCGGGTGATTTGTCAATTACTCTTGACTTCTGGCAGCTGAAATTTTCTCTAAATTTTAAAATGTTCTCAAAAGTTTTTCAATTTTATTTATTCTAGATGTTCTGTCATTTCCTGCAAACTGTGAAATTGGTTTCTCTTTCAGGTTTGTTTTGTGTTTTATCATCTGAAGCATTATTGACTGAATCGTCTTGTCGCCTGCCTTCGTCAATCAATCAAGTGAGTTACATCTCTTTACTGCTACACATTAATATTAATAATACACTGATGCTTGATTTGAAAGAAATTAGTTCACTGCGCTTCCAACGGAACAAATGATAGATTTCCTGGTTTTTGAAATGTTCCATGGAGGTGCAATGAGCTAAACTCTTTGCAATTTTTCTTGTGTTCCCGCGGTAGCGCCGGAAACATTTATTGTGCTTATATGGTTTTTCTAATTTCTCTATTGTGATTTAGCTCTTCAAAATGAGATAAAAGTTGTATACCAAATGACATTGGTAGCAATAACAAAAAACCAGACAGAATATTTAAAGAAAACGAAAGTGGCCTCTTAAAATCGAAGCTATGTTGTTATTTTTTGCTCATTTTCTTTCTTGTTTATCTAGATTTTTGGACGTCAATTAAAACTCCTTCGCCAAAATGAATAAATTTTGAATGTGATTTTAACAGCCGTACAGCGATTGTTGGGACTATTATTGGCCTTCTCTTGGTTTTTTTATTTAGTTGTCGAGATTTTTGCTACGACCGTATAACGTCACAATCACTTCAAATCTGCTTTTTTTCCTTTCGTTCATGCACTTTCAACTGAAACTGAAGTGCGTGTGTGACGTCAATTTTCTCTATTTTTGGAACGAGTTTTTTGTTCATTCGCGTGATTAAATTCTTGGTCACACTTGACTTACCTCAATCTCAAAAAAGACTTCCTCACTTTGAAAATTTTTTTTGTTTATTTTATTTCAAAAGATAAGGTCAATTGGATGTGTGTCACTCTAAGCGAAAGTTATCTGAGAGCATCTAATAGAGGCAGCAATAACTTATAAAGATTCTTAATTAAATAATAACATCTCAGCCTTCAATGAAAAGACTAACTTTTTTGTTCTGTCTTTTTTTACAGTTTTTTTGTGAGACTACAGATCTACGAAGCTATTAGGGCTATTTTCTGGCAACCTGCCATCTATTTTTTATATTTTTTGCAGCATCTGGCCTTTAAACATTTTTGCGCTTTTCTTAATAAAACTATTGTATTTTTTTATTCCTTTGAAACTATTTAGAATGAGCTCTCAAATTTCAAAGAACAATCGCAATGCCAAACAATTCAACGTTGTCAGACCGAAATCAATACTACAAGCTAGTAATGCAATCAATTCAGATTTCCGGCCAATCACGCCTTTCCGGTGTACTTTGAGTGTGATGGCAAGTTCTCTCTTGTTGAGCCTAAGCAAAGTAGCTGGCCAGTTCATCTTTGTAGCCTTGATAAGCTGTCAATGCATTACACTAACATTGAAGTTCAAAAAGGCTGAGAAACCGGGTACATCCGACACCGGAAAAATAATTACTAACGGTCCTGAAAAAGTCATCGAACGGGTTGGCGATTACATGAATCTACAAAATGACTTTGGAATTCAGCCTCAGGATAAGAACTTGAACGCTGTCTTTCAACGCGTCTATAGGGAATTAGAAGATGAGAAAGATATTAATATGCCGTGGACAGCTAATTCGAAAAAGGTACGAGAAAACGCTGCCAAATTGGTTTTAGTCGACGATAATTAGCAAGAGGCCGATGAGCTCGAATCCAATGACGAATCGGACAAATCAGATAACTACAACAACCCCGATGAACCCGTTTTTCCTATTGCCAACACACGAGATGCAGGTGTGGCAAAAGATGTCCCTGCTTTGACCACTGCAAAACTGGTTAATAATTTTTTTCATAACTCGAGCACATCTTTTCATCGTTTCTCAAAAAATTACATCTGATTAAGATGGTCTTTCAAACTGCATTTTTTTATAACTCTCCGCTTAAGAAATCAGTTGGTAGCAACTGAGATAACAGCGAATTTTATGTTTTAGAGACGTGCTCGATAGTCGCTGTTAAAGAGTTATGGAAAGAATTGAGGCGAGACTTGATATAAGCGACAAATTGTTCGATGAGATGACAAAATTTTCAAGAAGAGCTTTAAATAGGATCTACAGTCTCTCGGAAAATACGGTTCCCCTAAAGAGTGGAGCGAAGTCATAGACGAGGCTAATGAAGAGCAAAATAAACCTGAGTTGTTGTACGGCAATATCAACTTGCTGGACCAGGGTAGGGCAACTCCAGTTGATCAAGCTTACAACAAAGCGAAAGTTCTTTGGTCTGTGGAGGAAAAAACCAAGGTGTGTATTGATCCTAAACGAACATTGAGTCAGAATTCTGATAGAGAGCCGTCTGATGAGGAGAGGAGGAAGTTGTATCGTCAAGCAGTATAAATGGTTTTTGGTGACAACTTCTCAGAAAAACTCTATAATAAGACTTTGCGTTTGGTAAATCAGAGAATTCGTTACAAATGTACGCAGCCGAAGGTAGCCTCTGCTTGAATTGTTTCCCGGAAAAGCTTAGAAATACTGAGTAGCGGTAAATTATTCTTTAAAGTTGTTGTTTTGTCACTTGATTTTTTAAGTTGCTTTGTTGATAAATTGTTTGTTGAAACTTCTGATTTAGTTTTTTTTGTTTATAACTGCAAAGGCTTGGCTGAGCGTAGTCTTATTGCAGTTGTGCTGCTTGCTCTCAACAAAGGGCTCATTTAGATATGCTCTGAACTATTTAATTTAGGTGTAGAAAAAGTGTGCAATTGAGGTCGGGGCTGAATGTTTCTAGATTAAAAAATTGCAAAAAAGCCGAATTGTCGAAAGTTATTTAACGTCTATTTTTTATTCTGAAATTATATTTTGTTGCGTTCTTCATATAGAGACTAATAAGCCAGAGTCTTTCGGAGCGTTATCGGCAATTTTCTTAGTATATTCCAATCCAGTTCAAGAATTTCACGCCAAAAATACTTCAGGTCATAATGGAGAGTTTCATTGAAAACTTTGAGCGAATTATTTTGTCCTCTAAAACCTGGAGAGGAGTTTGATAAAAAGCAATATTGGCGAAATTGAATCATATAACCAACTGCTTGAAGTCTCGGAGCGCCTTTCGAAATTGGTAAGTTCAATCAATTTTTTTGCCGCCAATTTATTGACTTCCAATTTTTTGTTACCAGTGAAAGCGAAACGCCGGTTTTCTATTTTTATGGAACGACGATAGAGCAAAAGCTGTTAGAGGGAATCGTGACGCAAAACTTGTCTACAAAGGTAACAACCTTCTTGATTATAAAGGACCTAACAATTATGGTGCTATTGGTTGTTTAATTTTGCCCAAAATCCTCAGCAAAGAACAAAAGATCAAAAGATGCTGGTTCTGTCAACGATGAAACGAGATGCACGCGGGACGTGAGATGGCCTCTAAAGAAGATGAATACTCTTTCAAAGGTTTCTTATTGAATATTTGAAATAGGTTTTCCTGTAAAAATAACTGATTTGTTTTAGAAGCTGTCCGGCATCTATGTGGTGATAATTTATATGCTCTGCGAAGAGCAAAGGATGCGGCAAATTCCTTAGGCCGACATGAGCGTAATCGGTAAAATTTGAAACAATAACTCTTGTTCCATCGAGAAATTTAATTTTCTCTGTCTCAGCCTTTTTCATCACTTAAAACTGATTCCTCATTTCGAAATTGCTTTTCCTCATCCAGAACTTGTTTCAGAAAAAAACATGGCAGTTCTCGATCCCAGCAAGTTCAGAAAGTATCTTTCTGTTGCTAAACAATTTGATAATTTTTCTCTTTTGTGTCAAGATGTTGCTCCAATAGACAAGCGATTAACAGAAAAGTGGGTGAACTCTGATAACATTTTATCACATAGTGTCCGCCTTGATACAATACAAGAAAACGATCATAGGAAAGACGTGGAAAGCTTCCTCGATGCAGAATACGGCAAAGGTCTCCGGTCAGTTAGCTTTGAAAGATTGAATTACCTTGAAAACAGTTTTCATACACCACTAAACCTGTTTGCAAAAATTGATATCACAAATCGTGAAGAAGTTCCTGGAATCATAGGTTTTTTGTTAGAAATAGAGCCAGAAGAGGTGATTGAAGGTTTCAATGATTTCTCCATTATCACAAGTTCAAGGATAGGTGTTGAGTGGATGATGCTTGGTCCCATATCTTTCATAAATGCATCCTGTAAGCCAAACGTTGCTTATGTTAAAGTGCGTAAATTAATGGTATGTGTACCATTTAGAGAGATATAATAGCTGGTGAAGAGCTCACTGTGTTTTATGGAAAATTTTATTTTGGCATTATTAACATCGAGCATTTGAGTTCACATAGAATTATGCACGGTATCCTTTTTCCGGAAATTCTTAGAAAACGAAGAAAACCTAACAAACAGTCAAATTGATTTTCAAACAACATTTTTGAGACGGGGGTGTCCTTGCAGGCCTAGAATTGTCATCCCCAAAATTTTTGAGGAAGAAATAAATGACAGTCTCCTCACATGTGAGGCGGTCTTTGGCTCACGTGATATATCTGAGTCTGCAGACACCACCAGACGTACCAGATTAGCTAAGCGCTAATTTAGTTCCCGCGCCATTTGATGTAGAACCGTGTGCTATAGAGCCCACGGCTGCGGATAGTTGCAAAATTGAAAAAACAGTTTTTTTAATGATTCCTCCAACGTTCTAGAAGCAAATAGATGTTTTCTCCTATTCAATCAAGAAGCTTTGAGGCAATTGATGATTCCTGTGAAGCGGTGCAAACAGAGGATTCTTTACACATAGAATTGTACGATGATTATGACAAATTCATGAAAAAATTTGAATCGGTCTGTAATCAGCATAAGTTTTCTCATCCGACACGAATTGATGTTTTGAAGATGTCGCTACCACATTGCCTCGCCCTAACAAAGTTTTTGCTGAATTGCCCATAATCAATATGCCTTTGGTATCAATCAAAAATTCATCTGATTATACGTATGTTTTTGTTGACCCACTCGCACAGATTAAAAAAATTGTAAAAAGAAAAATTTTTTATGTTAATAAATCCTGTTCTGCTTCCTGCTCATCGGAGTTTTCTACTGACTTGTTTTCAGAAGGTGAACTTGAAATATTTTTAAACACAGATGGAGCTCCAGTTTTTATTAAATCCCGAAAAATCTCCATATGGCCTATTTGGGTTCAAGTTTTCAACTTACCACCTGTTCTAAGATCAAGGTTGTCTAATCTGTCCCTATTAGGATTGTGGTACGGTACTTTAAAACCAAATTTTAATCAACTACTTTCGTATGCCTCCTTAGAACTAAACAATCTCTGCAATTCAACTATAGAGCATTGAGTTAAGGGTCAGATCGATTATCTGTGATATGCCTGGCACTGCGTTCGTTTTTTGCATGAAACAGCACATGGGACATAATAGCTGCCCCTACTGCTTCATTAAGTCATATCACAAAAATAAGGGGATGTTGGTTAAAGTCAAAAAGGCGTTTATTCTCCAAGAAAACGACAGTTTTAAAAATGTGGTATCAGCCGGCAAATTAAAACAGGTTGTGACGGGATTAAAATCGTCGACGCCGTTAAATAGTTTTCTCAGCCTACCATGGGATTGCCCAGTTGATCAGATGCACCAAGTTTTTCTCGGTACTGGTAAAGTGTTGTCTAAAATGCTAATATCTCTTGTGAAAGGAAAATTTACGACTTTGTTGCAGGAAAAATTTCAAATTTTAGGGTACCCTAATGTAAAATTTAGGAAAGCGCATGATTTCAAGTTATTTTTTCATACAGGCCTCTTAGTTTTATATCGCTTAGGCATTTCCGATTTGCACTATGCAAGTTTCTGCCGGCTGAGCATAGCTATACGATTGCTCTCAGACTTGTACTATAAAGAAGGAAATCTGGGAAAAGCGAATGCGCTGAGAGATTCCTTTTTTTTCCATTTTTTTTGGAACTTTACGGCAAAGACTCACAATGTTTTAATTTCCATACAATGAGGCACTTTGTAGAACAGGTGAAAAGGAATAGCCCGCTTTCGCAGTTCTCTGCTTTCTGTTTTGAATCAGCAAGTCATCAGTTACTCTCCGCGCTCTCAGGTACAATAAAAAATCCCGAAAAAATGTTTGACAGATTTTTTTAAGCATCAACTTCCTTACGATGAGTTTTGGCAAGCAGAAAAATCGATTAAATTAGCATGTCTAACAAATTTCACTAAAATATGTGACCTAGTCAAAAAGTTTTGCGACGAACAGAAAGTTGAACTTGTCTCCAGCAGGTACGTAGGCAAAAAAAGTTTTCATCACTTTCCTATTCACGTCTGAATGACAATTTAGGCGAATGCATCGTCATGTTAAAGAAATGTAATTTGTCTTGCTTGAATGTTTTACTAGAAAACTGGAGAGTTCATATCGATTTTTCAAATGAGCTGAGGAAATTGATTTTGGTTTACAGGCAAATTCTTTATCACTTTCATATTCATTCAAGTTAGAAGAGGCTGGAAATCTAATTATGATAAGCGTTGATGAATTGTAATTCAAAACAATTGTTCTACCTGAGAGCTCAGTGTATCTTGTAAGTGTATTGAAAGAAGGCTTCGAGCAGAATTAGACTCGATAGTCAATTTTTTTTATTCATGAAAGTTTTCTAGATTAAAGGACCGTTTTGAGAAATAATGAAACTGCTTAGATTTTTTATTAGGTGTAACCCTGAATCACACACACACACACACACACACAGAGAGAGAGAGAGAAAGAGAAAGACAATACCTTCATTCATCAGGTAAAAATTAATCAGGGTTCATGAAATCAAAAATTTTCATTTAAACGCGGCAAACTCCTTAGGTCGACATGAGCGTAATTGGTAAAATTTGAAACAATAACTCTTGTTCCGTCGAGAAATTTAATTTTCTCTGTCTCAGCTTTTTTCATCACTTAAAACTGATTCCTAATTTCGAAATTGGTTTTCCTCATCCAGAACTTGCTTTCACAAAAAAACATGGCAGTTCTCGATCCCAGCAAGTTCAGAAAGTATCTTTCTGTTGCTAAACAATTTGATAATTGTTCTCTTTTGTGACAAGATATTGCTCCAATAGACGAGCGATTAACAGAAAAGTGGGTGAACTCTGATAACATTTTATCACATAGTGTCCGCCTTGATACAATACAAGAAAACGATCAAAGGAAAGACGTGGAAAGCTTCCTCGATGCAGAATACGGCAAAAGTCTCCGGTCAGTTAGCTTTGAAAGATTGAATTACCTTGAAAACAGTTTTCATACACCACTAAACCTGTTTGCAAAAATTGATATCACAAATCGTGAAGAAGTTCCTGGAATCATAGGTTTTTTATTAGAAATAGAGCCAGAAGAGGTGATTGAAGGTTTCAATGATTTCTCCATTATCACAAGTTCAAGGATAGTTGTTGAGTGGATGATGCTTGGTCCCATATCCTTCATAAATGCATCCTGTAAGCCAAACGTTGCTTATGTTAAAGTGCGTAAATTAATGGTATGTGTACCATTTAGAGATATAATAGCTGGTGAAGAGCTCACTGTGTTTTATAGAAAATTTTATTTTGGCATTAATAACATCGAGCTTTTGTGTTCACATAGAATTGTGCACGGTAACCTTTTTCCGGAAATTCCTAGAAAACGAAGAAAACAGTCAAATAAAGCTCTTGATTTTCAAACCAGATTTTTGAGACGGGGGTTGCCTTGCAGGGCTAGAATTGTATTCCCCAAAATTTTTGAGGAAGAAATAAATGATAGTTTCCTCACATATGAGGCTGTCTTTGGCTCACGTGATATATCTGAGTCTGCAGACGCCACCAGATGTACCAGATTAGCTAAGCGCTTATTTAGTTCCCGAGCCACTTGATGTAGAACCGTGTGCTATAGAGCCCACGGCTCCTGATAGTTCCGAAATTGACGAAACATTTTTTTTTCAATGATTCCCCCAACGTTCTAGAAGCCAATAGAACTTCTTCTCCAAATAAATTAAGAAGCTTTGAGGCAAATGATGATTCCTGTGAAGCGGTGCAAACAGAGGATTCTTTACACATAGAATTGTACGAAGGAGTGGTTATTGGTTATAACAAATTCATGAAGATATTTTGAATCCGTCTGTAATCAGCATAAATTTTTCTCAATCGACACGAAATGATGTTTTGAAGATGTTCGCCAGCACATTTCCTCGCCCTAACAAATTTTTTGCTGAATTGCCCATAACCAATATGCCTTTGGCAACAATCAAAATTCGTCTGATTATACGTATGTTTTTGTTGACCCGCACAGATTGAAAGAATTGTAAACAGAAACAGTTGTAATGTTAATGAATCCTGTTCTGCTTCCTGCTCATCGGAGTTTTCTACTGACTTGTTTTCAGAAGGTGAGCTTGAAATAATTTTAAGCAAAGATGGAGCCCCAGTTTTTATTAAATCCCAAAAAATCTCCATATGGCCTATTTAGGTTCAAGTTTTCAACTTACCACCTGCTCTAAGATCAAGTTTGTCTAATCTGTCCCTATTAGGATTGTGGTACGGTATTTCGAAACCAGATTTTAATCAAATGCTTTCCATGTCTCCTTAGAACTAAACCATCTCTGCAATTCAACTTTAGGGCTTCAAAACTTCGTTCGGATTTAGATAAGGGTCAGATCGATTATCTGTGATATGCCCGCCATTGCGTATGTTTTGTGCAGGAAACAGCACATGGGATACAATAGCTGGCCCTACTGCTGCATTAAGTGTTATCACAAAAACAAGCGGATGTTGTTTAAAGTCAATAAGGGGTTTATTCTCCGAGATAATGACAGTTTTTAAAATTTTTGTATAGCTGACAAAATGAAACAGGTTGTGTCGGGAGTAAAGTCGTCGACGCCGTTAAATAGTTTTCTCAGCCTACCATGGGATTGCCCAGTTGATCCGATGCACCGAGTTTTTCTCGGTACTGGTAAAGTGTTGTCTAAAATGCTAATATCTCTTGTGAAAGGAAAACTTACGAATTTGTTGCAGGGAAAGATTTCAAACTGTAGGGTACCCTACCGTAAAATTTTGGAAAGCGCATGATTTCAAGTTAATTTTTTCATACAAGCATCTTAGTTTTTTATCGCTAAGTCATTTCCGATTTGCCTTATGCAATTTTTTGCCAGCTGAGCATAGCTATACGATTGTACTATAATGAGTTCAGAATTGTACTATAAAGAGGGAAATCTGGAAAAAGCAAACACATTAATAGATTCGTTTTTTTTTCTATTTTTTTGAAACTTTATGGCGAAGACTCACAATCTTTTAATTTCCATACAATGAGGCACTTTGTAGAACAGGTGAAAAGGAATGGCCGGCGTTGGTTGTTCTCTGCTTTCTGATTTGAGACAGCAAGCACAAAAATCGAGTAAAATAGCAGTTCTAACAAATTTCACTAAAATAACCGACCTAGTCAAAAAAGTTTTGCGACGAACAGAAAGTTGAACTTGTCTTCAGCAGGTACGTAGGCAATAAAAAATTTTCATTACTTTCCTATTCATGTCTGAATGACAATTTAAGCGAACGCATTGTCATGTTAAAGAATTGTAATTTGTCTTGCTTGAATGTTTTGCTAGAAAACTGGAGAGTTCATATCGATTTTTTAAATGAGCTGCGGAAATTGATTTTGGTTTACAGGCAAATTCTTTATCACTTTTATATTCATTCAAGTTAGAAGAGGCTGGGAATCTAATTATGATAAGCGTTGATGAATTGTAATTCAAAACAATTGTTCTACCTGAGGGCTCAGTGTATCTTTTAAGTGCATTGAAAGAAGGCTTCCAGCACAATTAGTTTCGATAGTCATTTTTTTTTCTTTGTAAAAGTTTTTCAAATTAAAAGACCGTTTTGAGAAATAATGATACTGCTTAGATTTTTTATTAGATGTAATCCTGAATCACAGAGAGAGAAAGAGACAATACCTTCATCCATCAGTTAAAATTAATCAGGATTCATGAAACCAAAAATTTTCCTTTAAACGCAAAAAATCAAACTTTTCCTTTCAAAAGATTCGCTCTGTCTGGTTTTTTTTGCTACCAAATTTGAGTTATTACTGCTTTCGTAAAAGTAATTGTATAATAACTGTTTAGCTCAATTCTTACCATCGGCGATTCGATGTGAGACGTCTCCGTGATGACATAGTGAACGATCGGGAACTGGGTCATTTTGACATCACATTTCCTGCGTTTGGCGGCTTGCGGTCAAACGAACTTGGCCCCATGTTCAGCTTGGCAGCCGCTGAAAATGAATATGTAAAAGTAGCGTGCGGCAACAGTGATCTCACTGCATTCCACAATAGGCCTGCAGCTACTCCCCTTGTTGTGTGTACTGGATTGTCTGCCTTTGCTAATGTCCTCAAGTAAAAAATGTTGAGTGCGCTGTCGTTGGTATGGCTCGTCGTGGTGATATTGATCCTAGAATAGTAAATGAAACGAACTCTCTTTTTTACAAACTTCTTGGAGACGGTATATACCATGTAAGCTGAGACATCAAACATATGCTAGACAATGATGATGTTCATGTCAGTTTCAACGGAGCCCGTGATTTCCGGGCTATGCTTCTCAGAGTAATTAAAAAACGTTTTGGGTTTTGATAACATTGACTTCTGTTTGTCATTGATGTTTGCTTTCTAAATTAAATTGAGATTTTGAAAGTGTTGCATTTCCTTTTTCGTTTTAGATTACCTAGTTTTGAGTTATCAGTAGAGATAGCTCACCGTTTTCCGATAAATTGATATACGTTTTAGAGTTTTTGCTCCACTCATGTGCGCTGAATGGCTTTTTCTGGAGCTTCTGTCCTGATGTCTTTGAAATTTTCTTAAGCTATCTGTACAGATACCTCCTCATCTCTGCTGTTATTGATCGTTTTTGAGGCGCTTAGACGAAAAGGTCTAAGAGCTCTTCTTGAGTTTGTTTTTTTTTTAAATTTGCACGTTCCTTTTAAGTGATGTATTTTGATAGTTTTATGAGGGGTTTTGAAGTTTCTGTGGCTTCTTTTTCTGTACTTTTGTCCGGATGTGGTTCAAAACTAATTTTGAGCTATCTGTAGAGATAGCTCCTCACATGTGTTTTTATTGATTATTTATGAGGGCAGTGACAAAGGTCTAAAGGCTTTTCTCCAGTTTGGTTTCTTTGTTTTGAGCGTTTATAGTTGGGTGATGTGTTTTGATAGTTTGATGAGGTCTTCTTCGTCATAATTTGTTGCTCCTATCCTGATGAAGACTTGATAATTTTTCATGAGCTTGTTTGTTCCTCCTAATTGGCCCTGTAGTTCTATATAAAATATTATTGGTTACTTGTGTTTCATTTTCGTTTTTCTATAACAATCTGTGACGCGCTGTGATAAACAATTTAAAAAATTCCTGTTGGCTTTGTTCTGTCTGAAGTTTGTTGAAATTGTTTTAGAATTGTTGATTTTGATAAATCGATATAATAATTGCAGTTTTATGTTCCAATCTGAATCATGTTTACTAAATAGCTTCTTTTTCTGGAGCTTTTGTCTCGATGTTTTTCAAACGCTGATTTTGTGCTATCTGTAGAGATAGCTCCTCACAACTGATGCTATTGATTTTTTATTGCGGGCCGTGACAAAAATGTCTAAAGTCTATTCTCCAGTTTGGTGTACTTATTTTGAGCTTCTTTTAGGGGATTTATTTTGATAGTTTGATTAGGTCTTTTTTATCATAATTCATTGCTCCAATTCTTATGATTAGATCATAATAGTTCAGCCGTTTGTTCCTTTCTCCTAAACAGTTTTATGATACTAAATATCATAATATTGGTTGTCTGACTTTTTTTGTAGATAGCTTTGAAGCGCTGTGATGAATTCAAGTCATTAAAAAATCTGCTGGTTTTCGTTTTTTTCCAAGTATTAATCGTGAATTTTGTTGTTAAGTTGTTGAAGTTTAGTGTGTGATGCTTCAACTCTGCTGTTTTATATATTTATGCTGATCCGTGACAAAAAGTTCTAAAGGTTCTTGTCGTTTGGTTTCTTCTTTTGGGTGTTTATATTCGAGTGATGTGTTTTGATAGTTTAAGGTTTATTTCTCCCATATTTTGTTAGGAATAATTTTGAGCTATCTGTAGAGATAGCTCCTCACATGTGTTGTTATTGATTTTTTATGGAGGGCAGTGACAAAAAGGTCTTAAGGTTTTTCTCCAGTTTGGTTTCTTTGTTTTTAGCGTGTTTATATTTGAGTGATGTATTTTGATAGTTTGATGAAGTTTATTTCGTCATAAAGTTTTGCTTCAAATCCCATGTTTACTTGATAATTGTGCATGAGGTTCTTTCTTCCTCCAAAAAGGCCTTGTCGTTTTATATAAAATAACATTGGTTACTGGTGTTTCAATTTAATTTTTCTCTAATTTTCTGTGACGCGCTGTGATGAACATTTCTCTCAAATTTTCTGTTGGTTTTTGTCAATTTTCTTTATAATAATAGTTGTCTTGTTTTTCACTGATTTGTTGAAATCGTGTTTGTCATGTTCCGTTGATTGGTTTCTTTTGTCGAGGTTTGTTCAGTCTGCTGTTGCTGCGAGCCTATAACATTGGGTTTCTCTAACTTTTTTCCTATTTCTGATTTGTTGTTTCAACTGTTTTATTTTTGTTTGATTTGGTTTGGTTGAAAATCTATGGTTTCCTCATCGTTTATTTTTGCGTTCTGCTTGTGCTATAAACTCTTTGTTGTTTAGTTGCAGTTTTTGTCTGAGGTTTTCATTCTTGTACATTTTAGGTATCTGTCCTTCAATTTGTGGTTCGTAGCTTTGATTTCATGTTTTTCTTTCGTTTGTTCTGAAGTGTTTTCTACTGGATGCTCTATTGCGGAACGCTCCTGTTTTTTGCTGAGCGCGTCATCAATGTTCCGTTGTTTTGAGTAGTGTTTCTTGAGCTTTTTACTGGTCTGCAATGAATAGTTTGCTCCTTGTTTTAATTTTCCTGTACTACGCTGGAATTGCGCAAATCATAAGCACATTTTTTTCGATCTCGTTTTTCTTTCTGTTTTCTTAAATTAATTGTTGCTTGAGTGAGTAATTTTGTGTTTGTTTTTATTTATTAACTATTGCCAGTTCAAAATATGTTCTGAGCGCGCCACAATTTTATTGATTTCTTTTTTCATTTTGTTACTTTTAATTGATTTTTGCTGTTTGTTTCTTTCTGAATAGATTTAATTAATCATTTTGATTGTTTCGATGCTTATTCCTTGATTCAATGATTTTTATTCAATAATTATAGAGAAGTGCTGTGATGATTTTGAAAATCTGAGCGCAGATTTTTGCGTTCTAAAATTGTTTTTCGTTAGTCTGTATTGTTATGTTCAAAAGCTTTCAGTTATCGGAGACTTGTTCAGAAAGATGAGCCTGTATGATTTGAAAGGACTACACTCCCTTAATAGACTACCGGTACTCATCAGGTTGTCGGACTTCAGTAACTTTTAGCCTAGGTAGTCAGGAAAAAAATTTAGGGTTCCTTCTCCAAAATGCAATGAATGTTTTAAATATCTTTTTTTAGTGCTGTTGAGGATTCAATTTGAAGGGATCGTACTACATGATTTGATTAGCTTTACTCCTTAAAATAACAGACCTTGTTAATCTTTAGCCTAAATGCTTTGGAAAAACTAAGATTTTACGGTTTTTGCTCCAAACCTCGAAAAGTTTTAAAAAAACTTTTCAATTTGATCAAGGAGTTGATTTGCACGTACCATGCTCTGATAATTGACAAACAGTAACCATTAAGTTGTCAGACATTGGTAATTTATAGCCTAAGTTATATAGAATAAAGTTGTAAGGTACAGGTTGTTCGTAAAAGTCAATTTCTGAATGACTCTTTATTGTCACTAACGGCTTTTGCAAGCGTGACATCGTTTCTCACTCTGTCTCTCTGAAAAAATTAAAATTGTTTGCTTGATTAGGTTTTGACCATTGGTGACATATCTCACTCAATAACATGACTTTAGCATATATAAATTTAACTTTTTTGATTTCAAGGATGGTCAAAGGATCTTAGATGCGTAATAAAGGGTACGTCATGAAAAGGCTTCCGGAAAGGTCATGAATTTAATTTGAGAGGGTTAAACTGTATGACTACACTATTAGTACCCATTAGGTTGTCAGACGTTGGTATTTCATGGCCTGCGTGGTCTGGAAAAAAATGAAATGTTTTTTGTTTTTTTTTTGCTCTGAATCGGCAACATTGTTTCAAACATTTTTTTTCCAATCGGGTCAAGGGCTTAATTTTAAGGGGTCATACTGTATGACAAGATAACCGGTACCCACTAGGTTGTCAGAAGTTGGTATTTTTTGCCTGGGTGGGGTGGAAGAAAAGTAAGATTCAACCGTTTTTTGGCCTAAATCGTCAAAACTCTTAAAAATTATTTTTCTTCAATCGGGTCAAGGATTTTATTTGAAAGGGATCGTTCTGTACGGCAAGTCTACCGTTACCCTTAAGTCCTTAAGTTATCAGTCTTCACTAATTGTTGGCCTAGTTGTTATGGAAAAAAATGTGGTAAGGTTTTACCATTTTTTGCTCCAAATACCCAAAACTGTTCAGAAAAATAATTTTGTTCAGTTGGGTCAAAGAAATTTAAGGGATCATTCTCTATGACTAGACTGCTGGTACCTGTTAGGTGGTCAGACGCTGGTATTTTTTGGCTAAGTTGTTTTGAAAAATATTTCTCTTCATTCGGGTCATGGAGTTAATCTAAAAGGGATTATACTGTATGACTGGACTATTGGTACTTATTCGAATGTCAGAGTTTGGTAGTATTTGGCCTAGTTGGTATGGAAAAAATATTGTAAGATTTTGCACTAAGTCGCTAAAACTGAAAACTATATTAAAATAATTCTGTTCAATTGGGTCATGGCGTTAATTTGAAGGGATCATACTGTATGGTTAGAGTGTTGGTAACCACTATGTTGTGAGAGTATGATAATTTTTAGCCTTGTTGGTCTTGAGAAAAGGTTGTAAAATTTTACGGTTTTTTTCCTGAAAATCGCAAAAACTGTTTTAAAAAAAATTGTTCTTGATCGGGTCAAGGAGTTGATTTGAAGGGATCATACGGTGCTACTAGACTACTAGTTCCCATTATGTTGTCAGACTTTGGTATTTTTTAGCGTTGTTGGTCTTGAAAAAAGTTGTAAAATTTTACGGTTTTGTTTCACGAAATTGCGAAAACTGTTTTAAAACATATTTCTTCGTTTGGCAGCCCCTTCCTGTCTTGCCACCCGTTCAATCAAACTGCTTTACTTTATTGTTGTTTTAGCTCCTTTATGATGTATGTTGATGTATAGTTTGTCTCAGATTTCGTGAGAAAAAAGAGCCAAATAAACTGGTACCTTTTTAGAAATTTTGTAAAAAATATCGAAATCGATTTATAGGATTCTAATTGGTACACATAGTTACTGAGCTCACGAACCTTGCTTGCTGAGACAATGCTTTATGTGTTATATGTTGTTAAAGCTCCTTATGGGCGTTTTTAGGTGTGTTTGGGGTCGTTTTTTACGTTTTAGAAAGCTTTTTATAGCTATTTTGGTTTTGCAAGAGAATTGGTTTTCTTTCTGGAACCTTTCTGGAGCGACGGATGCCGGGCAAGAGTTTTACAAAGTCGACGATTATCTGGTAAGAATCTTATAAGAACAACGGCTATGTGCTAAAAAATATAGCAAGATTAACGGTTATCTGGTAAGAGTCTTGTAAGACCCCGTACAAGATGACGCATAATCATACAAGACTCTTGCAAGATCTTAGCAGATAACCGTCCCAATTTGACGAGGGTGTTAATTTATTACACTCTATAGTTATGATACTCCGTAAATGTAACGTTTCTTATAGGTAACCGGCGAGAATTGTTATTTGTATTAAACTCACATTGTTTTTCCAATATAATAAAATGTTCTATTTTCAGTTTAGTTAGTAAACATTAATATATATCAACATTCTCCTTGTCTTTTAAAATATTTTAAATATGCGCTCTAAATAAAGCGTTTGTACCTATGTATATCAGCACATAAATAGTCTTCCTGTTTTCTTTAACCCTTGCTGTTTGCTCTTGTGTTCTGTTCGCCTATAAAAAAGTGAGTGATTCCCATCTAGTGGTTTTTGCCTCTGTTTGAGAGGAAGTCACTTGTTCATGCAATTTGTAATTGTTATAGGCTCACAGTTTTAATTTCATTTCTCTTTCTCATCTCTTTGGGCTCCCTAGTCGAGACCTGGAATTTATGAAAAGACCTATTAATTCCAGGTGGGGGTAAATATTGAATTAAATTACACGGTCAAGGACCATAGTTAAATTCGAGGCTAATTATTTCCATAAGTCCAGCCAAATTTTTTTCAGATGCAAAAATGAGGCAAACTAAAAAGTTCCGACAACATCTGGGTTCGCTCTCATGACCTTCTCCAATCTTACCCAATGCTTAGCCAATTGCGCTACATGTCCTTAACTTTGAAGGAATAATTGAAAACAAGTCATTATAACGGTCGAGTTATTAAATAACAACAATTGCTTCGCAATGCCATATTATTTATTGCGTCGGCGGAATAACGAGAGAATAGTCTTTTCTTTCGAAATGAAGACTTTCCAATTTTATTGTACATTCGCTACGCAAATCTAAGTTATAGCAAAAGAAACACTTTTGTTCCAGATTAGCTCATTGAGTAATACGACCTTAGTTGTTTTATTTCGATGCAACTGTCAGTGAAAACTGCTTTATGGTTCATACTCAACTCCTTAAAAATTTTTCTGCAGATTAATATATAAAAATGAACACATTGACTAAAAAACTAAACATCTGCCTAAAAAACATTGGGCTTAAGTTCAAACGAAAATGAAGAACAAACCAAAGATGTTGAATAACTTCTACCAAACAGGTGGAGAGGCAACGTAATAGCGACCTGCTTTCCTGGTTTTTCATTGCACAGAAATGAAGAATTTCAAAAATGAAAAAACCAGAGAACTCAGCATACAGAAATAGAGAAAGGGAAAGGGCGAACGGATGAAGAAAATGACAGAATACAGGAAATAAAGAAAAGAAAACAAAAAAGGACAGAGAATGAGGAAAAGGACACAGAAAAAGGAAAAAAGAAAATTGGCGCCGAGGTAAATTGAAGGATGGAAAAGAACTGGGAACGTTGATTCACGTCATAAAACAGCTATATCCACGATTTTTTTTTGAAACTTTTAACAAAATTTCAAAACAAAACTTTATTTCAAAATGCAAAGAAATCAAACAGAGAGAAAGGCAAACAAAAATCTGACAAGAAACACGTAGCATAAGAAATTAGAAGTCACTGAGACTAGAATAAAATTAGAGGGTATAAAAAAACTGTCAGAGTGAAGAGAGGGAAAACTGAAACTGAAGAAAAGAAGGAGGATTAAGATAGCAATCAGAGAAAAGCACATAAAGTAGAAAAACAATTAATGGAGAGAGAGTGAGAGAGAGAAAAGGAAATGAAAACGGATGTTGAAAAGAGCAAAAAACAGCGGCTATAGCAAAAAAAAACTTGCGCACTGCAAACACAAATAAATGAGCCAACGATTTGATGAAACTAATTATTGGAGCCGCTTAGGGAACCGTAAAAAAATATTCAGAAGCAATTTGAAGAATGTTCAACTTCACGCAGCAGGAACCTCCTTCATAGGCGACGTAATTCAAACAAATGGTTTTTTGACAATCCCGGGTTGAGGCATCACCGCTAAAAATTGCGCTCAATGCGAGATTTGCGCTCAATGCGATGAATGCGGTGAAAAAAAAAACTTTAAGTGGTGAAACTTTTTTTCACCGCTTAAGCGGTGAAAGAAAATTTTTCACCGCTACCAGCAGATGCGGTGAAAAAATTTTCGGCGCTACCAGAAGAATGCGGTGGAAAAAAATGTCACCGCTACCAGCAGAATGCGTAAAAAATTTTTCACCTCTAAAACCGCAAATCTTACAAATATTCAAGGATAATTTCAACGCTTATCTTAAATTCACAGGAAATATCATTGAATAAGGTGACAGATGGCGCAGTGGAATATGAAGTTGTTGACATTCAGGAGTTCAGAGGGTCTAAACCGTGTACGGCCGTTTTTTTGTAAGAAATCCAGTGAAAAATATTCACCGCTAAAAGCCAAAATTTCAGTGCATTCAACGCAAAAAATGAGGGCGCATTGCGGTGAAAATAGTTTTTTCACCGCTATTCACCGCTATTCTTACATTATTTCTTCACCAAACTTCGACCCGGGATGTTAGAATGAATTAGCCATGTTTTATTAAGAAAGAGGTTCAGGCAAACGATTCAAATCTCCTAGAGTGAGTCGCGAAAAACGTCGCCCGCGCGCGATACGGCGCAAGTGAGAGGAAAAACATTATAGGTAATTCCGTTTTTCAACTCAATTGTAAGATCAAATTTAAACCGAAAAATTTTTGAAAAAAACAGAAGATTAATGCATTTTTGCTACGCTCACATTACAGCTTCGTATAAATTAGAATACAATTGAGTGCAAAAAATATCCACTGAGGGGTATTTGCGCCCCCAAACTCCGGCATGCTACACATGGGCGTTAAACACTCAGCTATGAGTACCTTGAAATATCCTATGTTATAATCAGTTTGATTTAAGCAACAAAATTAACTTCCGTGGAAGGGCACATAAAAAAGGGTCATTAGGCAAGTGAAATTAATTGAAATACTTTTCTAAAACAAACTTATATATAAAATATTCAGGCATGTATTTTACATAAAAACAAGACAAACTTTTAACAACTTTGCTTTCAAAGTCAAGCAAGCAGTTTGCGTAAAATGGTCCAGCAGGAATTAAAGAATGGCAACAAACGTTGCTTAGGAGAAATTCGAAGAGTTAACACAGAAACTTTTTTCCCGCCACATTAAAATCTGTCATACAAGCTAATACTTAATATATAGCAGTAAAATTCATATACGATGTACTTATTTTATTAGATGTCAGTTATAAAAAAAGTCATGTCTAGCTATTTGCACCCTAAGTTGACTTCTATTGTTCACCCAAATGTCTGTTGTTCAGGTTCCCGCACTGGGAACCATTATATGTTCACGACTTTCAGTATCTACTGAAATTCATTCTCTTGCTTTTGCATCTCGCTTACAGTGGCCTACAAAAATTGATTCAGTCAACGCTATCGCTAAAATGAAATATGAACCAGAATGCAAATTTGACTATGATTGTTTAGATGATGATATGGTAGCAAGCATTGCGAGTATAACTCTTCAAGTTGAACCCAAAAATACAACACTCCATATTCGAAACAAAAATGTGGATCTCTTAATTGATTCTGGAATTTTCTGTAGCATCCAAAGCAAGTCACTAGCTACAGCGATCACCAACAACTCATCTCATGCACGATGGTAAACAACCGCACCCGCAATTTTCACCCTAATTTTACCTGTCTTGTTTACCCATATGTCTGTTGTTCATTGTCCCGCAGTGGGAATCATTATCTGTTCACGACTTTCAATATCTAAAGAAATTCATTCTTTTGCTTTTGCATCTCGCGTACAGTTGCCACACTCTAATTCAATAATTCCGCAACTCATTTTCCTAATCAAGTTTATTAGACAAGATTCAAAATAAAAAATTTGCCTAACGAATCAATATGCTCAAAGTAGCAAAGCGCACACGCCAAGCGATACAGTAAAAGCGAAGGTCAAAGCTACTTCGGGTTCAAGACTTAGTACGCATTTCGGATTGTGTACGACATGCCACCGCCAGTTTCTCACAAGTGGAGCCCTTTAGGAATTGAGCCCTTTTGGGAGAAGCCAAGCTTGGACCCTCCTCTTATTGGGGAAAATTGGCAGACTCAATAAAAGTTAGCTCTCATAGCGAAAGGAAAAATTAACTCTTGACACACAAATACAAACTTAACACACTACATGGCCCTCAACAAGAACAAGTTCAACTACCAGTCGAACCGATTTGAGATGACACCATTTAATGATCCTCAGCACAATCAGAACGCTAGAGTTTAAGCCGCAACGCAAAATTGAAGCTGAATAAGATAAACCGTTGTCAAAGTCAAATGGAAACTGAAACAATGCGCGGTGATCAGGCCTGGAATCAAGTGGATCGGAAGACTGTCTCACTAATATATCTTTGCATTGGAACTTAAGGAAGGAGAACAGTTAGTATTCACAATCCTTATCTCATATTGGACATCCTAACTACAGTAGAACTCTGGTGCATCATGGAGGAAGCTTTTATTTGACCAAGAAACATCACATTCGACCGATATTTGTTACTCACGGCAAAACCATACGAAGGGAGAATCCATTTAGCTTTTCTAGGGAAAATTGAAAAAAATGTCGGAGAATTGTGATTCGGCCGATCGAGAAGATACTCTAATTCAAGATTTTTTCATGGCCAACTTGCATGACGCCAAAATTCAGCGAGAACTTCTCAAATAGGCATTTGACCCCGAACAGGATATACGATTGGCGATCAACATAGAACTTGGTCACCAAAAGCAACTTCAAAAATCATGTAATGAATCCGCATCCTAATTGGATGCTATTTCTCTACCACGTCAATTTCACAACGCGATTTCTCGATAAAATTTCCAAATACAAACTCGAGTCACAAATTGTCTTAGCAAAAATTGTACCCTATGTTGGTCACCAAACCTCAAAAGCAAATGCATTGCGAAGGGTGAGACTTGTAACCTTTCTGGTTCACAAAGCACTTTGCTCGAGTGTGCCGCACAGCACAATCTAACCCTCAGAACACTCCTCGCCCAAATATCAATTCAACGAAATTTACTACGAAAAGTGTTGCAGTCAACGCTATCGCTAATTTGAAAAACGAACCGGAATGCAAAATTGACTATGATAGTTCAAATGATAATATGGTAGCAAGCATTGCGAATACCACACTTCAAATCGAACCCAAAATTACAACACTCCAAATTGGAAACAAAAATTTGGATCTCTTAATTGATTCTGAAATTTCCTGTAGCATCCTAAACGAGTCACTGGCTACAGAGATCATCAACAACTCATCTCTTGCTTGATGGCTAACAACCGCACCCGTGAAAGAACTAAAAATATTTGCGATTGAGCCATTTCCTGTAATTGTTGTGATGCAAACTTCAGTTGACGATGCTGAGTTTGTGTTGGTTGGCGATGGTCTAAAACCTCTCCTTAGTCTTGATTGGTTTAATGAGCTTGGTATTTCAGTTATTTACGCTCTAAACCCTATTGAGGATAGTATGATCAATAATATCACTACACAGTTCGAATAGCTTCGAATAGCAAAACAGCTTCAAAAACCATTTTCACGAATTGGACGTTCAAAATTACATATTGTCAAATCACAATTTTACAAAAGTATTCAACCTAACCAACAAGAAGACAAGTACCTATTAATAATTAGCTTATAAAGAAGAATCAGTAATGAAATCATTATGTTACCTAATGAGGGACACAGAAATAATAAACAATTGTTCAATTGCTTTCGGAGTTACAAGAGTGGCAGGACTTTATTTAGGAAAAATTAAAAGAACTAACACAAACATTTTTACCGCCAAATTACTATCTGTAATACAAGCTAATATTTAAACTATAGCAGTAAAATACATTTAGGAGGTACAGATTTTATTAGTGGACAGTTATTGGGAAACCAGGTCTAGCTATTTGCACCCTAATTTTACTTGTCTTGTTCACCCATTTGTCTGTTGTTAATTTTCCAGCACTGGGAATCATTATCTGTTCACGACTTTCAGTATCTAAAGAAATTCATCTTTTGCTTTTGCATCTCGCGTACAGTTGCCTACAAAAAACGATTCAGTCAACGCTATCGCTAATGGGAAATATGAACCACAAAGCAAATTTGACTATGATTGTTCAGATGATGTGGTAGCAAGCATTGCGGGTACCATTTATCAAATTTAACCCAAAAATACAACACTCCATATTCGAAACAAAAACGTGGATCTTCTAAGTGTTTCTGGAAGTTTCTGTAGCATACTAAACAAGTCACTAGCTACAGCAATCAATAACAACTCATCTCTTGCACGATGATTAACAACCGCACCCGCGAAAAAACGAAAAAGTTTTGCGTATGTGCCAGTTCCTGTAATTGTAATGATGAAAACTTTAGTTGATGGTGCTGAAATTGTGGTGGTTCGCGATAGTCTAAAGCCTCTCCTTAGTCTTGATTGGTATAATTAGCTTGGTAATTCAGTCGCTCACACTCTAAATTCTATTGAGGGTAGTATGATCAATAACATCACTACACAGTTCGAACCAAACTTC
Source organism: Convolutriloba macropyga (assembly GCF_964194025.1). Lineage (NCBI taxonomy): Eukaryota > Metazoa > Xenacoelomorpha > Acoela > Convolutidae > Convolutriloba > Convolutriloba macropyga. The sequence continues at coordinate 39,813,161 of NC_134472.1, forward strand.
GAATCTAAAAACAGCTTCAAAAACAACTTTCACGAATTGGCCTTTCAAAATTACATATTGTCAAATCAAAATTTCTCAAAAGAATTCAACCTAAACAACAAAAAGACGAGTACCTATTAAAAATAAATTTACAAGGAAGAGTCAATAATGAAATCAGAATATTACCTAATGAGATGAGGGACACAGAAACATTAAACAATTGTTCAGATCAAGGTTTTATAACACCCATTTTTATTCCGGTTAAAAGAGACCAAAATATCAAACTACCTCTTGGCTCAATAGTTCTAAACAAATCTATCCACAAATAATAAATATTAGGTGACTAATTTTGACACATTAATTGAATCTATGTCAAAAATAATAAATTATCAATTTGAGCCTCATGAACAACTTTTCGTTACCACCATAGATATCAAATACGCTGATAGCCAAATAAATCTCCACCCTTATTCCGAAAATCACTATAATTTCAATAATGTAAGTGGTGATATGACAGGAATGTATAGATTTGAACCTTGCTTTTATGGACACCTTGATTTGGTTTCTGAATTGCAGGATTGACAGGACTTTGTTTAGGAGAAATTTAAAGAACTAACAGAGAAACATTTTCTCAATTGATTCTGGAAGTTTATGTAGCATCCTAAACAAGTCACTAGCTACAGCAATCATCTCTTGCACGATGGTTAACAACCGCACCCGCGAAAGAACAAAAAATTTTTGCGGATGTGCCAAATCCTGTAATTGTAGTGATATAAACTTCAGTTGATGATGCTGAATTTGTGGTGGTTCACGATGATCTAAAGCCTCTCCTTAGTCTTGATTGGTATAATTAGCTTGGTAATTCAGTCACTCACACTCTAAACGCTATTGAGGGAAGTATAATCAATAATATCATTACACAGTTCAAAACAAAATTCGAATTGAAAAAAAAAAGCTTCAAAAACAATTTTCACGAATTTATTTTCAAAATTACATATTGTCAAACCAAAATTTCTCAAAAGAATTCAACCTAAACAACAAAAACACGATTACCTATTAATAATTACTTTACGAGGAAGAGTCAGTAATGAAATCAAAATATTACATGATGAGGGTCACAGAAACATTAAACAATTGTTCAGATCAAAATTTTGTATCACCCATTGTTATTCCGGTTAAAAGAGACCAAACTATCAAGTTAGCTCTTGCCTCAAAAATTTTCAACAAATTTATCAATTATCAATTTGAGCCTCATGAACAACTTTTCGTTACCACCATAGATATCAAATACGCTGATAGCCAAATAAATCTCCACCCTTATTCCGAAAATCACTATAATTTCAATAATGTAAGTGGTGATATGACAGGAATTTATAGATTTGAACCTTGCTTTTATGAACACCTTGATTTGGTTTCTGAATTGCAGGATTGACAGGACTTTGTTTAGGAGAAATTTAAAGAACTAACAGAGAAACATTTTTCCCGCAATATTTTTATATGTAATACAAGCTAATACTTAATCTATAGCAATCAATTTCAAATAGGAGGTACTTTTTGATTGGCGGACAGTTATTGAGAAGTCATGTCTAGCTATTTGCACCCTAAATTTACTTCTATTGGTCACCCATATGTCTGTTGTTCATGTTCCCGCACTGGGATCCATTATATGTTCACGACTTTCAGTATCTAAAGAAATTCGTTCCTTTGATTTTGCATCTCGCGTACAGTTGCCTACAAAAAACGATTCAGTCAACGCTATCGCTAATTTTAAATATGAGAGAGAATGCAAATTTGACTATGATAGTTCAGATGACAATATGGTAGCAAGCATTGCGAGTACAACTGTTCAAAATGAACCCAAAAATACAACACTCCAAATTGGAAAGAAAAACGTGGATCTCTTAATTGATTCTGGAAGTTTATGTAGCATCCTAAACAAGTCACTAGCTACAGCAATCATCAACAACTCATCTCATGCACGATGGTTAACAACCGCACCCGCGAAAGAACAAAAAATTTTTGCGAATGTGCCAAATCCTGTAATTGTATTGATGTAAACTTCAGTTGATGATGCTGAATTTGTGGTGGTTCGCGATGATCTAAAGCCTCTCCTTAGTCTTGATTGGTATAATTAGCTTGGTAATTCAGTCACTCACACTCTAAACGCTATTGAGGGAAGTATAATCAATAATATCATTACACAGTTCAAAACAAAAATCGAATTGAAAAAAAAGCTTCAAAAACAATTTTCACGAATTTATTTTCAAAATTACATATTGTCAAACCAAAATTTCTCAAAAGAATTCAACCTAAACAACAAAAACACGATTACCTATTAATAATTACTTTACGAGGAAGAGTCAGTAATGAAATCAAAATATTACCTGATGAGGGTCACAGAAACATTAAACAATTGTTCAGATCAAAATTTTGTATCACCCATTGTTATTCCGGTTAAAAGAGACCAAACTATCAAGTTAGCTCTTGCCTCAAAAATTTTCAACAAATCTATCTACAAATAAAAAAAATCAGATACCTAATATTGACACATTAATTGATTCTATGTCAAAAAAATAAACTATCAATCTGAGCCTCAGGAATAAATTTTCATGACCACCATAGATCGATCTCAAATACGCTGATAGCCAACTAAATCTCCAACCTGATACCGCAAACCACTATAGTTTTAATATTGTACGTGATGATATGACAGGCACGTATAGATTTGAAACTTGCTTTTATGGACCCACTGATTTCATTTCGTAGTTGAAGGATTGGCAGGACTTTGTTTTGGAGAAATTAAAAGAACTAACACAGAAACATTTTCCCCGTCACATTACAATCTGTAATACAAGCTAATACTTAACTATAGCAGTAAAATTCATATACGAGATACTTATTTTATTGGAGGACAGTTACTGAGAATTTTTGTCTAGCTATTTGCACCCTAAATTTACTTGTCTTGTGCACCCATATGTCTGTTGTTAATTTTCTCGCACTGGGAATCTTTTCACGACTTTTAGTATCTAAAGAAATGAATTCTTTGCTTTTGCATCTCGTGTACAGTTGCCACACTCTAATTCAATAATTCTGCAGATCTTTTTCCTAATCAAGTTGTTTGGACATTCTATAGATTCAATAGAAAAATTTACTTTACGAATCAATATGCTTAAAGTAGCAAAGCGCACACGCCAAGAAAAGCAGTAAAAGCGAAGGTAAAAGCTATTTCGGGTCTCAAGATTCAGTACGCAATTCTGATTGTGTACGACATGTCACAGCCGCCAGCTTTTCACAAGTGGAGCCCTTTAGGCATTGAGCCCTTTTGGGAGGAGCCAAGTTTGGACCTTCTTATTGGGGAAAATTGGCGGACTCAGTAAAAGTTAGCTCTCATAGCGAAGGAAAAAATAATTCTTGACAAACAAATACAAACTTGGCACACGACATGGCCCCCAACAAGAAGAAGTTCGAATTTGGCGAATGAGCAAGTTCCTGTTTTTGGTGTGATGCCAACTCCAGTGGCAAGTAACTGTTGCCGCATCGATGATGCTGAGTTTACAGTGGTTCGCGATAGTCTAAATCCTCTCCTTAGTCGTGATTGGTTTGATGCGCTTGGTGTTTCACTTACTCACTCTAAACCCTATTGAGAGCAGTATGATCAATAATATTACTACACAGTTCCAATCAAACTTCGAATTGCAAAACAGCTTCAAAAAGCAATTTCACTGAAGAACATACTACTTATTTTAATGCTTTTAAGAAATAGCCTTGCAAATTGAACTGAAATATTCACTAGAATCCTGAATTCCAAACACGGGCTAAATTTGATGCTTCTTGTTCCAGTCTCGGAGCAGCTATTGAGTTATTAACCTATTGACTTTTAGTATCTAAAGAAATTAATTTTTTGCTTTTGCTACTCGTGTACAGTTGCCACACTCTAATTCAATAATTCTTCAAATCTTTTTCTTAATCAAGTTATTTAGACATGATTCAATAGAAAAAGTTACTTTATGAATCAATATGCTTAAAGTAGCAAAGCGCACACGCCAAGCGAAACAGTAAAAGCGAAGGTAAAAGCTATTTCGGGTCTCAAGATTCATTACGCAATTCTGATTGTGTACGACATGTCACAGCCGCCAGCGTTTCACAAGTGGAGCCCTTTAGGCATTGAGCCCTTTTGGGAGAAGCCAAGTTTGGACCTTCTTATTGGGGAAAATTGGCAGACTCAGTAAAAGTTAGCTCTCATAGCGAAGAAAAAAATAAATCTTGACAAACAAATACAAACTTGGCAAACGACATGGCCCTCAGCAAGAACAAGTTCAACTACCATTCGAAATGAGTTGTGAAGACAACATTTAAGGATCATCAGCACAATCAGAACGCAAGTGTTTAGCTCTCAACGGAAAATTGAAGATGAATTAGGTGAACTGTTTTCAAATTAAAATGGAAATTGAAATAATGTGCGGTGATGGGACCTGGAATCAAGTGGATCGAAAGACTGTCTCACTAACATATCTTTGCATAGGAACTGAAGGAAGAAGATCAGTTAGTAGTCGCAATCCTCATCTCATAATGAACATCCGAACTACAGTGGAACTCTGCCGCATCATGGAGGAAGCTTTTATTAGACCAAGAAACATCACATTCGACCGATATTTGTTACTCACGACAAAAACACACGAAGGGAGAATCCATTGAGCATTTCTAGGGAAAATTGAAAGGACTGTCGGAGAATTGCGATTCGGCCAATCGAGAAGATACTCTAATGCGAGATTTTTTCATGGCCAACTTGCTTCACGCCAAAATTCTGCGAGAACTTCACAAGAGGCATTTGACCCCGAAGAGGATATACGATTTGCAATCAACATAGAACTTGGTCACCTAAAGCAACTTCGATTTTCAAATAATGAATCCGCACCCCAAGTTAATGCTATTTCTCTACAACGTCAATTTCGCAACGCGAAATCGCGAAAAAGGTTTCAAATACAAACTGGACCCACGCCTCTACTTCGCAGAAATTGTTACCTATTTTGGTCACCAAACCACAAAGACAAATGCATTGCGAAGGGTAAGACTTGTAACCAATCTGGTTCACTAAGCACATTGCTCGAGTGTTCCGTAAGGCGAAATCTAACCCTCCAAAAACTCCTCGCCCAAATATCAAATCAATCGATTTGACTACAAAAAACGAGTCAGTCAACGCTATCGCTAATATCAAATATAAACCGGAATGCAATTTTGACTATGATAGTTCAGATGGCAATATGGTAGCAAGCATTGCGATTACCACTCTTCAAGTCGAACCCAAAGAAACAACACTTGAAATTGGAATCAAAAACGTGGGTCTCCTGAGTGATTCTGGAAGTTTCTGTAGCATCCTTAGCGATCCACTAGCTACAGTGGCACCATGGCTCACAACCGCACCCACAAAAGAACTGAAAAATTTTGCGAATGAGCCAATTTCTTTAATTGGTGTTATGCAAACTCCAGGGGCAAGTAACTGTCGCCGCATCAAGGATGCTGAATTTGCGACGGATCACGATCGTCTACAGCCTCCCCTTAGGCGTGATTGGTTTAAAGCGCTTGGTGTATCACTTACTCACACTCTGAACCCTATTGAGGTTAGTGTGATCAATAATATCACTACACCGTTCCAATCAAACTTCGAATAGCAAAACAGCTTCAAAAAGTAATTTCACTTAAGAACATACTACACATTTTAATGTTTTCAAGAAATAGCCTTGCAAATTGAACTGAAATATTCACTATAATCCTGAAAACCATATTATCTGCTTCTGGATTTGAACCTGTCATGATGAACGATACAGTTTAAATGAATAGGAAGTACTCAGATTTAATTTGTCAATTGAGTATTTTAAAGATTGTTATATGAAAAAGAATTTTCAGTCATAACCGATCACAGGCATCTGCTTTCTGTCCTTAAACAACCTTGTTCTAATAAGTCTTATGAAAGCCAGTTGTCACGAAAGATAAACCATGTTTTACCAATTCAGTTCAAGTTCAAAATAGAGCTCCTATCAGGAACTAAAAAGTGGTTAGTGGACTGTATCTCCCAAAATCCACTTCAATCAGACAAAGTGTATCAAAATATGATAAACAATTTTTAGTCGCTACACTTTCAAACATTCAATCTTATGCTATCTTATGCTAAAAATTTATAGAACACAAATTGTTTCCTCTACTTATTTAAATAAATTCGTTTTAGATACCATAACTGCTGAGCTATCACAACTGTAAAACAAAACAACAACCATCATAACATTTTAGACATTGATCATGCATCACCCGTACATTTAACTCAAAATTTAAAATCCCTGGCACAGCAGACAACTACCCCCAACAACACCTACAATTAATTCATTTAATGCGCATATAGATGACACCATTTAAGGATCATCAGCACAATCAGAACGCGAGAGTTTAGTCCGCAACGCAAAACTGAAGATGAATTAGGTGAACCGTTGTCAAAATCAAAAGGAAATTGAAATAATGTGCGGTGATCAGACCTGGAATCAAATGGATCGGACTGTCTCATTAATATATCTTTGCATAGGAATTGAAAGAACGAGAACAGTTAGTAGTCCAAACCCTTATCTCATAACGAACATCCTAACGACAGTAGAACTCTGGTGCATCATGGAGGAAGCTTTTTTTACCAAGAAACATCACATTCGACCGATATTTGTTACTCACGACGAAACACCCGAAAGGAGAATCCATTGAGCATTTCTAGGGAAAATTGAAAAAAAGCTGTCGGACAATTGTGATCTCGCCAATCGAGAAGATACTCTGATACGAGATCTTTTCATGGCCATCTTGCATGACGCCAAAATTCAGCAGGAACTTCTCAAAGAGATTTGACCCCGGCCAGGATATACGATTGGTGATCAACATAGAACTTGGTCACAAAAAGCAGATTCAAATTTGTAGTAGTGAATCCGCACCCCAACTAAATGCTATTTCTCTACAACGTCATATTCTCAACGCGAAATCGCGAAAAAGGTTTCAAATACAAACTGGACCCACGCCTCTACTTCGCAGAAATTGTTACCTATTTTGGTCACCAAACCACAAAGACAAATGCATTGCGAAGGGTAAGACTTGTAACCAATCTGGTTCACAAAGCACATTGCTCGAGTGTTCCGTAAGGCGAAATCTAAAACTCCTCCGAAAATTCCTCGCCCAAATATCAAATCAATCGATTTGACTACAAAAAACGATACAGTCAACGCTATCGTTAATGTCAAATATGGACCGGAATGCAAATTTGACTATGATAGTTCAGATGACAATATGGTAGCAAGCATTGCGATTACCACTCTTCAAGTCGAACCCAGAGAAACAACACTTCAAATTGGAAACAAAAACGTGGATCTTCTAAGAGATTCTGGAAGTTTCTGTAGCATCCTAATTGATTCACTAGCTACAGTGGCACCATGGCTCACAACCGCACCCACGAAAGAACTGAAAAATTTTGCGAATGAGCCAATTTCTGTAATTGGTGTTATGCAAACTCCAGGGGCAAGTAACTGTCGCCGCATCAATGATGCTGAATTTGCGACGGATCACGATCGTCTACAGCCTCCCCTTAGTCGTGATTGGTTTAAAGCGCTTGGTGTATCACTTACTCACACTCTGAACCCTATTGAGGGTTGTGTGATCAATAATATCACTACACCGTTCCAATCAACTTTCGAATAGCAAAACAGCTTCAAAAAGTAAGCACATACTACACATTTTAATGTTTTCAAGAAATAGCGTTGCAAATTGAACTGAAATATTCACTATAATCCTGAATTCCAAACACGGCTTAAATTTGATGCTTCTTGTTCCAGTCTCGGAGCAGCTATTGAGCAAGTAGCAGTCAAAGGATGGAAAACCGTATTAACTGCTTCTGGATTTGAACCTGTCATGATGAACGATACAGTTTAAATGAATAAGAAGTACTCAGATTTAATTTGTCCATTGAGTATTTTAAAGATTGTTATATGAAAAAGAATTTTCAGTCATAACCGATCACAGGCATCTGCTTTCTGTCCTTACACAACCTTGTTCTAATAAGTCTTATGAAAGCCAGTTGTCACGAAAGATAAACCATCTCTTACCAATTCAGTTCAAGTTCAAAATAGAGCGCCTATCAAGAGCTAAAAAGTGATTTGTGGGATGTATCTTCCAAAATCCACTTCAATCAGCCAAAAATGTATCAAAATATGATAAATAATTTTTAGTCGCTACACTTTCAAACATTCAATCTTATGCTATCTTATGCTAAAAACTTATAAAACGCAAACTGTTTCCGCTACTCATTTAAATAAATTCGTTTTAGATACCATAACTGCTGAGCTATCACAGCTGTAAAACAACACAACAATCATCATAGCATTTTAGACATTGATCATGCACCAACCGTACATTTAACTCAAAATTTAAAATCACTGGCACAGCAAATAACTACCCCCAACAACACCTACAAATAATTCATTTAATGCGCATGTAGAAGACACCATTTAAATATCATCAGCACAATCAGAACGCAAAAGTTTAGCCCGCAACGCATAATTGAAGATGAATTAGGTGAACCGATGTCAAAATCAAAAAGAAATTGAAATAATGTGCGGTGACCAGACCTGGAATCAAATGGATCGGACTGTCTCATTAATATATCTCTGCATAGGAATTGAAGGAACGAGAACAGTTAGTAGTCCCAACCCTTATCTCATAACGAACATCCTAACGACAGTAGAACTCTGGTGCATCATGGAGGAAGTTTTTTTTACCAAGAAACATCACATTCGACCGGTCTTTGTTACTCACGACGAAACACCCGAAGGGAGAATCCATTGAGCATTTCTAGGGAAAATTGAAAAAAACAGTCGGAGAATTGTGATTTCGCCAATCGAGAAGATACTCTGATACGAGATCTTTTCATGGCCATCTTGCATGACGCCAAAATTCAGCAGGAACTTCTCAAAGAGATTTGACCCCGGCCAGGATATACGATTGGTGATCAACATAGGACTTGGTCACAAAAAGCAGCTTCAAATTTGTAGTAGTGAATCCGCACCCCAACTAAATGCTATTTCTCTACAACGTCATATTCGCAACGCGAATTCGCGAAAAAGGTTTCATATAAAAACTCGACCCACGCCTCTACTTCGCAGAAATTGTTACCTATTTTGGTCACCAAACCACAAAAACAAATGCATTGCGAAGGGTAAGACTTGTAACCAATCTGGTTCACAATGCACATTGCTCGAGTGTTCCGTAAAGCGAAATCTAACCCTCCAAAAACTCCTCGCCCAAATATCAAATCAATCGATTTGACTACAAAAAACCATTCAGTCAACGCTATCGCTAATATCAAATATGAACCGGTATGCAAATTTGACTATGATAGTTCAGATGACAATATAGTAGCAAGCATTGCGATTACCACTCTTCAGGTCGAACCCAAAGAAACAACACTTCAAATTGGAAACAAAAATGTGGATTTCCTAAGTGATTCTGGAATTTTCTGTAGCATCCTAAACGATTCACTAGCTACAGGTTCACGATGGCTAACAACCGCACCCACGAATGGACTGAAAAATTTTGCGAATGAGCCAATTCATGTAATTGGTGTTATGCAAACTCCAGGGGCAAGTAACTGTCGCCGCATCAATGATTCTGAATTTGCGACGGATCACGATCGTCTAAAGCCTCCCCTTAGTCGTGATTGGTTTAAAGCGCTTGGTGTATCACTTACTCACACTCTAAACCCCTTGAGGGTAGTATGGTCAATAATATCACTACACCATTCCAATCAAACTTCAAATTTATAAAACAGCTTCAAAAAATAATTTCACTGAAGAATATACTACAAATTTTAATGCTTTTAAGAAATAGCATTGCAAATTGCACTGAAATCCTAATTTCCAAAAACGGGTTAAATTTAATGCTTCTTGTTTCGGTCTCGGAGTAGCTATTGAGCAACTAACAGTCAATGGATGGAAAACCATATCATCTGTTTTTAGATTTGAAACTGTAATGACGAACGATACAGAATAAATGAGTTGGAATTACTCGGATTTGTTTTGTCAATTGAGTATTTTAAAGGTTATTTATATGGAAAAAAATTTTTAGTCATTACCGATCACAGTGCTCTCCCTTCTTTCCCTAAACAACTTTGTTCTAATAAATCTAATAAAAGCCAGTTGCCGGGAAGGATAAACCATCTTCTACCAATTCATTTCAAATTCAAAATAGATCACCTATCGAGAACTAAAAAGTGGTTAGTGAACTGTATCTCCCGAAATCCACTTCAAAGGGCCAAAAGTGTATCAAAATAAGATAAATAATTTTTTTAGTTGCTACACCTTCAAACATTCAAACTTATGCTAAAATTTTGTAAAACCCAAACTATTTCCGCTACTCATTTAAACGAATTCCTTTTAGATACAATAACTGCTCAGCTATCACAATTGTAATACAACAAAACAACAACCATAACATTTTAGACATTGATCATGCACCGCCCGTACATTTAACAAAATTTAAAATTTATCGCACACCAAATAACTATCCCCAACAACACCTCCAAATAATTCATTTAATACGGATGTAGAATGCGTGCAGAAGTGTGCTTGTCTAAAAAAAATTTAAAACTCACTGAGCGAATTACCACTACCAATTTAACCACGATTATTCTCAATTATATAAATACCACTCGCGCATCGCAAGTACAGTTGTCTCAAAATAAATTAACATTCGCCCAGCAAAATGCCACCTCATATACAAATCTGTTTAATCCTCATTTTTTACATGCCAATCTTGCATCGAGCTCAAGCTTGCACTCAAAATACGCGTCAATCATAGCTAATGTTAAAGTACAAATCTTTCACGCTAATGAATTTTATTTCACTACAAAATTCCGCTTTGTCAAAAGATTTACAAGCATCTCTCGCTTATGCAAATCCTTTACATGTTAAAAAATAAGAGAAAGCTAAACTTTCAATCATTTCCACATGACACATTCCTTTCAAATTAACACCAATATTTCAAGTACCTTAAATAATTATTATGATAATTTGGTAAACAATAATAGAGTGCTTTTTGCCCTTCCAGTTAACATTTGTTCCGTATACTCAGTTTCTAAAGCTTCGTACAAATTGAATTTAGCACCTATGGAAGGCAAATCTTTGCCAACAACTGCAAACCGAAGCTCGCGCCGAGTACAACGGATACTGCACCCAATACTCCACGCCGATCAGCCTCTCTCTCACTCCGATCCAAGAACTTACCTGCAGATCAAAGCTCTCCCAACAGTCCTTGCATTCAAAAAAAGGTTGGGAAAAGTGTTTAAGAACAATTACATACCATCTCTAACAAGTAAAGATGCAAAACTAAAGAGCTAAGAGACTGCATCATACGTGAGGATGAGGCCAGACTTAAACAGCTAAACCTCTATCACCATTCACACTGGCGTGGTCTTCACGTCAGCAGTTTGTTGCGTTTGCATGGACGAGAAATTTGCAAACCCATGCACTCAAGAACGCGCTCATAGAAGACCTGCATGCAGTTCACCTGGGCTTACATGCTTCAAATTACTTGTTTTCTCTATTCAGTGCGAACCATGCACGGAAGTTGGTAAAAACTTTACATCCATTTAAAGCAATTGCAACCTCATAAACCAAGTATAGTTCTCAACCAGGCAACACAAATAGATTTTGCAGGTCCAAATAATAATGAATAATCATGCAAATTACATGTTAACCCGTATTGATTGATTTTCGAAATATATATCTGCAGAAATTTTATGATGCAAATGCTTCACAGAGGTTCAAATTTTTAGATTATTATATAAAAATTCAGGTAGTAACAGGATCTTTCTCGTTTTCTTTTTGGTACTCAAGTAAAAAAGTTTTAGTACGAAAAACAATATAATTTTAATTCCAGTTCCAGCAAGTGATCAGCGGGCAGTTGACTTAGTAGAACAACTCATTAGTATAATTAAACAACCCCTCGCATTTGTTAAAAAAGCAAATAAAGAAATAAACTCATTCAATAGTAAAGCAGCACTTAAATTAATATATCAGCTCCCCATATGCAATCAAAACACTAAAGGGTTCCAGCCATTCGGATAATATATTGGTCGTTTTGCTAAAAATTCGCTTAGCAATATTAGTACTTCACATAAACATTTTGATTTGAGCTGTGATAAAGTAATTAAATACTATTTAGATGAAAAAACAGTAACTTCCAATCAACTTTTGACTGAAGAATAGTGGGTCCACTAGAAAAGCGACAAAGAACTCGAGCGCAACAAGTGTAAGGCCTTTCAAGGAGCTCAAAACAGATAACGACAAGCAGAAGATGATGAGCCAAAATTTCTCATGTTGACGAATGTACATCTCGCAATACCCCTCCAAGAATCTGTCATCAAAATCAAACTTGCACGAAAAACACCCTCAAAAATTGCAAGAAAAACCTGGACAGTCTTTATGAGGTGTTGGCTTCAGGTTCGGTGGTGCAAAAAGTTGATCATTATTCGTCTGTATATCGCGAGCCGCGGAAACTCGATGTCATTGTTAGGAATAACGACATCGCAAATTTCGTGATACGAAACGAAAGAAACACAAAGTTGAAGTACCATATTGCAAAAAGCACTACAAAAAATTCCTCCTGGATCTGGAAAACGATGCGGAATTGGTCCCAATGATTATGGATTCGATTAAGACGAGTCTTCTGGCGAGTCTAGTAATTCTTGCCAACCCAATTGGTTACACTCCCAGTCGAAAAGACGTACAGGTGATAGAGTCTTTCATATAGCCATCAATTATACAATCAATTGTAGATACCGCTGCTAAATCCCCAACCTGTCTCTTTCGGCCGTTATTGGTACCGTCTGACCCACAGACAGAAAAAATTGGCCCTATGGATCACAGCCCTGATGACAACTTAGAGTTAGATGAAGAAAATACAAATTAAAACTGTACATAGAGATAAAAATTTCTTTTATTTACAGAATATCACAGGGTATCAAAACTAGTGCATGTATTTTAGCTGCTATATAACCGATGATTAATTATTATTATTATTATATCAATAAACCTACTTAATTTTTACATTAGTGTAATTTCAAAAAATTGTCAAAATTAGGGAAAACCATACATGCTAATTCATATAATTAATCTGGTGCAGTTAAATTTAAATACGATGTTCTCATTTTATTTGAAGTCAGTTATTAAGAAGTCATGTCCAAATCATGTGCATCGTAAGTTAATTTCTCTTGTTCCCCCAAATGTTTTTTTCATAATCGCACACTGGGAATCTTTATTTGTTCACGACTTTCAGTATCTACTGAAATTAGTTCTCTTGTTTTTGCATCTCGCGTACAGTTGCCACATTCTAATTCAATAATTCTGCAACTCATTGTTCTTATCAAGTTGAGTTGACAGGATTCAACAAAAAGATTCGTCTTGCGAATCAATCTGCTCAAAGCAGCAAAGCGCAGACTCCAAGCAAAACAGTAGTCTGGGAAAAAAGTTAACTCGAGTCTCAGCATGTAGCACACAGATCTGATTGTGTACGACACTATCCATCTAAATTTTATCATTTGGTATAAGCAGCTATCCATCACCGATTTAGTTTCGCTTGCATAAGTTTTTGTGAGAATCTTTAGTCCGTTGTTGTCTGATGCATCAGCACTGTTTGTTCATGGACTATGTTTGTGTCAACATCTTGCCGATCATGGACCCTTTTGCATCCGCAACTTTTTGGACACTACCCACTTTGCCAAACATACATTCTCGTCACTTGACTTTTAGGCATTAGTAGCATTCCGTGATCGATTTGTTTCAAGATGTATGCAAAATGGATTGCTGCAATCTGAAGGGAAGTTAAATTATACAAAGATAAGGAGCTTAAGGACGGTGGTATAGGAATACGAATTACGTTCAATGTGTTCATTATTTTCAGCACGCTAAAATATTAGTTCCAATAATAATTTTGACATGAGAACAGGGCCAAAAATTTTTTGTGCATGACAAAATGATCTTTGCAACCCCCCCCCCTAGGTTGAGGTCAAAATTGGTTTAACCCTAAAATTACAAAAACGTGGTCAAAATAAAAAAATCCGGAATAGTATTGTTTGTAAAGAAATTGATAAAAGCTGTAAATATGAGTTTTAAATAGGCTAAATATTCTAGAAATGGAAAATTTTCGATTAAATTTTTTAAGATCATTTTATCCTTCAAAAATTTGTGAAACAGTTTTGACCTGACAATGAACTGAATGTTCAAAGAACTGAATGTTTGTTTGAGATATCAAAATTTTAATTTGACAAATTAGTTTCTTTTACATCATTTAATTTGTCAATTGTTTGAAAACAGAGCCAAAAGAAGAGCTAACTGCAAAAAAAATTAAGAGATTTTTAGTGTTTTAGCGTTTTAGCGGGTATGAATTTTATAGATTAACCGGGATGGTAAAATTTTGGCTGCAAGATCGCTTCACCACGCGGTAATTAGTCTGCAATATTCCAGTCTAAAGTTCTGGTGCTGAGCGTAACGAAGCATCTAATATCAAGAAAGACAACGAAGAGGCAGCCAGAAAAATGTTGCAAGTTGCTTCAGGAAGCTAGCTTGGACATTAAGCCACTTGAGACAGTATTACGACAGCAATACAATTTAAGAGGGCTTCTTGGGAAATGAAAAGGCAAGAACTTGAGGGTAGAATTTGAAAAAAAATACCTTATAAATTCTACCTTGATTACTTGAAAACCCTAAATAAGGTCACCACCTATAATAATCGAAATGAATTTTTAAAACAATGCTTCAAGAAAGATATCTTTCCGTATCCTTGAGGTTTTGCGCTCCTAAAAATGAAGTTTTTTTCTGAACAATTGGTGCACTATTTTCAATTAAATCTCCTGAAACAAGAAATAAACCGTGCTGAAAAAATGCCGTAAAGTGTGCAAGGAAAAACTTGAGACAGAGAGGAGCAAGTTTAGGGAGAAGGTGAGACCAGAACTGATGCCATCCGTTGTTAGCAGCATTAGGGTGTGAAATAGGGAATCACTCCGCATTGGTTCGAAATAGACTTAATGGAAAACTTGAAAACGGTAAGAGACAGGATTGACCGCAGCGGAATGGGCTCCCATAGTATTGTTGTGCTAATGGATGGCGGTGAACTTCCAAGGTGACTTGACGTCCTCTCGTTGGGACCTAAACACCCTGAGAGAGGCAAGTTTATGAGTTTTACTTATTCGCAGACGTTGACAAACTTATACGTGAATTAAGCGACAATAAAACGGAAGGTGAGAACCTTTTGTGAAAATGCATTGTCCGCAAAATGGTATGGAAGTAAATGTACGCGAAAACCCATTGACAGAGTCGTCAAAAATGCATGATTACCTTAAAGCCAAAGATTTGATGGCGGAAACGTCTGACAAAGTTTGTGGTATCTGTGTGATGGACAAGTCAACGTACAGACAGAAACTTGATGTTCTAAACTCGGATCGGTTCCAAAAAATCAATGGAGCAAAAGCTGAAATTGTAATTAAAAATGAAAATCAGATAACATCCCGCAACAATTGATGAAGCAGAGGAACCTAGCTCCAGAGATCCCAAGGTCCTTAATGAAGTTTATTAAGGCTACTGGTGACAAATGTTCAATTCAAATATAACGGTATATTATGTACAATTAAATGGTCTAGACATGGGTGCATCACTGGTTGTAATACCAGAGGACATGTGAATGAAATTGTTTGAGACATCACTGCAAACACCAGAGCTGAGTGAAGATGTCTCAAAACCTGATCACGGTACTTGTAAAAACTGCAACCGGAGAGCGACTTTCCCAGGAAAAGGAGTAAGGCAAAAACTGATTTTATGCAAAATGCCAAAAAACGATAACGATTGAAGAATACGCCAACATGCAGGATGTTCTTTGGATTTGTACGTGTTGCAGAAAGAGGGGCAGGTTGAGTGGATAAAATTGTTCAAGAAGTATGTGCAAAACATTATCTGCACAGTTCGTGCTGACATAGACGAGTACTTAAAATTTGCAAATTCCTTACAAAAAAACCGGCAACTTACTTTAGAAAAAAAGAATATGGAGTAGGATTTGGCTTCTGTTGATATCAATTTAAAATTGAGCAGCAAAAATAAAATTACCTGTCATGTCACTGGTTTCAAAAAAACAACTGAGACAGGAATACTGAATTTTTAGTTATGCACCGTTTTGCGCGTAGGAAAAATTTGATTCAAGGAACGCTTTACAAAGTTATTAACGCAACATCTAATTGGTTGGACTCCAATCAGACGCTTGAAATCAACAAGACATGCTCGACCGAAAATCAGTATCCAGATGAATGGTCTTCAAAAATTGTGAAACAGAGTTTAGACAAGAACTGGCAGTAAATATCAATTGAAAACAAATCCAAAAGAGCATCAAAAAA
Organism: Convolutriloba macropyga; assembly: GCF_964194025.1. Taxonomy (NCBI): domain Eukaryota; kingdom Metazoa; phylum Xenacoelomorpha; order Acoela; family Convolutidae; genus Convolutriloba; species Convolutriloba macropyga. The sequence goes on from NC_134472.1 coordinate 39,829,593, forward strand.
CAAGACCCGATCTCATGACCAACCAATAAAATTTCTACAATACAGAGTCAACCTTACGCGAAACTTTGCAAGCAAACTGAAGAAGCTATGTGAATTGCAAGTGGTATCACATAACGCGAAAATTGAGATCATGCCTCTGCAACCTTAAATCATCTTTCGATATAAACCTGAAATCTCCGGCAAACAGGCCGCCATGTTACCACTGGTTTATCAGAACACCAATGAAGGCTTCACAGGTGGGTCAACATCTTGAATGTAGTGACTCTACGAATGATATTGATTGGAAAATTCTGGATGCCAGTCGCACAGTCGAGACAGATATAACCATCGAAGCTATATATTAGCATTTTGAAGCCGGTTCTTAACACGCAATAAAATTAGAGTGGGTAACTCACGCTAAAATTTTTGTCCAATTCATAATTTGAATAATAGGGCAAAAAGTATTTTGTGCATAACAAAACGAAAATTGCAAAGCCCCCACATGAAGGATTCTTAGGGTTAGGGCAAAATCGGAATTATCCTAGAAACACAAACGTGGCAAAAATCGAAAAAACTGGAATAGGAATGTTTGTAAAGATTTGATAACAGCTGTAAATACGAGTTGTAAATAGGCTAAAGGATAAATAACCTCTGCTAAATGAGTTGCAAATAGGCATTTCTTGCTGCTTTGATTTAAAAGGCAGACAAATATAGCTGAATGCCGAATGAAGAAAGTGCGTAAATTCAATGTTTAACAATTGAACGAATAAATAAAAAGTTATCAAAATCCCAACGATAGCAACACAATGGACAAATTGTACGACGAGTTCTCCAAGGTTATTCATGGATCGGCAGCCCTTCCGTGAGAAAAAATATCACAGAAAGGGTTCAAAAAGAGAATTTTAGTTATCGCATAAGCAGCTGAACTCTGGATACAGACAGAGAAATGAAACAGATCTAATCAATTCAATGTGATAAGAAAATTTAAGAAACTTTGAGAAAGCACAAAAAGGTTCATGAAAGAGATCGGGAAAGTTTCTTAACCGGAAAAGCGGAGTCGGAGAGGAATAATTTTTTAAAAATTTTGAAATCAAACAAAATTTTGACGAAAGTATTCGGAATTACATTTCCAACTTGGGAATCATATTTCCAAGGTCTATAAAAAGCTGAAAGTGAAATATCGGATAAAATTTTAGACAAGCAAACCGTAGAAAACCACAATTTTTGTTTTTCAAACTGGAAATGTACCGAACATTTGTATGCGCCAATAACACTGGAGGAAACTACTGAGGCTTCAAAACTATAAACTGGTAAAGCAGCGGGACCAGATAAAAAGCGGACACTTGTATATTAGTTTTCCAGCAAATGCAACAAGACGTGTTCCATTTATTTAACCTCTGCTTTTCGGAGTATAATGTACCCCCAAATTGTAAGTTATACATTAAACCACTTTATAGAGGCAAATGAGCAAAACAAAAACAATTTCCTACTGAGGCAATAGCTTGTTATGTTGCATGTACAAGTTATTCACGGGTATCATTTAGCTGCGCTTATGAAGATGGATCGAGCGAACTCTAATTTTCTCACCAAGTCACTATAGTTTCAGACGTAAACTAAACAATCGATGCAGTTTTGAACTTAAAAAGCAGTCAAGCATAACATCAGCTGCAATGGCAAATACTATGCCTGCTTCATTTACTAGAAAAAAGCAGTCGACTTCGTGAATAAGAACCTGCTGCTCACAAATCTGATAAAACGAGGGCTCACGAGAACGTGCTACACACAATACAGTGTGCTTAAAAATTAAAAAAATTCGAGCAGATCCTTGGAGGATTCATGTCAAATCAGATTGAAGAGAATACAGTAGTAGCCCAAGGAGACAAACTCTTGCAACTTTTATTTAGTTTATTTATAGCTGATTTGTTTTGAGTTGAAATGCAAGGAAGTAGATGTTATTTTTTTCGCTGTTGACTTTGTACGTGCAAGCCATAGCAAATGCCAACTACAACAAAGTTTGAATAACCTGAACACTCACTGTAGCAAGAACGTATTGAAAATCATTGTAAACAAAAGGCATTAAATTTAGAAATTGCAGTTTAGCTGTCGATGAAAAACTATATCGAACAGAGAAGTTGAATTTACCTACTCTTTCTGTTATCTAGGTGTAATTTTTTCAAGCACGTTAGCCCCCAGTCATCATTTGAAGCATCTAATAAAAGTCAATTTCAACTCAGCCTGCCCCAACTTACGGCCTAGAGACGTACGTCGATGAGTTTTTTTGAAAACCAAAAACAGCTTTATTGAAACTAGAATCCGTTTTTGGAAAAGTTGGTGGTAACCAAGTACGTGAGTAAAAAGTTATTCACGTTATACAAGGATATACACTGCTCGACAAAACACAGGAGAACAATTGCTAAATTCTTTGCCAATGGGTTGCACAATATTTTTTGTTGTGTGGAAGGTTGTTACCAATGGGACGAAAACCTATGTGTATGTAGATTTTGCAAAAGAACTCTTGTCAACCGATCATTCTTCAGTGTAGTCTTTTTTTAAAGCTTGACACCTTTACAAAAATTTTACAAAAAATCTTGAACGATTAAGTTTAGTGTTTGTTTCTAAAAATAACTTTCGACAATTTATCAGTGTGATCTGATATTTAATTCAATCTTTTTCTTCTAAATAGGCTAAATGTTGAATGGAAAAATTTCGATTTAATTTATCATGATAGATGCTAGAATTGTTTAAATTGTGGTCTCAGACATATGTAATTACACTCATTTTATCCACTGACAGTTCGTGAAACAGTTTTAACCTAACGATGAACGTAAAAACAGAAAAAAATTTGTTATAAACACCAGAATTATTTATAATTTGACACATTAGGTTCTTCTACATCAATTTGTAGAGAAGATTTATCAGTAACTTGGGTGCAATTATATTTTAAGTCTATGCTTTTCAAAGTGGTTATATGCTCTATCGCCAATGTTTCGTTCTGTCCTCATTAAATTAAAAAAGAGGTGCAGTTGTAAATAATTAGGCCAGTGTTTAAAAAATTGTTACAACACATCAACCGCACAGTTTGAAGAAACTGCTAGTGCGGCGGATAACAATGCTCTGAAAATCGAAAAAAACATCAACAACGCGTTGCTTGATACGAATTATTTACTTAGCGAAGAAAGTAAGATTAAGTTCAACAGGAGCACAACCTGCGAGATTCTATGACCTAGCAAAGTGCACAATAATGGAATTCGTTTTCGCCCATCGTTGTCATTACCGGGAAATAGTTATTCCAGCTTAACCAAATTCCTCACCCCATTTTTTGATAAAGTAGTGGGTGTTAACATTGAGACGTCAAAGCGCGATGCACGGAGAAAACTAGAATCCATCAAAATAGGGCCCGATGAGCATATTGTTTCTTTGGACGTGACATGCTTTTAACAGAAACGTCTCGCATAATGAAGCAATTTAAATAACCTTGAGCAGTCTACTCTATTGACCATTTCCCTGAGATGTCAAGATCGACTCTGAAAACATGAAATATAATTAGCTATGACAAATGTCGGTTTTAACTGCAATGACAGTAGGTTTTGTCAGGTGGATGGCTTAGCAATGGGAGCGTCACTTCCAGTAACTCTGACGAACGTTTGGATGGAATCATTTGAAGATCAGACCAAGTCAACGAAAGATGATCAATAATTTCCCTAAAAATGATCTTGGGGCCTGCCCAGAATGCAATCCAGAATGCAATCGTAGATTCACATATAGAGTCAAATTTAAAAAATGTGAGAATTGATTGCATGCAAAATGCCAAAATATTGATCAATTTTACGCTAAAATGAAAAACATGCTTGTTTTTGCTCTTTGCCAGAAAATTAGATAGTGAACCGAAGACTGAAAGACAATTATTCGAAAGACATGTTGACGATAAAATTTGTACGGTAAGTAATGAACCGGACATCTTGCTCAGAAGATTAAACACCCTTCATAGGAAATTGGAATTCACAACCACAACGCAATCAACACCTTGAAATTTGGATTTCTGTGATGATCAACGATGCCTTGTAAAAGTCCTAAATAAATTTCAGTTTAATAGCGTTGGCGAGAAGATACAACAAAGGGGGCAAAAACCACCATCGAAAGTTGATAAACTTATTTTTCTTGCAGTATCGAGGCAATATCAGCTTGTAATTGAAACGAAAATTGGAAAAACCGTGCGAAATGACAATCATCTTCCCCACACGAAAACTACGAAGATGCCTAACGTCTCCGAAATCTAGCAATCTGAAGTCTCATGTGGTCTACGAACTCAGTTGTTGTGGATGCAATTCCACCTATGTCGGACAAACGTGTCGACATCTGACCGAGAATTTCGGGGCATCAAAAAACCGATTCACCGGTGTGACATGTTACCGAATGCTGTGGACCTCTAACAACCTTTAATACCGGGACACCGAAAAATTTATGACAATGGAATCTGTACACATTGGCAGACGCAAGCCACAACTGAATACGCGGGACGAGTACAAGAGCAGGGAACTAGCACACAAATATGTGCAGAAAGCATGTTCTGCCTAAAATTCTTTCCGAATTGCCATGTGATCAAGGTTATATTGTTGATCAAAACGAAAACCTATTCAAAAATTATTATTATTATTATTATTATTATTATTATTATTATTATGACTTCGTGGATATGCCACTGGAATGTTATTTCCGCTGTTAGGTTCTAGGATGTGCACGACAGTTTTCACAGATACAAATGAATGTCCATGTGCAAGGATTCTGCTCATTCCAGTTTCTTTCCAAATAGCTCCACATGTATTCAATGAGTTTCCTCTTCAGTTGCTGCTCACAGAAGAAGTCCATCACTTTCTGGATGACGTTCACTCGAAACCCCGTTCTGTACCAGAAGTTCAGTCTCTGAACCTCATATTTGACCTCTGGGAGTGCCACTCTTTTCCTTCTGTCCTCTCCAACAACTCGGATTTCTGAGAATTCCACATCATACTCGCCGCTCAGAAGGCTACTCAACATCAACAGATCTTTCAATACTTTAAAATAAAGTGGTGGTAGTAGATTCGATTTTAAAATAGCGTCCTTGTAGTCAATACTCCCGCAGATCCATCTCATTGCTTTCTTATGGAAGGATTCCATGATCTGGTATTCAGATTTTCTAAGTTCCCAGCATTCCGATGAGAAGAGCAGGATTGGTGAAATAATCGCTCTGTACAAGTGTACTTTTGATTCCTGTGGTAAAGCCATAGAAGTGTTTCGTCGCAGAAGAAACAGTGACTTCATTGCTTTGCCGACTCGGTGTTTAGCATGGTCTCCCCAGTTTAGATGCCGATTTACAATCAGACCAACATCTTTAACGAGGTCCTTACTTTCAATCGGGTTATTACCAAGCATGAACTGCATCTGGTTCAGAGTCTTTGGTCGATTTCCAACTTTGAATTCGGTTACAGAGCATTTCTTACTATTGAACAACAGATGATTTTGAACACTCCAATAATGTAAGTTATTTATGTCCTCCTGTAGCTTCTGTACTGAGGTGTCATCTCCGTTGAATATCACCTTGAGATCATCTGCAAAGAGCAGGGCAACTGAAGAAAAAACAACATTGGGAAGGTCATTTATGTATATCAAGAATAGGAGCGGGCCAAGGACAGATCCTTGGGGGACGCCTGCTGAGATCACGAGGGGTTCGCTTTTAACATTGTTGATTTTAACTTTTTGGGTTCTACCGCTTAAGTAGTCACGTACTAATTCAAATACTCCCTCAGACAAATCAAGTTGTAGTAATTTCCGTAGGAGCTGGCTGTGTTTGATCTTATCGAAGGCTTTCGAAAAATCAAATAGGACAAGAAAGTTCAAGGAATGTGCAGATCCAGCCATTTTGTAAATTTGGGTCAAGCTGTAGAGTAATTGAAGAACAACAGAACGTTTCGTTCGGAATCCGTATTGGTAGTTACTTATTTCTGCTCCGAAGGCTTTCATCAGTGCTCGAAACATGAACTTCTCGAATAGTTTTGAGACTATGTTCAGTAGTGTCACAGGACGGTAGTTGGATACTTCTTTTCTATCATTGTCTTTGAATATGGGTGAGACGATGCCAATTTTCCATTCCGACGGAAACTTCCTTAGTCTCTTGATGTTCGCAAACAGATTTTTCAACGATGAGGCTACAACGTTGAAAGTTTTCTTCAGGAATACTGGTGGGATTTCATCGTTTCCGCGGCTTTTGTTTGGGTCTAATCGCTCCAGTTCAGCCCTGATCTCTGCTTCACTGGGTTCCAGCTGGATGTTGCCAAAGCGATGACCACTTGGAGGTTCGAAGTACTCGTAATCATCATCTGTTACAACAGATGCGAAATATGAATTGAAGAGTTTCGCTTTTTCTTCATCCGATCTTGCTTCACAGTTAGTGGCTTCTGATTGAATCATGGGTGGCAAGTTGTCTCTCTTCAAACTTTTCAAGTACTTGAATATTTTCTGCTTGTTTCTCGTGGCGAAGAGAGATTTCTCATACTCAGCTCGATTTTCGTCTTGCATTCTTTCGCAAATTTGCGACAGTAGTAAAAATTTCCTTGATTGCTGAGAACCTTTCTTGGCAATTTTCCTTCGCTCTGTCGCCAGTTGGTTAAGATGATGAGAAGTTTCCTGGGTGATCCACGGTGGATAGCTTTGGCGTTTCTTCGTTCTTTTTGGGGTGTGCCTGTCAATCAGCTCGAATAACCATTTGTACCAAAGACTTGTATTGACGTCGATATTGCTATAGCTATAGTCATTGGATGATTGATAGGCTCCCCAATCAGTTTCGGGCATGTTGAAATCTCCTGTTAGAATAAGATCTCCAATACAATGCCGTTCCAAGAAAGAGAACATGTCTCCGATATGCTCTGGCGGGATCTGGTACTTACTACCTTTCGGGGGATTGTATAAAACTGCGATCCAGCACGGTTTGTTAGTCTCGATTTTAACAATTTTTAGCGATGTTTGGACGCTCGGGGGAAGGCTGCTAATATCTATTTCTGTGTGCTTTATTTCATTTCTAATTGCAATCAGAACTCCACCGTGTACTGATATATCTCTTACGGCTCTGCGGTCTGCTCTAACAATGTTGTAGTCTGGAAGATCTTCAAGTCTAATAGACTACGCACATTGAAGAGTAATACTTTGTATGCGGTACCTAGTCAGAGCTCCTCAGCTTGTGGGTGCTCCCGCTTGCGGCGTCGCTGAATCTTTAGTTGTGCTGCGCTGCCCGTCACGATATAGCGTAAATTTTCAGCTTCATCTCCGTCTTTCCGTTTAGCTTCTTCTATCAGAGCCCGGATATTTTCCCTGGCTTCTTTAGAGTAATCGTGGGATACACTTATACGAGTGTATTCCTCAATCTGGCACTGTTTCAAATTCCTCAATGATCGAAAAATTTGAGCTTTTTCATCTCTGCTCGTAAGGATTAGTTTCATAGGTCTTTGTCTTACGTTATCCTCAGTACTCGCTTTTCCAAGCCGGATGGCTTTCTCCACTGCCGGCAGGCTATCTGCGGGTATTTTGAGGCCTTCGACACAAAAGTCGTAAAATTTTTCCAGATCGGCGCCCTCACGCTCCTTCGCGTTCTGTTTTTTGCTTTCAGGCACATTGAAAAGCACCAGGTTGCTCTCGCGCTTCTCCAGGTCTTCCTTTTCACGGTCTTGTTGAGCAAGAGTCTCCTTCATTATTTTCTTCATGCTGTGTGCTGGCTGATTTGGCGGTGCTTTCGTCCAAGCATTTTTTATCACAGTTGGCATCTCCTCTTGTTTTGTCATTAACTCACTTATTTTCGTTTCGACGCTTGTTTCAATCTTTTTGAGTTGGGCTTCAAAACTCTCTTGCATCTTCCGTTGCACCTCTTGAGTTGAAGTTTGGTTTTCTTTTAGCTGTTTTTCTATTGTTTCTAGTTTTCTTCGAATGGAATCATGATCTTGATCTTGAACTCCCTCTCTGATTGCTCTCCTCCCGGGCTCGTTGCAGGTTTTGCACAGCCATAACAACCCTGCTGATTTCGGCAGGGCCCGTAGGATGTTAGTTGCAATTCCAGAGCATTCCCCAGCGTGATACCATTCGTCACATTTGAAACATTGTATTGATCCGTCTTTGCACTCAGTTTTACATTCACCGCAAGGAAACTTAACTGACATTGTTCTTGTTTTCTCAGCCATCTCACTTATCTTTATTTCTTAGTAGACACACACTTAGGACCTCAAAACTCTAGCCACTCCCAACCAATTAAGGTCACGGAGTCACTATCTGAGTAATGAGATAAATACTGCTTTAGCCACTCCCAACCAATGAAGGTCGCAAAGTCACTGCAGTATTTAACGATCCAACCAGTGAGCCACTCCCAACCAGTAAAGGTCACGGAGTCACTCAAAGAAAAGGCTTACCTTAGTGAAGTGTCTGCTGTTTTCGTTTTGCACGCTCACGCTCTTTCTTCGACTTCTTCTTCTTCTTGGGCCTCTCTGCTTGCTTCTGCTCGCGTTCCTCCTCCTTGTCTGTTTTGGTCTTCTTCCCTTTCTTTCGTTTGTAGAGTCTTGTCAAGTCGTCTCTGTTTCTCCAAATGGTGGATAGAAGGCGGGCTTCGAGTTCGACAGAGGGGTGGATCTGTCTGAGGTCTTCAAGGACTTTGGTGTCCTTACTTTTTCGGTGCGAGACAAGGTTGCTCTGGGCTTTCAACACCGTGATCTGGGTTTTCAGTAATTCGGGAAAGATGTCGATGGTACCTTCTCGTCGCGTGTACACAATCGCCTCGATTCGGTCTCGGTATTTCTTCAATGTTTCTAACAAGTCCTCTACGCTCGACGCAGTGTTGTTGTTACTGCGATGCTTCGTGATTGTATTGCTTATCACGTCGTGCCAGATAACGATCTTCGTTTTCCTGGCTAGTACACCCCTGCCTTCTAGAAGATTTTGCAAAATCTTCAGCGGATTCCTTGCGTTTCGATTGAAACTTAACCCGCCAATACTGTAGCTCCTTCCGAATAATGCTCGTCGTCTCTGATAGGTAATGCACTTGATAGTATTGTTCAGAGAGCTTGCTCCAATAATATATACCATAAATGCCGGCCTCTAAAATCCCTCACGCAAGCGTTTGGGTTCTGCGCTTTCAGTATCCGGTCTTATCAATCGCTTCCTGAAACTATTTAATATATAAAGAGAAAGACTCATTAACAGTTTTAGAGTTCTTTTAACATTTTCACTAACTTACAGGTGGAAATCTATTGGAATTTTAGAAAAATCCGATAATGTAAATAGATATTCATGACACGTTACTCTACTTAACAAGTTTTTGACCCCTGACGATGCAAGTTATTGCGAAAAGTTCGAGTAATTTAACAATTTTATATCGACTTTAACTTTTTTAGCTAATTATTAAATCCACTAACTTTCTTAATTCATAAAATATATGTGCTTCATTGTCAAGTCAAAATACCATTTGCAATCCACTTGCGGCAATTGTTACTCACTATCCATAATTTGCGCTTGAACAGCGCTATTTGCGTGACGCGATCAAATTTAAACCTGATTGGTGTGAGTAATAGCTTTGCGGTTACACCAATTAAACAGAACGGTATTTACCTTAATGATTTTCGAGATGGAAAGTTTTAAAATAAAAATGTTTTTCTGTTACAGAGATTTTTTAACTCCTCTTTCACAGTCCAGTACTCTAAAAAATACACATTCCAGTAAGTTCACTTGAATGATTTGAACTAGAATAGGTCTACGTTGTCTTCGACTTTTCAGTTTTCAACTATTTGCGTTAGAAAACAGACATATGCACCGAATGCGTTTCTTCTTTAACTTCCTGCATTTCTTGCGTTTCATAAATCAGCATCGAATATTTCTGACCGTGAACTTCGTGGTTCTCAAAAGAATTCTGGCGTAGGATTTACCAAGTTTTCATTTTCGCAACGGCAAATTAGACTTCCAAGCTAGTGAATACAAATTTTAACGTTTGAATACGGGTCAATAGTGTTCTTAAATTCGGTTTGAACATCAGCACTTCAATTCCTCGACTAGTGTATATTATATCCCATTTAAAACTTTTAAAAACGAGGGGGTGTGAAGCGATGTAAGATTAGGGGTGGGGGGAGGGTAATGTGGAGACGGGGTTTGTTATATATTACCCCCAAAATCACCCCACAAAAAGATGTAAGATTTAAGATAAGGGAGTAATGGGGCTGTAAGATAAGGCGGTTATGGGGAGTAAGGGGGAATTTTTACTTTGTCCCCAAAAATTACCCCCAAAAGATATAAGATTAGGGCGTAATTTTAGAGTTGTTATTTGATGCAAGACAGGGGTTAAAATGTTTAATTCATTTAAATGGGATGGCTGGTATTGGGCAAGCATCGTTGCTCTGAGGGCTACGGTGAACTGGCTTAGGGGACAGAGGTTGTGGGTTCGGGGCTGCCCTATTCTATGATGTTCGGGGCTGCCCTATTCTATGATGACTGCCCCTATTCTTGACTGGAGTGTATCTCCTATTGACAACCCAATCAGTACCTGATTTAACATAATAAAACTAAATCGAAGAAAGAATCAGGTGTGCGTAATAAAATCGGCCTTTCCCATTATAGCCCCCTTAAGTGGACTATGATGACGCATAGAAATGCATCATGGTAAACATAACAATGGTGGTGGTGGTTTGGTATTATGGAAAGACCAAAATTAACAGATAACCTCGACGTTCTGACTTTGTAGTTCACTTATTAACATCAATTTTAATATTGCTGATTCGACAGCGGTATGCGCTTGCGGTCGTTTAATACAATTGTCAAAAAATCTGATAATACTTCAGCTGTAAAAAAGTGCTAAAACGGATGCCCACTTGGTTCTAGGTGGAACGTTTTTCTCCCATTTATATTATATGGCCCACCGATAAACATGAATAAACGCACTATAGAAACTCGAACACGATATTTTGCAATAATGGTAGTTTGAGATGAAAGATCAATACGCTCCAAATCGCGGTTTGAATATAGTCCTCCCATAAAGTTGAAATAGTCCCGTAAATTTGCAACGCTATCGAACGTTTCAATGGTCAAAGTTCTCATTTTAAACATTCAGAGATTAGCCCTTGGTTGTTCTATTGCATGTCAGGTGTTTTTCGAACGTTCGCTTGCTGCATTGCAACTATAGTCAGTCCCAAGTTTCAACGCTATCGAACGTTTCAAAGGTCAAAGTTCAAATTTAAAACATGCAAATATCTACCAAACACTGGCCATTTGCATGCCCCAGAACTTTTCGAACGTTCGCTTGCGTTGCAACTTTATGGGACTTATAGTAAGTCCCCATAAAGTTTCAACGCAAGCGAACGTTCGAAAAGCTCGGGGCATGCAAATGGACATTGTTTCGCTAGATATCTGCATGTTTTGAATTTGAACTCTGACCTTTGAAACGTTCGTTTGCGTTGCAACTTTATGGGACTGACTATACTACATAACGTTTGAAAAACATCGAAGCATGCAATTGAACATGCAAATGAGCAATGAGTACAGTGTTTTTTGAAACGTCGATTATAGTCTGTCCCACAAAGTTGATACAGTAGAACGTTCGAAAACATCAAAAACATGCAACTGAGCAACAATGTGGCCATTAATGTCAACGTTTTTTCCATTAAGCTTCTATCCATCAATTTTTTGAAGTTAAATTTGAATTTTGACCCTTGAACTGCCCTGAAGCTTTTGAAACGTTCGCTTATTTTAAACTTTGTGAGACTCGCTATATTATAGCGTGTTCCATAAAGTTGAAAGAAGCGAACGTTTCAAAAGCCACAGGTTATAGAGTTCAAAGTTCAATTTTAAAACATGTAGAAAAAATTGATGAATGAAAGCTTAATGGAAAAGAACGTTGACATTCAAATGACCACATTGATGCTCAATTGCACGTTTTTGGCGTTTTTCGAACGTTCGATTAATTCAACTTTATGGGACCCGCTATAGATTAACCATTTCTGCGTGTATTTCAGATCTGAAAGGTGAAAATGCTGACCGGTATCTGTCTCAATTTACGTGCGATATGTGGACCTGTCTCAAAAGCAACGATCACGCGGCTGTTGCGTTATTTGCTCATTTCACGTCGGAACAGACTCGCAGGCGCGGAAGTTTTAACTCAAACTAAGCTACGTTGGAAAGTTTTTGAGGCGATTTAACACAGGAACTGAGACCGAAGAGTTTAATTAATGCCTCGCGAGAAGTACAAGCATGCATTTATGGATTGGAGGTTTTTAATGAGCGCACTATGGGCTTTGGCGTGTGTTACGAACGCACAGCCATCTAACTCTTCAATTCAAGGTGGGGATATTGATTTAAGAGTTGATCTATCTAATCCAATTTAATTCGAGATCTCTTGGCTAACAGATTTGATAACGCTTGACAAAACTAGCTGATTTTTTAGGGTTTGACTTGGAAGCAACAAGGTCTCGGATATTGCGCTCGAACCGCAAGATGGAGCTGGAAATGGTAAATTCAGTTTATGAGTTAACGCTACTTTGCATAAAGGTTTAAGAATTGAATAATTCGACTGTTTAGTCTGAAATTTCTGTTCGATCTGGAGGGAGAAAGAAATGCGGCGCAAACGAATATACGTGCATAACTGGACTTGTAATCTGCATTAGTTTTGGAGATCTGTGTAATTCTAAATCGGATTGCGGTGATAGGTCGGATGAGTCAGATTGCTTCGTTTATCCTGAGATTCCGGATGAAAAATGCCGGCCTGATCAATTCGAATGTGGTAACGGCGGGTGTATCAGCTCAAGATTCGTTTGCGACCAAATTAAGGATTGTCTGGATGGCTCCGATGAAGAGGGGTGTGTTCCACCGCCTAACATCTGTACAGGCTTCGAGTGCAGCAATTCGGGTACTTGAATTTTGCTGGTAAACTTAAATACAAAGCAACCTAATTGGCTTGTGATAAATCAAACCTTCGTTGCATGTCAATGCTAATAGCGAGTCGCACACATTTTTAACTGTCCTGTTTTACAAACGTCCAATATCTGGGTAAAAATCGAAGTAAAAATCGGGTAAAATTGCAGCCTAATTGTTTCAGGTGTCTGCATTCCTGATTCGCAGTTGTGCGACGGAGTTGAGCACTGCCCGAATGGATTTGATGAACTGTTTTGCGCACCACCACCACCTAAGAAATGTGACAGGAATGAGTTCACATGCTCTAGTGGACAGTGTATTCCGGAGAACTGCGTCTGTAATGGAGCTCGAGATTGTGACGACGGATCAGACGAGGGCCGATTTTGTCCTACGCAGCCACCACCACCTCCAATGCAATGCGAACCTTACGAATTTATGTGCGCAAGCTCAGGAAAATGTATTCCGCAGCGTTTAGTGTGTGACAGGCGACCAGATTGTCCAAGAAGTGAAGATGAAGGGTCCTTTTGTGATCCACTGCCACCCCCTCCACCAATCAGGTTGTGTTCAATCGATGAGTATACATGTAGTAATGGAGATTGCATTCCTACTGCAGCACTGTGCGATGGACGTTTTGACTGCAATTCCAGGGAGGATGAAGGAAACTTCTGTCCAACTCCTCCACCCCCGCCTCCGCCTATGCAATGTGGCTTTGGACAGTTCATGTGCGCCTTTGATGGAAAATGTATTCGGGAGGTGCAGGTTTGCAATGGAATCCCAGATTGTATGGATAGATCAGATGAAGGTCAATTTTGCATTCCTCCGCCTCCACTACCGCCACCACCACCTCCTTGCTCGCCAAACGAGTTTGCCTGTGATGATAATACGTGTATTCCCATGGATTGCGTTTGCGATGGACAGGTTCAATGTCGAAACGGTGAAGACGAGGGTAGATTCTGTCCAACAATTCCATTGCCCCCGCCAATACCCGACTGTGGAGTCAATCAGTTCATGTGCGGAAATGGACAGTGTATTCCACACTTGAAAGTGTGCAACGGATTCCCTGACTGTCCTGCTGGAAAGGACGAAGGTCAATTTTGCATGCCGCCTCCTCCATTGCCACCACCGCCTCCACCGTGTCTGCCTCACAAGTTTACATGCGCCGATCAAACTTGCATTGACATGTCTCAAGTATGCGACGGTATTGCTCATTGCAGAACTCGAGATGACGAAGGAGATTTCTGTCCTACATTGGCACCCATCCCACCCCCGAATATTTGTGGATTTGGCGAATTTAAATGTAGGGACGGATCGTGTATTCCTGAAAGACAAGTTTGTAATGGTTATCCTAATTGCCCCAATGGAGAAGACGAAGGATCGTTCTGCTTGCCGTTACCAACTTTGCCTCCTCCACCACCAATCTGCCTAAACCAGTATACTTGTCCAGACAGATCTTGCATTCCATACAATTGCTTATGTAATGGAGAGCGGGATTGTCCAGGGGGCGCAGATGAGGGATCATTTTGCCTGCCACCCCCAGAAATACCCAAACCTCCAGTGTGCGGAATTGGCGAATTCATGTGCGAGGATGGCTCGTGCATAGCGGAGTATGAAGTGTGCGATGGCCAATGGCATTGTAGATCAGGAGAAGATGAGGGCTCGTTTTGTCGACCGGATCCCCCTCCCCCTGGTGTTCCCCCACCATGTGAAGAGAACGAGTTCGTATGCCATGATCATTCGTGCATTTCAGTATTCAGGGTTTGCAATGGAAAGGCCGACTGTTGGCAGGGAGAAGACGAGGGAAGCTTTTGTCCCGATATTATTCCCCCTCCTGAAAAATGTTCTACTGGACAATTTACTTGCCATGACGGTAAATGTATTCCGGAACACGCGGTGTGCGATGGACAAATTCAATGTACAATGGGCGAAGATGAAGGTGAGTTTTGTAGTGTTCGACCCCCTCCTCCAAACATCTGCAGGCCTAACGACTTCATCTGCCAGGGTGGTAGCTGCATCCACGAGTCTAAGGTATGCGACGGAGTGCCTGATTGTCCCCGATCAGATGACGAAGGGAGTTTCTGCAGAGGATGTAAGGCTAATCAATTCGAGTGCTCGGATGGATCATGCATTAAGGAAAGCTGTGTATGTGATGGATTTTGGAACTGTCCGGATGGGGGAGATGAAAAAGCATATTGTCCAATTAGAACGGGAGGTGGATCAGACCAAGGAAGTAATCAGCCAGGAGCTATCAAAATCTACGTCATGACAGGAAGTGCTAATGGCAATGGGGGATCGGGCCCAGAAATAGCAAAACCGGGACAAATTCAAGGTTATCCTGGAAAAATTCAAGGTCATAGTGCCGGAGGAATGGCTGCAGGTGGAGATGGGAATAATTTTCCTGCTCCAATTCAGCAAGGCCAACAGCCCAATTCTGATGTACCGTATTGCGCAGGTCCCGAAAACTTTCAATGCATTGACGGTACGTGCATCTCGACGGAATTCGTCTGCAATGGAATTCGAAACTGCTTGTATGGAGAAGACGAACTTAAATGTTTCAACAGCGGATCGGGACATCAAAATCAGGCATCAAACATTGGTATGACTGTCAGTGGGTCACAAAACGGTCAGAAGGTTGAACTTGAACCGGAACGACAGCTGTGCCAGTTTGGTCAGGAGTTTGCTTGTAGGAGTGGAGAGTGTATACCTTTAAGCAAAGTATGCGATGGGATGGGACAGTGCTCTGATTGGTCAGACGAGGAGCATACACTTTGTGCTGTACCAACTCCACCTCAGAGTCCGGGTATGCTAGAGACCGAAGTTTTGTAGAAGGTGGAAAGCAAGTACTATTGATGTTTGATTTAGGAAATATTGCAACTGGATCTGAGTGCAAGGGATACATGTGCACGGACGGATCCTTCTGCCTAGAGTTCTATCAGGTTCGTAATCAGATCAGGCTCTCAAACGATGTAACTATTCAGATCAAACCCAATTCAGAATTTGAGATTTAAGATAGGACTCAAAACGAAGTGACTCACTCACTCAAATTGGAGAAATTAAAAAGCATGATATTTATAATTTCATAACCATATACATAGAGAGGTCAAATAAACGGTCAAGTGATCCACTAGAAAGTTGCCCAAAATTTTAACTGAAGCATAACCAGAAAGAACAATAACAAATTTTGCAGTATTTTATAGAACTGTAGCGAAGGATTTTAGCGACTGCTATTAGATCAATGTACTTAGTGAGACATCTTTTAACCGTTAAAAAGCAAGAACTGTACCTTTGTCCTGTCACATTTCAATTTTGCAATTTTTCTCCAATCGTGACGGCTTCATCAATCAGAGAATATTAGGTTTGCCATATGCGTAAAAAAAATTTTGAAGCGCAAGGGATGTGCTAATAGAAAACAGAGCTCTTCATTAAAAAAACTTTTTGATGAAACATTTTATTTGATTGAAAGTAAGAAAGCGGTCCAAGAAAATTTTAGGAAAATATGAAAAATTGCCGAACTATACAATTTTTCTGAAATATAGTTGTCAATGTAAATGGAGTAACCGATCAGTAATCAGAAATTTCGAGTGGAACAAGCTAACAATAGAAATCGTGAAAGAAAAATAAAATTAGAAATGAAATTACACGAACGTGTTCCGAATAGATACAGTACAAGGTTTTCCGATTTTCGCTTGGCTCCCTTTTTTCAGTTCCCCCTCTAACAATGAAATGGGATGTTGGGTCCCCTAGAACCTAAGTATTCCCCCTCACAATGAAACAGGATGAACTGGTTATTTGGGAGCCTAAATATTACCCTCGAACATGAGCTTTCTAGGAAGTTTCTTGGTTGGAAGGGTAATTTGATTACCCCCTTCACATTATCTGCCCACACCTTACCCAGTACGGCTAATCTCCCGATTAAGCTTGCTAACTACAACTAAAGCTGACCCTCGTGTGTTCGTGCAATTATAATCAAAGTAATGTCGCTGCCTTGTGATGTTTCAGTTGTGTGACGGAAGCGTTGATTGTTTCAATTTTGAAGACGAGTTGCATTGTGGAGGGACTCAGACCAGAGGAGCTGGAGCGCCTATCAGAACTTGTGCGTTAGATGCCAGTGGGAGGGAAGAGTTCATGTGCATGCCTACTGGAGAATGTTTACCTAGCAGGTATTGTGATTGAATTCGTCCGAATGGTTCGGGTTCGATACAAGTTCGATAAAGAACGTCTTTTATTCCTAAGGCGCTGCTGTTCTCTATCTTGCAGTGCTTATTGATACGAGCGTTTTGAAAGTATTACTTCGGTGGCTTCAGGGCCACTGCATGCCAGACGACGCGAAATTATATTCGAAAACAATTGTTTGTCATCAATGTCAAATGAAATGACTTACTTTTCCGTTCCGTTACATCTGTTCGATTACTGGTTTCAAAATACTCGGAATTTATTACAAGTGCATTTTAAATGAACTCGCATTTGTTTCAGCGTGCTCTGCAATGGTATCGTCGAGTGTCCAGACGCCTCGGATGAGTTTACTTGCCAGTACGTCGGTGGAGGTGGCAGCAGGAATGCCCTTCCATTTTCAGGAGGGGACGTTGGTGAGCCTTGTATGTCGGGTGAGGAAAGATGTGACCTGAATGACGTCGAAAGCCCATGTATGGAGATGTACAAGTTTTGCGATCGCAAGTTCGATTGTCCAAATGGTGAAGATGAAGTCATTGAAAGATGTGTCTCCATGTCTCAATTTATTCATGCTGTTGATTCGGCCAAAAACTAAATATACGCATTAAATAATGATTTATAAATTAAAATTTAGATCAATCCAGATTTTTTTTGCACAGAATGTGGAGAAGTTATCGTTGTAAATTTTTTGCTTGAATGTTTTTCCTAGAACGTGATCTAATTTCTCTTTTTAGATTTAGCAATTACATTAGTCCTGTCGGTCTTTTTAATTCCTCTTGATCGAAGTTCGTGTCTTTTATGCAAATTTTTGGCTTAAATTTGAATTTTTAATAGCCGGCCCTCATCTTCTCAGCCGGCTATTATTGCGCTCGTATTTTTTTTTTCTTCGTCAAACTTTTTTTCGCTTTACCATTTTGCCGCTTTTTCGACATTTTGCGTGAAATCTTTTTGACTTCTCTAGGCTAGTTTCTCTCCTCTCATTCTGCTAAAAGTGAATTGGAACATCAGTTGCTAAGCAAAGCAATTCAAAATGAACAGAGTCGGTATAAAAAATTGAAGTTAGAAATAGAAACGGGATAAACCCAAAGCCCAATTTTAGATGCCCGCTATTTGAACGTGGTTCCTATAAGTCTTAGTTACCACCTCTAATGCTTATTGGTGTTGATAGTAGCCCCTGTAGCCTCTCTCTAAGAAACAGAAGTATGTTCAACTACGAAATGCCGTCAAAATAAATCGGACTCAAAAAATATTTTTGTACAAAATTTTTTTAATATATTCTATTCGTTCAATCCCAATCATGCGTATTGGAATCAACGGCGGCTATTTTCCGGCAATCTGCCGGGTATGTTTGCTTTTCTTGCAACATTCTTTGGCTTCTCAAGTGGCTTTCGTTCTTCATTTTTGAGTGATGTCTGGCTCCGAAGTTAAGCTTGTTGCTAATATAAATTCTATTGCAGCATAGCAGTGGTATTTGGTTGGTTCGTAGCGCAGTGGTTAGTTCGCGTGGTTGTGGATCGGGAGGTCAGTTGTTAGAATCCCGGCGGGGGAAAGGTTTTTGCACCCATAAAGAAAAATTGATCTATGCTACAGCCCCTGAATTAAATTTCCTCGCCTTCTCGAGCAATTAAAAGCAGTTAACAGTTCAGAGACATTTGTCGGTTTATATTTAATAGCCGCCCTCATCTGCTCAGCCTGCTATTATAGCGCTCCTATTTTACTTCGTCGAACTTTTTTTCGCTTTACCATTTTGCCGCTTTTTCGACATTTTAAGTGAAATCTTTTTGACTTTTCAAGTTTCACTTTTCTGTCATTGTGCTAAAAGTGAATTTGAACATCAGTTGCTCAGCAAAGCAATTCAAAATGAACCGAGTCAGCATAAAAAATTGAAGTCAGAAATAGAAACGGGATAAACCCATAAAGCCCAATTTTAGATGCCCGCTATTTGAACGTCGTTCCTATAAGTCTTAGTTACCATCTCTAATGCTTATTGGTATTGATAGTAGCCCCTGTAGCCTCTCTCTAAGAAACAGAAGTATGTTCAACTACGAAATGCCATCAAAATAAATCGGACTTAACTTTTTAATCACAATCATGCTTATTGGAATCAAAGGCGGCTATTTTTCGGCAATCTGCCGTGTATGTTTATAGCTGCTAAGCTGTAAGCTGAGCGGAGCTATACTGCGGTGCTCTTTGTTTTTTGTTTCCTCACTTGACGCTCTTTTTCGTTCTATATTTGACTATACAAAGCTGAGATAGTCAATTTTGTGAATGACTTCGTCCCACTAACACCATTTTTGCGCATGACGTCATTTCTCTCTTATAGCCAACGTTTTTAGCTCATTTGCGTGATAGATTTTTGATCATATGTGACTGACTTCACTTACCGTTTACGCCACCAATCCCATTTTTTGCATCTATTGACCTATGCAGCAGCAACATTTTGTCCAGAGGAATTTTTGACATTGCTGTGTAGCATGGAGCAGTAACACTTGTGCACATAACGAGCTTCTAAATGGTGGCATAGCGCGTCTGAAAATGCATGAACTACGTTATGCTGCATGATTAAGGAGCCTTAAAACATGCGAAAATTAGGAGCTCAATCATAGTGACATAGCAGGAGTGCAGTGCATGAAAAAACAACTCTGATTGGGCCAATAAAGTAATTACGTTCAGTACCAACTCGGGCGCGAAACAACGTGAGCGCAAATTCGTTAATAGATTTAAAGAGAAAGAACAACAGTTGGCTTCTTTTGGCGCCCGAGTTGGTACCAAAGGTGTAATTCCTTTTTATTGGCCCAAAAATAGTAGTTTCCATCCACTACTGGGTTTCTTCCTTTCCTCCTCACTATCTTAAATAGTGCTAATGTCACTATGATTAAGCTCCTAATTGTTGCATGTTTTAAGGCTCTGTAACTATTCTTCCCATTTTTTTTTCTTTAGCATCAAAGCAGTCGGTCGAACCCATGTCCCTCGCTTTGGAGCCATAGGTCATATCCCTCACGCTACCGATGCGTATCGCATTTCTCTATTGCTCTTCCTCAATCAGAATTTTTGTCAACGGTTTTAGTCAAAAATAGTGGTCCAGGAAATAAATCCTTTTTCGCCCCAAATTGGGCTCGAACCCCTGCCCCTGACTCAACAGTAGTTGGTTTAAACTTCACGCTACCAATGTCTAACACTACCAATGTCCATTGCTAACGTTTATTGCACTTTCTAATCAGCGAACTTTTTGGTTAGAGCTATTTGGCTGGCTTGTCCTTGCTATGCGGCATGCTTTGAGCGCAAAAAAATGAGAAGTTTAAATATAGCGATATGACTTGTCTCAAAACACACGTATTACGCTAGGCTGCTTGTTTAAAACATGAGGATTGATGCTTAAACACGGAGGTATAGAATTCGAGTAAGAATTAATATACAGATTAGTTTAAGGTCACAGATTAGTTTAAGGTCAAAGGACTTCATATTTGTGATAAAGGTCCGTAATGAAAAGTCATCTGCTCATTGAGTTAGTTTAAGGTCAAAGGAATTCATATGTTAACAAGGTCCCTAATTAGAAGGCTTCTGCGCAATGAATTTTAACAAGCTTTATTAATTTATCGCTAAATGTTTTTGTAGCTTTTTGAGCGGCGTCGATAACTTTTTCAACTTATATTTGTATCTGTTTCTATCTCTGATTTATAAATTAAAATTTATATCAATCCAGATTTTTTTTGCACAGAATTTGGAGAAGTTATCGTTGTAAATTTTTTACTTGAACGTTTTTCCTAGGACGTTCTTCGACTTAGTGATCTAATTTCTAGTTTGATTTAGCAATTATATTAGTCCTGTCGGTCTTTTTAATTCCTCTTGATCGAAGTTCATAGCAATTATTGTGAACGTGTCTTTTACGCAAATTTTTGGCTTAAATTTTTGTGCTTTTCTTGCAACATTCTTTGACTTCTCAAGTGGCTTTCGTTCATTTTGAGTGATCTCTATGGCTCCGAAGTTAAGCTTGTTGCTAATATAAATTCGGTTGCAGCATAGCAGTGGTAATTGATTCGTTCGTAGCGCAGTGGTTAGTTCGTGTGGTTGTGGACCGGGAGGGCAGTGGTTCGAATCCCGGCGGGGGAAAGGTTTTTGCACCCATAAAGAAAAATTGATCTAGGCTACAGCCCCTGAATTAAATTGCCTCGCCTGCTCAAGAGCAATTCAAAAGCAATTAACAGTTAGGGAGCAATTCTTCAGACATTTGTCGGTTTTTGTTTATAACTGCGAAGCTGTTAGCTGAGCGGAGCTATATTGCGGTGCTCTTTGTTATTTGTTTCGTCACTTGACGCTCTTTTTCGTTCTACATTTGTCTATACAAAGCTGAGATGTCAATTCTGTGAATGACTTCGTCTCACTAACACCATTTTTGCGCATGACGTCATTTCTCACTCTTTAAGCCAACGTTTTTAGCTCATTTGCGTGATAGATTTTGATCATATGTGACTGACCTCACTTAATATAATTCAACAGGCATCCTGAAGCATTGCTAGAAAATCCTTTATCGGAATAGGTTTTAAGAAATTAAGATTGCCCATGCCCCTCGTTTGAATGCCAAAGCTCTTGTTTGAATGCCATAGGTCTTACCGCTTACGCCACCAATCCCATTTTTTGCATCTATTGACACCTATGTAGCAGCAACATTTTGTTCAGCGGAATTTTTGACATTGCTGTGTAGCATGGAGCAGTAACACTTGTGCTCATAACGAGCTTCTAAATGGTGGCATAGCGCGTCTGAAAATGCATGAACTACGTTATGCTGCATGATTAAGGAACCTTAAAACATGCGAAAATTAGGAGCTTAATCATAGTGATATAGCAGGAGTCCAGTGCATGAAAAAACAACTCTGATTGGGCCAATAAAGTAATTACGTTCAGTACCAACTCGGGCGCGAAACAACGTGAGCGCAAATTCGTTAATAGATTTAAAGAGAAAGAACAACAGTTGGCTTCTTTTGGCGCCCGAGTTGGTACCAAAGGTGTAATTCCTTTTTATTGGCCCAAAAATAGTAGTTTCCATCCACTACTGGGTTTCTTCCTTTCCTCCTCACTATCTTAAATAGTGCTAATGTCACTATGATTAAGCTCCTAATTGTTGCATGTTTTAAGGCTCTGTAACTATTCTTCCCATTTTTTTCTTTAGCATTAAAGCATTCGGTCGAACCCATGTCCCTCGCTTTGGAGCCATAGGTCATATCCCTCACGCTACCGATGCGTATCGCATTTCTCTATTGCTCTTCCTCAATCAGAATTTTTGTCAATGATTTTAGTAAAAAAATAGTGGTCCAGGAAATAAATCCTTTTTCCGCCCCAAAGTGGGCTCGAACCCTTCCCCTGACTCAACAGTAGTTGGTTTAAACTTCACGCTACCAATGTCTAACACTACCAATGTCCATTGCTAACGTTTATTGCACTTTCTAATCAGCGAACTTTTTGGTTATAGCTATTTGGCTGGCTTGTCTTTGCTATGCGGCATGCTTTAGGAGCGCAAAAAAATGAGAAGTTTAAATATAGCGATATAACTTGTCTCAAAACACACGTATTACGCTAGGCTGCTTGTTTAAAATATGAGGATTGATGCTTAAACACGGAGGTATAGAATTCGAGTAAGAATTAATATACAGATTAGTTTAAGGTCACAGATTAGTTTAAGGTCAAAGGACTTCATATTTGTGATAAAGGTCCCTAATGAAAAGTCCTCTGCTCATTGAGTTAGTGTAAGGTCAAAGAAATTCATATGTTGTAAAGGTCCCTAATTAACAGGCTTCTGCGCAATGAATTTTAACAAGCTTTATTAATTTATCGCTAAATGTTTTTGTCGCTTTTTGAGCGGCGTCGATAACTTTTTCAACTTATATCTGTATCGGTTTCTATCTCTGATACGGCACGCATGTCTGGTAATCCGTCGGCTTTGTTTTTTGCAATTTTTCAGTGGACAGATTTTTCGTCTGACCCATTTGACTTTTCGTCCTCAAAAACGTGATAAACGGGTAGCGCCCAGGGGGCATTAAGTTCTCTTAGAGGCTTTCGGCTCACTAGTCTCCAAGCATTCGGTTCAAAGAAGCTGATTTGGAGACTTACAAATGTTTTGACGGGCGGTTCTTAGAGGTTGAAAAAGGCCGAGCTTTTTAAAACAGTTTTATTTTTTTTTTAGAAGTTTCATTACAATATTGTTAATAGCCGCCTCAGCTTCTCAGCCGTCTATTACAGCGCTCCCATTGTTTACTTCATCGCAGTAAATTTAATAGCCGCAAAGCGATAGCTGGGGCTATTATTGGCCTTCTCTTGTTTTTTTTTTTATTTCGTCGTCGCGATTTTTGTTACGACCTTATGACGTCACAGCCACTTAAAATCTGCTTTTTGTTCATTCGTTCATACAATTCCAACTAGAGTGCGTGTGTGACGTCATTTTTCGCTCTTAGTGGAGCGAGTTTTTTGTTCATTGGCGTGACTAAATTTTTGGTCACTTGACTTACCTCACTCTCAAAAATGTCTTCCTCACTTTGAAATTGACTTTTATTTACTTTAATTCAAAAAGACAAGGTCAAATGGGTGTGTGTCACTCTAAATGAAGGTTATTTGAGAGCAGCTAATAGAGGCAGCAAAAACTTATACAGATTTTTAATCAAAATATAACATATCAGCCTTTAATAAAAAGACGATTTTTTGGCCTTTCTTTTTTACTGTTTTTTTAGACTACAGATCTACGAAGCTCTTGCGGCTATTTTCTGGCAATCTGCCAGCTATGTTTTTGCTTTACCTTAGCATGTTCAAATTTTTGCTTGAATTTTTTTGACTTCTCTAGGCTAGTTTCACTTCTCTCGTTCTTCTACGTGTTTTTAGACAGCAGTTGCTCGGCAAAGCAATTCAAAATGAACAGAGCTAGTGTCAACGTTTTAGATGACGCGAACTTTGTTCTTAGTTACCATCTCTAATGATTATTGGTATTGATACTAGCTCGTGTCGTCTCACTACTAAACAGGAGTATGTTCAGCTCCAAAATAACATCCAAATAGTTCTCACTTAAAATTGCTTGTGTACAAAAATCATTTTTATTTTTTCAATCCCAATCTTGATTATGGGAATGAAAGGAGGCTCTTTGCCGACAATCTGCAGGGTATGTTTATTTTTCCGGTTGTTTTGATAGTGGTTTGAGGGTTTCTGATAATTAATATGAATTTTATACCGATTTGCAGGTTTTTCAGCTGTTTTGCTGATTTTTAGCGACTTTCGCAATTTCTCGCTTTTGTTTTACTGGTTTCTGTAGGCTTTGAATAGACGCTTATTACCTCATGAATTTTTATATAAAAAGTGTTTACAATTTCATTGGTATTAAACTTTTTTTGTAGAAAAATCACAGAAATTTTTAAATTATTTTTAACTTTGCAGTTTTTCTAATCTTAGATAAGTTCATTAAACTATTATGACTTGCTTATTGTTTTGCGAGCAGTTCAATACTCTATTGCTCCAATGAACTTTTTCGGCTCTTATGTGCACTCGTAATATCAGAAAATTCAAACATTTTCTAGATTTTCATCATTTCAAGTCGATATTTAATGCTTGTCGTTTTACAATTTCTATGGCAGTCGGGTATGTCTTTGGTTCAAATTAGTTTTTTGCTGCCTTTTGATTGTTTTGATTTTAGTTTTCGTCTTTTGCTGATTTTTGCTTAGTTCATCTGATTTTGTGCTTTTCGCTAATGTTTACTGATCAATTTAGTTTTTCTAGAGGTCTTACTAGATTTTAGTGGAACTTAGAAAGGGCACTTTCAATGAAAAATAATAGTTTTCTTAATTTATGTTCTTCGA
Source organism: Convolutriloba macropyga (assembly GCF_964194025.1). NCBI lineage: Eukaryota > Metazoa > Xenacoelomorpha > Acoela > Convolutidae > Convolutriloba > Convolutriloba macropyga. The sequence continues at coordinate 39,854,474 of NC_134472.1, forward strand.
TTTTGTATAAATCGGCAAGGTGTTTGATTGGCGTACGGTTGACCAGTTCTTTAACCATATATAAAAGGTTCTTTATCCATAATTTGTTCATAATTAATTATCCATTATTATTTTGTCGAAATTTTGCAGAGTTTTTCTTTGATTTTGTCCTTCATTTCCTTTCCCGTATCTCCGTTTTCTACGAATTTTGTCTGTCTTTTACTGTCAATTTATTGAACATTTTTTGCCAATAGTTGGAGTTGCAAATTATAAATGAATTGTTATCAGAAGCTTTATATTTCTTTTCAGATTATTTCTGGTCATTGTTCATTTTCATGTTATTGTTTCAAAGTGATTGTTATTAAGTAGGATAATCTTTGTCTGATAGGGTAGTCCAATTTTCTCCGAGTCGTTTCCGGAATTCTACTGGCAATGTTCTGCTTGTCAATGAGAAGTCAAAGTGGAATAGTGATTTTAATCCCGCTGGAGTAGTAAGAGGGGCGAAAAGCGAGTAATTGTCTCAAACTGCTTTAAAGTCATTTGAGAAAATGGTGTTTAAACAGATTTTTGGTTTATTCGGAGCATTTTTTTCACATGCGGCAATTTGACTCATGCCGTCAGCCTGGCAACGGCTATTATTTAGGCGCTCCTTTCTTAAAATTCTCTTTACTTTTTGATGACGTTTTTTGTTTTATATAAGTCACGATTTTCATGTTTGACTTCTGACTTATTTCACTCACTGTTTCAACTGAATGGATTTTAAATTCTTTCACGCATTCAATTACACAATGTGGCGAATACCGTCAAAGTCAGAAGATCAAAACCAAAAGAGACGGGATAAACTGATAAAGCTCGGCCATTAAGTCATGGAGAATTAGGTTCTCAAATTTCATTAGAGTGTTTGCTAGCTGACATTGGTACTGAAAAAACACAAAAAAGATTGGTCATATTATCTCTTCTCTTTTTTTCTGTTTCAGTTCCGATGTGCATCACGCGCTTCAACGGCGGCTATTTTCCGGCAATCTACCGGCTATGTTTTTGCTGATTCTCTCTAAAATCTGGACGAACACTTGAAAAGTGATACGTGTGTTCTAATAATGCACCAACGGTTTTCAAGACGCCCTATTTGTCTTCATGAGTTTTTTTTGGGATTAGCCTGTTTTGTAGTCTTGCTTGTTATTTAGTCTCATTGATGAAAGGTCTTTATGGTTATATTCATTTTTGCAAATTAATTTACTGGCTTCAATCGAAATAAAACGGTTCTAATGAATTTGACACTTATTTTTCCAAAATTCAACGAGAATTTTTGGAATTTTGCTCTTTTATCATGCTATAGCATGCTTGTTTATGGCCAGCACTGAGTAGCTCCTTTGAGTAACGATTTGATCATTTTAAAGGTTTTTATATCTATTGGTTTTCACGACTTTAAAACGACTTGCGTTTCGAAAAAATATTGGTAGATTTGGCGGCTGTTTTTATGTCTAGTTCTTCTGTCACTCTGTCTCATTAATGATAGATCTCATTGGCTAGTCTATTAGGTATTTTGCAGTTTATGTAATTTTTCTAGTCAAAATATTTTCACGACTTTGGGACGACTTTTAATATTTGAAATTTTTAGGTTTCGCCCGTTTATTCTAATTGTTTTTTGTTCTGCCATCGTCAATGAAAATAGTCTCATTTGCTGTCTAATTGGGCACAAATGAATCCATGTAAGGGTTTCATTTTACTGCTAATAGTTTGATAGACTTTGACATGTTCTTTTCAAAAAATTGTTTTGATCTGCTTGTCTGCATTTGTCGCCCAATTTTTAATAAATTTTTTATTGAAGTTGATATACTTTCTATGTATAGGTAATGTCTTTCAGTGTGTATATATTGGTTTTATATAAAGTTGGCGTCTGCTGTCTATACTCTAATTGTGTAAAGCTCTTCCGATGTCGTTGTTAGATGTAATAACTTCGATAACCCTATTTTTATGTCGTTTTTTTACCTTCGCGGACGCCTTGGTTGATGCCTTGTTCATTATCGGAGGCTGATGTTTTAAGGAGGCTGATAGTGCTGTGTTATATTTTTTTTTCAATTCTGTGATTAATAATTCAGGAGTGGGGCCTGCTATGTTTTTTTTCTAAAGATCTATTCACACATTTTCACGATTTGTAAAGTCAAATTGAAGCGATGATTTTGATCACGCCAAAATAGGAAGCGGAGCGAAAAAGCCGAGTGGTTTTCTGACGTGTTTTTTTTTCATTCTAAAAGTAGAGTGAGAAAACGGTGTGTGAACGAAAATTCGCTTTCTCGCTAGTGGTTTATTGCTCATATGCGGCATTTTCGCTTTGATTTTTACTGTTTTTTTCCCAATCTTTTAGATCGGATTTTTTTGGAAATGGTTTTACCAATCCAGTCAAAGTACTTTCTAGGTCTAATTTTCTGTTTAGTCTATTGAATTTCTTTGAATTGCTTCAGGACTTGAATTGGTTTTTCGTCGCACAATCTTTTTTTTTGTTTTACGTTTGTTCACACCTCAAAGCTCAAAAAGTCTAATGGAATTTGCTTGTCAAAGGAACTCATATGTGTAATCTAATATTTCTAGTTTTTCTAATCTTAGATAAGTTCATTAAACTATTATGACTTGCTTATTGTTTTGCGAGCAGTTCAATACTCTATTGCTCCAATGAACTTTTTCGGCTCTTATGTGCACTCGTAATATCAGAAAATTCAACCGTTTTCTAGATTTTCATCATTTCAAGTCGGTATTCAATGCTTGTCGTTTTAAAATTTCTATGGCAGTCGGGTATGTCTTTGGTTCAAATTAGTTTTTTGCTGCCTTTTGATTGTTTTGATTTTAGTTTTCGTCTTTTGCTGATTTTTGCTTAGTTCATCTGATTTTGTGCTTTTCGCTAATGTTTACTGATCAATTTAGTTTTTCTAGAGGTCTTACTAGATTTTAGTGGAACTTAGAAAGGGCACTTTCAATGAAAAATAATAGTTTTCTTAATTTATGTTCTTCGATTTTGTATAAATCGGCAAGGTGTTTGATTGGCGTACGGTTGACCAGTTCTTTAACCATATATAAAAGGTTCTTTATCCATAATTTGTTCATAATTAATTATCCATTATTATTTTGTCGAAATTTTGCAGAGTTTTTCTTTGATTTTGTCCTTCATTTCCTTTCCCGTATCTCCGTTTTCTACGAATTTTGTCTGTCTTTTACTGTCAATTTATTGAACATTTTTTGCCAATAGTTGGAGTTGCAAATTATAAATGAATTGTTATCAGAAGCTTTATATTTCTTTTCAGATTATTTCTGGTCATTGTTCATTTTCATGTTATTGTTTCAAAGTGATTGTTATTAAGTAGGATAATCTTTGTCTGATAGGGTAGTCCAATTTTCTCCGAGTCGTTTCCGGAATTCTACTGGCAATGTTCTGCTTGTCAATGAGAAGTCAAAGTGGAATAGTGATTTTAATCCCGCTGGAGTAGTAAGAGGGGCGAAAAGCGAGTAATTGTCTCAAACTGCTTTAAAGTCATTTGAGAAAATGGTGTTTAAACAGATTTTTGGTTTATTCGGAGCATTTTTTTCACATGCGGCAATTTGACTCATGCCGTCAGCCTGGCAACGGCTATTATTTAGGCGCTCCTTTCTTAAAATTCTCTTTACTTTTTGATGACGTTTTTTGTTTTATATAAGTCACGATTTTCATGTTTGACTTCTGACTTATTTCACTCACTGTTTCAACTGAATGGATTTTAAATTCTTTCACGCATTCAATTACACAATGTGGCGAATACCGTCAAAGTCAGAAGATCAAAACCAAAAGAGACGGGATAAACTGATAAAGCTCGGCCATTAAGTCATGGAGAATTAGGTTCTCAAATTTCATTAGAGTGTTTGCTAGCTGACATTGGTACTGAAAAAACACAAAAAAGATTGGTCATATTATCTCTTCTCTTTTTTTCTGTTTCAGTTCCGATGTGCATCACGCGCTTCAACGGCGGCTATTTTCCGGCAATCTACCGGCTATGTTTTTGCTGATTCTCTCTAAAATCTATTGATAATAAATTTGGCCCAATTTTTAATAAATTTTTTATTGAAGTTGATATACTTTCTATGTATAGGTAATGTCTTTCAGTGTGTATATATTGGTTTTATATAAAGTTGGCGTCTGCTGTCTATACTCTCATTGTGTAAAGCTCTTCCGATGTCGTTGTTAGATGTAATAACTTCGATAACCCTATTTTTATGTCGTTTTTTTTACCTTCGCGGACGCCTTGGTTGATGCCTTGTTCATTATCGGAGGCTGATGTTTTAAGGAGGCTGATAGTGCTGTGTTATGTTTTTTTTCAATTCTGTGATTAATAATTCAGGAGTGGGGCCTGCTATGTTTTTTTTCTAAAGATCTATTCACACATTTTCACGATTTGTAAAGTCAAATTGAAGCGATGATTTTGATCACGCCGAAATAGGAAGCGGAGCGAAAAAGCCGAGTGGTTTTCTGACGTGTTTTTTTTTTCATTCTAAAAGTAGAGTGAGAAAACGGTGTGTGAACGAAAATTCGCTTTCTCGCTAGTGGTTTATTGCTCATATGCGGCATTTTCGCTTTGATTTTTACTGTTTTTTTTTTCCAATCTTTTAGATCGGATTTTTTTGGAAATGGTTTTACCAATCCAGTCAAAGTACTTTCTAGGTCTAATTTTCTGTTTAGTCTATTGAATTTCTTTGAATTGCTTCAGGACTTGAATTGGTTTTTCGTCGCACAATCTTTTTTTTTGTTTTACGTTTGTTCACACCTCAAAGCTCAAAAAGTCTAATGGAATTTGCTTGTCAAAGGAACTCATATGTGTAATAAAGGTACCGAATAAAAAGGCTTCCGCGCAGTGGTTTTTAACAAGCCTGATTAATTTATCGCTGAATGTTTTTTACATAGTTTTTGGGCGGCGTCGATAATTCAACCTACTTATCTGTTTACCAAATTCTGGAAAAATAAAAACAGCCCGTGTAGCTTAGAAGTCAATATCCGCGATTCTCATCCGAGAAGTCGCGGGTGCGAACCCCTAGGACTATGCACTCTTCAAAATTATTGCCTCTTACCCAGTCGTTCGAGAGCAATACGTCCGACATTAGTCGGTTTATGTTCATTACTGAAGCAATCATTTGGCAATAGAAGCGAGTTCAATGCGTGGTGAATGAAACGAGCATTAAGTTCTGTATTTCCAAATGATTGTATTGCCAACTTCAGTTGATTTCTCACAATTACAAACTTTGCAATTAATCGTGCTCCGGCTACAAGAGCAGTTTGACCTTAATAGCGGCAAAGCAATAGCTGGGGCTCTTATGAGCTTTCTCTTGGATTTTACAATCCAAAGAATTTGAATTGCATTGGGGTGCTGTTTTCTAAGATCTGTTCACTATGTTCATGATTTTTGAAGTCAAATTGGAGTAGTGATTTTGGTCATGCCGAAACAGGAAGTAGAGCTAAAAAGCGAGTGGTTCTGCGGCGTGACTTTTTTCACTCGAATTTTAAAGTAGGGTGAGAAAACGGTGTTTGAAAATTTGCTTTCTCGATTGTGATTTTTTGTCCACATGCGGCAATTTGATTTTTACTGTTTTTCAATTTTTTTCGTTGCGTTTTTTCTAAATGGTTTACCCAATTGTAAGTCAGGACTCAATGTTTTTTCCCTTTATTTCCTCAAGATTTTTGTTACGACCAATATGACGTCACAATCACTTCAAAACAGCTTTTTGTTCATTCGCTCATGAAATTTCAACTGAATTTCGTGTGTGACCTCTTTGTTCACTCTTAGTGGAGCGAGTTTTGTGTTCATTCGCGTGATTAAGTTTTTGGTGACACGTGATTTACCTCACTCAAAAATGACTACCCCACTCTAAAATTGACGTTCTTTACCTTAATTCAAAGAGATTAGTTCAAGTGAATGTGTGTCACTCTAATTGAAGATTGTTTGAGATCAGTTAATAGAAGCAACAATGAGTTATAGATTCGTAATCAAAATATAACATCTCAGCATTTAATAAAAGAAATTTCTGTTCTCGTGTTGTTTCTTTTACTATCTTTTTGAGACTGCAGATCTACGCAGCTATTGCGGCTATTTTCTGGCTATCTGCCGGATATGTTTTATTATTTAATTACATATTTTACTGGGGAAAGTCAAAGAGAAGCAAAATTTTTTAAATAATAATTTTGTCTTTGTTCATATAAAATTGTGATTCCTCCATATTAGCTAACATCAGTCAAGTATATCATATTTTGCACTACGACAAGTTTAGTTTTGATGACAAATCCATTTTTTCAGATCAAATGGACGAGTCGATCTTCTCCTTGGAGGTTTACATCCACAGTCTTTCCATCGATAACATCTCGACTACAACCAGCCTCAGGGATCTGACATTTCTTCTCAAATTCTTTGATTTCGATCCTCTTGCTCTGAGAGCTGATGTTGCGGCCAACGAAGATGCAATCCAGGGGCAAGAAAACGCCTTCTCGGCTGGGAAGTCATGCCTCTTTCGTTATAACGTAGATGAGCTTCTGACTAATTTGCAAAGGTATATAATACTTCTGTTCTTAACCTTATCAATCTGATTTGATTAGCAAAAGAGTTACGTAGCCATTTCTTCTAGAACATTCTTTCGATTTCACTTCTCGAGTGACTTCACGCTTGACTTTTTGATTTTGCGCGCATTAAGTGATTTGAATTGCGCGCATTAACTGTGTTGCTTAAATAAAAACCGATTGTTAAGAGATGATCGTTCATAGCCCGTGTAGTAGTTAATGTTCCCGACGCGCATTCGAGAGGTCGCGGGCTGGAAACGCCTCCCAGGCATTACTTTTCTCGCCATAAAATTTCTCTAGCCTATGCCCTCCCTCAAAATTATTTGCCTCTCCAGTCGTTCGAGAGCAATTCGGGCGACGTTAGTCGGTTCAGGTTTTAGGTTTCAAACGTCTTTTGCAAAGCTATTGTTTTAACGACTCATTAATCCTTGATGTAAGCCTGGCCTGAAGCGTTGAGTTGCTGTTATCAGAAGCAGGGTACCTACATTGAGGTCGCCCCAATTCTGCTTGGAGGCTCATGATTTAATCAATTCATTTATTAATAGCCGCACAGCGATAGCTGGGGCTATTATTGGCCTTCTCTTGCTTTTTTACAATTCAAAGACTTTGAATTGTATTGGGGCGCTGTCTTGAGAGACAGCTGGGGCTATTATTGGCCTTCTCTTGCTTTTTTACAATTCAAAGAATTTGAATTCTATTGGGGCGCTGTCGAAGAGGAGTATTGGAGAAGTCCTTTTTTTAAAATCAATTTTATTGGAGTGATTTTTGAAGCGGGAAATGAAACGCGTAGAAAAATTTGGATTGATTTTGTTGCTGAACAAAATGAAGAGTGGAGCGAAAAGAGAGTGGTTTTTTTCATGTCGCTGTTTTCTAGAGAGCGAGAAATTGAGGTGTGCCAAAGCGAGCGAAATTTTTTGTTCACGTGCGGCATTTTAGAGCAGTTTTTTTCAATTTTTTTGGTACAGGTTTGGTTATGATTTTTTTAAATTTTAGGCTGGTTTTGGTAGTGGTTAGCAGGTCTCTGGAAATTTATATGATTTTTATGCCAATTCGGTGGTTTTTCATGTATTTTGCTGATTTTTGGGCTAATTTTTGCGATTTTTTTTACTATTTTTTTTGTTTTACTGCCTCAAATGGGCATTAAAAGACCCCTATTACTTGAGCAATTTTTATTTTACAAGTGGCTACAGTTTTGTGGATATAAAGCATTTTTTGTTGAGAAATGTGACGAAAGTTGGAACTATTTTCCTTATTTTTTTGCAGTTTTTCGTTTTTCTTAGCCTAGACAAATTTCTTAGCCTATTATGGCTTGCCTTTTGTTTTGCAAGCATTTGGATACCCTATTGGCTGAAAAGAATTTTTCTTTGCATTTATGTGCTTTTGTAATATTAAAAAATTTATTAACTTTTTCCAGTTTTTTAATCAAAGTTGTTTGTAAGAGCTTTTTTTCATGATTTGGCTAAAAATTTTTTTAAAAAATTCTTATAAGTGGTTTTAGTAGGTAGTAGTTGCGTTGGTGAAGTAATTTTGCGAGAGATATTTATTTCGGGGTCTCAAGTTATAACAAAATTCGATCAGATTTTTTAACATATTTTAATAGATTTGATTTTTTTTACTTTTTTGTATTATGGTTTTGTTTTAAGATAATCCTAAATTAGTGGAGGCACGCTTTGTCTGATGAGTAGTTCGATGGCATTTAAGGGCATTTCCTTTTCGAGTTGTTTCCGGAATTCTTCCGGCTATGCTTTTTTTAAGATCTGTTCACTTAGTTTAATGATTTTTGAAGTCGAATCGAAGTGATGATTTTGGTCACGCCGAAACAGGAGTTGGAGCGAAAAAGAGAGTGGTTTTGTGGCGTGAAAATTTTTTACTCGATATTTAGAGTAGAGTGAGAAAACGGTGTTTGAACAAAAAATCGCTTTCTGGATTGGAATTTCTTAATCACGTGCGGTAATTTCACTTTGATTTTTACTGTTTTTTTTTCAATTTTGTTGATCGGTTTTTTTTCTAAATGGTTTTCCCAATCCATTTCTAGTCCAATATAAGTCTAGTTTTTGTTTAGTCAATGAAAATTCTTTGAATTGTGGGTCAGGACTTGTCCTGCTATGTTTTTTTATTTCGTCGTCGCGATTTTTGTTACGACCATATGACGTCACAGCCACTTTTTGTTCATTCGTTCATGCAATTTCAACTGAAACCCGTGCGTGACGTCATTTTTCGCTCTTAGTGGAGCAAGTTTTTTTGTTCATTCGCGTGATTAAATTTTTGGTCACTCTTGACTTACCTCACTCTCAAAAATGACTTCCTCACTTTGAAATTGACTTTTATTCACTTTAATTCAAAGAGATAAGGTCAAATGAGTGTGTGTCACTCTAAATGAAGGTTATTTGAGAGCAGCTAATAGAGGCTGCAAAAACTGATAGAGATTTTTAATCAAAATTTAACATATCAGTCTAATGAAAGACGAATTTTTTTGGTCTGTCTTTTTTACTGTTTTTTTTGAGACTGCAGATCTACGAAGCTATTGCGGCTATTTTCTGGCAATCGGCCAGCTATGTTATTATAATTCAAATTTCAATTATAGAGCAGCCGGATCTTTTCCCGTTGTGCCTCACCAGCTTAGTGGATACATATATTTGCGTAATATTGAAATTATTAATTGCTCTCGAATGAAGATTGAAGCAATTAATTTAATTGTGTGTATCTTTTTTACGTAAAATTTTTCGCTTGACATTACCCCCCTCCCGCGTGTCCTCCACCGCGCTACCAGTCTGCCAACCTTTAATCCCATCCAGTCTTTAGCCGAGCACTTGCAAGAATGAGCCGAAGTGCAGATCGATATCCAATCAAGTTTTTAATGAGTAAAGTATGATGACAACAGTAGACAGGATAATAAGTACTTCGTTCCAGAAGACAGTGAAATATGGATACCTGGACAAGATAATAGAATTTGCGGGGCTAAAGTAGCTGGGAATGAAAATGGCAATCAAAAATTTACTATGTTAATTTGAATAAGAAGTATACAATATTTGATAGCTTTTCTGCTTGCGTCTACCTTCAATTGGCAGAAAAACTGAGAACTTTTGCTTTAAAACACACACACGACACGTGCACATGCTGACACACACAAACGCGCACGCACACAAACATGCGCACATACACGCACACACACACACACACACACACACACAGACGCACACTCACACACACGCGCGCACACACAAGTACGCGCACATGCAAAAACACGTACGTACGCACATATGCGTATTTACGCGCGGACACGCACGCAGACGCACGCACACGCTTGCGCGCACACAGACAGACACACACACACATACACACACACTGCACAATCTTACAGCACAAACACACGCGCTTACTCCTAATGATGAGAGATCGTCATGCAGTAAACGCGACATCCAGTGGAATGAATAATCTGGAAGATGGCGACAGCAAAAATGTGCGTTTACAGAAAATGAGCGTGAATCATTATTGCCCTTGCCAGTAGGCAGACCACGTAAACACGCTACACGGAAATTTTATCCGGCACCAAAGAAACGTGGGATCTATTCTGTTTTGGTCCCCCATCTTAGTTGTCAGTAGTGAAAATTGGGGTGGTCTACCGCACAGAAAAAGGATCCCTTCATTCTAAAGCCTCGAACCTCAGTCTATGTTCTTTATGCATGATATTTTTTCTTTTAGTGCCTTAACCATTGTGCCAAAGGGACATCAGATCTTCATTTTTTCGGATATTATTATACCATTATGTTTCAAGGTTAGTCCATACATTGAGTTCATTGATGATCATCATTTACTGATTTATTAATAGCCGCACAGCGATAGCTGGGGCTATTATTGGCCTTCTCTTGGTTTTTTTTTTTATTTCGTCGTCATGATTTTTGTTACGACCATATGACGTCACAGCCACTTTTTGTTCATTCGTTCATGCAATTTCAACTGAATTGCATGTGTGACGTCATTTTTCGCTCTTAGTGGAGCGAGTTTTTTTGTTCATGCGCGTGATTAAATTTTTGGTCACACTTGACTTACCTCACTCTCAAAAATGACTTCCTCACTTTGAAATTGACTTTTATTTACTTTAATTCAAAGAGATAAGGTCAAATGGGTGTGTATACTCTAAATGAAGGTTATTTGAGATCAGCTAAAAGAGGCAGCAATAACTTATACATTTTTTAAATCAAAATATAACAGATCAGCCTTCAATGAAAAGACGAATTTTTTTGGTCTGTCTTTTTTACTGTTTTTTTAGACTGGCGATCTACGAGTCTATTGCGGCTATTTTCTGGCAATCTGCCAGCTATGTTCTTTATGTTTGACACATACCAAACTGAATAGTTTGCTTACTGTCCGTTTCGCTTCTGTTTTGTGTGCCTTTAATAGCTATCACGCGTCTTGTGCGTGCTTTGAATTATTGAATCCGTAACGCAAAAGTGTATCAAAGAATTGCTTTTATGGTATGCCCTGAGCCATTTGTTATCAAATTTTTTGGTTGAAAATTTATTTCATTTTCAAGGTACGTTTCAATTTTGCCCCACCACTCAAAATTAACTAATCTGACAGCCGTTTGTCAGGCTGTATTTGGTAACTTTGATAACTTTCTAGTCTTTCAGGAGAGATTGGTTTTGGTAATAATAAATTGAAGAAATATTATAAGATTTCACCAAAATTGTGAATGAATTCACAAGGTAATACATTTAAGTTATATACATAGGATTTACATAGTTAGAGTTTTAATAGTTTTCGTCTGAGGGAAGAACTATAACGTCTTCATCATCAGGGGTTTCCTGAACTTTGGGAATTTTCCGAGGCTGAGGTTGAACGGATGCGGTTGGTTTTTCTCTCTTAACTGCTCTCTCTCTCTTTGAGTTCTTGTAATCTCTGTTAAATCGCAGTAGAGCTGCCATTTCTCTCAACCCCAAGGACACACAGCGCAGCTCCCACATATCACCTTTTCTGTCAAATCTCTTTATATGGAAGAACACGCTGAGCATTATGTCCTCGGGGTCGAAGTACTTCATCGACAATCGGAAGTACGTATTGTCGTTATCTAAACAGAGAAACATTAATTAGATGAATTTCTATCTTTAGCAATAGACTCCTAAGGTTAAGAATTTTATATTTCTTATATCTTATGCTCTGATAAAGTTTAACTACTGAATAAACTTGAGCATTTGAAGAATATATTGCCTCTGAGGTCCCTGATGACTTCACAGCTTTTAGAGCCCAACTGCATCCGCTCACAAGCCTCCTGATGAACTACAAGTCTGCCCTCTGGGTGTTTTCTCCCGTCGATGATAACGCGCAGCAAGTCCACCTCCATCAATATGCTGACCAACATTGATTGGAATTGATGTTCGGGTATGCTTATGGTTTGGTAGACAAATCTTTCGTTATTCGAGAATTTGTAGAGCACAATTTCAATATTTGAACCCTCCGATTCAGCTTCTCGCCACACCTTTACTAGGCGGGTTGATGTTTTATATTCAAATTGATAACTAGAAGTCATCTCGTTGAGTACAGTATTTGTTCACTCACTATTTTAGTGTAGATCAAATCAAATTTGCAGGAGTGATTTTGTGGGGAAATTGAGGGCTTTTTATAGTGTTTATCGGTGCATAACTCAAAATTATCTAAACAGGTTGAGATTATTTTCAACTAATTTTAACATAGAGGAACCTGGGAATCAGCTGAGAATGGGGCGGGTATAGCCTTTTGAAGTCATTTTTATCAGAAACTGTGTGAACAAATTCAATTGAATACCCTGAAAATGGCCTCATATGGTAGGACCTGTGCCCTACTGATTAAGTTTTGTATCCAGCATTATTGGTTGGATTAGATAATTAGGCTCCTAAGTTTTCGGGTTTATTTTTATAAATCTAAATCTTGACAAGTAGTTGGTAACACTGCCCTACTTTCCTTCATCTTCTAACACAGATTAAATTATATTGCAATTGGTTTGAACTTACCACTTAGGTAAACTGTTACTATATACGTTCATAGTAACTGTTGAAAAGTTTTGACTTGATAGGATATCGGGGTTGCTATAGATCGAAAGGAATATTCAGTCGAAATCTCTTGGGAACTTTATGCCGGATTTTTCTAAAGAACTGTGCTCTCGTTGTTTTCTACTTATGCTTCCAATATTTTTCGATGATGATTCGATTATCAAGTCAAAATTTTGAAAAGAGTTTTATGCCAGGCTAATGTGAAGAGCAACGCTCTTCTTGTTATTTTTTGTATCCGCACATTGATATATGTATCATGGATAAGAGCGGAATGATTTTTCGCACAGATAATATTAATAAAAAGCGAAAGCTGCGCACTTTCTCTATATGGTGTTTTCAAATAGAAGGCATAGTCTTTTAAAGATTCAAATGTTCCATGCATTATTCAATTTCTTGAATATTATTTAACCTGCGTAGATTACGAACTTGTTAGTCCTTTAACAAGATTGTGCAGAGTGTCGAGTGTCACCCGTAGGGTCTGTCTAGAGTCACTTTTTACGGGACGCTAGTATTAAAGATAGATCATCTAATGCATGGGATATAATGTTATTTAAAGTTTTTGAAATATAACTATTAATAAGCTATGAAGTCTGACTTTAGCTAAGTGTAGTAAAGTTCAGCAATTACATTCCCCTAATTCGATCATATTACGAGTATCAAATCACAACTTTGAAAAAGTATTATGTTCCAGGCTACTGTGAAGAGCAGCGCTCTTCTTGTTTTTTTTTGTATCCGCTCATTGATATTTAGATCATGGATATGAGCGAAATAATTTTTCGCATAGTTTATATCAATTTGAAGCGAAAAGCTAAGGAGAGCTGCGCTCTACAGAATTTGGTATAAAATTATTTCATATACTTACAATTGCATATTGTTTAAAACCAATGCTGTTTTATATCGTTTATAAAACAATATAAAACAGCAGTAACTATATCTCTGTATAACTCTGTATAAACAACAGTAACTATATCTCTGTATAACTCTGTAACTATATTGTTTAAAAAAAGTTCTAGAGATGCAAGAATAGCTGCTTGACGAATTATTCGATTCTTATCAAAATCTCATTAGCATGCATCCAAATGTCTTGTGGCTTTGCAGCTTCTTGCGTCACTAGAATACATTAAACCTCCTTCTGGCTTTTGTCAGACATGGCTACCTCTCGTCGAAGGGGCCAGGCTGAAGTCAGGTGGAGGATAGTCGAAAAAACAGTCTACGAAACCTAAGGTTTTAAAGACTCTTTTCCCGACTATCCTCCACCTGAAGTATTTTCAAATCAAAGATGCCTGGATTCCCGGTTTTATTTAAACTGGAGCCTCGCATCTTTGCTGGGTTGTTCCTGAGAACAACACCAGATTTCCTAGCCTTTATAGAAAGGCGAGGAAACCTAAACTAATATTTGGTTGAGGAATCATGTTCAAATGCAATTTTTGCGATCAGGACTTCGCTAAGCGAAAGGAACTCGTGTTGCATAAGCATCAAAAGTATGTTGACCTCCAAAATCAGAACTTTGTTTGTGGACATTGCTCAAACACTTTTACCCTCGCGAAAAACTTGGTTCGGCATTTGAAAAATGTCCATAAATTTGCGCGTTCTGTTAGATGCAATTCGTGTCAAATGTTTTTCGGACTTGAGCAAGCGTTGCGAAAACATTGTGCAGACGAGCATTCTGTGGTGGGTTCAGTTATTCGAACTGATCCATCCATTTTCTCTCAAGAAGATCGTTTTGTTTTGGAACGTGAGAGAAAGTCAGTTCGCGAGCACTTCCAGTCATTCCGACTCAAAATAAACGACGGTTCAATTTTTGACCCCTTTGAATTTCTCGTGCTCCAGGAACGAAAAATTACAGATTTTATCACGACGAAACTTCACGATTTGGTGACTGCGAAGTTCGGAATCTGCATAGAGGTGAAGTTCACCAAGCCTCTAACTGATGATAGTACTCTTTGTTTCTTTCACAGTCCAATGGAGAGCCTCTCCACATCATTGACTGCTGAAGAATATTTCGGTCATATTGACAAACTATTGACAAAAATAAAAGTGTTTTGCACTGCAGGAAGTGGGTGGGTGATAGAAAAGTTAAATGTTGTCGAATTGAAGATTTCAAAATATTCCCCTCTTCGCGCGGCATCTTACATTGCAACGCCTCCTGAACTTGAAACACAACGCAAATCAGTCTTGAATATCAAAAACATGAAAGACAATCTGTGCTTCATTTACTCTGTTTTAGCCGCGCTCTTCCCCTTTGAGCAAAACCAAGAGAGACCGCAAAGTTACCGCCAACACATAAACAGTCTCCACTTCAACCCGCGAAAAATGACGGTGGCTTTAGCTGATATACCGGTTTTCGAGAAAAACAATCACCTGAAAATAAACGTGTTGGCTTACGAGTGTAGCAAAGTGTATCCGGCTTACATCAGCAAATATAAAAATTCAGCGAAGCGAATCATTTTATTGTTGCTGTCAGATGAAAATAATTGGCACTATTGTTTGATAAAGAACTTGGATCGAGTTCTAAAGGTTTTACTTCGCTCGGCCGCCACCGCTAGCTCGAAAAATAACGTTCGAAAATTCTGCGAGCGTTGTCTGCAGACTGTTGCTCGCGAAAAATTTAAGCTTCACAAATCGCTTTGGGAGCACCATCAGCCACAAGTTATTGAGATGCCGCCACAGGGTTCTACCGTAAAGTTTAAAAACTGGCAGAAGACATTCAAATGCCCGTTTGTGGTGTATGCTGACCTAGAGGCTCTTGACGTCAGAACGGAAGATTTCGAAGTGGCCGAAGAGTTGCTCGAGACTGGATTAAATAAAGTTGGAGCATCTAGCTGTGTTACTGAAAATCAGTATCCTTGTAGCTTTGGAGCTGTTCTTGTTGACAGCAGAAGTTCAAGTGTGAAGATGGAACAATTTTACCGAGGCGAAGATTGTTGCTGTTCTTATGCAAACTTTACGAAAATGGCTGAGATGGGCAGACAATGAGCGTCAACGCTACAGATTCCTAAAGATGTCCAGTTTTGCTAAAAGGGAACTATTGAACAACTGGTTTGAACCCTGCTGCATATGTCAAAAAATCTTCGAGTCCGATCATGAAAAAGTAGTCCATCACTGTCATCTCACAGGAACTGTATTTGGCGTTGCTCACAGTAGTTGCAATTTATTGGTTACGGTTGGTAGTTTTCTCCCTGTTTTCTTCCATAACTTGTCTCGTTACGATGCCCATCATATTATAAAGTACATGAAGCTGGAAGAAAACGAGACTCTCTCAGCTATATCTAGGACAGAAGAGACGTTTATTTCGTTCTCAGTTCAGGTTCCCAGTTCAGGTTACATAAACAAATGTGGTGTCGAGAAACTTGTACTCAATGAATGGCGCTTCCTGGACAGTTTTAATTTTATGGCATCGAGCCTTGATTCACTGGCACAAACGTTGCAAGATGCCGACTTGAAGTTACTCCGATTCCACTTTAAACAATTTTGTGGTTCAGATTTCAAGAAAATAAGAGCAAAGGGAATTTTTCCTTATTCGTATTTAGACTCATTCCGTAAGTTTGAACTTGGGTTTCCTGCCTACGGTGACCATTGGAAAAACACTCTAACCGGTAGAATTGATGTTACTCAAGAAATATATACACGAGCTGTTGACATGTATCATCTCTTCGGTTGTAAAAATATTGGAGACTACCACGACGCTTATCTGCAGACAGATGTGTTCTTGCTGGCAGATGTGTTCGAATTGTTCCGCTCGGTGTGCATAAAAGTTTATCGTTTGGGTCCTGCTTATTTTTATAGTGCTCCTAATCTAAGCTGGGATGCAATGCTGGTAACAACTGATGTTGAGTTGGGGCTTCTGTCCGACGTTGATATGCTGCTTTTCTGCGAAAATGCTATTCGAGGTGGTCTCAATGGCGTGGGAGCGCTGAGACATTTTCGAGCTAATAACAAATATCTTCAGAATTTCGATAGGAACGAAAAGTCCGTTTTTGGCGCTTTTTTTTGATGTTACCTCACTCTATGGTGGCATCATGATGAAAAAGCTTCCAAAGGATGGCTACAAGTGGAGCGAGTTTTCAAACATCGATGAGCTAATTGGAAAGTACAGGTCAAATACCGACTTTGGCTACTTCGTTGAAATTGATCTAGAATATCAGCGAGAGATTCACGACGACCACTCTGATTTTCCCTTGGCTCCCGAGAAACATGTTATCCAAGACGATTGGTTGTCTGCGTACAGCAAAAACTTAGCGGTTAACAGATCTGCTGTTCCGAAATTGGTCGAAACTTTGTTCGATAAGCCGAATTATGTATGTCACATGGAAAACTTGCTATTTTACATCTGTCAAGGTTTGAAAGTTGGTAGACTTCATCGCGTTCTGCAATTTAATCAGTCTGACTAGTTGCGTCCCTATATCGAAAAAAAATACGGCTATGCGGAAGCAAGCTTCAACAACGTTCGAAAAGAATTTTTATAAACTGATGTCGAACGCTTGCTTTGGCAAAACAATGGAAAACAAACGAAATAGAAAAAATATTCAGTTTGTATCTGATGAGGCGAAAGCCTCCAAACTTACGTCGAGGCCGATTTTCAAGTCATTTCAAATTATAAGCGAAAATTTGTGTTCCGTTTATTTTTCCGTACCGAACATTAGATGGGACAAACCAACTCCCGTCGGAGCAGCCATCTTGGACCTTTCAAAACTTGCTCTGTACCATTTTCATTATAAAGAAATGAAACCGAGGTACGGGAAACGGATTTGTGTCACTTACAAAGACACTGACTCGCTTCTGTACAGAGTAGAAACCGAAGACTTGTATGAAGACATGTACGAATTTAAACATTTATTGGATCTCAGCGATTACCCAACTTCTCATCCTCTGTTCGACGCGAGTAATAAAAAAGTGCACCTGACAATGACTGACGAGTTGAATGGTTCAGTTCTGGAAGAGAGTGTAATTCTTCGATCTATGATGTACAGCATCAAGTTTCAAAGTGGAGTAAAACAGAGTGCCAAAGGCGTGCAAAAACTTGTTAAAAAGACTCTGCATCATGACAAGTTTCTTGAGTGTCTTCTGACCGGAGTTAGCAGTCGAGCACCAATGACAAGAATTCGTTCAGCAAACCATCAAATTAAGGTTACAACAACAAACAAAACGGCTCTAAGTTGTTTTGATGACAAAAGATTCATACTGGATAACGGTGTTGACACTTTACCTTATGGCCACTACAGCCTCAATCAAACTCCAACAGTAACCTTTGAATCGGATTGTCCATCACTACAGGATAGTGACTGTGAAAACAATTCGATTTCAAGCGAAGAAGAGGAGAAGGAGGAGAACTTCAAGCTGATATCGACAGTAGACCTTTCTGATTCCTGCTCAATAGCTTCTACTACGGTCTCTTCTTTTGGTAAAAACGCTTTTTGCAGTTCAGTTTTTACGAAATAGTTATTATGTACTTATTTTTGTTTCAGCTCCGCCCGATCCTGGCTTTATACCTTGAGAAGTTGATGACTCGGAGCCAGTCATTAATTGGAGTGATATCAGTGATGAACAGGATAATAGCGACGAAGATCGTTGTCTACCCCGGAATCCGTTTATAGATGATGAAGCAATTGAAGGAGAATGTAGTAACAGTAGTGGTGACGAATCTTGTATCATTCAGCCTATGCCTGCAAAGAGGCGACGACCTCTTGTTTCCTACTCAGACTCAGGTTAAAAACACATGGTTAGCAATACAAATTAAATTATAAAGTGTTCAATGTGTAATTGGTTTGAGATATACTATTGAAAAATTTTATCAAATTCAACTCATTAATTAAGCCAATATTTTTAACTGCGTTTAACACTAAAAATCTGAACTGCTTCGTTGCCGTAGGGCGATCCCGAAACTTTGTGTGTTGTATATAGCCCACCTTTTGAAATATTTGTAAAGCTGCATACAAGCAATACAGCCCGCATAAGTTTGAAGATAAAGATTGAGGGGGAGATGACGAAGCAGTTTCGTGAATGTCAAAACGAACCGATATTTTGTACAGTGAATTAAATCGTTCTTGGAAATGAGTGAAAAAATTTAGCGAAATTTTCAGGCTGTTCCAGATAACAATGTTTGTTAATTTCTTGTTTCTTTTTTTGCTTGGCTGAGCTTTTGAATGTTGATTGAATGGCTACAAGTAATAGCAAATGAGTTCCCTTGAAGTTTTTTGGAGATAAATTTACAATTTGAAAGCGGGGACCTGAGTTCATTCTTGGAAAATTGTCTGCCGACCAAACACCTCCAAAAGAAAACTTTATTAAACGTAATTTGCCTACTACTCCTTTGATCGAAATGTTATCCATTGAATATAGTTTGGTTTTTTGAAATATTCCTTTTGGTGTCATGAAAAACTTGACTGAATCTCTCTCCGATAATAAAGAGTTCAACTGCTTCTGGAAGGGCTTCAGAGAAGAATAGCTTCAGAGTAATTGGCGCTCCTGTCAGTTCGGGGAATAGGGTAAAATTTTATTACCGCCATTTTTAAAACCCAGCGATGTTAGTGTGTTGTGATATATTCTGACATTATTTTCAGTGTCAATTGGTGTGCCTGCTATAGGTAAGCCATTTCCTCGTATGATATCAATTCTTTTTATTTTATACTTGTTGAACAGAAAAGGGTTTGTATCTTTCGATCCTCTGAACTTATCGTTTGCTACCATGCACATTGTTAAACGTCTGATTGGCTCCGTTCCAAAAATTGATTCTTTAACAAGAGAATTTTGACCAGATTGCATGATAAAACTTTTGCAAAGGGATTCTATATAGGGGTACCTTGCTGGTGATTTTAATAATGCCTTCTCGATTGAAAGTCGTACTGATTCAGTGACAGTTATCTTGCGGACAAACATGGACGCTTTTTCTATTACTGCCGTAAACAGTTTGTCGTTATCGTCGGCCAAGCTGATAAGACTGAATTCGTTACTTGCGCGGTAGAGTTTAACTCGAATGTCGACATCAGGGACCATAAGTTTTTCGCAACTAAAAACGTCGACATAAAGGGAACCATAGAGGTTAAGCGTGTAACCTGACTCCAAGGTAGCTTTCAAACGGTTTTGTTACCACTCAGATTGATTGGCGTCTGACGAAGGCTCTGAGTCGTAACTGTATCCTTGACAAGCGGCCCAAGTCTCTTTGCTATCGCTGTTCGTTGTTAATTCTGTCTCAAGAAATGCTCGGTGGTGGTGAGAGTTGTTGCTATCAGAAATCAAAATACCGTTGGTGTATACTTCACCCTGTGAGAATAGGCTGTGTAGAGCATTGTTTGCAAATACAACTTTGCTTGCGTCACTTGCTTTTACGCGATCTTTTCCATCTGGCGTGTAGATAGACACTTGAATTCCTAGTTGAATATAGTTAAGGTCAATGCAGTTGCGCTGGTCTCCGCTGATTAAAAAGTCTAATGTTGGTCCTCTTGAACCGACTTGTGGGTAAATTTCTTGATCGAATCCGCTCTCATAATTCACAAGAACATTAGGTTTCTCAAAAAAGTCTAAAGTTGTATGCGTTACAGGGTTGGCGATATCTGCTGCAATGCTGGTGAACTCGTTTGACAAAATATCTGATCGACTGCGTTTCGTCTTGGTTGTCTTTAAAGTGGTTTGGGCTGGCCTCTTGCGTGTTGGTATCTCTATTATCTCTAGTTTGTTTGTTGATAAGGGGTTTTGGGTTGCGCTGCGCCCCGCCGCCTGGCGAGCAGACGGCGCGGTAACCCGCAAACCGCGGCCGCGAGACGCGTGCGTCGATCGCAGCCGTTTCGGCGGGCGCGGGCGTGAACGATTTGCTGTTGTCGATTCTGAAATTGTTTTTGAAACTGATTTCTTCATTGAGTCTTTTGCTGCAGATTTTAGTTTCTTTTTTCCTGCTATCATTTGCCCAATCTCAGGAATTGCCGCTGTAATAAAATTGCGTCCCATTTTTTTGGCAAAGCGTACTCTTGTAGTAGTGATAAAGTACAGCGAACAATTCGTACAGCTAATGCGCCCAATCCTGCGGCGCTTGATCCGAACTGCCGTGCGGGACCGCCATGAGTCAGAAAGTTTTCTTGATTTCTCGCAATTTGTGCTTCATAGTGTGCGTCCATGCTTCCAAACAAACCAACTGTTTTTTGGGTAGTCGTTGAGAATAATGATTTAGTTTGGTAAAAATTGAAATTTCAATGTCAGCCAGCTTCGGCCTATTGAGAGAAATGGCATCAGTTGTCCGGTTTCGTCGCGAATCGTTATGTTTATGGATTGAAATGATGATTTGACTACATTTTTCCACTGAAAGTTTGAGAACGATTGATGGCAAGTGATCGTGTTTTGTGTTTTTTGTGTCGAGTTGTTTGGGAGGGCTATTGTTCTAAGAAGTGACGTTAATTTGTTTCCAAGAATCTGATCTTGTATCAAATCGCAATAAACAAAAATTGTGTGACGCCCACCGGAGATATCTACTGGATATTTTGGGTTGACACCAATTTTAAGTATGTGTGTTCCGAGAATGTTTTGCAGATCTGGTGAAAGGAGTTTTATACTTGTTGGACTTCTCTTTTCAGTTTCGTCTTCTGTTAGTTTATCTTCACTGGAACTGGCGGCAGTCATAAAACCTTCCTTATTCCCTGTTGATGTCTGGTCTTTTTGGCCACTGTTGCTTAATAGCTTCAGTTTCTGGGTATGGCTTGAAATGCACCATATGATAGGCCAGTCATTTTCTTGTTTTGTTCTAAAGCTTTTTGCAAAAATTTGCATCAAATTTTCAATTGTTGGGTAAAAACCAGTGTCAATTTTGCATTTGAGGTTTGCCTTTTTCCGAAGATGGTACTGTTTTCTGTCGGCTGGTCGACGACGGCGGCGGCGACCTATATCAGTGAAAAGTTCTTCTGCGCTCGTTGGTTCTATTGGCTCTTCATCATCCGACGAGGAATCTGTTTTGTCCATATGCGGCTCTATAAAACCGTGTGTAACGTTTTTAAACTTTGCTGGCCATGATATTTCGAGAAGTGCCACTTGCCATGTTCCGAATGTTTTGTTTAGATCTATTGGTTTGGGCAATAGATTTGTGAAAGCCGCCATCGAGTTGCCGGGATACGTTTCCGTCGAAGCGTTGGAGACTAAATTTATTGTAAAAGTATTTTCAGTTGGATCCATATTTTTTAAATATCTGAAAATTTTGTCAGTTCTGATTCGTAAAATCGGCCGACTATTTCTCCTGTTTCATGAGAAACAACGCGGTAAGTTGGAGGATTGAGTGTGAGGACTTTGTCTATTCTGAATATTTCGTGACTGAATTGAATCTTATAACCCCGATAAAACGTTTCGATGTTGCGTTTGATTCGAACGGTCTCACCAACGGCAAATTTGGGCTTTTGTATCTTGTCGTTTACGTTCAGTGAAATAAGATAACTTGTGTGCTGTTTGGTCACGCTCTTTGGAGCGAGACCTGTTATCCTGTTGACTCGAGAGTTAATGACTTTGACAAAATTCTGCATGTTATTTATATATGTACTGGTGTGATTTTCGTTCAAGAACTTATAAATTAAAGACTTTATGGATCGAATGTTACGTTCTGCAAACGAACTTTTCTTTTCGTTCCGAGTTTGGTAAATTGCTATTTCTTTCTGCTCGCAAAAATTTTTGAATGATCCCAGAAATTCTTTTCCATCATCAGTCCATACTTTTTCCGGTTTGATTTTTGTCGTCATCAAGGCGAAAGCGCGTCTGGTTGTTGATGTGTATTTATCTTTCATAGGCTGAACCCTAAGGAATCTACTAAGTGTATCGACTGCCACCAATAGATATCGAGTGTTTCGATTTTCTGTGGACAATGATTGCATATCCGCAAGATCAATTGACCATATTTCATTCAAACGATATGACTGTACTTTTAGGCGTGGAAAACGGTGACGTGTTTGTTTGAACTTTGTGTGTTGAGCTTGTTGTTAGGTAGGTTTCCATTGTTTTACGTTTTAGGCCTGTTGATTTAACCAGCCTGTTGATACTGCCGTAGGCTGATGGAGTATTCGTGTTTATATAATTTTGTTGAATAGTTTGCAGGTCCCTGCTGTTTGTGATTGCTAATGAGATGACCCTTTCTTTTTTGCATTTTGTGCATGTAAAGTTTTCTCTGTCGTACTCTTCAGCCTTCTCTATCCCTGAACATTAATTGTGTACCCAACCACAAATTGTGCAGTAAAACAGTGGTTTCTTTCTTGTGCTTTTTCCCAACAGTCTCCTACAGTTTCCACATGTCAGCTTTCTCGGAGGACCGGGGTTTTGCTCTATCCCACTGATTTGGAGAAGCAACTTAATAAGCTTTCTACCTAATAGCTTTACTATCTGTAGCTGAACATGGAAAGCCATGTGGTGTTCGAATCTTTTGCAAGCTTTGGGCTAACTGATTTGGCGTTTGTGTTGGCAACTAGATGCTGGGCAATTTTCAGCTCTTTTATTAGTGTAAGATCTGCTGGAGAATTTTTTTTGTAGGGTGCTGAATGTTTATTAAAAGCTCAAACAAATTGCTGTCAGATGGAGGTCCTCCAATTTTGCGTTGAATTTTGCCTGTATGCTTATCAATTGTAACGGTTGTTGAGTTTTGCAACAGTTTAATAATTGTTTTCGACTTCTCAATTTTTCCGCTCGAAAGTCCGGCGAGAGTCAATTCTTCTAATATTTGATTTGCCTCGTTAGCGCTAACATTTGTTTGATGATGTTCTCTTGTTATCATCTCCTCTGTCTCCTCTCCCGATTTTTGCTCCTCATTGAACGTGGCTGCAACACTTAGTGCTGCATCGCTTTCGTTAGAATTTTTTTTGGTTAGTAAAATTTCTTTGGCTGTTTGGGGCTTTTGGTTGCTCTCGTTGGCTGCTTCGAGCAATTTGTTATAAGTTTGTAATTGAATGAGAATGAACTTCTGTGCCTCCGTGTTATTGCGCATGTTCTTTCTTGAAATGATTTTGAATGGGATTGTGAATTAGTTTAATTAATTGCAGACCCTGATTGGTCGCTAGCAAGTTTCGTTTTTGAGGTAATTGCTTGTTACTGCTGCGAATAAAAGAAAAATGTGTATGCTGTAAAATATTAGTGACCTTTCAATGCTACCACAAAGCTTCCACGGGGGGCGATCTTCATCGTTTTGGTCGAATATTATTTTACTAGCAATAGCCAAGTGACAATCTGGAGAGTCAGTCATTGCTTTGGGGTGCTCGAGGGGGTGGTGCAGGTGGTGGAGACTGACTAGATTGTCGTGATAATGTAACAAAATACTCTAATAGTTTAGAAGCTTCAGCTAAAAGCTCAATTTCAGACAGTGTTAGATCAATTTCAGTTTGAACAAGAACAAAACGTTGACCCACTTTTTTCCAGCACTGTTTTCTCAGCAATATTTCTTTCTTGTCGTTGGCTTGAGATAATTGTAAAGCTGCCAGTTTCAAAATATGCAGTGTGAAGTTATCGGGGTTGTAATTGGTCATTCTAAAATGGCAATCCTTCAAAATAGGACCAGAATACGAGCTCAAAAATTATCCAAAATAGGACACCAGTTAAGTGCCCAAGCAGAAAGTGACTAGGAAAATTTGAAACCATATACACATATCCTGGTCCGAGTCCGTATTCTTCCTTCATGAATCCATACGCGTCATGAAATGCAGCATGTGTTCGTAGTATTTTCAAATGCTTAAGATACTCATGCAGTCTACTATTACCGGGTCCTATTAGTCCTCCATGCGGGGCCAGTTTATTGATGACTTGAAGGTCGGAGTTTGGATCAATGAACATGCAAACTGCAAGAAATGCATTTTTTGTTTCGTTCTGAGGGAAATGCTTAGAAACAAGCTCAAAATTGCTCAAAACTTTATTAGTATCGGGAATAAATATCATTAAATTGGTAAACCAACCGATTTACAGAACGCTTATATGGAAAGTGGTAGTCGGTGAGAGTTTTTTTTTTGTTTTCAGTTTTCTTTTGTTTGCTTAGATGAGTCATCGGAATTTTCCGTGCTTTCCTCCAATGAAGCATCCCAGCATGTGCATTGCGCATTGTTCATTCCACATTGAACTTCCAAATAAGTTGAATGATCCGTTCTGTAGATCGATCCCCAGCCGGTTTCCAGAATGTCGATGTAATCCTCCAGTGTCTGCTCGAAAGGGGAGTCTGTACTCTCAAGACTCTCTATCTTTGCTAATATTTTGTGCGGGTATTCCGTCATTGTAGCACATTCTTGTCGTCTATTTGGACACGAGCGTTCCATCTCCCATACTGTTTCCATCAAGCTGTTTCGTTTTGGGGAAATATCCATTACTGTATCAGCGTTTCTTGTGAATTGTTCGAAGATGTCTCCTCGTCTTGTAATGTCTGATACATTGAATCGTAGGAATTGCTGATTGAACGTTTGAAATGCGCTTGTTGGTACAAACATTCTTGCTTTGATCTCGGACAGTACTTTGCTTTCATGGCGAATATAGGATTTGATAGTCTTCTCCATGTGTTTTGGATTATCGTTTGTATAGACCAGAATGTGTTGATGCTCAAATGATATGTCGTCGCACCATCTGTATTGCTGTTGCGTCTTTTGAGGATCATTATGTACAATAGCAAATTGCCTCTCTGTAAAGTGATCAATCCAGTTAACGATGTCCTTCGGTTGAAATGTTGAAATTGTGTTGTCAAATTTGAGTCTCTTGCATCAATTTTGCGTCTCTTTGTTTGCGCCTCGAATGAGAATTGTGAGGGAATCAGAACTTGAGCACTATAGACAATGCATCGAAAATTGTCAGAAATTTCTGCGCTGTTATTCATGGCACTTGAAGTCTGTTGAGAAATGGTTTTAGTTCGCGTTTCTTAGTATATATAGCTTTCGTTATTTGTTCAGTACTGATAATTGAGAATTGAGATTACTTTAAAATGATAAAAGCGTGAACTGATTGAAAAAAGAGACAGTTTAGCCCACAAGGTTATTCGAAATAACATCTGTGCCAAAGTGTCTCTTCGTACGGCATCGTAGTTGATGATTTTCAATCAGTAAATTTAAAACTGCATGTGGGGTAGTTCAATGGCATAACTATAGTGTAAACTTATCAATATGGTCGTGCCTATAGAATTGTTTAAGTTGTGTAGTTGTTGGATCTTGTATTTCAGTGGTGTAGACGTCTTTCCTATTGTAATTAAGATTGATTTTGGCGTAGGTTCGAGACTAGATAGGAGGGATCCTAAATCTGTGCGGTAGATCACCCCAAATTTCACTACTGTTGTCTATTATTTTTATGCTCCAGGCGCATGTGCTATTTTACATAGTAACGTGCTATATAACAACATATAATTTTTAAAGGTGGTGGCGTATGAAACACTGGGAGAAGCAAAACAGAATAGATACGAAACGTGTTAAAAAATTCGCCGAACAAAGTGTTCCCAATAAACAAACCTAACACAATTTCATCCAATCAAATTGCAGCAAAAGATTGCAGCATAACTTGCCGTCAATGTCAAAGATTCTAATTGTCGCCCGACGGTAGGAACAATTACTTGACCCAAAACAGAGCATGCAAGAAATGCAAACAAATACAGTCAGAGGAACTCGATTGCACGTGAGTCGTTATGCTGTGTGAAGACGAGTCTAACAAACAACTCAAATTTAAATTTCGATACTTTTATCATACTCACGAGAAGAGAATAATCAAATCAAATGAGACCGTTCCTTACATTATCCCCGCACGTCTCCTCCCCCCAACCTCCACCGCGCTACCAGGTTGTCAACCTCTTATCCCATCCAGTCTTGAGCCGAGCACTTGCATACATAAGCCGAAGTGCAGATCGATATCTTGATAAGTGCGAACGCCACTTTCGAATAAAACTTTTGAGTAGTATATAATACCTACGTAAAGAAGGGGGGGGTTATCATTCGACTCTTAACCATAGGATAATAGGTAGTGGCGGTTAAGTGGGAATAGGCTAGGCGGGATAAAATCTTTCCGCCTGCTGTTTATTGCCGTTTGGATTGTTCTTTTCCGCCGTTCTTGCTAGTTCTTTCTGGTCGTTTGAATTTAACGCTACATGTAAAAAGTAGTCTCATTACACTAATAGAAGGGAGGGGCTTATTATGTGATATTTAGACGTGTGATTAAGTGGTTTTTGTCAGTTGTTAGCAAAAATTGATCATTATTGGGAGAATGTGTGCATAGATCAAATGGCAACTATAGCAACGCTTGATTTGAAAAGTATTCACGAAACTTACAAGGAAATCGAAAAAGAATATTCACAATACGGTAAACGATTTTTATACTTTTTAGCCACTTCTTTGCATTTGGATCCGGATCTTGATTTGGATATTGCGTTGAAGTTGCGGCCGTACGGAGGTTTGATTGGTATTGATAATTCTTCGTTAGACAAATATTTCAAAAACTTAAAAATTTTGAGATTACATGCCATACTCCACGACGCTTCCGGTTTTGTTTATGAATATAGTGAAAAGGGTCCAGGCTATTCTTACGTATTACCTTGTTCAGTGACAAATGAGTACCTTGGTCATGTGACTGGAATTGCTTTTTGTTTATACGTAAAATCTTTCAAAGATAGTTTATTCAATTTGCTGGAATGTTGAAATCCGGAGCGGTTGTTCTTGATTTTGAAGGCTTTCGAAGTAAAAAATCTGGATTTATAATAAAACCTCTTGCGGTATCTACCGAAAATTACAACGATATAATTTCGTTTTTACCTCCAAAATCATTTAACATACTTTGTTCGAGTGAGCAAAGATCTTTCCTGTGGGTATCTAAATTCCTTCATGGTCTCTCGTGAGAGACAGGAGAGTACCCTTATCATTATTTGCAACAGATTTTTCAAAGTCTAGTTCTTCGATTTCCCTTTTCTGATTTTTACGCAAAAGGATTAGAAAAAACGGAAACTTTACGACAGCTGTTACAGAGGAACGTTATCAACTTGGAAACTTTGTTCTGCCCAAAAATTGAACACTTGAAGTTGTATCGGGAGACACCGGTTTGTAAATTACACGCATTGAGTTGCCCAAAACGACAGAGAACCAAGCATTGTGCCAATAAGAAGGCAAAACTCTTTTACCAGTGGCTGACGAATGAATCGTCGGTTAGAGAAACCAGCTCCGTCTCTACTACAAGTAAATTTGTCTCCAAATTTGACAGTTTACAGTTGCATAACGCCTGAAAATCAGTTAACGGTTACTCTTATCAAGGAAGAAAAAATTGACACAAGAGGCCAAACAGTTTTGAGAAAACAGCAGATTGTGTGTGCTGGTGCTGAAATAGAAGCTTTCAAGAAGTATCTTTCTCTACTGGAGTACTTTCAATTGTACCATGTCTTTACAAGAGAAAATGAAAAGGTTGAAACTAACCCCTTTACCTACGCCCAAGCGTGTAGTACCAGTTCTGATGTCTCTGGACGATGAGACTCTTCCCGATGACATCAAGAAGCTGATTAAAGAGAACAATGTAGAGTCAATTGTTTTTAGAGATAAACAAGATTCGATGAATGCAAACTATACAATCACTTACAAACAAGGAGACGAAGACTCTGGATATGTTTCTTATGAATTTTTTATAGTTAAATAATTATGTAAAAATTCCTGGAAAACAATTCATTTTTTTGAACAATTTTATTTCACAATGAGTCAAACCGAAGATCAATTAGATTCGGGTGCAGGCATAACTGACTTGGTTTTTGACGCCGAGCACCAAGAAAGACAATCTTGGAGGTTTTGCAATTCGAGATTGCCTCGATCAGAGGTTGTATACTTTACACAAATCATTATAATAATTTTTCTTATAACTGTATCTCTCACCAAGTTGGTTTTTTTCAGTCTTGACTGTGAAGAATCCACATTTTGGTTTTCACTTCTTTCTTGTACAGTTGGATACGCTCTTCCAAATCCAAAATTATGAATAAAGTTATTTCTACCAATGACCGGTTGTTCATGGCTGTTTGCGGGCCGTCTTGCTGCGGGAAAACTGAGCTCATTTTCAAATGTTATTAGTTGGCACATTTTTCCCAGAGTTTCAAACAATTTATTATTTTTATCAGCATGATCAGCCAAAATTCCAATCGTTAGAGAAGAAACTGAACATCTATTTTAAAAAATTCTCCAATTTTGAGCTCATTTCAGAGTTAGAGAACTGCCTTCTTGTGTTCGATGATTCATGTGAAGAAATTTTTAATGACAAAGAATTTTCCAAATTAGCAACCGCAGGGCGACATAGAAACATCAGTGTAATTTATGTTAAACACAATTTGTTCGAGCAAAGCAGATGGTCCAGAACAATTGATCTAAACACAACACATATCATATTGTTCAAATCACCCCGTGACACACAACAGATTAGTTTTATTGGTCGACAGTTGAATAATGCACAATTTTTAAAAGAAAGCTATGAGCTCGCAACCAAAGAACCGTTTGGTCATTTATTAGTTGATTTGGATCCAAAAACATCAGACGTCTTGCGCTACTGTTCAAATATTGCTCCTCCAGGACCATCAATTTTTTATCTGCCATCAGCTAAAGCTGTTATCACAAATTTGAGCGATGAGAGAGAAAGAAGTTTGTATGCTGGGGCGGCTGCTAGACATATCGGATACAAAACTAAAAGAGAAGATCGAGAGAGCTCCAAATAAATTCATTAAATTCCTTTGCGAATGTTTGCTCAACATTGTCAATGGTAATGTTCCAATAAGAAAAAGTGTTGTAAAAGGTTATGAAAAATCATTCAGAAAGCTATTGTCTAGACAAACAAGTTTGAAAGAAAAGAGGCAACTTTTTGCTAGAGAAACAGATTTGGTCAAAATTGTTGGTTTCGCTTGCTATCGATATTTGACAAAATCATAATGCGCACCGAAGAATTCATTTTAATTCCAAAACGAATGTTTGCTTCACATCAACCGGTAAAAAAAGAAGTTTTGGACAATCCCCTTTATAAACAGAAAGCTGCACAGCTGTCTCTTTTGCAAAGAAACCAGTCCAACTCAATGGAAAAACCAGAGAAAGCATTTGAACCAGTTGAGACTGCAAACAAACTGATGATTGAAACAGCAGAAGAGGAGAAAACAGAACCCATGAGCGAAGTCAGCGAGATTGAACCGGTAGTGAAAAAACAAAGAAAAAGCGACGATTTCACCTCTATAATGATAGAGCTAGAAGTTATGAATAAAAACCAAATCAAAAGACCAAAAATCATACTTGACTTGATTAACCAATCTGAAACAGTCACCATAGAGTCGAACGACGTTCTTCACGTTAATAAAGAAACACTGGGCATCAAAGCTTCAACATTTCTGTACAATCTACAGCAACCAACTAAAAAAATTGACATTGAAAAATACTCAAAAATTTTATTTGCTCTTAATATCTCACCTCATCTTGTTGCAAATACACATGCCAAGCAAATCTTGGAAGCCTCGTCTGAAAGTGAACAAGAATTTTTCCCAAGTAGAGAACAACCCAGTCAACAAGAGTTCTCCTCTACTGGAGAACGACTCAGTGGCTCAAAACCAACCCGAAAAAAATATAAAGAAGAAACGGACCAAACGCCAGACAAAGAAGAGACCAGTCAGAAGATGTGGTCTTTCTTTTCCTGAATAAAAAAATTGGATCAGTTGTATTCAAAAGGACCAGCTTCGTATGGAAGCATAAAACGACTACAGACTCAAAGCAAGCTCCCTATAGGCAAAGTCCTGTCCTATTTGGAGACAAAGCCGTCTTTCACAAAGTACCGTTCAATTCGATTAAAATTTCCTAGGCTTAAAGTTTTTGTAAAAGACATTAACGAAATTTGGTCTCTAGATTTGGCACACGTTGATAAATTAGCAAAGTATAACCGCAACATCAAGTATCTCCTAGAAGCGGTTGATTGTTTGTCAAGATATTTACGAGTGGAACCTTTGAAAACAAAGTACGCAACAGAAGCAGCTGAAGCATTCAAAAAGATGATCAAAAACAAACAGCCCGAAAAAGTATGGGTTGACGATGGCACAGAATTTCTGGGAGAATTCAAACAATTGTGCAACAAACGCGGAATTCAGTTATATAGTACTTTAAGTGAAAAAAAGTCAGCTTTTGCAGAGAGGAACATTAGATCTCTCAAAAAGATAATTCATCGGTATCTCGAAGAAAAGTGGACCTATAGCTACATTGACCAATTAGACCAATTTGTGAAAACAATCAATTCAAGAGTCAATCGAGTAACTAAAATTGCTCCCAACAAAGTTACAAAAAAAGATGTGCCACGACTAGTTTCATTGACAGTCCAAACAAGCTCAAATCAGAAGCCCAAGTTTTACATTGGAGACTTTGTGAGAATAGTTAAAAAAGATAAAGCATTCAGGAAAAGTTACAAGCAATCGTTCACAGACGAAGTCTTTGAAATAACGGGAATACCGACATTAAGCCCACCAACATACTCCTTAGTCGACACAGACAAAGAACCAATTCAAGGAAAATTTTATCAACCAGAATTACAACTTGTCAGGCTCCCTCTCGTTGAAAATGTCCAACAACCGGTTTGAAGACGAGTTTACAGTTCACGTTGTTTCATCCGCTTCAATGGAAATATTTGATTCAAACACACTTGCATCATTTCGAAATTTTTTTAATGACGAAATTCAACTTGCAGGTGATTGGAGAGTGGCGTTAAGTGAAATCATATTCCCAACAAAAATAGAAAACATAGTAAACGGAAAACTAATTGTGTACAACTTAAAAGACTATGAAGATTCCCAAAAGATGTCTTCGGGAGCTAATGTTATTTCTAGACCTTATAGTGGACAACAATTTAGTTTTATGCCAGGAACCTTTGATACAGTGGCACAACTTCTTGCTACAATTAAGCGAACAATTGGACTAACCAATTTTTCTTTCAGAGAGTTGAAGAGCTCTGGAAAATATGAAATTTTATTTGGCAAATATGAGGGAATTACCTTTCCCAGCGAGGAAATTCCGAGCATTATTGGATTTAAGGGTATTCCTGACGGTAATGGAATACATATTGGGTACAAAATGATTCCCAATGCGAACAGGTTTATGAAAAGTGATGATACGAAAGCTTATTATGGGGAGTTCCCAGCTGATCTTTGTGCTGGAAAGCATCTAATTTTCATCTACACTAACATAATTGAATATCAATACGTTGGTGACACTAAAGCTCCTCTTTTGCGAGTCATTGATTCAAAACAACGTCTGAAAAATGGTAGTGTTTGTGAGCTTGAGCCAACATCGGATAGTTTTTACAAATTTAGACTATAAGAAGCTCCTAACCAACACAATTCAATCGATTTCAATTGAACTGAGAACGGAAACAGGACAATTAGTTCCCTTTTCGGGAATTGGAAAAGTTATTCTAACACTACAATTC
Source organism: Convolutriloba macropyga (assembly GCF_964194025.1). Lineage (NCBI taxonomy): Eukaryota > Metazoa > Xenacoelomorpha > Acoela > Convolutidae > Convolutriloba > Convolutriloba macropyga. The sequence continues at coordinate 39,886,412 of NC_134472.1, forward strand.
AAAAAAATTTTCCTCCTAAAATGGATTCTTATTATGCGAATCAAGCAACGTCTTTGCCTCACTTCTCTGACATTATCGTCAAAGAGGAAGTGGTTTTGGAGCCCTAGCTGCAGGCATTGGACGTGTTGCGCTGCCTTTAGCACGTCGTTTCATTTTGCCTACAGCGAAGCGTATCGGGAAAGAGCTTTTGAAACAAAGTGTTCCAGAGATTTTGGATGTAGTCGGAAGCAAAAAATCTCCTAAACAGGCGTTTAAAAATACAATCGCAAAAACTGTGAAAAAACAGACTGGGGGATCTCGACGAAATACTTCACGTCGGAGGAAGTCAAGTCGAGTCAAGCCACAGAAAGCGATCAACAAACGCAAAAAAACCATTTCAACGCACAGAGCTCCAAAAAGAAGTCGGTCAGATTTTTTTGCCAGAGTGAACGATGATCGCTAATTTGTTACCATCAGAAGCAACTCACAGTTCTTTGGATTTATTCGAAAAACCTTCTCTTTTAGTAACTTTCGATGGTAGTTTTTGTCAAAAGTTGGGCCCAGTCTACAGTCCAAATGGACCCATGTTAGAATTTGAAGTCGCCGGTGACCGAAATAATTTTATTGACTTACAGAAAATTTTCTTGGAAGTAAAATGTAAAATTGTCCAGTCATCAGAAGCTGATTTGAAATATGACGCAGGAGCAGCAACAGATGTTACGAAGACAGATGCTCCCTATTTTTGCAATAATGTGTTACATTCACTCTTCTCTGACTGTACAGTGTCTGCTAATGGACTAAAAATTTCAAACGCTAACGGAAACTATGCTCATAAAAGTTTTATTGAAACAGAATTTTCACATAACAAAGATGCAAAAAACACCTGGTTGGCATGTCAGGGTTACTCCTTCGAAGAAAATCCAGGAGCGCTGTCAACTGCGGAAGTGAACAGAAGGAAAGCCTTAGTGAGGCAATCAGCTGAGTGCACATTCTACGGTAAAGTTGCAGTCGACTTTTTCACCTGTGACAGACATTTGCTAAGTGGTGTGACACTTCGCATTGCATTTAGACGGTCAATAGATGATTTTGTTATAATGTCTGACGATGCTGCCAAGCACTACAAAGTAAAAATTGTCGAAGCTAATTTGTATGTGCGCAAGATGACATTGAACGATGATGTTGTATCGGCTATTGAAAAAACTTTATTAACAAGTCCAGCTTCGTATCCCTACCTGGAGACTCTAACAAAAACGTTTCTGGCGTCAACGGGTCTCCACAGTTGGAAACAAGAAGATATTTTTGCCAGAGAACCGATTCGTAGACTAGCAATTTGTCTGAACACTAACGAAGCGTTTCTTGGTAACAACAGACAAAATCCATTTAATTTCCGCAAATTCAACCTTGAGCAGATTTATATTTATCGAAACGGTTTACCTGTGGCAGACAGTCCGATATCAACAAGTGATGACAAACGTCTTTACTTTAACACAATATCCGATTTAGCTTACATCGACAATGGTCATGGAATAAGTTTGACAGATTACCCAAATCATTTCATAATGGTTTTTGATTTGACCAGCACCCAACAAGCATCCCACGATTTTATTCATCCTGAGCTTACAAATTCGTCAATTTCTATTGAGTTGAAATTTTCTGCGGCCTTACCGAACAATATAGAAATATTCATTATTGGCGAAAAAGCTAGCACAATATTTGTTGATAGTGCAAGAAGAGTATCAAAGAATCACATTCTGACAAATTAATAATGGATGAAGATGATATTAATGGTTTAATCCAAGGTTGCAAAACTCTTAAATATAAATTCCATGGTGTGTTTGCGGCCAACAACTTTCCGGAAAAAATGAACAGAAACAGCTTCCTTATTGTTAATGCAGCAACTGCTGAAATTATTGGCAGCCACTGGTTACTATTATGCAGAAAAAACAATCAACTTTTGTTTGCCGATCCCCTTGGTCAGCCCATTTCATCGTACAAACACCTATATCAAAGAATCGTTTCCGTTGGCAGCAATCACAACATCTATCAACTCTTGGAGAATCAACCAATTCAAAGAGCAAACTCTAAACTTTGTGGACTTTTTTGTATTTATATTGCTCATTTTGTTTTCAATGCTCAAAAACTTGTAAATATTAGCGATAATGAATTGATTCGTTTCGCTTTTCATATGATGTTCTAACCTTACTAACTTGAGAAATTTTTTTTTTCAAAACTTTACTTTTTCTTCATGCACAAAGCGAACACTCAATAAATCAGAATCAATATTCAATTTTCCATATCCACTCATAAAAATATCCATAATTTGACAAAAAGCGCCAGAATGAGGACCATACAAAATTGTTTCAACTCTTCGTAAAGTTTCACTATTAACAAAATCAGTTTGAACTTGTTTCGATGGAGGCCGGGCATTGTAGATAGTTTTTTGAGCAACTACTGGCATCTTGGCACTCGGATTGAGATTGACATTTGTTTGTTTTGCAGAGCTGCTTTTCGATAAATTGTTGTGGTTAGCAAAAGCTGGCAGTCGTTTGCGCACTGACTGTGAATCGGTTTTTTCTCCCGAACCGTTGAATTCGATTGCCAATTTGAGTTTTGTAAAAACGTGTCCACTAGTCTCCAAGTTTCCAAGTGCAGTCCAAAACAAGAATTTGAAAGCTGTATAAACACAAGGCACAGGAAAGCTCTGATATCGTTTCACTGTTTCGTTTTCAAAAGTAGTTGTATCAATCAGAACGTGATAATGACTGTTTACTAAATTGCAAAATTCGGAATCAAAATGTGCACACACTGCATAAAAATTTCCAATAGAAAAGCTAGGTTTTTCTTCAAGAATGAGAAATTTGAACTGTTTCTGAAATTGTTTAAAGTAATTTGGAGAACGCTCAAACATCGCCTCAACCATCGTTGTTGGCAACTTCTTTTTGAATTTTTGGTTTCTTCGCTAGTGGTGGTTTTTGTTGTTGACAGCTGGTCAGCCACTGAGTTCTGTATTTTTCTAGCTGAGCTGACCAAATTTTCAAACTCTCCAAGAGTTAGAGAAATTCTCTGTTCAAACTCGTAATCGTCTGTTGCTTTTTTGAACAATTTCAGAAATACATATGTCCCTGTCCTTTCATAGGTTTTCAGCGTTGCTCTGATTAAGCGCTTATCAGTTTTGGAAATATCGAAATAACAATCTCCAAACTCTGTGTCTTTAGTGGACGTGAAAGGCATAGTGTGCAACTTGTTTTATTATTTTCAAGTGTTATAATGTGTAAAACTCCAACTCAATGGGGCGGCAAGTTGGGTTTAAACAAGTGTCGTCAAACTGCCTAATTAAATCCAAATGATTTGTGAATACAGGCTCAAGTACGCCTATGGCGTACTTGAGTCTGTCTGTTGTTCACATATTGCATAATTAATTTCAGCTGTGACCTTAGATAAGACAAAAAACATATGTGAACCTAGGTGTGTACTTGGACCAGCAGTGCACTGTACACTTTTTATTGGAATTATATGCGTACCATATGTTTTGAGAACACAAATGTGAGCCACCCTGGTTGGGCATTTGAACAAGCAGTGCAGTGTACACTGTTTATTGATATTATATGCGGACCACATGTTTTGGTTCTATAGAGAAAACAGATGTGACCCTAGGTGTGTATTTGGACCAGCAGTGCAGTGTACACTGTTTATTGGAATTATATGCGGACCATATGTTTATAACTTGGAACAGATGTGACCCTGGGTGTGTGATATAATTAGAAGCACAAGTGAACCTACAGCAGTAAGGAAATTCTGATAAGAATAAACATGCACCAGCGTACAATGAAATGCTAATAATAAAATACGCTCTGGATAAGAACTGAGTTAGTACACACTATAAAGTGTATCGACCCATGTATAATAACAAAATTTAGAGCATATATCAGAGCACATACACTACCAAAATTAAAACCATATCTGACCCCAGATATAATTTGTTGAATTACACGTTGTGCAATATTACTTTAAAAATAGTTATTCATTTTCTTTAAACCTTGCGTTCAGTGCACTTTGCTTTCTTTCAACAGTTCGTTACCAGACAAACACCTACCAACAGTCTTCTATCAAATTGGTTTTAGTTTCTTTCTCAAAATTTGTACAAAAATTATGTCCGTTCAAATACTTGCTGAATCTGTAATTTCCTTGGAGCGAACATTGGTTTATCAGACAGTGTTCGAAAACTTTGTTGTGCTTATTCAACAGAAGAGACAAGGCGATGTTTGGCAAACTTACCAGCACTGCTTGATACCCAAGCTTTTCATTAACGCAATTGCTTCTTTACCAGAGAAGACAGAACCAGCAGATTGCAGTCTTATTACATCAGGAGGACATTTACCTCCAAAAACTTTGCCAACATTTCAACATCTTGGCATGGAGTCATTACCTGACGACGTTAAACGAATTTTGTTTCGTTACGATTGCGACTGTGTGCCTCTGTTTGAAAACCAGCTAGGGGCTTATCAGGCTTGCGAAAACTTAGCTGACATGTGGGGCATAAAGTCATCACCTTGCTCCCCAGAAAATCAATCCCAATTGGATTCAGCCAGCTTGCCAGTAACACCAGCAGTTGATCCGAGTCCCAGTTTGACACCGACATCTAGTCCATCTCTCTTTGCGGGAATTCACAAGAACAATTCTACGGCTCTGTTCAGTGACAACCAGTTTGATACAACGTTACTGTCAGCTACACAATTTCCAACACCAGAACCAGCACGTGTTTTTGGTGTCACAGACACGCCAAAGATTTGCAATGCAGCAAAGAAACGGCTACCTGAGAATACTTTAATGGACTTATTTGATTAACTTGAAAACTAAACTTAATGGATCACCACAAAACTTTTATATAGTGAGATGCTAACTTGATTTTGTTTCAAGAATGTGTGATTTCAACTTTTTAAAAGCTGAATTTAACTTTTTAAATCTGTTTTATAGCTTTAAATCTGCTGAGTCAAAGAAATTAAAACATTGCTACTGATCAAGTTCGAACATGTTCAGAAAAGACTTTCATTATAACGTAAACATTTGTTTCCTAACAAACACTCAATTATTACAACTACTATGACGTGGTGAGATTTTTCAATATTATATCCAGAAATACTTTTCCCAATCTGCAAAACTTTTGTTATTAATATATATATTAAACATAAAGTTTAGAGATATAGCCATATATGAGAGTATGCGGTATTGACGCTAATAACATGTTAACTCCATGCCACAGCTGTAGCATGGATTGAATTCCAAATTCAATTCATAAGTCGAAGAACTGTTCAAAAAATAAAAAATAATCAAAGAAAATATTTCGAAAAAATGCATTTCAAACGTCAAATTTTGACACTTAATTCAGTAGATGCCCTCTTCAGCTTACACTAGAATCAACTCTCATTTGTTACTTGGGGATCAATTGAAAAAAAAGAGCATGTTAGTTTGAAAAAAAACGAAAAAAACTCAAAAAAAATTTTTTTTAACACATGACCTCTGACCTTTGACCCCAAAAAAGAGGGTTCCAAAAAATACTTGGGATGAAACTGATTGTTCAGTAAGACTCAGCATACTCTAAAGTACAAAACATCTCATCACACTCGTCAAATTTTACTCATCCGTTATGGAGATAATTAGCCTCTAATTAACGACTAATTAAGGGTTAATTAACCTAATTACTAATTACTAAAAAAAAAATTCAAATTTTTGCAACGGTTTTGTACTCACTGCTTGATGCCCGACATTATTGCTCATAAGGATCATCATCAAAAAACGGCTCCTTCACCGATTTTCGAAACATCTGGCAATTAATGTCACATTAACATCGGGCATTAATTAGCATATGAAGTACCCTAAGGAAAGATGTTAGATCGGTTTTCTTTAAATTTTTGGACTTATTGGGCCCTCAGTGTAAATTTATCTCATAACAGCTGTCATCAAAAAAGGCCTCAGAAAAAAGACACATGTTTGTGTCATGTAATTGTCATGTAATTGTTAAATAATGACTTGATTGACAGAAAAACAAACTTTTTTTCTGTTTATTTTTGAGCAATTTTTTTATATGGGTCCTATGTGTTTCGGCACGGGGAGCAATTTTGCTCATCACACTTAAGAACGTAGGACAACTCTAACCATCCGTAATTGAAAATGCATAAAATAGCGCTTTTTATTACAATTTTGAATATTAGCATGTTTTTCCAGGTTCTCAAAAAAAGTTTTTTGACACAAACGATGATCAGCAATACTCGGTAGGGTTCCCTGTGGTGGTATATTTTGGCATACGATTGCAATGGAGAGTTGAAAACACATCTTTTTTCTCTCAAAATTAACAAAATTTCGAAATAAAGGTATGCGCCAAAACCGACCAATCAGAAAACAGCATTTCAAAACTTCGAATTTGGCGCCTATGCAGTACTGCAGTCTCTAATACTGTAAACCCGAGAAACCATTTCTTGTTCATTCGTTTCTACTGTTCGTACTCGAGTTTAACAATTCGTTCTTACTAAAGTTAGACAATTCAAAAATGGGTTTCCAGTGTCGTTATTGTGATTCTATTCTGAGTACAAAAGGAAATCGCTCCAGGCATGAGCATAAATTCCATCCTGATGAGATTGGTTTACCCGTATATCAATGCTCATTATGTGAGTTTACTTGTCGGAAGATTTCTTTGCTCGAAGAACACATGAAAACTGCACACCAACGATTCACCAATTGCTGTCAAAGCTGCCTACTCGGATTCAACGATTGCCATCTTTACGTACAGCATATGACTTCCGTTCATCACTTACCCGTTCTAGGTGAACAATTTCAGCCTCAAGACACTCCGTTGGAAAGTGCATTCCATGGAGTACTGAGATCGTTCGAGTCAACAGCGGCCGAAGAGTCCAACGATCTCGAAAACTTTATGCGGATACAAAAACCCAAAATAGACACTCTAATAAGTGAGCAGTTGACCCAGGGTCCTCAAAAAGTTCAACTGTGTGCAAAATTGCGGCTTGTCAAAGTTATGTATGATGAGCCAGATATGCCAGAAGATGACCGTATTGAAATATACGCAAACTCTCTGATGACTCCTGTCTATGCAAACGGACTGTCGGATGAAGCGTATTGGCAAATGGTGGAGAAGATGATGAGCGTATTGACAACATTCAACTCTTTGGGGAGTGGTTGGACACTCGAAAAAGTTCTCAAAGTTGACGTCAAATTCGCGCGTTTCAGACCAATTCTTGGTTCATCATACATCGCGTTGCCGTCAAAAATTGCCAACTGCAGAGGATTGCTCAACGTTAGGAACCACGAAGATCGAGATTGCTTCAGGTATTGTTTTGTGGCCGCTTATCACATGTATCATCAGATAAGTTTAGATAGAATTGATCGTAACTATCAAACCGACAAAACTTCACCAACTACATACAATCAACCAGGACTGCATCAACCTCTGGGCGATTTTACTATGCCCATGGGCTTTGCAGACATTCCTCAATTTGAAACACTCAACAACGTTCAGGTAAACGTGTTTGGATACGATAACGGCCAGTTTTTCCCTCTAAAAATTTCGTCATACAGCTCAGATTTTGTAATGGATTTACTTTTGCTGTACGACTGTGACCGTCATCACTACGTCCTGATTACAAACCTGGTGAAGGTTGTTTGCTACGTGCGAGGACTTGATTACAGATTCTCCTACAAAATTTGTCGAAACTGTTTTTTGATTTGTCGAGAAGGACTTGAAAGTTACAACCTACATCTCAATAACTGTTGCAAAAATGCACCTGCTGTTATTCATATGCCTTCAAGTGAGAACAACTCATACAAATTCACGAACTTGGCTGCTACATGGTTTGTCCCTCTTGTTATCTATTTTGACTTCGAGTCTTTCTTACGACCCGTGTCTTCTTGCAAGGGACCAAGTGATAAAGCCTTTACACAGGTCAAGGAGATACATGAACCGTGTGGCTTTGCGCTAACAGTGATAGATCACCACTCATCAAAGCCAATCTTTCATCATGTAGACAGTTCCCCTGCTTGCATGACAAATTTTGTCAAAATGCTTCACAAACTAGCCAGAGATATTCATCAGCAGAAAAGGAAGCACCCTTTCTTCAAAGGAGATAGACGAAACTTGGGAAAGTCTAACGCTACGCACTGTTGGATTTGTGAAAAATCGTTTTCAGAAACGGAAGATGCAGAGAACACAATTGACCTGGACCATTGCCACTACAGTGGTAAATTCTTGGGATGGGCACATGAGAAATGCAATCGCCTGAGACGAAATATCAATTTCACCCCTGTTGTGGGTCATAATATTCAAAATTATGACTTACATCACATTTGCTTGGCACTGAATAACTGCAAGCCAACCACAACCATCAGCGTCATACCAGCGACCGACGAAAAATACATATCAATGACATTTGGTGTGCTTATTGACACTTTCGTAACGGAAAAGGGAAAAACAGTGAAAGTTTACGAATATCTTCGATTCATAGACTCCTTCAAGATGATGAACAGTTCTTTAGAGAAACTTGTTGAAATTTTACCCGATGACCGTTTCGAAATAATGAGGGCAATGTTTTCTACATTATCTGATGCTAACCTTCAGCTACTTAAACAGAAAGGCTACTACCCTTACTCTTATGTGACTAGTCGGTCCAAGTTCAGTGACACCAGTCTCCCGCCACTGAGCAAGTGGGGTAACACTCTGGACGGAGGGGCAGTGAAGGTAACGGAGACTAATTTACAACATGCACGCAGGATGTGGGAAATTCTGGAATGTGGAACACTGCAGGATTATCATGACTCATACTTGAAGCTCGACTGTGCACTACTCGCATGTGTTTGCGAATTCCATCGACAGTTGAGTTTCGATACGTTTAAACTGGACTGTATGCACTTCTTCACCCTACCCAATATGGCTAAGGAAGCATCACTTAGAATCTGCAAAGCCAATGTCGAATTACTGACTGAGCGCGAACACTTGGACATGATTGAACCCGCAATTCGCGGTGGAGTCACATCTGTCTTTGAAAGTCGGCGCTTCACTGCAAATAACTCCTATATTCCCAACCACGATAGCACGGAGGAATCCTGTTTTGGTTTCTGTGTCGACGCTAATAACCTTTATGGTGGCGTAATGCAATTAGAGAAACTACCGCTCGCCGACTTTGCGTTCAACACAGATATTCAACTTCAAGAGATTTTGGACACCGCCGATGACGCTAGCATTGGATACTTTGTAGAGGTCGATATCTCTTACCCGCCGAGCCTTCATGATGAGCATCGCGATTTTCCGTTGGCACCCACAAAAGACATGGTTGAAGATGAGTGGTTGAGCGATTACCAGATCGAATTAAAAGAACAACACAATCTCCCATCTTCCAAAGTAAAGAAACTCCTGCAAACGTTCTTTGATAAAGAGAGATACGTGGTCCACTACAAACTGCTGAAACTTTATGTCCAACTCGGCTTGGTAATCAGGAAAGTTCACAGAGTGCTTCAATTTCGACAAGAAAACTGGCTGTCGCCATACATTACACTAAATAGTGAAAAGCGGCAAGTTGCGTCAAAAAAGTTTGAAGAGAACTTTTATAAACTGATGAATAATGCAGTTTATGGTAAAAACTGCGAATCGAAAAGACGCAGAAATAAAATAACAATCTCACGAGATGCCGAGCATGCGCTGAAGATAATATCCAGATTTGAGTTTGATCGCTGTATGATCTTTGGGGAGAATTTAGCAGCCTTGACCACACGACCAAAGTCCATTTATTGGAACACTCCCACTATTGTGGGAGCGACTATATTAGATCTTGCAAAATTCCACATGTACTCATTCCATTACAATGTGATGCGCCCCCACTTTAATTGTCGCCTTCTTTACAGCGATACAGATAGTCTCCTTTATGCGATAAAAAGCGACGATTTTTATACAGAGTTATCGCAGAAGCCTCAGTCAGTATTAAGTCATTTTGATTTCTCAAATTACCCACCCAATCACTTTCTTTACGATACCACTAACAAAAGAGTCGTCCTCAAATACAAGGACGAATTCGCCGGCGACTATATTACTGACTTTATCTGTTTGAAGCCGAAGCTGTACTCAATCCTGTCAAAAAGTAAGTTTATTCTCTCATAAAACAAAATTGTTAGTCGTTGTATAAAAATTCGTATTGGGTTAATAGGCATCTGGAAGGTGTTAAATCGTATTATATTTACATAGGGGGTTAGTAATTATAATAGCACCTAATTTTCTCATTTCTTTCTTTCTTTTAGGTTGTCGAAAACTTTCAGCAAAAGGGGTGACGAGGGCCGCACAACAACATCTTCGCCACGTCGACTTTCTAAACACTCTCAGCACTGGAAACCACCTGCGCTCAGAGAACACCAGGATTGTGTCCGACCACCACAGGCTGCAGACAGTTACTACAAACAAAATTTGTCTGTCAGCTTTTGACAACAAGCGCTATATACTACCCGATGGCATAAAAACCCTCCCGTTTGGCCATTATGGAATTGTCGATTATGCTATCGATGAAATTGATTGGAATAACGACGATGTGGAATGGGATTATGACGATTTTAGCGACTTACTTTTGAGCTCTAGCCCAGAGTGGGATAACAGTTTTGTTGTACCACATTCCTCTCCAGATACCACCCAAAGCTCCAACACATGGCAACCACCAGACCCCGGTTTTGTCGCTGCTCAGAATATAAATGATTCGGATATTGAAAGTAGCGATATCGTTGATTTCGATGCCAGTTTTGAAGAAAAATCTACGCCCGATAATCCGTTCATTAATTTTGAGGCCGAAGAAGCAAGTGAAAGCGAGTCAGAGGGCCCAGTGTGCAAAACTGCAAGGCGATATTAGTGTGCATAATTAAATTTAATTGCCCAGAGAGAGACACGCAAAACTGAACCAGTATTGATTTTGCATGCAGTGTGATATTTGGTTTTAGTTTAATTTGTTTGAGTGGTTTGAAATCAAAAGCAAGCGGCGAGACAGAAGGCAAAGTTAAAGGGAAACAAAAGCGGCAAGACTCAAAAGGGAATGATTGAATAGGAGAGGGATATAAACAGCGGCGGAAAGATTTTATCCCGCCTATCCTATTCCCACTTAACCGCCACTACCTATTATCCTATGGTTAAGAGTCGAATGATGACCCCCCTTTCTTTACGTAGGTATTATATACTACTCTTTTGAATACACAATCAAATTTTTAGTGATTAAAGTATGACAACAGCAGACAGGATAATGAGTACTTCGTTCCAAAAGACAGTTTAATATGGGTACCTGGACAAGATAATAGAATTTGCAGCGCTAAAGTAGTTAGGCACGAAAATGCCACTCGAAAAATTCACAACGTTAATGGGAATAAGAAGTATGATACATTATTTGATGGTTTTCTGCTTGGGTCTACGTTTAGTTGGCAGAAAAACCTGAAAACTTTTGCTGTAATGGCAGAAGATTTTGTCATTATCGAGAATGCTTTTCAGCAACCCGAACAGTTTGAGCGAATGAATCAACCCTTTCGTTAAAGAGAGTTTGAACGTCGGATCAGATATAATTAATGTACAGGCCAGGCCCTGCAGGAGACTTACCCACACTTAGCCGTCCTTGATTCCGTGACATATTCCTATAAAGAACTTGAGATGATATTCGGACAAGATGTTTATCATGCCATCCGCCCTTTACAATACTTCTCTGCCGATGAGAAGCGTTCACCCGTTGCCCTACGCTCACCCATAGGTTGCGTTTTAAGCGGTCCGTTACCATCGAGTTCGTGTTTAACCCCAACGCGCTCTAAAGTGAATATCGCACATGACATTGAAATAGCAAGTCAAGTAAAGTCATGGTACGACATTGAAACTATCGGAGCAAACAAGCAGGTCGACCAACGATCTGCAGCAGACGCAAGGGCTCACGAAATCCTTGAGAATACCACCATACAAAATGGCCTGAGTTGCGACGTGGGAATGCTGTGGGAAGCAGATATCACCAAGCTCCCCAATAATTACTTCTGCCTTGTGCAACTTAGGTCTCTTGAAAGACGGTTGGCCAAGGATGCTGTGGGAAGCAGATATCACCAAGCTCCCCAATAATTACTTCTCCCTTGTGCAACTTAGGTCTCTTGAAAAACGGTTGACCAAGGATGAAGACTTTAGGGAAAAGTAGACTAGTACCATCAAAGATGATCTAAATGAAGGGTATGTAATTGAGGTTCCGGACGCTCACAAGTTTGAGAACCGGTCCGATTAAAGTGGTACCTACCCCCATCATCCGGTTGTAAACTCGAACAAACCGGGTAACGTGTGTAGGGTGCTCTATGGAGCAGCAAAATTTATGGTGCCTCGTTGAATAATTCTTTGCTCACTGGCCCTGACATGCTCCAAAACTTCATCTATGTACTTCTCCGCTGCCGACAGCAGTCATTTGCTGTCATCTGCCAACATCGAGGGACTGTTTCTACAGGTTGGCGTATTACCATAAGGTCAACCATCACTTCGTTTTTTTTTGTGGCGGGAGGAACCCACAACTAACGTTTTAGTGTATCAATATACGCGGCGCCATATTTTCGGGGCTAAAGACTGGCCCACCTGCGCCAACTATGCATTACAACCCACTGCGATTGACAATGCAAAGTTTTACCCCAAAGCTGCAAAAGCCGTCCTTGAAAACTTTTACATGGACGATTACCTTGACTCAGTGGAGACTCCTGAGGAAGCAATCAATAGATCTAAGGAATTGGTACATCTTCTCCATCTCGGTGGGTTCAAGCTTACAAAGTGTGTAAGCAATATGCAAAATCTGGCTGATCGAATTGATGGTTTTCCTCAATCTACTGAGACCAGGGTTATTGTTTTATGACAGGAAGATTCATCGCACGTAGTTGGGCTCCCTCAAGACAAGGTTCAAAGAATTTTGGTTTGGATGCGGACTTACCAAAGATTGAAAACATCAAAATTCCTCGAAGTTATTTTACTGTACCCTTTGATAATGTAGAATTGCATATGTTCGGTGATAGTTCCCAGGATATTTTCAGTGCCGTCGCATTCCTTCGTTCACGAGTAATGATTACTACAGGCGAGGTAAAAACAGCTTGCGTTCGTAATGGGGAAAGCGCGCATGGCGCCTATCAAAATAATAACTGTTTCAAAACTGGAATTGCAAGCCTATCTACTTGCTGCTCGGCTTAAGAAGAAAATTATCCGGGCACTTACTGTAGCTGTTAACCAAGTATTCATGTAGACAGACAGCACGACCGTTCTTCTTCAATGGATCATCTCTAATGAAAAGCAACCAATCTTTGTTGCAAACCGCGTTTGCGAAATTTTGGAGTATACCAGCGTTGACCAATGGAATCACGTCTCAACTAAGGATAATCCAGCTGACGCTGCCACGCGTGGAATGTCTACTGAAGCTTTGTAAATAAGCACTTGGGTCAAAGGTCAGCATTTCTTAACTAATTCACGTTTCCCGTTTGTACCGAACAAAGACTTCATTGATAACATCAAACTTGGCGTCAACCAAGCCGTCATTATAGAAGACCCTGTATCTCTGGCTACATATGTCAAAAAACAGACAACTCCCGTTCCGTCAATATTTTCGTTTGATAAGCTTAGTTATCAAAAGTACTTGCGCATTGCCTCATACGTTCTCCACTTTTGCCGAAACATGCTGGCTACCGTAACCTCGATGGTAACATTACTGATGCTACTGAGCTTGACGAAGCCGAGCGTCATCTCCAGTACTTAGTGCAAGTCTTAGTGTAGGTCCAGTCTTTTGAAATCGAAAGAAAAGATCTTCTTGACAATAAATTGTTAAACGGAGCAGCCTTCCTTAGTCCAAATAGACTAATCCGTTCCTCGGGCCGCATCAAGTGGATAATGGACGTTGGGTTTAACGTTTAGTACCCAATCATCTTAGATGCACGTCATCCGTTTGTAAAACTGTTTCTTGAACACACCCTAAAGCATTATCAGCAGGGCGTTGAGTACCTAAGATCAATTGTGCAGGAACAATATACAGTACTGAAACTAAGATCAACTTTGCGTTCCATCAAAGCACAATGACTGAGATGGCGAGATTTTCAAGCTGTAAGTATGCAACCAATCATATTTGACTTACCTGAGGAGAGACCTGCTTACCAGTCTGCTCCCTTCACGAACACCGGCGTTGACTACTTTGGGCCGTTCTATGTTACTGTCCGCCGTACTACTGAGAAAAGATGGATATTCATCTTCACATGTCTCACTACTCGAGCTGTTCATGTTGAGATAGTTATATCCATGGACACCAGTTCTTATGTTATGGGGGTTGAGCAATTTGTGTCACGAAGGGGTACTCCTGCCATGATTTGGTGGGACAATAGCACTAACTTCATTGGAGCGGAGAAAGAACTCGGGGAAAGTATTGAAAAGTGGAACGGTGTCAACATTTCAGCTGAGCTTGCTCACAATGGTATAAAGTGAAAGTTCAATCCACCCAGCGCACCACGTCAGGGTGTTGTCTGGGAGAGGATGGTACGCAGCTTCAAGCGCGTGTTGTATACTATTCTTGGTACGCGGCGCCTCACGGATGAAGTGCTGCATACTATCTTTTGTCTCGTGGAGCATGCTCTCAATTTGCGTCCTTTAGCACCAGTAAGCGGTGATCCGTGCGATTTGAACGCTATAACGCCTAACCACTTTCTTTTAGGAGAATACTCTACCGGTATGCCGTCTCTTGTTAACAATAATGAATTTCACCATCGTAAACGGTACGCCCGCGCGGAGTCGTACGCTAACGCTATTTGGTCCTGTTGGATCAGAGAGTACGTGCCGGCGCTGAACCGACGCTCTAAGTGGCAGACGCCTGCCGAGCAACACCTTAAGACCGGTGACTTGGTTTGGATTGTTGAGGAAACCAACCCTAGGGGTTACTACCCTACCGCTCCGATTGTGGGACTCCGTTACGGCTCGATAGCGTCGCGCGCTCCGCCGTTTTACGTACTTCGACAGGTTCACTCGTCCGCCCGATGCTAAAAGTTGTACCAGTTTTCCCAACTTCTTTTTCCGGGCCGGAGGATGTTACAGAGTAAATAAGTAAGCGAGATATTATCCAATCAGAACGTATTTCTAAATTACAAATACGCATATAGATCGTTCAAAATAAGATTAAAATACGTTCTAATATACGTAGAAAGTTCCGAAAAAGTTCATTTAACCTAATTTTAAGTAAATATAACCAGGATATGTATCGATTAAGCTGGTTTTCGTCTTAATATTTTTAGGTTTTCTAGACAATTGTTGACTGAATACGATACGAACCGATTTGACGTCATTGACATCAGACGAAAAACCTGTTAAATGAACATCAAAAAATCTTGCCGACTAAATTTCACTTGTTGCTTTGTACGTTATAAGGCTAATACGTTCGTTGCTTAGAGTTGAATACGTCTTGATTACGAATATTGAATCTTCGAAAGAGTGTTTTGCACCTTAATTTTTTTTTAAATCTGAAATATGTAAATGAAACTAACCACTTCGTTAATGTTACATGTTAGAAATTTGTTAATCAAGTATTATTGTTTTCTAATTCGTAACAAACTAAGGTTCGGTTTTCTTAAAATAGATTAATAAAAAATATGTTTACAGGTACCAAAGAATGAGAAAGTAGTGAAAAATTGTAATGTGCTTTCTATGAGAATGAGCTACAAAATTGCATGCGCTAATAAATATATTTATGCGCTAAAATTTGCATGCAATAATTTATGCAGATGTATCTGGCTGTTACTCTTTGGCCTTCTTTTGCAGAACAATGAGAATTAGCCGATGAGAGAGGAGCTGACTCTGATGGTGTGAGCTCTATTTGGATTTGGGATTTGGTAGTCTTCGCAAAAGTATCCTAAAATGTTGAACTTTACTATATTTTCAATGCATGGGGGTTTTTGTTATAAAACGAAGCAACAGCATACATCATTGCTGCGCCAATTTCAGGTATTTATCTTTCGAAAGAGTAAAACAATGATATAGATACAACAGACGATAGTGATTTTAAATCCATGCAAAAGAATTTAGTCAGTTTAGAGAAATGCCTCAATGCCAACAAGCTGTCCCTTAATCCAAAAAAGTTCTCAAATGAATGTTAAAATACGTAATAGTGCCTCTAATGTCACTAGTTTTTTTTCTGTTTTCAAAATAAATATTGGAGCGCGTTTAGATTTTAAAAAAATTGAAATTCACGGAGCAGATTGACGAGTTGAAGAAAAAGTTATCAATTCAGTGTGGAATAGTGTCAAAATTAAGGCTGTATGTTCCAAAAAGCGTTCTACTTCAGTTTTATTCAAACCAATCGTTCAATACGTTTTGTCGGTATATGGATGTGTCAACTTTACCGCCCTTGATATATATATATATATATATATATATATATATATATATATATATATATATATATATATATATGCATGCAATTTAGCGCTTGAATTATTTTGTTGTTAAAAAACTGAGCCATTTTTGGTGCTAGGGAAATTGGCCGACAGTGCGTTTAGCCGACAAGAAAGAAATGAGAAATTTAGCCGACAGTTTTATTATTATTGGTCAAAAAAGTGACGGGGGGAAGTTACGACCACGGATACACCCTCGTTACGCTAGTTGATAAAAAAACTGCGGTACATTTGTCGGTTTACGAAAGTGTTTTAAATTGGACAATCACTTCAGAATAAATTTTATCGCTCAATTTACTTAAATTGTCGGCTAAATTTCTCAATTTTTGGTTGTCGGCTAAACGCCCTGTCTGCCAATACGGCGGCCACCGCCATTTTTGTAGCTAGTTCTCATAGAGCGCATTGAAGTTTTTCGCTGCTTTCACATGTATATATTTATTGATTTGTGTTTCAAGGGTTCCGCTTTACCTCATGCTGACACAGAAGAACGAAGACGAATTCAATTTTCTAGGATCGATTTCGATTCCTCTTCTGCGTTTATCTGAAGCTCTAGAAGTGGAGCTAGAGAAGCACGGACTGCGAATTCCAGTTATGAAGGGCGAAAAAGGTCATTTTGACATTTATAATCTAATGGGTCGGAACATCGGCACTGTTTACGTGTCCTACCGGATTTACTGTCTGGGTTCTCTGGCTGTTCAACATATACCGAAGGCGATGAGTTCTTCTGACCTTAAGAGTAATGAACATGTAACTTCGAATGTGTTGACTAAAGATGACAACCAGGAGTTAATGCCAAGCCAGCATACTGATAGTGTGAAAACTCCACCACATAAAACAGAAGTTAAAAGTAGTCATTCACAGACGTCAAAAACTGAAGTATTCCAAATAGAAAATCTAGTCTTGGCTCCAAAATTGGAGAAATCGAAAAGTGCCGTATCAGAGATTCAGACATCGCCTGAGCAAAAGGCTGCGGATGGGAATCCTCCGCTGTTATTTTACAGAAGGACGGTAAATTCGGATAACAGTGTGCGCGCTAAACCAGACCCGGGCGCAATGCAGCTGAAGGACATGGAATCTTCATTTCAAAGAATTTTTTCGACGGATTCGAAGGGGATACAATCTGAAAAGCCAGCATCGGGAAGTTATCCAAGTTTCCCAATTTTGGAGGCGTTGTACAAGGAGTTAGCGAAGGCCGGTTTATCTTTCGAAGCTCATGGAATGCCTGAGAAAAGGATGGATTCTAATGGTACTGCAAATACTAAAGATGATAAGCACGCACAGAGTGGGCAAGCCATGGCCGATCAGCATGTTCAAGCTCTGCTGCTGGAGAACAGACGAGAATCAGCTGTTCAATTTCCTTCAGCAAGACGTGTTCAAAGACCTAAATCATCGATACTCCATCAAAGCCGGGCTAAAAAGGCAACGGATGATGAAGGGATAGGGCATCATCATAACAAACGTCTTTGCGAAATGCGGATTTCCCATTCAATTCCACCCAGGAAAAGTTGGATTAGAGCAGGGGACATTCCTAAACCTACATCTCGACCGCCGTCCAAATTAGAGTATGGTCTAACCAGTACGTATTTGGCTAGGCTGCGAAGTTCGAATCCTGCATTGTTCGAAACTCTTTCATTAAACGAGTCGCAACTAAAATTGCAAACGTACAATGTTGATAGGACATCATTGCAATTGAAAGAGAGAACGCATAGTAAGCAGTGCAAGAGACGCGCTGCAGCTATGAGCTGTACTGGCCGACATTCTAGGTGTTTTAATAAAAGCCTAGAGTCAAATGTTGAATTAGAGAAATCTCAGTTAAGGCAAGGGAGAGGAAACAAAAAGTCAACATCAAAGAAGACTGGTAATAAAGAGAAGACAAAGACTTCGATCAAACCAGATCCAATTTTTGAGCAAAGTTCTGGTGCAGTAGCAGAGACTCTGCCAGAGAACAGAAAAGGCACAACTGTTGTGAAAATTTTGCCCATGGTTGAGTTAGAAGAGACGTTCGAAAAGGAGCAAAACGAATCTGTTGTGCTGGGGAACGGCGACGAGGATAATAACTATGAGTTGGAATTCGAAGATTACGAGGTGGAAAGTGACTTCGAAGTTGAGTCACCTCAAAAAGACGACGGGGATTCTCCTTTGAGCAATAGACTTCTTAATGGTAATCAAGATAAAAAGACGAGTTCTGAATTGATACCTGTACATATCTCGACTGGTAATGTAATGCAAACTGAAGTGATGGTTCCAAGTGTTGAAGCAAATCAAGTTGAGAAATCGTTTGATGATTTTGCAGCTGGTTTCGAGCAAGAGTCGGATCATGATGAATTCCGTGATTCGAGAACAAGTTTCAAAAGTGAAAATGGAAGTTCACATTCAGATCCTAAAGGAAGTAAAAGCCATCCAAATGACAGCAAAGAGTCAACCTACACTTATTCGACATCAGATAATGTTTCTAGTCAAAAACCATTGAAGCTGCAGAAGTCACAAAGTTTTGACGATGATGATTATGAAGATCATATTAACACCGATGAAAAATCGGGTAAAGTTGTTAAAACGTCACAACAAAGCAAAGAAGGCAAGGATTGGATGAGCGAACTATTGAGTTCATCTCTTGATCAGAACAAGATGCGAGAACTGTTAGACATGCGACACCATAAAGACACTCCCGTGAAAGTCGAGGATGAGGATGGGGGTGATTACAGCAGTGGTTCTGGTAGTAGTAGCAGCAGTAGCCATGCAAGAAGTAAAATTGTTAATTCTAAATCGACTAGCTCTAAATCAAACTTATCCTCAACTTATAAACCTACGTTTGGGAAGCATTGATCTCCAAAATTGTAAGAAAAATATAGTAGTTTTAATTTTGTGAATAGCTAAATTACACGATACTGTAGGTACTGTAAAACTCATTTGCTTAAATTGTATATATGTTTTAGCGTGTAAATTGATTTTTAAATCCAAATTGAACAATTACATAAATTTGTTTTTTTTTCTTGTGGACTGTAGGTTGCCAGTGAAATAGCGCTTTTATCCGATGAGTGAAAAGTAAATCGATCAACCTGCTCGTGAATAGGTAAAAGGTGTGACTCGGTGATCCCTCAGTACCAATATTGAAAAGTTGATTAACTGACTTATTTGGATACATGAAAGCAGCAATATCAAAGTAGAGCTGCCTGAGTGCTGCATTGCGTGTCAGATTTTGCTAAAATCTGAACCCGTTCAAATCATGTGCTTCTACAACCCTCCGAAATATAGTAGCTTCAGATACTCAAACGAAAACTACACTAGACTCATCGGTACGTTTGCAGGCAAGACACCCACTGTAATCTGTGGGGATTTGAACTTCCCAACAACAAACTGGACAATTTTAAACAGTGGTGATGACGAAGAACAGACATTTTTGGACTTAGTTGAGGCAAACTTGTATCAGCAGGCAGTAAATTTTCCGGCAAGTGCCACAAACATCCTTGATGTCGTTTTCTTCAAGAATTGCAGCGTCTACGCGTGTTAAGACCTAAACTTCTCTAGAATATACTACTGCACCGATCACACCCATAAAAGTCACGCTTGAGATCGGAAATAAAGTTCCAAAAGCTGCCATCGAAAATTTCCACAGCTTTGGAAGTGGCAACTACGAAGAAATGCTAATCGACATGTCAACAAATTTCAACCTGTTTGTCACAAACATAAACAACACTTGTCTTGAAAAATGACTACTTCGATATTTTTTTTACAGAAGCACATCCCGCAACGGACTAAACATCGAAAACAACTACCCCCTTGGATAATGCCATCCACGTCGAACTTGACGAAGAAGCTGAAAACTCAGCGGGAACTTCTGAACAAAAAGCCTACCAATTACAGAAAGTTGAAGGTCACGAAACTTGAAAACTTGGTCACTGAACTATGTGAAAACGATCGTGTCGCCTATCAAGAACTTCTCGCCACACGTGATACAAACCTCCTCTTCAAACACGTAAAGAGCCTTTCCAAATCTGCAACCATTCAAAAAGTAATGAGTTACGCCGGAAGATGTAGCTCAAACGACATCGAAAAGGCAAACATGCTAAACCAATACTTCCACTCAGTCTTCTCACCTCGAAAAGATTTTGTTATAGAGATGTCAATCCGCAACATTCCACCATCTCAAATTTTTCCATTTGTAAAACAAAGATTTTTGAAATTTTGGCAACGCTCGATGTGACTAAAACCAGAGGTCCCGATGGCTTACCGCCCCTCTTCTTTCGCAAGACCGCAACAGAAATGTGCAAAACACTGAACACTATGTTCAAAGCAGTCAAGCGGAACATGAAGCTACCCAAAGCTTGGAAAATAGCAGCTGTTTCGCCCATCCACAAGAAGGGTGAAAGGAAACTTGTCGAAAACTACAGACCAGTGTCGTTGCTTAACATTGAAAGCAAGATATTCGAGAAATGCATCTACGAAGAACTGCCCGCGCACTTCAAGTTTCTTTCCTCGAAACAACACGGGTTTGTACCACAGAGATCAGTGTACATGAACATGCTGCTATTCTTGAAGAAAATACACGAAGCGCTGGACGAAAACGTGCAGAGTGAAATCGTCGTATTCTATACTGATTTTGCGAAGGCATTCGATCGTGTACCCCACTAAGAACTTCTATTAAAAGCAGGGCAAATTGGCATTGGAGGTTGTCTCCTTGAAGTCTTATATGACTATCTCAACGGACGAGAACAATTTGTCCGAGTGGACAACATCAAATCGAAACATTTACCAGTGACAAGTGGGGTCCCACAGGGATCACTGCTCGGGCCGAGCCTATTTTGCATATACATCAACGACCTACCAGATGCCCTCAGATTTGGCGAACCCTTTATGTTCGCGGATGACCTAAAAATACTCGACATTGGAACACCAGCAGACCAAGTAGAGAGTAACTTCGACGCACTGGAAGACTAGGTCACCCAAAACAAAATAGGTCCAGCTATTGAAAAATGCGCCAAACTTTTGTTCAAAGGTCCAGAAAGACACTTCTACCTGTGTGGAAGTCTCCTCCAAACCTCAGCTGGTTTAAAGGACTTAGGGATTCGGATACAATCCGATTTGACTTGGAAAATCCACTTAGAGGAAAGAATGAAGAAAGCTAACCGAGTCTTCTATTCCCTGAGCAGAAATGTAGCCTTTAAAGTTAATATGCGCATCAAACTGGGACTTTACAAATCGATGATTCTGCCAGTTCTAATCTACGGATCCTCGTGCTGTAACTTAAACCGAGGAGATATGCGAAACTTGGAACGGTTTCAACGAAAGCTTGTGTCCTGGATAACAATTAGCAAGACACTGAGTTACATCGAACAACTACGCTTGTCAAATCTACTACCCTTGCCAATGTACTATCAGCTCAATGATCTTCTACTACTATCAAGTCTTCAACAAAATCAATCGACAAATACAAAACAGCCGGTGCTGCCTGTAAACAGATCAATGAGAAGAGACAATTACTTTGACTGAACAAAAAAACGACTCGAAAAATCTCGCGTCGAATTCTTCTTTCGCACCCAAAGGATAGTCAACAAACTTCATGACAGCATTGACTTCGGAAATCAACACGGCCTAAAACACAGAATTTTAAAGCAAATGTGGAATGATATGATGCGGTACAAACCAGAAAACGTCTGCACGTGGCAGATCTGTTTTGACTGTCAACACTGCAGAGAGACATGGACTAATTTTCTATAACTGTTTTGATCGGGAGAAATCCCTTTTGTAAAGAAAATACCCAACAACAACAACAGGGATGAAAACCCGTGTTAAATTGAAAATCTTGTCAAAAAAACTATCTGAAGCACTGTATAAGAAAGGTGGGAATTAAGAAGCGAAAAAGGAGTTTTTAAAAGTGTTCGTGAATGTCCTTTCATGATGAATGTTGAGTTTATTCACCTGTCTCAAGAGAAATTATGACGTGATTGTTGTATAGAAACTGCAAACAAGGCTGGACGGATTCAGAATGGTGCAATAAATGTCTGCACTGGCGTCTTGGCTCGTCTAATGAGATTTGAAAATTATTTCAAATTTATTTTGTGTTTCTGATACTCGTCAAAGCGAGTTGTTAACAAATTTTTGCTGAACTGAAAAATATGAAAAAAAACGAGCGTGCGGGGTTACAGGAGAGGTTGAACTGATGCGGGGTGAAGTGGGAGGGGGTCAAACTAATAACGGCCCTTCACACCAAAAATTTGCGTTTCTTGAACATTTTGTCGAATGGCATCCTTCAAGACCAGGGATCCTTAAGGCTCTAAGAGAAATTAATGCCATCCGGGATTTAACTGTTTGTCCCGTTTTTAGAAACGAAAAGTCAAATGGTCAGACAAAAAAGACGCTCAAATGTAAAGTTGGTAGTTACGAATATCGCATTAAAAAGACCAGCAGGACTTATAATAGCTACAAACGTCGTTTGAGAGCATTTAACGGTCTTCCAGCTAACGATCCACAAGATGCAAGTTTTGCTAATTTCTGCCTCAGAAACTGTGGAGACCTGATAAGCAACGTGCTCAAGTCGTCTGAAAAAACATAAACACAGCCGGCAGATTGCCGGAAAATAGTCGCCGTTAACCCCCACTGATTGAATAGAAACAATTCGAAAGAATTGATAAAAATTAGCAGCATAATTTTTTCAAAAGGTCACAAAGTGCTCAAATGTGGTCCGCAGTTTTATTAGATTAGTTAAACATGGTGAATGCGGCCTCTATGAAATTCTACTATGTAACTGTATGTGCACTGTAACTGGGGGTGCATAACGTACTGGGGGCACAAACGGAAAAGATCCGTACTTTGATAACTTAATATACGTCTCAATACATTATCTTTTGCCTGTAGTTTTATGGTTTATCCTCCTTTCGATTCATTAGGTAAGTTCCAAGCAGATGAAACAATGTGTGAGTGAGGTAAGTCAGAAGTCAAGCGTAAGTCAAACGATTTAAAAAATGAAAAACAAAACTTTCATGCACTTGATATCACACAAATATTGACGAAAAATTAATCAAAATGTAAGAATAGCTGGAAGAATTCCGGAAACAACTCGAAGTTCATGTTCAAAAGAAGTAGCCATCGGAATAACGCAAAAATCCCAGATGAACACGAGACAACCAAACTTAATCTGGAGCCATATAAAAACCGAAAAAAATAGCCAAGAGTTTCAAATAATAAAATTTTTGCTATTTGCTCATATATTAGTAGTCGGCATAAATGACCCCATTTCGTGCCATTTTTTTTATCGTTTACTGATTTACATAAAAATAGTCAGGTCTTAATTGGCTAGCAAACTTCTGTTATATCGAAAACCTGGAATAATGCCAGAAATTAAGAAAAGTAATTCACAAAAACAATTTTCAGAATTTTGTTTTTTCTCAAAATTAATCATCTATTGCTTTTTAACACCACAATTGCAATAAGTGGTTAATTCATAGGAATACAGTGTGCATTCAGTTCCCAATAGATGAATTAAAACAAAATTGTCCGCTCTCAAACACTAAAGACTTTCACACTTATCTGTTTTTTTTGCGATATCTGAACTAGAGTAATGTTTGTACTTATGATGCAGCCGTGAGAAAGATTATCTGGAAAAAAATTCATTTTTTATTCAATTTTGATATCAACAACAAAATTGACTAAACTGACAGTTTTAACGATATTTTTCATAATGTTTAAACAAAAAAGAACTTACCATATAACTCCATTGAATAATAAAAAGTATCACACATAAAATTTGGTTAAAACAAACCATCCAACACATGTCGCATCGAAGCTAAATAAAAAAAACTTTAATTAAAGGTTCACACAAGTGGAATTATTCGAGAATATTCTTATTTTGGCTATTTTTTTAACGTTTCGAGGTATTTTCAAAAATTTCAATTCAACTTAGAAAACATGTTTTCTAAATTGAAGCAAATGAGCGATGGTTTCGCGTTTTAGTACAGGAGTAACGTAATATGATTCAGAATAGAGTGGTTCTTAAAATATGGTTTTTCCTTAATAAAACCAAAAACTATTTATTTTGGACTATAAGTTATGTAGTGTCGAAATTTAGCTTCGGTTTCCTTCTTTCAAATAATGTGATTCACATTTAATAAAAATGTAACCAAAAAGATTTGTCAATGTTATAAGTGGTGAAAAATGGCCATTTTGTGCTAATTTTTAGGGTTTTTCCTGAATAATTTTATCTATTTTTTACTATATGCTATGTATTATCAAAATTACGTTTTTTCTTTCTAATAATTTAAATTGAACTCACTAAAAATATATACAGAGAGATTTATTATTGTTATGCTTGTTATAAGTGTAGGAAATTGAATTAATAGTTGTTTTTTATTGCTCTCTTAAATGTTAATTTTTAACTATATCTTATGCAGTATCAAAACTTAGCTCAGGTTTTTCTCTTTCCAATGGTACAAAAATCATTCATAAAATATAAATTTTTACAGATTTATTAACGTTTGAAGTGATGAAAATTGAATTGTTTTTATTATTATGGTTTTTCCTTAGTAAAGCAAAAACTTTTTAGTTTTTGACTATCACAGAAGAAGTTGTTTCGCAGAAAGGTTATGTATGTAGTATGACAATTTAGCTTAGACCTCATTCTTTCTAGTGATACAAAAATTAATTCACCAAATAAAATTTATTAAAGATTTGTTAATGCCATACGTGATGAAAATTGACTTGATATTATAATTTTTCTTGAACAAAAATTGCACGAAGCTAGAAGCTATAACAGGGTCTATGATTAAACTAGAAACACTAATAGACTGAAGCAATCTAGAAAAAGTAAACAGAAAAAATAAATTATAAGATGAGGTAACATAGAAGAATTATCTGATCTATTAACAAAAACATTATATTTACAAAATCAAAATCTTGACGAAAAATCAACTTTATTGATTAAATGTATATCTAATCAAAAACAAAACCTACAAGCCTTAAAAGACCTAAAAATCCCATTAGCTTCAACGATGCCTGATTAGAAAAGTAAAAAACTTACAGTTGTCAATGAGATGATTAGAATTATAGTAGAAATGGGAAAACAAACAAATAAATAATTAAAATCCAAACAAGTTGATGTGTCTTCCAGCAAACTTAAAATGAATGATGTAGATATGTCTCTAGAACTGGATGGTATGAAAATATAAAACAATATGAATAGATTTTCTGAAGGTGTGACTATGTTTATCACTATTAAGGATGTTAATTAACGAGGTATAACAGGAGAAGAAGAAAAATGAAAATATTTTCAATGATATTGTGATACCTGTGTATATCTAACATGTCCATTATTTATTTGATGCAGTAACATTTCATCTGACGTATTTATTTAGTCCAGTTTATTTGCCTTTCATTTAAATTTCACGTTTATTCATACCTTGTCTCAAATTATTTCATTTCATTTTTCTTGGTTTCCCGCTTCGTGATCATACATGTCTGATCACACCTTTTCAACCTTCCTGACTTGTACTTGAATTTATAGTATCACTTTTGCAATTCAATATCAGTTGCTCTTCTCTATTTGCAAACTCGCTCCGCAAGTGAGCGTAAAGTAGTTAAGCTTGGATTTCGCTCAGCAAACTACAATTCTAAAAGTTGTAAGCGAACCCTGGTCTCAAGTGACTATCCATTTCTATTAGTGTACGACTTGGTGCAGCCAGCAAACAATCGCACACCGCTCGGGATAGATGCATTTTGGGACCAGCCAACACCCGACCCTCCCCTCCGATGGGAAAAATGGAGAGTACAATACAAACTGGCACTACTTGCAAAGAAGAATATCATTCTCATCCCCTTACTCGGACCAAAACCTGAGTGGTGGATCTCCATTTGGAACCCATTTACGAAAAAAGAATAGTTGGTTTGTCGGCACAATCAGAGAGAGAAAGAAATGCCCGCAATGCCCAGCAAAAATTGAATTCGCTGAACAAGTCTCAACGATTGATTGAAGTCTGTATCATGTGCGGAGATAAACCATGACTTCTCTACTTGAGCATCGCGGTAGAAGGATGACGGATCGTGAACTGCAAAAACCCGCACATATTGATCGATACATTGTCCACTGCGGAATTTTGGAAGTTTGTGGAATCCGCATTCATACGACCCCGGAACATCACTTTCGATCGTCACGTCTTCCTTATAACGAAAAATCTTCGAGGCAACACTACCAAACATTTCTATGGTAAGCTAAAAGAATTAGCTGAAAATTGGGACTTTGAGAATAAAGAGGAAACCTTGATACGTGATGTATTCATCACCAATTTGACTGACACTGAGATCCAAAAAGAACTCCTCAAACAAGCAGTAGAGCCGCGTCAGGCGTTTGAATTGGCCGTTAGTATGGAACTCGGGATGCCAAACCAGCATCAAATTCAACATAACAAGACCCTCATTCCGGCCGGAGTGAATGCAATCCAATTTCAGAACAACCCACGATCATCAAACTGGTCATTCTCAAACAATTTCCAAAAACCGACCAATCGTCCGTCATCATATTGTTCAAATTGTGGCGGGAACTGGCTTTCAAACCATCGCGATATTTGCATCGCAAAAAATATAACTTGTAATAATTGCGGATTAATGAACCACTACCGAAAACAAGGTCTATCGCCAAGGTCTACCGAAAACAAAAGAATGTGAAGCTTCAAGACACCAAGAAAGGAACCGTGAATACTGGATAAAGAACCGTATCCTGACGATTCGATAAATTGCCTTCCGTCGGCCAAACTATACGAATCTGACTACTGCAGCGGGGAGTACAATACGGTTGCCATCATCCAGACTGACATAGCAAAGATAGAACCCCTAAATATGCCCATCAAAATTGGTAAAACTTCAACTACACTCCTCGTGGACTCCGGGAGCGCGTGTAGTTTTCTCAAACGGCAACTCGCGTCACAATTAGAAAAAAGCAGCCCACACGCCATCTGGATTCACGCGAAAGTCAGCCCGCAACTCAGGACATTCTCGAATGAACCGCTTCATATTGAAGGAGTAGTACAGGCTCCAATTACAAGCAAGGGCTGGACTTCAAATTCGGTCACCTTCACCGTCTTTGCTGATGGCCCAAAATCTCTAATCGGTAGAGATCTGTACGATCAATTAGGCCTAGCTGTAATACAATCCTCTCCATTTCAAGGTAATCACATCAACACCATTTCTTCATCGTCAGAATTCAAAGAACATGTTGCAAAAAACGTTCCTAACCTAACCTCGCGCATTGGAATATCAAAAAATCACGTGACTAAATCTAATTTTGACAAAGATTTCCAACCTAGACTTCTAAAGGGTAGACGCATACCTATTAAACTTCAAGATAAAGTCAATATTGAACTCGAAAAATTATTAGATGAAAAACACATTATAAAACTCTCTAGTTGCCCTGATAAGTATTTTTGATCTCCCATTGTAGTCACCTTAAAAAAAGACCAAACAATTAAACTTGTACTGGATTCAAAATTCTAAACAAAGCTATTCACAGAAATAAATATCAAATGCCTAATATTGATACGCTTGTTGAGTCTATTTCTCAACAAATTAGGCGCCCGCATTGCAAAACACAACGTATTTCTCCGCATTTGATTTGATGTACGCGTACAGTCAATTATGTCTAAATTCCAACCCAGCAAACCAATGTATTTTTAAAATAATTAGCGGCGACATGGCAGGCACGTACAGATTTCAAACTAAATTTTATGGCTTAACAGATATGCCGGCAGAAATTCAAAAAGCGATGGATTATACTTTCATTAGTTTAAAGAATACTTATTGTTTTCTCGATGACAACCTGATCGTAAGTAAAAGATCGGAGGAAGAACATAAGCAATACGTTCTGAATTGTCTCAAACGGTTGGATGACAAAAATCGTAGGATAAACCTCCCAAAATGTCATTTTTCTAAATTAGAAATTGATTGCCTTGGATACCACATTTCACAATCGGGTATTTCGCCTATAGAGAGTGTTGTACATAATAATTTTATTTGGTGTAGTAAATTTATTATACGATGTACTTATTTAATGTTGTACCTAATATTTAAGGACGTATCATAAAGTCACCTTAAGTTAAGTGTATACCACTTTTAATTCACACATTATGTGTTTGTCATTATTATGTGTTTGTCACATAATATGTGTTTGTCATTATTACTGTTATGTGTTTACATTTAGTTATGGCTTCTGAGTTGCTAACTGTTATAACTTTTCATTCTCTTAGTTTTGCATCTCGAGAACATTTGCCTAATTTAACTAATTACTTTTCAACCGTATTTATTATCTGAATAAAATAGTCAAGTGTCAGACAGGCGATTCAAGTGTCAGACTGTCAAGTGTCAGACTGACAAAAATCGTAGGATAAACCTACGATTTTTCAAGTGTCAGACTGTCAAGTGTCAGACTGACAAAAATCGTAGGATAAACCTCCCAAAATGTCATTTTTCTAAATTAGAAATTGATTGCCTTGGATACCACATTTCACAATCGGGTATTTCGCCTATAGAGAGTGTTGTACATAATAATTTTATTTGGTGTAGTAAATTTATTATACGATGTACTTATTTAATGTTGTACCTAATATTTAAGGATGTATCATAAAGTCACCTTAAGTTAAGTGTATACCACTTTTAATTCACACATTATGTGTTTGTCATTATTATGTGTTTGTCACATATTATGTGTTTGTCATTATTACTGTTATGTGTTTACATTTAGTTATGACTTCTGAGTTGCTAACTGTTATAACTTTTCATTCTCTTAGTTTTGCATCTCGAGAACATTTGCCTAATTTAACTAATTACTTTTCAACCGTATTTATTATCTGAATAAAATAGTCAAGTGTCAGACAGGCGATTCGCTGAGCGAATTCAACTACAAAACAATGTTAAGTGCACTCGTCGCACAAGTAAACCAAACTTAAATTCTATTTGTGATTCGCACTGCAACTCATGTACACAATATTGATTGTGTACGACATGGCGCAGTCAGCAACGCAAAAACGAACCCCACTCGGCGTCGAGCCTTTCTGGGAAAAGCCGAGTGCAGACCCTCCGTTGAAGTGGGAGAAATAGCAGATGCAGGCAAACCTGGCTCTTCTTGCGAAAGAGAACATTGCATGAGACATTTTGCTTGAAACAAAACCCGAAAGCGTTCAACTACCGTTAGAACCGATTTACGAGAACACAATTACAGGTTCCTCAGCCCAATCGGAACAAGAACGGTTAACTAGAAATGCGCACTTGAGAATGAACAGGGAAAATCGAAGTCAGAAACAGATGGAGATTGGAATCATGTGTGGCGACAAGCCATGGACACAGGCAGACCGCAAGACAGTATCAATGCTATACTTCAGTTTGGGCACCGAAGGAAGACGCAACATATGTTGTAGAAACATATGTTGCAGAAATGTTGCATCTCAAGATGGACAAACTGACAACGGTGGAGTTTTGGAATATCATGGAATCTACGTTCATTCGTCAGCGAAACATTATCTTTGATAGGTACATGCTCCTCACTACCAAACAGTCGAAGGGGGAGTCTAATGAACATTTTTTGGCAAATTGATGGAATCGTCCGAGAATTGCGATCTTGGAAATCAAGAAGATACTCTGATCAGAGATGTTTTCATTGCAAATATGCAAGATCCCGGAATTCAAAGAGAATTACTTACAGAAACTCTCGAACCACCACAAGCCTTACGCTTGGTTATAAACATGGAACTCGGACAACGGAATCAGTTATAGATTTCGAACACACAACGCGCACCGCATGTCAATGCTATAATTCCACAATGGCTTTTTCGTCAATCAAATCAACGGCCAAATATTTCAACTTGTGTTCGACAGTCGAACCAACTATGCCGTAATTGCGGCCTGACTTGGTCAGCAAATTACAAGGATAAATGTATTGCGAAAGGCAAGACGTGCAATCATTGTGGTTTACAGAATCACTTTTCACGAGTATGTCGTAAGCCGAAATCCTCATCCACTAAGCCCACTCGTTCTAATGATAACTCAATTGAGGAAACTACAACTGAACAGTCTGTCAATGCGAAATTGCGAATTACAATCCTCAATGTGAATCCGACTATGATAGTTCAGATGATAATATGGTAGCTAGCATTGCTAGTAACACAATCCAAATCGAACACAAAAACTACAACTTTACAGATCGGAAACACTAAATTAGGACTTCTCATTGACTCCGGCAGTGTGTGTAGCATTCTTGAATGAATCCTTTGCTACGGAAGCGGTCAAAAACTCTACTCTTGCAAGATGGCTGTCAACAGCACCTGCACAAGAACTCAAGATCTCTGCTAATGAACCAATACCCGTCATTAGAATGATGCAAGCACCGATAGAAAGTAATGGGTGGCGGATCGGAGACTCCGAATTTGTGTTCGTTAAAGACGGATTTAAACCACTGATTGGCAGAGACTTATTTGAAGTCCTTGCAATTTCGATCACTCCAACTCTTTGTTCAAATGAAGGTAGTATGGTCAACACTATCACAACTCAATGCCCATTCAAAACACTCATAGCAAATCAATTTCCTCAACTTATCTTACGCATTGGCAGATCGAAAATTCACATTGTTAAATCTAAAATTCTCAAAAAGTTCCAAACCAAACATGAAAAGGGTAGAAGAGTACCCATTAATTTACGAGACCGAGTTAATAGTGAAACTAAAAACGTGTTGAAGAAGGACACATAGAAAAATTTAATAATTGCTCTGATCAATATTTTATTTCTCCTATAGTTATTACAGTTAAAAGAGACCAAATAATAAAATTAGCCTTGAATTCTAAAATTCTTAACAATTTCCTTCATAAAAATAAGTATCAAATGCCAAATATCGAAACACTTATGGACTTTATATCACAAATAATAACAAATTGCAAAACCGAACCAGTGGAAAAAATTTATTTCTCTATATTAGACCTTAAGTACGCGTATAGCCAACTGAATCTTCCCCCTGAGACAGCCAAACATTGTAATTTTAATATCGTCAGTGGCGATATGACAGGCACATACCGATTGACAACAGGTTTTTACGGACTTACAGACAAGCCTGTCGAGTTTCAGTTGGCGATGGATTATACGTTAATCGGTCTTAAAAACACATTTTGTTTCTTGGACGATATATTAATTTTAAGTAAAGGTTCAGAAGAAGATCATTTTCAAATTGTACTAGATTGTCTTAAAAAACTAGACGCGGATAACCTTCGCATCAACCTTCCTAAATGTCATTTCGCGAAGTAATAAATTTCATGGTTGGGATATAATATTACCCAATCAGGGACATCACCTCTAGAATCTAAAACTTCGGCAAACCTTTCATTGCAACCACCTAATACACTTAAAAAGTTGCGCTCATTCCTTGGTTCGGTTCATTATATTATTAAATTTAATCCCAATCTAGCCCAACTTTGCCATCCTCTAAGACCCCTTCTTCGTAAATCTACAAAATACATCAGGACTGACAAACACACTATACATTTTAATGCTATAAAAACACGAATCGCGAATCACACAGAAAACATTCATTATAACTCGCAACTCGAAACACATAAAAAATGTAATGCTTCTCGCTCCGGACTTGAAGCAGCATTAGAACAATTGACAGTCAATGGATGGAAACCGATTTCTTTTGCATCTAGATTTTAAAAAAAAATGAAGAAATTTATAGAATTAATGAACTTGAACTCCTTTGAGTGGTTTGGTCCATAGAATATTTTAAAAGTTACTTTATGGCTAAGAATTTTCTATCATATATGTTCATCGAGCTCTTCTTTCAATTTTAAAATAAAATTTGCCAGGCGCAAAGATGGGACTTGTCGATTATATATCCCACAACCCTTATCAACCGGCAAAAAGTATTTCTAAATATGATGAACAATTTTTAGTTGCGACATTATCAGGTATACACTGATGCAAAATTACTTCAACAAGAAAAAAATATTTCTGCTGTTACACTTAACAATTTTTTTCACGATAATAAACCTGATTTACAAACATCTAGCCCACAACATACTAAACAAGTATTGAATATAAATTTCGCTAAGCCTAAATTGTTAATAAAAGACAATATGTCACTCGCTCCGCAAAGTCTTAGTTCAAAACTACCTTGGAACATAGTCCTAATTTTTTTGGTGATCCCGCAACGCGCGTACGCTTATCAAATAATAATTCAACATTCGCCAAGCAAAGGCCTAATCAAAATTACACTCCAATTAATTGTACAAAATTTGATAGCACACCCGCACCGCAAGTACATTTAACTCAAAATCAATTGACACCTGCCCAACAAGATTATCCTCTAAAATCAATTACTCCGAATCATAATATCTCTGATGGTGATTTAGACCCGCGAGTACGCTTTACACATAATAAATTGACATTTGACGGGCATAATCCCATATTATTCAACCAGTAATATATATTTCGCTTAACTCAAATGCCTTATTTGCAGCTCAATCTAATAAACACCAAATTACATCCAATTACACCAATCTAATAAACACCAAACACCATATTACTCGCGTCGCATAATACAAATACCATAATTGCAAAACTACAAATTGAGACTCAAATAGCACTCTGTGAGACGCAAAGTACCGGAAAAGCGTCACTCGCTTACCAAAACCAGCATCAATTCACTGAATTAAGCCACTTTAACTTGTCAATCACAAATAAGCCTCAAAGTTCTCCCTTAATTAGCACTCAAAATAACATACCTTAAATAATTCAGGTGCCCCATTGTTAAACAACAAAAAGTCGCTTTTTGCCCAAACGCACTCTGAAATTCAGTTGTCTTCTTTCTCTTCAATTAATTTATTTGAAAACTCAACAATCTCATCAAAATTGAGCCAACAATTGTCCGCAATGAAAGGGAAATCAACCTCAAATCGTTGAAGCCGAACTTCGCCGCTCGTTTCCTTCACGGATAAAGCAACCCCAAACACTGCTCGCCAATCATCATCGCATTCAAATATCAGCACCCCGCTCACCGACAGCCCTCAAGTCCTCTCCTTTGACAAAGTAATTGGCAAAGTCTTTAACAAAGGATTAATCGCATCCCCAACGAGCAAAAATGCAGTGCTCAAGGAGGTCATCCGCTCTGACGAGGAACGCTTGAAAGCTTTAAACCCTACCTGCACAGCTACTGGTGGGACATGCACGTAAGCGGTCGTTGTGTGTGCAGGGACGAGAAGGCGGCCATCCCCAACGCCCTAAAGGATGCGCTCATTGAAGACCTTCATGCCAGTCACCCGGGTAGCTGGGGGATGGTATGTATGGCTCAGCATCGATATATGTTCATCGAGCTCTTCTTTCAGTTTTAAAAGAACACAGATCAAACAAAAGCTATAACAGTCGTTTATCACGATGGGTTGATCGATTTTTACCCTATCAATTTAAAATAGAACATTTGCCAGGCGCAACGATGGGACTTGTCGATTATATATCCCGCAACCCTTATCAACCGGCAAAAAGTATTTCTAAATATGATGAAGAATTTTTAGTTGCGATATTATCACGAATAGACACTGATGCAAAATTACTTCAACAAGAAAAAAATATTTCTGCTGTTACACTTAACAATTTTTTTCACGATAATAAACCTGATTTACAAACATCTAGCCCACAACATACTAAACAAGTATTGAATATAAATTTCGCTAAGCCTAAATTGTTAATAAAAGACAATACGTCACTCGCTCCGTAAAGTTCTAGTTCAAAATTACCCTTGAAACATAATCCTAATTTTATTGGTGAATCCGCAACCCGCGTACGCTTAACAAATAATAATTCAACACTCGCCAAGCAAAAGCCTTATCAAAATTACACTCCAATTATTGGTACAAAATTTGATAGCACACCCGCACCGCAAGTACATTTAACTCAAAATCAATTGACACCTGCCCAAAAAGTTTATCCTCTAAAATCAAATACTCCGAATCATAATATCTCTGATGTTGATTTCGACCCGCGAGTACGCTTTACACATAATAAATTAACAATTGCCGGGCATTATCCCATATTATTCAACCAGAAATATTAATTTCGCATAACTCAAATGCCTTATTTGCAGCTCAATCTAATAAACACCAAATTGCATCCAAACTCGCGTCGCATAATACAAATACCATAATTAAAACACTACAAATTGAGACTCAAATAGCACTCTGTGAGACACAAAATACCGGAAAGCCGTCACTTGCTTACCAAAACCAGCATCAATTCACTGAATTAAGCCACTTTAACTTGTCAATCACAAATAAGCCTCAAATTTCTCCCTTAATTAGCACTCAAAATAAGATACCTTAAATAATTAACGTGCCCAATTGTTAAACAAAAAAAGTGGCTTTTTGCCCAAACGCACTCTGAAATTCAGTTGTCTTCTTTCTCTTCAATTAATTTATTTGAAAACTCAACAATCTAATCAAAAATGAGCCAACAATTGTCCTCAATGAAAGCGAAATCAACCTCAAATCGTTCAAGCCGAACTTCGCCGCTCGTTTCCCTCACGGGTAATGCAACCCCAAACACGGCTCGCCAATCATCATCGCATTCAAATATCAGCACCCCGCTCACCGACAGCCCTCAAGTCCTCTCCTTTGACAAAGTAGTTAGCAAAGTCTTTAACAAAGGATTAATCGCATCCCCAACGAGCAAAAATGCAGTGCTCAAGGAGGTCATCCGCTCTGACGAGGAACGCCTGAAAGCTTTAAACCCTACCTGCACAGCTACTGGTGGGACATGCACGTAAGCGGTCGTTGTGTGTGCATGGACGAGAAGGCGGCCATCCCCAACGCCCTAAAGGATGCGCTCATTGAAGACGTTCATGCCAGTCACCCGGGTAGCTGGGGGATGGTATGCATGGCTCAGCATTGCTGGTGGCCATAAAAGAACCCCGACCTATTGGTGCGAGCAATAGAGTGCAACACTTGCACTGCCATTGGTAAAAAATTAAAATCTATAATTCCTGCAAAGCAATTCCAAGCACATAAACCATGTATAGTCCCAAACCAAGAGATACAAATAAATTTTGCAGGACCTATAACAAATGAGAAAGATCATGAATTTTATATTTTAACATGTATTGACCGATTTTCCAAATATCCTTCTGCTGAAATTTTTGATAGTGCAAATGCTTCCAATGTCAATAAATTTTTGGATAATTATATACACATTCACGGAGTTCCTCGTTCCTTACGAATAGATCAAGCTAGCTGCCTCATAGGGAATCAAGTAAAAATTTTTTGTACAAAAACGAATATCACTAATACCAGTTCGAGCAAACGATAATGGAGCTATAGGTTTAGTAGAACGATTAATTAGTACAATTAGACAACGCCTGACATGTATAAAAGAAGCAAAAAAAGAATTAAATTGGTTCACCATTAAAGCAGCATTAAAATCAATCATCTACCAGCTCCGCATATGTAAACATAAAACTACTAAGCTTTTGCCATTCGAATCACACTCTGGGCGACAAGCCAATGCTCCGCTTAGCAACATAAGAACTAAACCACATTCTTCTGATTTAAGTTATGAGAAAATTTTAAATTATTATTTAGACCAAGGGCGGTCACACCCAATGAGTCGCTACCAGAAGAACATTGGGGGAATAATCGTAGTGACGATGAAAATGAAAAGAATATGTGCAAGGCCACAAAGGAAGTCTACTCCCGCGAGCGACTTGCAGGTGACAATGAGTCACGTTTCCTGCGCACAACGAAAACACATCGTCCTATACCCCTCAAAGAGCACACAGAGCGTTTTAATATTGCTCGTAAGAAACATCCCAATAGACGCTCGAAAAAAAACCTCGACGGGCTTTACGAAGTGTTAACCCCAGGATCATTTGTGCAAAAGACTAACCAGTATACATCCGTGATTCGTGAACCCGGGAAGCTGGAAGTCACGGTCAGGAATATTGATATCGCCAAATTCGGCACCCGCGTTGAGCGAAAAACTAAATTGATGGAATATATAAATCGTAGAGGGCCACGAGTACACGAAAAATCAACAGAGGCGAAAATTCTGAGCCATACAAAAGAATTCACGCGAATTCAGAAAGGCGATCGAAAGATGAAACATCGCAAACGTGACACGGGAAGCGGAGTCTCATCTACCAAATCGAATATTACTCGCGCAATGCGAGTACGAATGCCAAAGTGCCGGCCAACCTCGTACCACCAGAGACAACATCGCAAACAGAAATCAATCCCGATCAACAAATTATTAATTCTGAAGTAATAATTGCACCTCCTCCAACAAGCCAACGATCGGAACGAATCATACCTCCTACTTCGGCACCAGTAGAAGCATTGCGCGAAATTCCCCCACGAACAAAAAAAGGACGCGAAAATGCCCGAAATACTTCGGGTATGATAATGAAGATTCATCTGGTGAGTCGACCAATTTGTGCCCACCGAACACAACCCCGCAGGAAACGTCGTGCAAGTGACGTTGCATCTGTACAGCCTTTAGTGATACAGACGATTGCGGACAATGCGACTCGAAAAGAGCCAATTTCAAATCCATTCCCCTCGCCAGTCATAAGAGAGGTATCGTCTACTGACCCCCGCATTCGGCCAGGAAATCAGAGTTCTCCAGATGAGCAAATACTTGATGAGGAAAATATGTAAACACAAAACTCTGAATGTTTAAAACTCGATATAATATTAACTTTGACTAGCCATGATAACCAGTAAAAATATTGTTGATAACTATTTAACCGGTGAATAAGTATTAGTATATACAATATTACTATTAAAAATTTCATCTTTTGCAATTTTATTTTTCACTAAAATGGAGAAATGTTGTACATAATCATTTTAATTGGTGCAGTAAAATTATTATACGATGTACTTATTTAATGTTGTACCTAATATTTAAAGACGTATCATAAAGTCACCTTAAGTTCAGTGTATACCACTTTTAATTCACACATTATGTCTGTCGCCCAAATTCCCGCACTGGGAATTATGTGTTTACAATTAGTTATGACTTCTGAGTTGCTAACTGTTATAACTTTTCATTCTCTTAGTTTTGCATCTCGAGAACAGTTGCCTAGTTTAACTAATTACTTTTCAACCGTATTTATTCTCTGAGTAAAAATAGTCAAATGTCAGACAGGCGATTCTTTAAGCGAATTCAACTACAAAACAATGTTAAGTGCACTCGTCGCACAACTAAACGAAACCTAAATTCTATTTGTGATTCGCACTGCAAGTTCAAGTACACAAATTTGATTGTGTACGACAGAGATCAAGACCTCAGCTATTTTGGCTCTTGAAGCACCAAAGACAATTAAAAAGCTCCGTTCTTTTCTGAGTTCAGTGCACTATATTAGTGAATTTTTCCCAAATCTAGCCCATATTAGCCATCCACTCCGCCCTTTATTAAAAAAAAAGTCATCTAAAAATATCTGGCCCGATGTACATGAAAATTGTTTCATTGAAACAGAGAACCGCAGCGCGAATACTACAGAAAATAGCTACTACAACCCGCAGCTCGAAACGCGCGTAAAATGTGACGCCTCTCGCTCCGGTCTCTGAGCAGAGCTTGAACAATTAAAAGTTGATGGATGGAAACCGATTGCGTTTACATCCCAATTTTTATATTCATGTGAAGAGCGATATAGCGTCAATGCACTCGAATTTCTCGGGGTAGTTCAGTCTATTGAATATTTTAAAAATTACATTTTAGTAATTACAGATCACAGAGCTCTTCTCTCTATATTGAAGGGAAATTGTCCCAATAAATTGTATAACAGTCGTTTAACTTGCTGGATCTATACGCTACTCCCATTTCGATTTGAGCTTGGGCATTTGCCAAGGGGAAAAGTGGAATTAGGGGATTATATTTCACGACACCCAAGTCAAAATTTTCCGTCGAAGAATTTATTGTGGCAAAAATAAAACTTATCTCTGCATCAGTCAATTCATTAAAGTTAATAATGAACCCGCATCTCATTTACACAACTTAGTACAAGCGCACGATCCCGCATCTCAAATCACACCTAAAATTGAGGCTACATCAAATGCGATAAAATTAATTAGCACAAACGTTACCCGCGTGCATAAGCATGGTTATTATTGATCCCCCGCACCTCAAAATCAAGTTACAAATACTAGCTGTAATTTAAACAATATAAAATATACATATCCCGCGTCACAAATACCAATTAACACTTCACTCGCTAAGCGAAATGCAACTCAATGTAAACAATCTTTCCGAAATCGGAATGAAAAGTATCTCTTACGGCGCGAAACTCAATTCAATAAGTCTAATTTCCCGCCAATTCGGAGACAAAAATTCCAAAAACATTTCTAAAAGTCACTACCCAAAAATAGTATTAGTGCCGTTTGCCTCAAATCATCCTGAGGTTCAATTGCATAAATCTCCTCAAAATAATTCTTCACACTTTAGGCGCTACTCCGATATCAATTACATCAACGCAAATAAGTACAACATGCCTTCTAGAAAACGCTTCACTCGAGTCCGCTTCACTGACTCCTCACGCACAAAAAATCTACCCTCTACGCCTTCAAACTAATCTCGTGCCGCAAATCAATCGCCTAATTCCCCAAATGCTACTTGCGCCGCAAATCCTACCCTCATTACAACCCCAACGTCCCTAGCTCTGTCATCAAATGTCAGTACTCTAACACCTAACCCCCAAATCCCCACATTTGACCATATTGTCAACAAAAAATTTAGTAAGTCATTGGTTGCATCTTATACTAGCAAGGACGCTGTATTAAAAGAGGTTCGAGATTGTATCCTCACCAATAATGAAAGCAGATTAAAAGCTTTTAACCCATATTCACTTCTTTTGGAGAGATCTCCACGTTCGATCTGGCTGCGTATGTTTCGACGAAAAAGTTGCGATACCAAAGGTCCTTCGCGAAGCCCTGATCGACAATATCCACGCGAGCCACCCAGATTCTTGGGGGCTGATCTGCATGACAACGCATTGCTGGTGGCCCTACATGAACCGAGAATTAATCGTCAAAGCGACAGAGTGCAAACCTTGCACTGCAATCGGTAAGAACCTAAAATCTGTAATTCCCGCTAAGCAATTTCGACCCCATATACCGTGTGTTGAACAGAATAAAAAAATTCAAAATGATTTTGGAGAACCTACTTTTGACGAAAGAGGCAATGAAGTTTATTTCTTAGCTGCAATAGATCGTTTCTCTAAATACCCTACTGAATGTATATATGAAAAAGCTAATGGACCAAATGTTTTAAAATTTTTGGACCTTTACATCGAGGTTCATGGAATTCCCCGTTCTATTCGACTGGATCAAGCAAAATGTTTAGTTGGAAATCAAGTAAAGACATTCTGTGCTAGAAATAATATTCAAATTATTGAAGCTCCTGTTAATGATCATCGTGTTATTGGTTTGGTAGAAAGAATAATTCAAACGATAAAGATTAGACTGGCATATTTCAAAGAAGAAAAATCGGCAGATAATGCATTTCATGTAAAGCATGCATTAAAGATTATCATTCATCAATTGCAATGTAGTCAGAACACAACAAAGATCTCGCCCTTCGAGGCGCACTTTGGCCGTAAAACTAATACTCCATTGAACGTAATCTCCACTAAACCTAAATTGTTTAATCTCTCATATGAGAATATTGTAAATCAAAATTTAGATGAAGACACAGTCAAACCCGAGGCCATTCTTCGAGACGGTAAATGGCTGAATGGATATCAGAGCGATATTGAATCGTAACTGATAATGACTCGGGAAAAACGGGAGGCAAATGGGAGAGAACAAGCTAACACGGACGGTGAATCACGATTCATTCGCTCAAGCGATTGATGGCCAATCCAGACCACAGAAAGAGCTGTACAGCTGAAACTGGCCCGCAAGATACATAGAAAAAGAAGATCCAAGAAGATTCTGGAGGGCTTGTACGAGGTCTTGGCTCCCGGTTCGAACATTTTGAAAGTCAGTCCAACAACTTCAACTATCAAAGAGCCCGGGAAGGCCATCGTCACTGTACGTAATAGTGATATTACTCATTTCGGGACTGTTCAGGAGCGACAAACCCTTTTAAAGGTTTATGCGGATCGATGGGGGCCAATGACTTGCGATAATTTTGTGGAAGAACAAATTCAAAACCATATCAAACATTTCTGCCGAAAGCTCAAGCGTGATAAGAAGATGAAGCACCGCAAGCGAGATCCCGGCAGTGGGGTTTCATCTTCTCGCTCCAATACTTCACGCGCGATGCGAGGGCGCATACCAAAAATTCTGAATTTCCTCGCAATTAGAAATCAAAATAGCAAAGAACCGACCCATATGACAAGCGAGTTGGTTCTTCCAGCACGAATAGCATCCTCATTGGCCCTACAACAAGTTGCACCAGCATCATCGACATCGCAGTGCAAGCGCACTTCAGATAGGAACCGCCGTAGCCCTCTATACTCCGGTTTTGACAACTTGAATTCGGACTCGGCTATCGCAGCTCCACCTAAACTCCCACGCTGAGTGGAAGACGTTGAAAACTTCCAGCCCCCACCTGCATCGGTTGTAGAGACAGTACAAAGTATCCCTATCCAACAGCCCTAAGAGACCAACATTTCTCCCGTTTTGGAAAAGTTCCGCCGCCCGATCCTTGCGTACAACCACTAATCGGTCAGCACTACCCAACGTTGGAGGACGATGTGAAACGGATGACAGTTCTTGAAGCTGAAAATCAAGAAATGAATGAGTGATTACTTCCACTGTCGAAACTGCATAAAACTATTGAGCTCATATTTTAATATTATTTTATTTTTAGATATGATAACCAGTACATATATTGTTATTAATTAATTAACCGGTAACCAAGTACTAATTTGTAAATATTGTTACTATTTTTATCTACAAAAAAGCTGTTCATTTCACAATTTTTCTTTTGTTCGCAACAATGTGTTTGTGATATCTGTGTGTATCTAACATTTCCTTTATTTATTTAATGCAGTAAAATTTCATATGATGTTTTTATTCAGTTCAGTTTATTTGCCCTTCATTTACATTTAACGTTTATTCATACCTTGTCTCAAGTTTTTTAGTTTTTTGATTTCATCCTTTCTTGGTTTCCCGCTTCATGATCAGACATGTCTGATCACGCCTTTTCATACTTGCTTACATGTGATTGAGTTTATAGTTTTACTTTTGCAATTCAATATCAGTTGCTCTCCTCTCTTTGCAAACTTGCTCAGCAAGTAAGCAAAAGTAATTAATCTTGGATTCTGCTCCGCGAATCACAATTCTAAAAGTTGTAAGCGAACCCGCTTCGCAAGTGGCTATCGAAGTTTGATGAGATGTTAGAAGTAAAAGAGCACGAGTTGTTAGAAAACTAATGACTATTATTACACTTGTAAGAAGAATTGAAGAGGCAGTTAGTGCTAGTTGACTTGCTAACCCAAACGATTTAGCAGAAAGTTTAGAATTGCTTATACTAGAAACAAAAGCACAACATGACGGATTATACGACGTGTTAAAACTATCTAAACAGTTTTTATCAATGAATGACCTCAATCAAGAGCAATTAGAAAAGTTTTGTTTCTAATCTTGATAAAATGTCAATGAAGCAACAACAGCAAGAATTTGTTAAGGAAGATTTTTTCAAGCAAATAACAAAGTTTATTAGAGAAAGAATAATACCCTTATATAAAAAAAGAAACAAGTTCAGCTTATTTATTTGCTAAGTCATATTTGAATAAACACAATCAAACATAATTTTATTCAAACAGTCATAGATAAAGTAAAATCGTAAATCTATAACTAATGCTTTTTTTCACCAGAAGATAGACTACCAGAAACTTTAAAGGATGATAGATGTAATGAGTTTTACATTGAAACATTCAAATATTTATTAAACAACCCGAAACGGAAATGTAGTCAACATATAGTGATATAAATGCAGTATTTATAGAGAAATTTAATAGAGCATTAATACACGAAATTAAAAACAAAGGCTTATAAATGTTGATGGTAGTTAGATAAACAAATAAATGATGCTATTGTAAAATATAACCCTAACCATGTACCATGCAAATGACACCAGTTGATGCATCAAGTAATCCTGAAAAACTTAGGTAGATTGTTTCTTTTAGTAAAAAAAAACCTTAACTAAAAATTGGTGATTATGTAAGAAATTATGATAAATGTATTATCCTTTGAAAGCGATATACATCTAATTGAAATAAAGATTTATACTAATGGTGCAAAAAAGAAGATAAATATTATGAACAAGACTTACTAAATTCTAAAATTAAGTTTTGATCTATGCACAAAGTTTTAGAATCACTTGATACTTTTCTTGAAGTAATTGACAACAAGAAGATTCAGCCAGACTAAACAAGTGATATTATGGCCAGAAAACAAAATAACAGCAAAGAAACCACTTCAAATATTATTATAAGATAATGAAAATACTGATGAATCTTAAACACCTTGTCAAAAGCTTAACTATTCCTACGAATGTTAAAGACGCTGTTTTTATGAAATATTTTGATAGAAACCGAAAAACGTCCGAGAAAAAATTACTCAGCAAAAAATATAAACAACATAAGAAAAGGAGCATTTGAAGAAGTTATAACTGGTCAATTAAAAAAAACCTTCATCTACCCACATCTTAAATTGATGAAATAACTAGAAGCACAATATTGTACTAGAGCTCCTAGTGACACTGTCAATGAATTTAACCAACTAAAACTATAGTTTTGTAACAATAAGTTAATTCAAAATGTAACCAATATTCATTTAGATGAGATGTATTCATCGTGGGATGAGAAAATTAAAAGAAAAAGTCTAATGATTAGAAAGACATTAATTCAGTACATAACTGCAATATTACTTGAAAGTAAATTAGTTGATAGCAAGAAGAAATTAAGATTAGAGATGAGATGCATTAGGACTTTATTCAAGAAAAAATAACAAAAGAATTTGAAAGATGTTTCTCTTCTATGAAGATGACTCAACAAACAGCACCAAGTGAGACAATACTAAATCCAAGTCATTCAACTAATTCAGAACGTAACATAAATGACAAAATACTAGCGAAAAAATATAATAGCAATATTAATGTTTCAAACACTATAAGTAGTTACAATGACGATGAGACATCGAATTGCAGTAAGAAATTGAAAAAGGTAAAAATTAAATTAACATAGCTGAGATAACAGAAACAGAATTTTTGTAGCAACAAATGCAACAACAAAACCAGTTGCATTAACGGGTCCGAGTTCATCTCATTCAGTACAAAAAGCATTTGCAATAGCAATTGTATTTGAATCACTATCAAAAACAATTGATACTATATGAGAAAGAAATTTATAAAATGTCCACAAAAGTTTTTCTAAATAAGCAGTTTATTGATTGGTTTAAAGCACTTTGTACTAAGTCAATGTCCGATAAAACAATTGATGCCAATGAGAATATAAAGAGTATAATGGTTTTTAAATAAAACCTAATTTTTAAACCTAGGTATAAACCTCTAATTTTTTCAACATTTATACCTTCACCAGTAGAAGCAAATTTTAGTCAATCAGAAGTTGATTATAAAACTGCCGCTGGATTCTTGGTTGCTATTGATATACCATTATTACTAGCTCTAAGACTCTTCATGGATTGTTTCTTTCCAATTTTAATTGCTTCTTAATCTTCATTTTGACGAAACAATTTAAGGCTTTGCTTTAAATGACAGCATCAAATACTGTCATTGATTTACTTCTCTTACATTTTGTATGAGAACATATTAAGATCTTAGTACCCTTGGGTGTAACGTTACCGCAAAAATTAGTAGGACCAGAATAATGTCTAGCCCCAACCCAATATTAGTTCTGAACCTAATTCTAAACCTAAACATACTCCATCTACTAAAAAGAATTTTGATATTATTTATGCTAGAAGTTTTGTTAAAAATACTTAGAAGAGAACCTAA
This sequence comes from Convolutriloba macropyga, assembly GCF_964194025.1. NCBI lineage: Eukaryota > Metazoa > Xenacoelomorpha > Acoela > Convolutidae > Convolutriloba > Convolutriloba macropyga. The sequence goes on from NC_134472.1 coordinate 39,930,800, forward strand.
AATTATTTTTTATTCTTCTATAACTTTATCATCAAATGAACATGTAGCGTCCTTATTTTGTTCTATTTTTTCTATTTTATGTTTCCTACCATCAGTACTATAGTTAACTATCTTCTTTCATTTATTGTTAAATATAGCAGCCATTGAGTCATCAAAATCATTCTCAGTCTTAATAGTTGCTTTAGTTTTACCTTTGAATTTTTTCTCTCCTTCTCCTTTAACAGTCAGATTACAAAAAATTTTGCTTTAAAGATGCATGTTTATAAACAAAATCATTTGGTAAACCATCTTCATCTTACATAATTCGATATTGCCCAAAATTTTTTCAGTCTTTATGTTCATTCTTGTTCATTAATACTACCATCAATAACATTTATATTTAAAACTACACTACTTGTAGCAGTGTAGTGATATGTACAATCTATGTACTTTTCCAATGTTTATTTACTTTAAATACCAATGTAACATCTCATCGTCAACTCCTTCGTTATACTTATTCGTTAGTTTTAACATTAATCTTTTATTGGGTTTATACTTACCTATATCTACTATTTGATACTCAGTGAACAGACTCATATCAGGTGTAGTTCTATCAGAAAAATTGGATACAGATATGTCTTTCGTTTCAACTCATTGGCATAGTTAATATCAAAAGTATATATGTTACCGAGAATAGTAGCAGATTTGTAATTTATTTCATTGAAGGCAAAGTAGTTGAGATAGTTTTTTTACATTTGCACAAATTTTAAGTTATGTCTAGTCTCTCATTCGAAATGACTATAACCTAATACTGATGACAAGCCCCGTCTAATACCACTTTGAATAGTATCTATAATACCGACAGTATCTCTCTTCATAATATTTTAGTTTAACATTAGTGTATTTCAAACCACAAACCAAGTTAATACAGGAGTGGAATTAGTTGATTATATTTCACGACACCCAAGTCAAAATTTTCCGACGAAGAAATTATTGTCGCAAAAATAAAACTTATCTCTGCATCAGTCAATTCATTAAAGTTAATGTCTAATGAACCCGCATCTCATTTACACAATTTAGTACAAGCGCACGATCCCGCATCTCAAATCACACATAAAATTGAGGCTACGTCAAATGCAATAAAATTAATTAGCACAAACGTTACCCGCGTGCATAAGCATGGTTATTATTGATCCCCCGCGCCTCAAAATCAAGTTACAAATACTAGCTGTAATTTAAACAAATTAAAATATACATATCCCGCGTCACAAATACCAATTAACACTTCACTCGCTAAGCGAAATGCAACTCAATGTAAACAATCTTTCCGAAATCGGAATGAAAAGTGTCTCTTACGGCGCGAAACTCAATTCAATAAGTCTAATTTCCCGCCAATTCGGAGACATTCCAAAAACATTTCTAGAAGTCACTACCCAAAAATAGTATCAGTGCCGTTTGCCTCAAATCATCCTGAGGTTCAATTGCATAAATCTCCTCACAATAATTCTTCACACTTTAGGCGCTACTCCGATATCAATTACATCAACGCAAATAAGTACAACATGCCTTCTAGAAAACGCTTCACTCGAGTCCGCTTCACTCCTCACGCACAAAAAATCTACCCTCTACGCCTTCAAACTAATCTCGTGCCGCAAATCAATCGCTTAATTCCCCAAGTGCTACTTGCGCCGCAAATCCTACCCTCATTACAACCCCAACGTCCCTAGCTCTGTCATCAAATGTCAGTACTCCTCTAACACCTAACCCCCAAATCCCCACTTTTGACCATATTGTTAACAAAAAATTTAGTAAGTCCTTGATTGCATCCCATACTAGCAAGGACGCTGTATTAAAAGAGGTTCGAGATTGTAACCTCACCAATAATGAAAGCAGACTAAAAGTCTTTAACCCATATTCACTTCTATTGGAGAGATCTCCACGTTCGATCCGGCTGCGTATGTATCGACGAAAAAGTTGCGATACCAAAGGTCCTTCGCGAAGCCCTGATCGACAATATCCACGCGAGCCACCCAGGTTCTTGGGGGCTGATCTGCATGACCACGCATTGCTGGTGGCCCTACATGAACCGAGAATTAATCGTCAAAGCGACAGAGTGCAAACCTTGCACTGCAATCGGTAAGAACCTAAAATCTGTAATTCCCGCTAAGCAATTTCGACCCCATATACCGTGTGTTGAACAGAATCAAAAAATTCAAAATGATTTTGGAGAACCTACTTTTGACGCAAGAGGCAATGAAGTTTATTTCTTAGCTGCAATAGATCGTTTCTCTAAATACCCTACTGAATGTATATATGAAAAAGCTAATGGACCAAATGTTTTAAAATTTTTGGACCTTTACATCGAGGTTCATGGAATTCCCCGTTCTATTTGACTGGATCAAGCAAAATGTTTAGTTGGAAATCAAGTAAAGACATTCGGTGCTAGAAATAATATTCAAATTATTGAAGCTCCTGTTAATGATCATCGTGTTATTGGTTTGGTAGAAAGAATAATTCAAACGATAAAGATTAGAATGGCATATTTCAAAGAAGAAAAATCGGCAGATAATGCATTTCATGTAAAGCATGCATTAAAGATTATCATTCATCAATTGCAAATCTGCTGTCAGAAAACAACAAAGATCTCGCCCTTCGAGGCGCACTTTGGCCGTAAAACTAATACTCCATTGAACGTAATCTCCACTAAACCTAAATTGTTTAATCTCTCATATGAGAATATTGTAAATCAAAATTTAGATGAAGACACAGTCAAACCCGAGGCCATTCTTCGAGACGGTAAATGGCTGAATGGATATCAGAGCGATATTGAATCGTAACTGATAATGACTCGGGAAAAACGGGAGGCAAATGGGAGAGAACAGGCTAACACGGACGGTGAATCACGATTCATTCGCTCAGGCAATTGTTGGCCAATCCAGATCACAGAAAGAGCTGTACAGCTGAAACTGGCCCGCAAGATACATAGAAAAAGAAGATCCAAGAAGAATCTGGAGGGCTTGTACGAGGTCTTGGCTCCCGGTTCGAACATTTTGAAAGTCAGTCCAACAACTTCAACTATCAAAGAGCCCGGGAAGGCCATCGTCACTGTACGTAATAGTGATATTACTCATTTCGGGACTGTTCAGGAGCGACAAACCCTTTTAAAGGTTTATGCGGATCGATGGGGGCCAATGACTTGCGATAATTTTGTGGAAGAACAAATTCAAAACCATATCAAACATTTCTGCCGAAAGCTCAAGCGTGATAAGAAGATGAAGCACCGCAAGCGAGATCCCGGCAGTGGGGTTTCATCTTCTCGCTCCAATACTTCACGCGCGATGCGAGGGCGCATACCAAAAATTCTGAATTTCCTCGCAATTAGAAATCAAAATAGCAAAGAACCGACCCATATGACAAGCGAGTTGGTTCTTCCAGCACGAATAGCATCCTCATTGGCCCTACAACAAGTTGCACCAGCATCATCGACATCGCAGTGCAAGCGCACTTCAGATAGGAACCGCCGTAGCCCTCTATACTCCGGTTTTGACAACTTGAATTCGGACTCGGCTATCGCAGCTCCACCTAAACTCCCACGCTGAGTGGAAGACGTTGAAAACTTCCAGCCCCCACCTGCATCGGTTGTAGAGACAGTACAAAGTATCCCTATCCAACAGCCCTAAGAGACCAACATTTCTCCCGTTTTGGAAAAGTTCCGCCGCCCGATCCTTGCGTACAACCACTAATCGGTCAGCACTACCCAACGTTGGAGGACGATGTGAAACGGATGACAGTTCTTGAAGCTGAAAATCAAGAAATGAATGAGTGATTACTTCCACTGTCGAAACTGCATAAAACTATTGAGCTCATATTTTAATATTATTTTATTTTTAGATATGATAACCAGTACATATATTGTTATTAATTAATTAACCGGTAACCAAGTACTAATTTGTAAATATTGTTACTATTTTTATCTACAAAAAAGCTGTTCATTTCACAATTTTTCTTTTGTTCGCAACAATGTGTTTGTGATATCTGTGTGTATCTAACATTTCCTTTATTTATTTAATGCAGTAAAATTTCATATGATGTTTATGTTCAGTTCAGTTTATTTGCCCTTCATTTACATTTAACGTTTATTCATACCTTGTCTCAAGTTTTTTCATTTCATTGTTTCTTGGTTTCCCGCTTCATGATCAGACATGTCTGATCACGCCTTTTCATACTCGCTTACATGTGATTGAGTTTATAGTTTTACTTTTGCAATTCAATATCAGTTGCTCTCCTCTCTTTGCAAACTTGCTCAGCAAGTAAGCGAATATATTTAATCTTGGATTCTGCTCCGCGAATCACATTTCTAAAAGTTGTAAGCGAACCCGCTTCGCAAGTGGCTATCGAAGTTTGATAGTGTACGACAGATATTTTGCACCAAAATGAGATGTTAGAAGTAAAAGAGCACGAGTTGTTAGAAAACTAATGACTATTATTACACTTGTAAGAAGAATTGAAGAAGCAGTTAGTGCTAGTTGACTTGTTGATCCAAACGATTTAGCAGAAAGTTTAGAATTGCTTATACTAGAAACAAAAGCACGACATGACGGATTATACGACATGTTAAAACTATCTAAACAGTTTTTATCAATGAATGACCTCAATCAAGAGCAATTAGAAAAGTTTTGTTTCTAATCTTGATAAAATGTCAATGAAAAAACAACAGCAAGAGTTTGTTAAGGAAGATTTTTTCAAGCAAATAACAAAGTTTATTAGAGAAAGAATAATACCCTTATATAAAAAAGAAACAAGTTCAGCTTATTTATTTGCTAAGTCATATTTGAATAAACACAATCAAACATTCAAACAATTTTATTCAAACAGTCATAGATAGTTTTAACAGATATGCCTGCGCTATACCTTTATTAATTAAAATCGTAAATCTATAACTAATGCTTTTTTCACCAGAAGATAGACTACCAGAAACTTTAAAGGATGATAGATGTAATGAGTTTTACATTGAAACATTCAAATATTTATTTAAACAACCCGAAACGGAAATGTAGTCAACATATAGTGATATAAATGCAGTATTTATAGAGAAATTTAATAGAGCATTAATACACGAAATTAAAAACAAAGGCTTATAAATGTTGATGGTAGTTAGATAAACAAATAAATGATGCTATTGTAAAATATAACCCTAACCATGTACCATGCAAATGACACCTGTTGATGCATCAAGTAATCCTGAAAAACTTAGGTAGATTGTTACTTCTAGTAAAAAAAACCTTAACTAAAAATTGGTGATTATGTAAGAAATTTTTATAAATGTATTATCCTTTCAAAGCGATATACATCTAATTGGAAAAAAGATTTATTAAAAACTAATGAACTTCTAAGAATACAAACACCAACTTATAAAATAGAAGATACTAATGTGCAAAATACTAAGGTGCAAAAAAGAAGATAAATATTATGAAGAAGACTTACTAAATTCTAAAATTAACTTTTGATCTATGCACAAAGTTTTAGAATCACTTGATACTTTTCTTGAAGTAATTGACAACAAGAAGATTCAGCCAGACTAAACAAGTGATATTATGGCCAGAAAACAAAATAACAGCAAAGAAACCACTTCAAATATTATTATAAGATAATGAAAATATTGATGAATCTTAAAAACCTTGTCAAAAGCTTAACTATTCCTACGAATGTTAAAGACGCTGTTTTTTTGAAATGTTTTGGTAGAAACCGAAAAGCGTCCGAGAAAAAAATTACTCAGCAAAAATATAAACAAATTAAGAAAAGGAGCATTTGAAGAAGTTATAACTGGTCAATTAAAAAAAACCTTCATCTACACACATCTTAAATTGATGAAATAACTAGAAGCACAATATTGTACTAGAGCTCCTAGTGACACTGTCAATGAATTTAACCAACTAAAACTATAGTTTTGTAACAATAAGTTTATTCAAAATGTAACCAATTTTCATTTAGATGAGATGTATTCATCGTGGGATGAGAGAATTAAAAGAAAAAGTCTAATGATTAGAAGGACAAAAATTCAATAAATAACTGCAATATTACTTGAAAGTAAATTAGTTGATAGCAAGAAGAAATTAAGATTAGAGATGAGATGCATTAGGACTTTATTCAAGAAGATATAACGAAAGAACTTGAAAGACGTTTCTCTTCTATGAAGATGACTCAACAAACAGCACCAAGTGAGACAATACTAAATCCAAGTCATTCAACTAATTCAGAACGTAACATAAATGACAAAATACTAGCGAAAAAATATAATGGCAATATTAATGTTCCAAACACTATAAGTAGTTACAATGACGATGAGACATCGAATTGCAGTAAGAAACTGAAAAAGGTAAAAATTGAATTAACATAGCTGAGATAACAGAAACAGAATTTTTGTAGCAACAAATGCAACAACAAAACCAGTTGCATTAACAGGTCCAAGTTCATCTCATTCAGTACAAAAAGCATTTACAATAGCAATTGTATTTGAATCACTATCAAAAACAATTGATACTATATGAGAAAGAAATTTATAAAATGTCCAGAAAAGTTTTTCTAAATAAACAGTTTATTGATTTGTTTAAAGCACTATGTAATAAGTCAATGTCCGATAAAACAATTGATGCCAATGAGAATATAAAGAGTATAATGGTTTTTAAATAAAACCTAATTTTTAAACCTAGGTATAAACCTCTAATTTTTTCAACATTTATACCTTCACCAGTAGAAGCAAATTTTAGTCAATCAGAAGTTGATGACAAAACTGCCGCTGGATTCTTGGTTGCTATTGATATACCATTATTACTAGCTCTAAGACTCTTCATGGATTGTTTCTTTCCAATTTTAATTGCTGCTTAATCTTCATTTTGACGAAACAATTTAAGGCTTTGCTTTAAATGACAGCATCAAATACTGTCACTGATTTACTTCTCTTACATTTTGTATGAGAACATATTCAGATCTTAGTACCCTTGGGTGTAACGTCACCGCAAAAACTAGTAGGACCAGAATAATGTCTAGCACCAACCCAATATTAGTTCTGAACCTAATTCTAAACCTAAACATACTCCATCTACTAAAAAGAATTTTGATATTATTTATGCTAGAAGTTTTGTTAAAAAATAATTAGAAGAGAACCTAAAATTATTTTTTATTCTTCTATAACTTTATCATCAAATGAGCATGTAGCATCCTTATTTTGTTCTTTTTTTCTATTTTATGTTTTCTACCATCAGTACTATAGTTAACTATCTTCTTTCATTTATTGTTAAATATAGCAGCCATTGAGTCATCAAAATCATTCTCAGTCTTAATAGTTGCTTTAGTTTTACCTTTGAATTTTTTTCTCTTCTTCTCCTTTAACAGTCAGATTACAAAAAAATTTTGCTTTAAAGATGCATGTTTATAAACAAAATCATTTGGTAAACCATCTTCATCTTGCATAATTCAATATTGCCCAAATTTTTTCAGTCTTTATGTTCATTCTTGTTCATTAATACTACCATCAATAACATTTATATTTAAAATTATACCACCTGTAGCAGTGTAGTGATATGTACAATCTATGTACTTTTCAAAGTAGTCATAGATGGCTTTATACGAAAAAAACTTTGGTTTTTTTCTAATATTACGAAAACTTTTTAATTGAACTTCTATAATTCAGCTTGACCTTTTTTTCGTGTCAAGCAGCTCGATTTTCACCCAATGGAATACTATGTTAAAAACAAGTATTCTCAGCGAACTTACTATATCTACCTCGATCATTAGCAATCTCTACATCTTGTCTATTTTATACATTCTTAGCAGTTTCACTATAGATTGAATTATTCATTAACTTAAAGAAAGATGAACAAACTTATAATCTTTAGCTCTAGCTTCTTTCTTTTCTGAATATTAAACTCAAAAAAATCTTAGCCAATCATTCTAATCATAATGTAACTTATATTTTATTGTGATATCTCTAAATTTGAACTCATGATTTAAATACCAATGTAACATCTCATCGTCAACTACTACGTTAAACTTATTCGTTAGTTTTAACATTAAACTTTTATTGGGTTTATACTTACCTGTATCTACTATCTACTATTTGATACTCCGTGAACAGACTCATATCAGGTGTAGTTCTATCAGAAAAATTGGATACAGATATGTCTTTCGTTTCAACTCATAGGCATAGTTAATATCAAAAGTATATATGTTACCGAGAATAGTAGCAGATTTGTAATTTTTTTTCATTGAAGGCAAAGTAGTTGAGATAGTTTTTTTTACATTTGCACAAATTTTATGTTATGTCTAGTCTCTCATTCGAAATGACTATAACCTAATACTGATGACAAGCCCCATCTAATACCACTTTGAATAGTATCTATAATACCGACAGTATCTCTCTTCAT